>NC_143256.1:69847837-70472837 GCF_984573655.1 Nuphar pumila | reverse complement strand
CCAATCAAACTGGTCATACATTTTTTTTGTTTATATGTAATGAATTTTCGTTATAGAATGATGCTCCTGGTCAAAGTTGCGATCCTATATATGTTTTCTTAGATCAAATCCAAGGATACTTAAAGTTCTTAGGCCATGTTGCTAAGCTTGCTTGCTCTCAGTGGATTTAGTCTGATGGCAAAATAATGAGTTCTGGACTTCGTGTACTGTTAGCTTCTGTTGCCGTCCAAATAGTCATTGTTGAGAGGATGAGAACATCAAACCCAAGATCAATATTGTTAGCTGGACCTTCTTAAGGCCATAGCTCTCGGGCCACTGCAATGCATACCAAGAAGGAGGATATTTTTCTTTACCCTTTTGGGGTAATAGTTCCCTTGTCAGCCGTCAGGTTTGAGTTATTGCTATAGAATGTATCACTCACTGGAGATGTCTTCTGCAAAGTAGAGATAAAGAATTTATCTACACACACTCTTTTCTGTCAGATCATTTGTAATGGCAATAGGTATTATACTTTCATGAATCATTTTTAGATTTCAGAAACATATGTGGTTGCAGCTCTTGCTATGGTACTACATGCGTGTAGTTTGCTCTCCAACAGCTACATGATGGAATAGGGAAAGACTATTTCTTCATTCCCTGGTGTTGATCCTCCATCGGTTTAATGATGGGATTATTTTGGCTACTTTGTACGGATCCTTGATCTTCGAGGAGAAGAACTTCAGCTCATATGGGGAAATTTTGAAGTATTGTGCTTATATCTGTATACTGGGTTCTAGTGAGTAAATTACTTCCTATATTCGACTGTGCTCAAGTATGTCGAAAAGAATGTCTTTCCATCTGTGTAGTCTATATATTCAGTTTCTGGATGGTCATTTTTTCAGCATTTCTTTCAAAAGTTGGATGGGAATTTTAAACCTTCAGACTACCCCAAAGGCTGGACAGTCGCAACCATGGCGAAGTTATTGGCTAGGAGTTCAACTATCTTATTGTCAATACAAGGTTCATTTATTGTTTCGGCATCCATTTTTTAAGATTAGTGCATGATAAAGTTGCAGAAGTTAACACAGAAATGGGAAACGTGGGTAACAAGATTGTAGGCTTGCAGTAACTCAATGTAATTTTTCTAAATTGTTTCACGGCTCTTTTGTTTGGGCCATCCTATTTTAGCTCTCCCATCTGCCCTATCATCCTTCCAAAAGCCGACCCATATCCACCCAGTCACACCCAGTCACCCTACTAATCCTATAATTTCCAAACTCATGTGATATGCCGTGAAGTCTGGATGATCTCATTGGCAAACATTGATGCAAATGTGATTTCGCCATGAAAGATGTACAGGTTTGCATTATGAAATCTCCTTTCTTATAGTCTGTTGCATAATGACTTTAGAATTTACATTCCTGTCAAATGTTCGGTATTCTCTATATTAAATAATTAGCTATTCACAGCTACCCTCTTGTTAATTATGCAATGTAGCTACCCTTAGACACCAGCATCATACCTATCATATGTATGTATATATAAATATGTTTATATCTTATGAAAAATTTCTAGTCATAGGAATACACATACATGCTTCCATGAATCCATTCCCTTATGTATATACATAGCCATGTATACTCTATTATGCTCTTCGTCCTATAAAGCATTATCTTTCTTTTATATTTGTGTTTTCTACTGCATATTAACACTTGATTTTTGCAGGAAATATGTGAAAGACATCATTACTTAGGGTTGTAAATTGGATTTTATATGTTGTAATAGCTAGATTGGAATAAAAATTTACGTTTCCCTGCTTTAGGTAGAATGAATGAGCATCATAGAATGCCATGAATTGTTTATTCCATGCATTTTTTCTTTATTTCTCAAAATCCCCACAATGGTGAAACACGAATGGCACGTGCACCATTTCGTAAAAGGTAAGTTAATTCTAAGTTGACGATTTACATCAACAGCCATAGTCGGGGTGTGAACAAAACTTAGAATTCTCATCTTTTACAAAATAACACTGGATCCATCTTCAAAATTCATCATGTTTTCTCAAAATATTTTCTTTCTTTTATCAGAATTTAACTTAGGATTAACTCAAAACATATACCAATGGCCATAGTCAGGGTATATTGAGAGTTAATTTCATTTTAAATTCTATAAAAGCACTAAAATGTATTTTATTCTTCTTTTGAATTTAAATATAGATTATCATATAATACATTCAATGACCATAGTCAAGGATGTATTATATTTTTAATCTTATTTTAATTCATTTAAAGAATGAAATAGCTTCTCAAATTCCAATTTCAAAATTATTCAAATTCATTCATCACATAGGATAGAATTGCATCATATTTTCAAAATTTCCTTTTCAAAATTCCAAGTGATTCTTCTTCTTCATTTCTCAGATCAAATCTTATCCAAATCCAATTCTATCTCATTTCAAAGATTCAAAATTCAATTTCAAAGTCCAATTTGACTTTGAAATTCCAAAATCATTTTATATTAAAACTCCAAATTTCCAACTCAATTCAACATCCAATTTCAAAGCTCAATTTAAACTTTGAAGTTTCTGATCCATCTTCTGATTCAAAATCAAATTTTCTTCAAGTTTTAAATCTAAGTTGAGATTGATTCTGAATCTCAAAATCCAAACTTTCCTAAAAAGTCCCATTTTGGATTTTCAAAACCCAAATCCAAAGATAAATCCTAATCTCAACTTGGATCCAAATTTCCAAGTATAGGACTCCATTCCACTTTTGATCTCCAACTACGGATCCAAATTCCATTTAGGATTCAAATCCCTATTCTATTCTGGATCTCCCATCACAGATCCAAATTCCATTCAGGGTCAAAACCCTTATTTCACTTTGGATCTCCAAACACAGATTCAAATTTCATTTAGGATCCATATCCTCATTCTACCATCAGATCTCGGATTTAGATCCAAAATCCAATTCTTAGGATCTAGAATCCAACCCTACATTGGATCTCAGACTTCAGATCCAAAAACCATTTTAGGATCCAGATCCTCATTCTACCATTGGATCTCAGATTTAGATCCAAAATCCAATTCTTAGGATCTAGAATCCAACCCTTCATTGGATCTCAGACTTCAGATCCAAATTTATCTTAGGATCCAGACTCAAACTTCACTTGGGATCTCAGACTTCAGATCCAAATCCACTCTAGGATCCAGAACCCAATTCTATTGTGGATCTCAGATTTCAGATCCAATTCCATCTTAGGATCCAGGATCCAATTCTACTGTGGATCTCAAACTTCAGATCCCATTCCATATTAGGATCCAGAGTCCAACTCTATTTTCATATCCAATAACCATCTTGGATTCCAAACCTAGGATCCAATTCCATTCAAAATTCCAAAAACCAAATTTTACTCCAACTCTTAAAATCAATTCCATTTCATTCCAGATTTATTTTCCCAAGCTCCTGATTATTCTAAAAACTTAGAACTTTAATCTTAAGTTCTAAATTAAAAAACATTTCTTCACTTTATCGGATTCACTTGGGATTTCTTCAAAACATTTTCTAAAAGAGCATACATCTTTGCATTTGCACAAGCATGATTCATTGTGCATTTTAGACTTAGGATAAATACTTAGATAATTTCTTAGCAAAGCAAAAGGCATTAATTCGACCATTGGTTCGATTACCCCTGGTAAAGGCGCCAGGAACGGTCGAACCTCGTACCGACGAGCGGATCCCGTCTCCCAGTTTTTCCGCAAATATTTCAAAAATGGAGGCGAGTTATTTCAAATATTTTTAAAATTAAGGTCAAGTGAAACCCGCAAAAGAATTCCTCTTCTCTTCTCTTCTTTCTTTTCTCTTCTCTCTTTCTTTCCGTCTTTTATCTTTCTCCCTTCAAAAAGGAGGAAAATAAGAGGTTGGAAAGGGAAAGAGAAGGAAGAGAGAGAACATTACGAGAGGAAAAATTTTGCGATGATCACAGTTTTGGCGACCGTGATGGGACCCGTCTTCGTCCGGTTGAATCTATGCCTTTTCTTTTGCTTTGATATTATCTAAAGTCTTTATTCTTCATATGTCAGCTTCATTTTCATGCAAACCTTAGGAGCCTAGACTCTGTCCTAAAGCTGACATCTTTGCATATAGGATTTAAGTATGGTTTGGTAGGACCATATTGAGGAGATTATTCCATGCTCACATTAGACTTAGGTCTTGAATACAACTCTCCTCAATTTTAGGTATTGAATGTAAACAATGTATGCAAGTGTATGCTTCCTTTCATTTTAATCTATCTCTTTAGGACTTGCATTAGAGCCATCTGATTTTTGCATGTTGAACATGTTTTCAAAAACATCCCTTACCTATATTGTCCCGGTCTTCACGTTGCTGGGCTGTCTCACTGAACCATAGTTCGGGAGAGAGCCTCACAACTGGACCACCTATTTGGGTTCGCGCCCCCCTACCACGTACCTAAGGGCCATAGTCCGAGGTATATCGGTAGGTGCTCAAGGATGTTGGGAAGCCATTACCTTAGAACCGGAGAAAATATTTCTATGCCACGTACTTCAAGCTTCGGCTTGGGTATATCGAAGTACCTTGATTGGAATCAGATGATCTGAACCCTAGAGTTAGGATTAAGGTCCTACAAGCCATTTCAAATATTGCATTTAGAGTCAGCCTTTAGGGAGTGTTGTATGCGCATCCTTGTTGGTGCAACTTTGGTTGTGTGATATTTCTCTTATTCTCTCATATATATGTATCAGACCCTTTTCAAAAACCCTGGGTGTATTATTCAAAACTTACCCTTATTTCCAAAAACCCCAGGTGTGTATTTTTATCTACCTACATTTCTTTTTCTCTTTTAGATCAAATTTTCTTCAAAAACCCTGGAAAAGTCTTTTAGAAATCCCCTCAATCTTTCAAAATTTCCAGGTTTGAAAGTCTTGCATTCTATCTGACTCGCTTCCTCTTTTTGCCTCAGTATCACTCCGATGGCATCTGAATCTCCCGATACTATCTTTCCTTGGGATCATGTCTTCTATCAAATAAGGGATGGAACCCCAGATCTGCGGGTCATCCAGTCTCGTACTTTCTTCCCACGGTGGTATTATTCTTGGTTCGCCACCTTCTCACGTATGTTCCCAGACCACTTGGATGACTGTGGGTTGGAAATGGCATCAGCGGTAGGCAAGCGAACCATCAATGGAGCTTTGATTCAGGTCATGGCAGAACGGTGGAATCCACGTACCTGCACATTCTGGTTTCCATGGGGAGAGATGACCCTACTGATGGACGAGTTCAATGACATTATGGGATTGCCCGAACCAGCTGGTCAGTCAGATGATCCTGTCGAGCAGCAATTTTTTATCAACATCAAAGGGGTAGATGTTCGAGAAGCCTTAGCAAGAGCAACGGGGAGCAGATCCTGGCCTCTCACCGCGATTGGTGGGAATCAGTTCATCGACCTGTTCGAATTATATCAAAAGTATGGAGCCTACAAAGAGGTTGACACTTTGTCCCGAGCAGCGAAGGACAGAATTCAGCACGCCATGATCCTGTGCACAGTGGGGTTAGCCTTCTTCCAAGATGGTCAGAATTTTATAGACATCAGAGTTGCTTAGCTCTTTCGAAGATGGGGAAGCAAGCAGACCCGTCAGCTCTCAGTCTCCATGGCCGCATTAGCCTTCCTTTACAGAGGTTTGGCTCGATTTGCTCTTGGGGAGACCATTCTGGTAGAAGGATGCACTTATGCCTTGCAGTCGTGGTTCCTACGCCATGTTCCCTCGAAGGCCAATTCTTTCAGGGTCAACAGTAAGCAGCCGAAGACGGTCATCCAATGCCGAGCTCTGATCGAGAAGCTGCATCAAAAAGAGATCACCTGGGATTTCTTTGATAGAAGAGAGACTATTCCTCGATACACTTATGCCTGTGACAAGCGCTACAAGTTGATGGGCCCTTTCTTTTGTATTGATTATCAGCCGGAACGATGTCTGAGGCAGTTTTTGCAGCGGCAAGTTCGTGCCAACACCCATTTCCCGACAGGCAACGTGTCAGAATTCAACCTGCAGTCGGATCAGTGGTCTGGGGCATATCATGTCGCTAAATATACCTGGAACGCATTTATTTCTCTGTCTATTTTTCCTGGGCCAAATGTATCATCTGAATATCAAGAGTGGTGGCAAACTGTCTGCCCACCCTCTCTTTGTCTTTGAAAAAATATCAATAAAAATTTACTTTTTGGCCAAAAAAATGTTGCTTTCTGTATTTTGTTTGTAGCGAAAATAAAAGTCACAAAAACTTGAGCGACGACCTAATCCCGGGTAAAAGGGATATTCCTTCCGCATTTCTTCAAATCTTATCATGGTTGACGACCTCGCCTAGGTAACAAGGCACATTTCTCTGTTATCATCAAATGGTAATACAATTATCACAAATCGTGTGATGACCCAATCCCGGGTAATGGGATAATCTCTTGAAATTGTCTACCAAATCCCTTCATTTCTTGCTTTTTCTCAAAGAAATTATGATTTTCAAAAAAGCTTTTCCATACTCTAACCATTCCCATATTCTGCAGGAAAGCTTTGGCATCTGAAAAATGGTTCAGACAAGGGCTGATAAGAGGGCCGCTCAACAGCACAGTGACAGCGAGCTAGAGGAGATGAATTCTCCCCGATTATCCAAAAAGCATGACTCCGGAGATGAAAGCGATGTTGATCCGGCCATGTACCGGGTTTTTCAGAAAATGATGACTAAAATGATGGCCGAGCAGGCTAAGGCGACTCCAAAGAAGGCGGCTTCTAAGACCAAAGCGAAGAAAAAACCCATGAAGAAGCCTGTCAAAATTAGCAAGCAAAAAGTACAGCGTGACAGTACCTCTGAAGATTCTGAGTCAGCGGAAGAAAATTCTGAAAAAGAGTAGTTGATTTACATCCCGAAACATCTGCGGCAGTCTAAGAGGCCGGTAGAGGAGACAGTGTCAGTGAACAAGCCCAAGTATGGGGCCCCCGCAGAAGACTCGATCCAGGCACTGACAAAAATCGTCAAAGACCCGCAAGTCCGGGACAAAGGAAAAAGGTCATATACCAGGCAGGATTTCTACCTCAGTTTAGAGGGGGACATCAATTTGGAGAACCTCCCCAGAAAATTCATTAAATTTGATGGATTCGGAGATCCCAAGGCCCATCTTGCCATGTTCTTTGCAGAATGCGCCCGGTTCAGCGAAGACAACCGTGCCCTATTTCTCTGTTTTCCCCACAGTTTGGAGGGGATAGCTGCCAAATGGTACGCTGAACATGTCAATCCCATCGAATTGAGGGATTTTGACAAAGTTGTCAACATGTTTGTTGAGCGCTTCCTATTTAATACGGAAGCTCTGCGCACCCTAAACCACCTGTGCAACTTGAAGCAGGAGCCCAATGAAAAGGCTAGGGATTTTATCCACAAGTGGAGAAGCCTGTGCAACAAAATGAGAAACCCTATCTCTGAGGAGCATGCCCTCCAAGTCATTCTCAACAACTTCTCCCAGCCCCTAAAAAGCCGCATCTTCCCATATCCCTCCAAATCGTTTATTGAACTGACGGAGCGAGCAGAATGGCTCGAGATGGGAGTAGAGAACGGGATGTACGAAGGTGTTGCCTTAGCCAAAAATGTGCAAGACCCAAAGAAGAAGGCACACTTCACCTACTCCGTCGGGGTTCCAGGGGATGATCAGGGCAGTGGCAGTGGCACGAAGCCCGAGCAGAACAGAGGAAGGAAAGGGAAATTCTTCAAGAACAATGATAAGCCTCTCCCGACCGGTCCTCAACAAAAGGGGGACCTTCAAGAAAAACCTAAACATATAAACTGGAGCAGGGATCGGAAGTTTACTCCCCTCGACCAGCCACTGGAGAAAATTTTGGAGTATTTGCTGTCTCACGGGATGGTAAAACTTCCCAAGGTTGCAGATCCGCCAGTGCTCATGGGAAGATTTAAGGAACAATACTGCAAGTTCCATAGAGCAATGGGCCATGACACTGAGTATTGCTTTGTCCTGAAGCATCTGATTTAGGATTGTATTGATAAAAGCATCCTCATCGAGGATGAAGAAGAGGGCAAAATGGACATTCTGTCCGCCCCATTCCCAAAACATTCAGTGTCAACCGTTTCAGAAGGTTCTTTTCTCCCGCAGAGTCACATACATCCTTGTTCCGAAGAGGAGATGAGTCTGCAGCATCAGGTAATGGTTCTACGCCAGGACCAGCCTGCATCTCGGAGAAGGGATATCCTCTCATTTTTGAACATCAGAAACACGTCAGTGGAGAGTGGAAAAACCCAAGTTTTTCCAAAAAGATTTCTGAGACAGGAAACCTGCGCAGAGGAAGCAAAAACCTCAGAAGCAGCAGAAGAGCGGGCCAGAAGCCTATTACAGCGCTCTCCAACATCTCCATTTTCGAGTTGACTCATGATTCTCCCCAGCATCAGGAAAAGCTCAATGATCTATTAAGAAAGATCAAAGTAAAGTCGGGCACTACGCCCGAAGACATGGCGCAGATAGTAAACCAAGCAATGACTAACGCGCCTATTACCTTTTCAGATGAGGACTTGCCTAAGCCTCATTCATTCCACAACAATGCATTGTATATAGTGGTCAGGACCAGGGGCATGACTGTCCCGCACGTACTTGTGGATGGGGGCAGCAGTCTGAATATTTGCCCAGAAATGACAGCGAAAGCATTGTGATTAAAAGAAGAAGAATATGTGCCTGATCCCATCACCATCTACGGCTTTGATAATCACGGGCAGACTGCCAAGGGCAAGATCTTCCTGGAAATTTTTATCAACTACTCAGTGCACACGGTGCTATTCCATGTTGTCAATGTGCCGTCAACTTACAATCTATTATTGGGACGAACATGGATCCACAACGCCAATGCAGTTCCATCAACTCTCCACCAATGCATAAAGTGGTCCAAAGGTGGAATGATCACCACCATTTTGGGTGAAGATCCTGAAGAGAGGCTGCCACAGCCTATGATTCCTCGTCCGACATTCACAGCTGATATTCCAAGCATCCGAGAAGCGGATGAGATCAATCTCAGTGACAGTCTAGAGATGCTGAAGCTAAAAGATGTCATGGAAGAAGAAAATGTCGCAGCCACGGTCCAATGGCAGGGACCTTGTTTCTTCAAGTTAGGAGGACGCATTGATTACGCCTCCTTCAAAGATCATCCCTTATTTCCTCAATTTTCTAAAGCAAGAAAGGGACTTGATCTGCTGATAAAACATGGATACCAGCCATTCCGAGGCATGGGGAAAGATGAAGATGGCATAATAGAGCCCATCATTCCAGTTCGGCATGCGGACAGTTCAGGGTTGGGGTTCACCGGCCAGGATTCCAGCAAGAAGACCATTTTTGTCAGAGGAAGCCAATAAAGAGATGATGCCTTAGTTTTCTCTGCTTTCTTTTCTTATCTTTCGTTAAATCTTGTAGGGACAACACGATCCCATCTTTTGTCAATGTCTTGTAAATACTTCATTTCTAATCAATGAAAGATCAACTTTCTCTTCACATTTTTGAGCATCTATCATTTCTTCTTATATTGTTCTTTACTTATACAAAAGTTTGATTTGGCTCGTACTTTCTCTTAAATAAAAAACCTTTCTCACATTTTCAGGACCATTAACTCCTGAATCAATGACAAGATTTGTTATCAATCCCAAGTATCTAAAATTGGCAAGGTTTCCTGAGATGAAAAACAGAGCAGAGGTCAGTCAGACAGCGGAACAGACTGAAGAGCCAGCTGAATTTGATTCCACTATTCAGGATTTGCCAGAATTTGCTCACATTCAGAAGCAGGATGAACCATCATCTTTGGTTCAGGATCCAACTGAGGATATTAACATTGGGTCGGAAGATAATCCAAAAATTCTCAAAATCGGGTCGAGTCTAAGCAAAACTAAAAAGGCTAGACTCATCCAATTCCTCAAAAAGCATCAAGAAGTATTCGCCTGGACTTACGAAGATATGCCAGGATTGGATATCAAGCTGGTTGAGCATCGACTCAAGTTGAAACCAGAAGCCAGACCAATCAAACAGAAACTAAGGAAGTTAGATCCTCGAATTGAGCAACAAGTCAAGGAAGGACTTGAAGATTTATTAAAAGCAGGCTTCATCTGGGCCATTGATTACCCAGATTGGTTGGCGAATATTGTAGCCGTCCCTAAAAAGAACGGAAAAGTTCGGATTTGCATTGATTTCAGGGATCTCAATAAGGCCACCCCGAAAGATGATTATCCACTTCCTAATATTGACCTCTTGATCGATAGCACAGCAGGTCACGCCATGTTTTCTTTCATGGACGGATATTCAGGTTATAATCAGATCAAGTTGGCCGTTCGTGATCAGTCGAAGACCTCATTTACTACTCCATGGGGAACCTTATGCTATACAGTTATGCCATTTGGGCTCAAAAACGCCGGGGCAACTTATCAAAGGGCAATGGCCGTTATTTTCCACGATCAAATGCATAAGAATATGGATGCATATGTGGATGACATTTTGGTTAAGTCTAAAGAAGAAGAGGATCACCTTGATGCTCTTAGTCAAGTTTTTGAAAGACT
The DNA here is from genome assembly GCF_984573655.1 of Nuphar pumila. Classification (NCBI taxonomy): domain Eukaryota; kingdom Viridiplantae; phylum Streptophyta; class Magnoliopsida; order Nymphaeales; family Nymphaeaceae; genus Nuphar; species Nuphar pumila. The sequence continues at coordinate 70,462,260 of NC_143256.1, read as the reverse complement.
TATTCTTTACAAATTGAGACTTAACCCTCAGAAATGTGTTTTTGGAGTCGAGTCCGGCAAGCTGCTCGGCTTCATCATCAGCAAGAAAGGGATCGAGGTGGATCCGGCTAAAGCAAAAGCCATTATTGACATGCCGCCTCCAACTAATCTGAGAGAATTGCGAAGTCTTCAAGGGCGTATTCAATCTATTCGCAGGTTCATCTCCAATTTGGCTATGAGATGTGAGCCTTTTAACCATTTGCTAAGAAAAGGAGTTAAATTCGAATGGGGATCAGAATGCCAACTCTCGTTTGAGCACATCAAGCAATATCTCCTCAATCCACCAGTTTTGAAGCCGCCAAAGCTGAGAAAGCCTCTCTTACTATATATTTCAGTCAATCAGAATGCCTGTGGTGGATTCCTCGCTCAGTATGAAGAAGGCAGTTTGATAGAGCACGCCATCTACTACGTGAGCAAAACGTTCATTGATTATGAAAAGAAGTATTCTCAGATGGAGAAAACTTGTCTGGCTCTGGTCTGGATGTGCCAGAAATTGAGACATTACTTATTGGCTTATGAAATCAAGTTTCTATCGAAACTTAATCCTCTCAGATACATTTTGGAACAACCGTTTCTCACTGGACGAATCGCAAAGTGGCAAGTCCTGCTGATGCAATATGACTTAGAGTACGTCTCTCAAAAGTCAATTAAAGGCCAAGCGATCGCAGATCAGTTGGCAGATTTCCCTTTGACGGAAGAAATTAAAGCAGAAGATGATTTTCCTGACGAGCACATCTGTAATATCCAACAGCCCTCAGTGTGGAACTTGTTCTTCGATGGCTCTAAAAATATGTCTGGTGTCGGGATTGAAGTCTTGTTAATTACTCCAGAAAAAGAAATGATCCCTTATTCTCTCAAGCTTGGTTTCCAATGCACTCATAATATGGCCGAGTATGAAGCTCTAATACAAGGTCTCAAAATTCTGCAAAGTTTCAATGTCAAGAGAGTGCATGCTTTTGGCGACTCACTACTTGTTGTCAGTCAAGTTAACGCTGAATGGCAAGTGAAAGATTCCAAATTGATCCCGTATCATAAGATCGTCCTAGCTCTTGTAGACAGCTTCGAAGAATTTCAGCTCAAACATATCAGAAGAGAGCATAATCAGATAGCTGATGGTTTAGCCAGCCTAGGCTCCATTTTATCCTTCAAAGGTGGTGAGTCATGTCGCTCTTTCGAAGTTGGCAGACTCGAACAACCCGCTTTCGATTCAATTATGCAAGTAAACCAGGTCAATCAGAAGGAGAAGCCTTGGTATCAAAGTATCAAGAACTTCATTGAGACTGGTGAATTTCCACCAGAGATGCCAAAAAGGGAGCAACGTGCAATCCAGCGTAGGTCTACCCGATATTTCATTCTCGCCAATGTCCTCTACCGCCGTGGATTCAGTTCTGAGTATTCAAGGTGCTTAGACAAAGAAGAAGCTATGGAAGTTATCCAAGAGGCACATGAAGGGATTTGTGGTGGTCATGCTGGCTATCAAACTCTCGTCAAGCAGATCGTTCGAGCAGGGTACTATTGGAATACCATGCAGCAGGACTGTCATAGATTTGTGAAGAAGTACGTCAAATGCCAATTGCACGCACCTTATATTCATGCTCCGGCTGCATATCTACAATCAGTTGTTTCTCCTTGGCCATTTTCTATGTGGGCTTTTGACGTCGTCGGCCCGATTACTCCTTCTGCTTCCAACGGACACAAATACTTCCTGGCTGCGACAGAGTATTTCACAAAATGGGTTGAAGCTGTTACTCTACGCACAGTAGAAGGCCGCCATGTGGTTTCTTTCATTCATAAGAACATCCTTTGCCGCTTCGGCATACCACATGATATTGTCTCAGATAATGGAACCCATTTCAAAAATGAGAGGATGAAGACATTCTGTTCTAAATTCAGAATTTCCCATCATTTCTCAGCCCCTTATTACCCTCAAGGGAACGGCCAAGCTGAAGCCACCAATAAAATCTTGATTCGTATTTTGGAAAGGACTGTGAAGACAGGTCGAGACTGGCATGAGAAAATTCATGACGCGCTTTGGGCATATCGAACCACCATTCGGACTCCGACTAATGCCACTCCTTCAGAACTTGTTTACGGGACTGAAGTGGTGTTACCTCTCCATATCCAAAAGCCCGCTCTCAAATTCGCTTCTCTCTTAGAATTGCCACTTGATCAGTATCAGCAGCAGAGATCGGTGCAGCTAGATTTACTGGATGAAAAGAGGCTCAAAGCAGCAGAGCATGCTCAAGCTTATCGACAGAGGATAGCTCGACATTATGACAAGTCTGTCATTGAGAGAAAATTTCGAGTTAACGATTTGGTGCTCAGATCGACAGCTCATCTCAAGCATCGACCACAAGGCAAGTGGTCACCCAATTGGGAAGGCCCTTATGTGGTTAAGGAAGCTTTGCCTCGCAATTCATATCGTCTAATCAATACAGATGGAGTGGAGATGCCAGATCCCATCAATGCTCTGCATTTGAAGAAATTTTATACTTAGAATTTTCATTCAAAAATCTTTTGTACTATTCAAAGAGCCATTTCAATAAAAATAATGATCTTCTATCAATTCTTACATTCTTCTCCATGATACTGGGGCATTTTATTTTAATCCACGATCATCTTCTTCCATCATATGCAGGCAGGATTAGACGAAAGTTCTTCTCCACAAATTTTGTTAATTCTTAATTGATCCTGGATTTTTATTGTCTTTTCATTTGATTCATTTTGCTTTGATCAGATTTACATCAAGCTAATGCTCGTTTATGTCAAGTTTTAACAAATTTGCCAATCTTATTAAAAAAAATTTTCTACTTTTATCTTCAAACTACCCCTTCAGGTTAAGGGATAAACCTGATGCCTCCTTTCAATGAGGTATTCTCTTTATTATTTCCTCGTTCAGGATAAGGGGATAAATCCTGAATTATCTTCTAAAAACTCATTTTGAAAATCTAGCTCATCTTCAAAACCCAGCTCTCGCACTGGTTATTTCTCAAAATTGAGCTCATTTGGAAAATCCGGTTCTCACACCGGTAACCTTCTAAAATCAGTCTTCTGACCAAAGACCTTTCTCCTTCTAAATTCAAGTTCTGACTTAAATCTCCCAAAACTTCACGTATTTTCAAAAGATCCAGCTTTTGTCGGTCATGTATTTCCAAAGGATCCAGCATCTCGCTGGTCATGTATTTCCAAAAGATCCAGCATCTCGCTGGTCATGTATTTTCAGAGGATCCAGCGTCTCGTTGGTCCTGTATTCCAAAAGATCCAGCTCTCGCTGGCCGTGTATTCCAAAAGATCAAACCCTTAGGGTGCGACTCCTCAATTCTATCATTTCAAGGTCTTCAATTCTATCAGTTTCCCAACCTTTGGTTGTAATATCCTCTAAGTCTTATCATTTTCTCAACCCTCGGGTTATAATCTCCCAAATTCAATCACTTTCAAACCATCAGATTAAATCCTTCATTTTCAAAATCCAGTATTTTTCACTGGTCGGGATTTGAAATCCAATTGTCATAACTGGTCGGGATTTGAAATCCAGTATTTTTAACTGGTCGGGATTTGAAATCCAGTGTTTTCACTGGTCGGGATTATCAGAAATCCAGTTTTCATAACTGGTCAGGATTTAAAATCCAGTTTTCATAACTGGTCGGGATTTGAAATCCAGTATTTTTTCACTGGTCGGGATTTGAAATCCAGTTGTCATAACTGGTCGGGATTTGAAATCCAGTATTTTTCACTGGTCGGGATTTGAAATCCAGTTGTCATAACTGGTCGGGATTTGAAATCCAGTTTTCATAACTGGTCGGGATTTGAAATCCAGTATTTTTCACTGGTCGGGATTTGAAATCCAGTGTTTTCACTGGTCGGGATTATCAAAAATCCTGTTTCTCATAAACTGGTCGGGATTTCCAAAACCTCATGTATTTCATCAAATCCAGTTTTCTAAAGTCTGATTTCTTACGCCATTTCTTTAAATTACAGCTCAAGGTCTCATCAAAATCTATATTGAGTGATTATTTCACAAAGAATTCATGAAAATTTTGCCAATTTGCTAAAAACATTTTGTTGATTCTAAATATTCTTACTACACAAAAAGAATTTCCTTAGATTACCTCCTGTATTTCCTTCCAAGAAGGTGAAACTCTTTGCGAAAAAAAGGTAAAATTCAAATCTTTTCCTGTTGATCAACCAAAAGGATGTAAGAAATATCCTCGATATAATCAATGAAAGAAATCTTCAATGATATTGAAAAGCCAGAAGTGAATTTATATTGATCTTGGCTATGGCGCATGTTTTAAAATGACTTTCTGGCAATCAGGTAGTGGAAATATCTTGAGCTATAAGAAGAACCCACTCAACCCAATATCTTCTCATTTTCGTTTAGAAGTTGCAATCAAATACCCGCAAAAGGGATCTCTCAATTGTCGTCAAGATGAAGGTGAATTAAGCGAGTAGACCCCCAGGGCCAAAGAAAGATTTTAAACATCTCCAAGATGACGGAATTTGTGACGGATCCTTGCAGGGAAAGTTCGGATCACCGTTAAGATGAAGGCGAGTGTGATGAACCTACCGACAAACCCTAAAAGATATTTGATTCCAGCTATTATCTAAAGACCTTTTTAGCCAACATCATCAATAGAATCCCTGAGATAAAAGAAGGATCAGAACATCTCCAAGATGAAGGAGTTTGTGACGTCCCCTTCCCTGAAAAAGAGAGAAAAGTCAGGACCCATCCAAATGAAGGATGATGAGAAAAAAAACCCGAGAAAGCCCAATGACTCAAAAAGAGTGCAAAAAGATCATCGTAGGGAAAACGCCCAGATATCAAAACTGCCAAAGTTGCCAGAAGTCATCTTTTCTCATGCAAAATTCTTTTATCAATATCTCTTCATTTCTTGCTTTTATGAAATTAAGAATATTTCTTTTATTCTCATATCAGGGAAATGGATAGCTTCCTTGAAGAAAATCATCAGTGCTAAAATTTTGAATTTGACTCTTAGAACTGAGGAGTTAACCTCATTTGGGGAAATACTCTAGGTAAAAGAGAGAATATCTTTCGCACGTACGTGCATATCTCCAAGCATTTGAATTCACTATGATTTTATCTTATTGGCAAAATTTTCTAGCTATTCCAAGAATAAAATGAACATTCAATATCCATTTTGATGCAACCTAGCGTTGTTTATATTTCCAAGAAGAGTTACCTCTGAAGAAAGTATCTCTTCCTGTCCCATCACGGTTTTTCTCATTAACAAATTCCGTATGGATTACCCCACTCAGGATAAGGGGCAAACCTGAACCATTTGCGAAAGATCATTAATTTCAAAAGTTATTTCAGTCTCAGCAATGAGACGCCCAATTTCTTCCCCTTTTCGAAGCTTTAGGGAACCCTATATTTCTTCCTTTCGCAAAAACCCCTCTCGGATTTGTTCATCCAAATTCCGAAGGTCCCATCGTGCTTTCTCCATTTTTGAGAAACCCGTATGGTAGATTTCCCATCCAGATTAAGAGTTAACCCGGAACCTCGCTTCGCGAGGTATCTTCCTTGCAGGTTTGGGTTAAACCTAAGTCATATTCTAATGAGATTCCTCGTTTTGACGAGATGTTTTCTTCCAGTCCCTTCATGGTTCTTCCCATCAAGGAACCCATGCTTTGTATATCCATCCAAGAAAGGATTTTACTTGAGCTTCGTCTCACAAGGCATTTTTCAAAATGTCCCATCAAGGTCCTCGTGTATTCATTTTCTCATTTCAAATTCATTTTTTTCGTCCCATTCAAATTCATTTTTTTCGTGTATTTTTTTTTTTTTTAGATTGTCTGAACTATATTCCATATTGGTATATTTAAGGTTAATTTCGGATCTGAATCCAGGACTTTGAATCCATATTTAAACCCATTTCTGAAGAATATATATATATATATATATATATATATATATATATATTTAATAGCTTTAAAATTCTCAGAAAAATTTCCTTTTGTAAATATTTCTACAAAAACACAAAAAAATTAGTTTTAAAATCTTCAACTTCTCGTAAAGCTTTAGGATTATTCTAAAAATACAAAAAAAATCGAAAAATAAACCAAAAAAAAAAGTTGGAAAAATTACAAGAAAAGCAAATGATTCTCAAGGTTTTTAAAAAACTTCTTGCTGAAAACCTCAACTCTGAACTATTTTACAAAAATTCCTTTTTAAAGGGAGCCTCTTTTAGGAAATATCAAAAAAAATTCCAACAACCCGCTCCCGCGCTTCTTCCTTCTCCTCTCCACCGTCCGATTGGTAACAGTCAGCCTGTTCTTCCATCCTCCATCTCCAACAATTTTTCGTTCACGAACCTTCTCTCCCCTCTATAAAAAAAAGGGAACAAGGGTAAGAGGAGGATCGATTTTTTTACTGGTGCTGATCATCCCCCCCCCACATTCGATTCTCTGATAACCCCTTTTGTTGTTCCGGAGATTTTTCTTTTACTTGGAGCATCCATTGTTTTTCATTGAGATCGTTTCTTCACTTCAAGCATCGATCATCAATAAGCATTCACGGAGCTTCTGTACAAAAACCCATTTGCAATCCATTTCATGTCAAGCAACAACCATTTCATCCTTCCGGCGTTTCCTCATCGGCTCTCTGAACCCCTTTCCTCTCGTTCCCCTGGTTCTCTTTTTCAGCAGGAAGAGTTTTAACGAAAGAAGGAGCCTCAGCCTCTTCCCTTCTGATCAAGCAAAGAAGATCAACATTCCCTGCAAAAACTTCGGTGAGTCCCCTTTTTCCGATCTTATTCAGACACCCCCTGCGTTATATTCCGGTTTTCCCATTTTTATAGCTTCAAAAGAACATTTCGTTCATCCCTGGATTGTTGCATTTGCCTTTGGTTACTTTCTTTTCTTTTATTTATTTATTCTATTTCCCCTTTATATTTTCTTGAATCTTACCAGGTCCCGTAACGCATCCTCTATTAATCCCGATTTGCGTATTGCAATTTCGGTTTATAGATATGCAATATCAATGGAACTGATTGTTCCGACACTTATTTTAATTTCTTTCTTCTAAAGTCTTCTTTACATTCAAATAATTTCGAATACCAATCGATTTAACATGATATTGTTTGATCTTAAATTCCTGTTGATATGATTGATTCTCACTTTCTTCCTCCGTTTTTCGATTTTGAGGTTTCTCATTCTTTGTCTTATCGTTTATAACAGTCTATGATGCTTGATATCTTTTGCTGGGTTTATGAGTTTGGATTGGTTAATGTGTGTTTAAATCCAGGGATTTATTCAGCTGACTCATATATTTGTTTCACCTTTTGATTTATTGATTAACGGATTTAATCCAGTAATACTCGCTGTTTTGTTCCCATCTGTATTATTATTCCTTCATTACTTATGTATGTTTGACCCCCCATTCCCCTGCACTCTTTGCATCGACTCCATCCAACTGCTCAATTTTTCAAAGGTAATTGTAGCACTGGTTAAGATTCCTTTTCCTATGGAAGCATTGGGTGGATCAATCCCGAGTTATATGCATTAAGCTCGGGTACATGGTATGGAGGGGGAATTTGTCCTCCAAGCAATAATTGTTCAAACTTGGCCACATAGATGCAGAATTATCTTTCTGCTCTCTGTAATAATAGCTGGCAGGTAAAGAGGTACATTGATCAAGATTCAACGTCATCCGGCTTAAGATTTCTCTCAAAAGACTTGCTCCAAACTAGTTGAATTATATTCACAAGCCCAATCAAACTGGTCATACATTTTTTTTGTTTATATGTAATGAATTTTCGTTATAGAATGATGCTCCTGGTCAAAGTTGCGATCCTATATATGTTTTCTTAGATCAAATCCAAGGATACTTAAAGTTCTTAGGCCATGTTGCTAAGCTTGCTTGCTCTCAGTGGATTTAGTCTGATGGCAAAATAATGAGTTCTGGACTTCGTGTACTGTTAGCTTCTGTTGCCGTCCAAATAGTCATTGTTGAGAGGATGAGAACATCAAACCCAAGATCAATATTGTTAGCTGGACCTTCTTAAGGCCATAGCTCTCGGGCCACTGCAATGCATACCAAGAAGGAGGATATTTTTCTTTACCCTTTTGGGGTAATAGTTCCCTTGTCAGCCGTCAGGTTTGAGTTATTGCTATAGAATGTATCACTCACTGGAGATGTCTTCTGCAAAGTAGAGATAAAGAATTTATCTACACACACTCTTTCCTGTCAAATCATTTGTAATGGCAAAAGGTATTATACTTTCATGAATCATTTTTAGATTTCAGAAACATATGTGGTTGCAGCTCTTGCTATGGTACTACATGCGTGTAGTTTGCTCTCCAACAGCTACATGATGGAATAGGGAAAGACTATTTCTTCATTCCCTGGTGTTGATCCTCCATCGGTTTAATGATGGGATTATTTTGGCTACTTTGTACGGATCCTTGATCTTCCAGGAGAAGAACTTCAGCTCATATTGGGAAATTTTGAAGTATTGTGCTTATATCTGTATACTGGGTTCTAGTGAGTAAATTACTTCCTATATTCGACTGTGCTCAAGTATGTCGGAAAGAATGTCTTTCCATCTGTGTAGTCTATATATTCAGTTTCTGGATGGTCATTTTTTCAGCATTTCTTTCAAAAGTTGGATGGGAATTTTAAACCTTCAGACTACCCCAAAGGCTGGACAGTCGCAACCATGGCGAAGTTATTGGCTAGGAGTTCAACTATCTTATTGTCAATACAAGGTTCATTTATTGTTTCGGCATCCATTTTTTAAGATTAGTGCATGATAAAGTTGCAGAAGTTAACACAGAAATGGGAAACGTGGGTAACAAGATTGTAGGCTTGCAGTAACTCAATGTAATTTTTCTAAATTGTTTCACGGCTCTTTTGTTTGGGCCATCCTATTTTAGCTCTCCCATCTGCCCTATCATCCTTCCAAAAGCCGACCCATATCCACCCAGTCACACCCAGTCACCCTACTAATCCTATAATTTCCAAACTCATGTGATATGCCGTGAAGTCTGGATGATCTCATTGGCAAACATTGATGCAAATGTGATTTCGCCATGAAAGATGTACAGGTTTGCATTATGAAATCTCCTTTCTTATAGTCTGTTGCATAATGCCTTTAGAATTTACATTCCTGTCAAATGTTCGGTATTCTCTATATTAAATAATTAGCTATTCATAGCTACCCTCTTGTTAATTATGCAATGTAGCTACCCTTAGACACCAGCATCATACCTATCATATGTATGTATATATAAATATGTTTATATCTTATGAAAAATTTCTAGTCATAGGAATACACATACATGCTTCCATGAATCCATTCCCTTATGTATATACATAGCCATGTATACTCTATTATGCTCTTCGTCCTATAAAGCATTATCTTTCTTTTATATTTGTGTTTTCTACTGCATATTAACACTTGATTTTTGCAGGAAATATGTGAAAGACATCATTACTTAGGGTTGTAAATTAGATTTTATATGTTGTAATAGCTAGATTGGAATAAAAATTTACGTTTCCCTGCTTTAGGTAGAATGAATGAGCATCATAGAATGCCATGAATTGTTTATTCCATGCATTTTTTCTTTATTTCTCAAAATCCCCACAATGGTGAAACACGAATGGCACGTGCACCATTTCGTAAAAGGTAAGTTAATTCTAAGTTGACGATTTACATCAACAGCCATAGTCGGGGTGTGAACAAAACTTAGAATTCTCATCTTTTACAAAATAACACTGGATCCATCTTCAAAATTCATCATGTTTTCTCAAAATATTTTCTTTCTTTTATCAGAATTTAACTTAGGATTAACTCAAAACATATACCAATGGCCATAGTCAGGGTATATTGAGAGTTAATTTCATTTTAAATTCTATAAAAGCACTAAAATGTATTTTATTCTTCTTTTGAATTTAAATATAGATTATCATATAATACATTCAATGACCATAGTCAAGGATGTATTATATTTTTAATCTTATTTTAATTCATTTAAAGAATGAAATAGCTTCTCAAATTCCAATTTCAAAATTATTCAAATTCATTCATCACATAGGATAGAATTGCATCATATTTTCAAAATTTCCTTTTCAAAATTCCAAGTGATTCTTCTTCTTCATTTCTCAGATCAAATCTTATCCAAATCCAATTCTATCTCATTTCAAAGATTCAAAATTCAATTTCAAAGTCCAATTTGACTTTGAAATTCCAAAATCATTTTATATTAAAACTCCAAATTTCCAACTCAATTCAACATCCAATTTCAAAGCTCAATTTAAACTTTGAAGTTTCTGATCCATCTTCTGATTCAAAATCAAATTTTCTTCAAGTTTTAAATCTAAGTTGAGATTGATTCTGAATCTCAAAATCCAAACTTTTCTAAAAAGTCCCATTTTGGATTTTCAAAACCCAAATCCAAAGATAAATCCTAATCTCAACTTGGATCCAGATTTCCAAGTATAGGACTCCATTCCACTTTTGATCTCCAACTACGGATCCAAATTCCATTTAGGATTCAAATCCCTATTCTATTCTGGATCTCCCATCACAGATCCAAATTCCATTCAGGGTCAAAACCCTTATTTCACTTTGGATCTCCAAACACAGATTCAAATTTCATTTAGGATCCATATCCTCATTCTACCATCAGATCTCGGATTTAGATCCAAAATCCAATTCTTAGGATCTAGAATCCAACCCTACATTGGATCTCAGACTTCAGATCCAAAAACCATTTTAGGATCCAGATCCTCATTCTACCATTGGATCTCAGATTTAGATCCAAAATCCAATTCTTAGGATCTAGAATCCAACCCTTCATTGGATCTCAGACTTCAGATCCAAATTTATCTTAGGATCCAGACTCAAACTTCACTTGGGATCTCAGACTTCAGATCCAAATCCACTCTAGGATCCAGAACCCAATTCTATTGTGGATCTCAGATTTCAGATCCAATTCCATCTTAGGATCCAGGATCCAATTCTACTGTGGATCTCAAACTTCAGATCCCATTCCATATTAGGATCCAGAGTCCAACTCTATTTTCATATCCAATAACCATCTTGGATTCCAAACCTAGGATCCAATTCCATTCAAAATTCCAAAAACCAAATTTTACTCCAACTCTTAAAATCAATTCCATTTCATTCCAGATTTATTTTCCCAAGCTCCTGATTATTCTAAAAACTTAGAACTTTAATCTTAAGTTCTAAATTAAAAAACATTTCTTCACTTTATCGGATTCACTTGGGATTTCTTCAAAACATTTTCTAAAAGAGCATACATCTTTGCATTTGCACAAGCATGATTCATTGTGCATTTTAGACTTAGGATAAATACTTAGATAATTTCTTAGCAAAGCAAAAGGCATTAATTTGACCCTTGGTTCGATTACCCCTGGTAAAGGCGCCAGAACGGTCGAACCTCGTACCGACGAGCGGATCCCGTCTCCCAGTTTTTCCGCAAATATTTCAAAAATGGAGGCGAGTTATTTCAAATATTTTTAAAATTAAGGTCAAGTGAAACCCGCAAAAGAATTCCTCTTCTCTTCTTTCTTTTCTCTTCTCTCTTTCTTTCCGTCTTTTATCTTTCTCCCTTCAAAAAGGAGGAAAATAAGAGGTTGGAAAGGGAAAGAGAAGGAAGAGAGAGAACATTATGAGAGGAAAAATTTTGCGATGATCACAAATATCCAAATTTCTCTATCCAGAGTTTGCATTTTGCATGACATTTCATGCCATTTCTTATCATTTTCTCATCATTTTCCATCATTTCATAATATTTCATTACATTTCATTTCATTTTCGAGATCCAGAACAACAGTTTTGAAAATATCAATCCAGATTTGAATTTTAAATCTTTTCAAAGTTCAAATTCAAACCTTGGGCTTTCAAATTGACATTTTTACCCCCAGGACTCTAAATTTAGAAATATTTTCCTGAGAAAACAATTTGGATTCCTTTCAAACTTGATTTTCAAATTTTTAAACTGGATCTGCACTACAAATAGGTACAAAATTTCAAATTCCGAGTTTTATTTCAAAGTTGCCAAAAATATTTTATTTAATCCAAAAACTATTCTGAGAAACCATTTCACCCCTTTGGTTTTCAAAATGAATTTCAAAATAATGTGTGAGCCCACTTCCAAGGTGGCGCCACACTTTGAGTTTTCAAAAAATAAAAATAAAAAAGTCTTTTCTTTTATTTTATTTTATTTGCTTTTCTTTTTATTCTATTTTTTATTTATTTAATTCCACCTAGAGGAGTAGTGGACCCCATTGGGGGGGTCGACCCCCTCTCTCTCTCCACTTTCTTTACTTTTCTTCCACTCCTTTTTCTTTCCTTTCCTCAACTTTTCCCTCCATTTTACCTTCCCTTCTTTTCTTCTTTTCTTCTTTTCTTCTTTTCTTCTTTTCTTTCTTTTCTTCCTTCTTTTTTTCCCTTTTCCTTCTTCTTTCTTCCCTTTCTTTCCTTCTTCCTTCCTCCCTCCCTCCTTGATGCCAGCCCATTCTTCTTCTTTTCTTTCCTTTATCTTCCCTTTCCTTCTTTCCTTTTCCTTCTTCCTCCTCTTCTTTCCTTTTCCTTCCCTTCTTTCCCCTTTCTTCCTTGCACTCTTTCTAAAACACATCACACGGTTGGGCTATTCTCCTTTATTGACTCTCATTCAGCCCTAGCTCTACCTCCTCTCTAACTCATTCATTCACGCCTAACTATCATTCTCAATACACCCATACGGCTTGACCATACCACTCCTCTCCAACTATCTCCTCTTCTCCTCTATCTCTTCCTCTTTCCTCTCTTGGCAGCAGTCCTCTCACCACAGCCCCTATCACCTTCTCAATAAAAATATGTATGAACTGATCTGATATTGAAAATACACCTCTGAAGTAATATGCAGTCTACATATGTATGTTTGGTGTATGTACACAACATAAACTACGTAAATCTTATATGAAATAATTGATAAATTGATTAACTAAAAAAAATCGGATGATCTGATAGTCTCACCGCCGCCACCTTGATGTAATATGCAGGGTTAATAGCTTATCAAGCCACACACCATACCTCCTAGGGCGTGTATAATAGAGGAAGATGAAAAAGAAAACAAAAAAGAAGAAAATAAAAGATGGAGAGAGGAAAGAGAGAAGAAAAAAAAACTAAGAAGGTGAGAGTGATAGGGGGTTCATATAGCCCTCTCTCCTTAGTTTCCTTCTTTTGTTAGGTTTTCAAAAGAAATGAAACTCTCTCCTCAAAAAATGTGTGGGAGGGGAAGAGTCTTAGACTATGCAACTTTCCACTTATTTCTAGATTTCTCTCTTATTTTTAATTTTTTTTTCTTCCTTTGTTTCTTTATTTCTTTGTTTTTATTTTATTTCCTAAGTGTGTGAGCGTGCCAAGTGGCATCCTTATATTAAATCTGGAATTTGGTTAGGTCTCTCTCCTCACCAAAAAAATGTGTGAAGAGTGAGAGCCTAAGAAAATTATAAGATTATGTTGTGCCACCTAGGCAAGACAATAAAATATATATGTGTATAATATAAGTAATTTAGCTATTTCATAAAATACTTTAAAAAATATTATTTGAATACATAAATATTTCTAAGAGAGAGAGAGCGAGAGGAGCATCCCACCCTAATCCCTTAACCAATTAGGCTATTTTAAAATTTTGGTACCACGGTTGGGCTATTCTCCTTTATTGACTCTCATTCAGCCCTAGCTCTACCTCCTCTCTAACTCATTCATTCACGCCTAACTCTCATTCTCAATACACCCATACGGCTTGCCCATACCACTCCTCTCCAACTATCTCCTCTTCTCCTCTATCTCTTCCTCTTTCCTCTCTTGGCAGCAGTCCTCTCACCACAGCCCCTATCACCTTCAACCTCCAGCCCCTCAAGTGGTTCATCCCTCCACAGGTGACAGCCACACAGTTGCAGCCACCACACAAGGGGAGCTCCAGCTGGCCCTTTATAGCAGCAAGCCTCCTCTTCCAACAATGCTGCCACTCACCTCCTTGGCAGCACCTACCTCCAGCCTTTCCTTGGTGACCAGCACTTCCAGTGCCACCACCAGTACCTCCTTCCTTCAGCCAATGCCTTTTCCTCTCCACTATTGCAGCCACTTTAACACGGCTTCCCTTGGTAGCAGCTCCCTCCTCTCTCCGATTTTCCATTGTTAGCAGCCTCACATTGTCATCTTCTTCACTATAGCCACATCTCCAAGCATTGCAATAAGGTCTCAAGGTAAGAAGCCTTCACTTACTTTATCACTTTGTATTTGCTTCATTAAATCTGTGGGATATCATTTTTGTCATTCTTTGAAATAAAACCTTCAAGCTTGGCTTTCATATAAAGAATGTGAAATCAGTTTAAAAACTAGATTCACAATGGTGCAAAACAAGAAGATATATATGTATCCTATATGTGTGGGCTAAGTAAACAATGAGACTCATCCATTCAAAGGATTGGATCTCTCATTTTGAGAGAAATATCAAAATGAATCATACCTCCTGAATTTTATTTCATTTTATTGTTTGTTTTCATGTAGATTATATATTTTAGGCATTGCATCTATTTTATTTTATTGTTTTATGCATGTTTCATTGGTTTCATTAATGAAAATCTAATAGTCTATAGGTTTGATTCTAGACGTGTAGTTCAGATGTCATTTCATGTTTAATTTCTTATCAATAAATCCTGATTTTTTATGGTAAACGAATGTGTTTGTTCATGATTCTCTGCAAAAAACCCAGACCGAATTGAGTCTGAAACTCCATATTAAAAATCAAACAACGAACTGGGATTTTAACTCTGTGAAAATGATGGATTCCCCTATAGCAGACTTGTTAATCCGAGATCCCCCTCATGGGAGATTCAATTCACAATCTGTAAAATACCATGGATTTATAAAAAAATCTAGTATTTTACTGGGTTTTACTGTATTTTTATGATAAAATTGTCATCTTTCACAAATCGAGTTTGCAGACCACTATGAAATATTTGTTAAAAGTTGTCGGAGCTCTAGATCGATCTAAAATGCTTGTGGCTTTCAAACTTGTAAGTCGGATGCTCTGACTATCAAAAGAGAAATTGTTTCTCATCATCGCCATTGTCATTTTTCAGAATTTCAGGATTTTAAGATTCAGATTTCTATTTTTTATAGGTTTTAAAAGTTTACCTGTCAATTTTCTGTTATTTTAATTTCGTCAGAATTAGGGGTCTGATAATCCAATTTGTCCTCTGTAACCGTAGCTTCAATAACAAAACTGTAAAAAGAGGATCCGATTCTTTATTTGTTTGCAACATTCTCCTAAAATTTTAGAGATTTTAGTTGTTGTTTGCTATTTTTTTCTTAATTTTTGTGAAAACCTATCAGTTTGACTACAATCTCAAGGTCGCCGGATTCTGGCCTAGATTGCCGAAGTTGTAGCTCTCCGGCCATAGGTCAAATCCCAAGTCTGTAAAAGGAAAAAATCCTCCTCTAGTTGTCCTGTATCACCAGGCAGAATCTTGTAAATTTTTATGGAAAGATTAGTCTTTAAATCTGTTGTCATTAGGGAATGTAGACAAAATCATCCATTTTTAGGGGTTTTATTGAATTTCCAAATTAAATAATACCAAAAAAATTTGATTTTCATATTCCATTTCATTTCTAGGATTAAAATAGGTGTCCATGCCAAATTTGACTTGATTCTGAGATCAATTTCCGGCAAAATTCAGGCAAAATTCAGTGTTTTGTGATATTTTTGCATTTTTAAAGTTTTAGCATACATATAATCATATCATATCATCTTATGTATGATTTTATCTTCATTTATATTCATTTGAATTTCAAAATTCTTATTTTTACAAAAAATATTTCTAAAAACCCTGATTTCAAGGTCAGTCTTGTTATCAGGGGCATTTTAGTTATTTTCACCTCAATTTTGAATTTTCAAACTTTCATTTTTCATATTTTCATGCATACAATCATGTTATATCATCTTGTGTTTAAATTTATCTTCATTTAGATTTCAAAACTCTCATTTTTACAAAAATTATTTCTAAAAACCCTGATTTCAAGGCCATAGTCTTGCTATTAGGGGCATTTTGGTTATTTTCATCCTAATTTTGAATTTCGAAACTTTATTTTCGAATTTCCATGCATTTGCATCATTTATTTCTCATGTTTATATCAAGGAGGTATGGATTGGGTTTATATCTGGATAAAATCCGATAATTTCTTGATATTTTTGGATAAATCCAGATAAACCTACATATTTGTGCTAAATTGTTTTCTAGTTTTGCAGGGATATTCAAGTGGAAGCCTTTATTCTTGTATTTCTTTTTCTTATTCAATTCAATGTAATATCAAATGTAATATTGGAATGAGAGTTAAATTTCTGCATAGAATAGGGTGCATTGCATATATTTTGCTTTCATAAATTCTGATATTTGATGTATGACAATTCATTGCATTTTTCTGAAATCCACTATGGTTGACACAAATGGTACATGCACAAGCTCTTAGAGAGTTGACAAACTCGATAGAATTTGTATTTATGGCCATAGTCAGAATACGAATTAGACCCAGATTTGTCATCTTCGTATTAGCCACATTCAACCTACACTCTGAGGCTAACTTCAAAAATCCATTGCATTTCTCAAATGATTTTCTCATATTCCTCAAAAAATATTCTTCGAAGTTGCATTCATTCATTCACATTGGCTAATTTGCATCATGAAGTATTTCAAAAAGCCAAATCTTCTGTTATTACTTTATTTCAATAAAGAAATCGATTTTCTCATAAAGAATGTTCAGATTTTCCAAAAATCGATTTTCTCAAAATCTTTGAATCACATCTGAAATTGGTTTTCTCAGAATTCTCAAATCCGCTTTCATAAACTTATTTTAGTTCAGAAATCAATTTTCTCAAAAGAATAATCAGATTATTTCAGAAATCGATTTTCTCAAAATTTCAATTGTCCTGAGAATCTATTTTCCATTCAAAAGGAGATTTCTAAAGAATGTTATGATTTTGCAATGAATTCCTTTTCCAAGTATTCTCCAAATCTTTCTCATACATCAGAAGCAAACATCATCTTTCGATATATGCATTTTTCAAAAGCTTCATAGCACATACCTGATTCTCTGTGCATTTAGGAGATAAAACATAATTTAGATATTCGAGCTTAGCTGAGCACACATTGATCCTTGGTTCAATTACTTCTGGTAAAGGCGTCAGGAACGGTTGAACCTCGTACCGACTGACGAGTCTCATTCTACAAAATTTTCCCGCAAATTTATAAAATGGAGGCGAGTAATTTTCAAAACTAATTTTCAAAACTTTGGTCGAGTTTGACTCGCAGAATCATTTCTCTCTCGCACGGAGGGAGGGAAATTTTTTTCGATGATAACAGTGTTCTAAGTGTGGTCCAAGACTTCAGCATGCATCGTCCATCGCACTGTAAGTATACTTCACTTAGTAGTTTTAGTGTTTCCTGCTTGATTACTGCTTTGTTTAAGTCTTTCTGCATAGTTAGATATATGTTTGTTAGATGTCGTCGGACGCAGGTCATGAAAGGATTTTTGAAGCTCTGCACTACTTGATTCGTGGCGTAGAAGCCCTAGACCGGGCAATTCAACAAATAGTGCAAAGTGCTCAAGTGATTGCACATTCGGCACCTCTATGTGCAAGGTGTGAGCTGTATCATGTGGGTCAAATTTGTCCCCGTGAATTAAGCAAATTCCCTTAGTATGATCTTAGAGGGCATATTGAGATTGAGTGCCAGCGTAAACTGAGAGACAAAATTTGAAAGGGTAATGCTGAGACTGTAGAAGATGTGGCTTCAGAGACCGGTCCAGTACCGCTAGAAGTTGACCCCATGGGAGATTTACGCACTTTACCAAACTCTCCTCAGTACTCGCCAACATCATATTCATACCATGTTTTCCCTCAGTATATGCCAACTCCTCATCTTTCTCCAGTGCAGAATGAAGTCCCTGACGTAGGCCCTGAGATGGCTCGACGTACTCCACCGGATTTCCCTTAGTACACACCAACATCTCCTCCTCGTCCGAAGTGGAGATGGTGCAGGAACCGGAACAACTACCGAGATAGTTACACTAGTCAGAAATGAAGATGCTTGTTTGATTGTGAACATTTTGTGGAAACACTGAGTTAGTGTTTCGTTTTTGTTTTTCAACGTAGTTGGATATATTTTGTAACCTTGTCTTAGCAAAAGGGTATTTTGGGCTTGTTATGTAATGAAATGCATGAATCCTTTGCTTATGAATAGACTTTGTGTTTTTCGAAAGTTGTACTTTCTCTTATATGAGCTTTTCTTGTTCAAGATGGTGTGGTGAGGTCAATACAATGACCTGATGGAGTCTCTCAACAATCTGCAGAGATTGTTGGTCGTCAGGCAGAGACAATGCGTATCATGGGTGACCATTTACAACAGGCAACTCAGGGATGCGAGTCACCTACTTAGACTTCAGCTACCATAGTACCATATAAGCAGTTTATGAGCATGAACCCTCCATCTTTTGATAGAAAATCGACTCCTGAAGTGGAAGAAGATTGGGTCTGAGAGATCGAGCGGATCTTTCTCGTATTACAAGTCAGCGACGACCGAAAAGTAGACTTTGGAACATACAAACTTCAGAAAGATGTGAAAAGGTGGTGGGCGACAATCTTAGAAGTCAAATTTGCGAATAAAGCAATCACGTGGGAGCAATTTGTTGAAGTTTTCTATGTCATGTACTTCCCTACGCACGAGCAGAGCCGAAAGATGCAAGAGTTCCTAGACTTTCAGTAAGAGAGCTCCACACTAGCTAAATATGTTACAAAATTAAGAAGTCTGGAGGGCTATTGTCCTAACGTTTATGTTATCGAGAATGATCGAGCAATGGAGTTTGCTTGCGGGTTGAAGTCTACCCTCTGCACAAAAGTTTACACCTACGATACAAGATTAGGCTTTGGAGACGGCCACTCTTCTGGAGCAAGATTGGTATGAATTCCAGAAGGTGCAACAGTTCAGAGGGAACCAGCAGTTAGGCCAAAAGAGTTGGCCTAAAAAGAGACAATTTTAGAAGAACCTTGGTGGGAAGAAGTTTTATCCACCAACGAAGAAGTACCACCCTCAGGACAGCAACAACAACCATCGTTATTAGAACCGTCAGCACCAACCCCAAAAGAATCACATCTTAAAGCTGTAAAAAGAATTCAGTCAAATCCAAAAGAATCACATCTTAAAGTTGTAAAAAGAATAATGAGATATCTAAAAGACACAGTTAATTTTGGATTATTTTATTCAAAATCATCTACATTTGATTTAATCTCATACAGTAATGCTGACTTTGCTGGAAGTAAATCTGACAGAAAAAGCACAAGTGGAACATGTCATATGCTAGGGCACTCACTAGTTTTATTGTTCAGTAAGAAACAAAACTGTGTATCATTATCAACTATTGAAGCTGAATACATAGTTGCTAGCCTAGCTTGTACACAGGTCATCTGAATGAAACAAACTTTAAAAGATTTTGGTTTAAAATTCGAAAATACAACTATTTTATGTGATAACACCAGTGCTATAAATTTGTCTAAAAATCCTATTTTACACTCTCGAACTAAACACATTCAGATTTGACATCACTTTTTAAGAGAACAAGTCCTAAACAATGTAATCAAACTGGAATTTATACCCACTAATAAACAATTAGCAGACATTTTCACTAAACCTTTAAAAAATGAAGACTTTATAAGAATTATGAGAGAATTAGGAATATGTAAATTAAGTGATTTATAAAAATAATTCTTATGACTAATTAAAAAGAATAGTCTACTTGAGTTCACCTTCACAAAATATTAAAATATAATCTATACGTGACTTAACCAAAGAATAACAAGTAAAAATGATAAAAGCACTTTATGAGAAATATTGTTTTACAAATTTGTGTCATAATCGATTGCTTCCTCAAAAACTTGTTTAGAAATGACTATCTTAATCCCACTCAAGAATGTCGACTTGCTTAAAGTCTTTATTCTCTGTGTAGACATTAAGTAGCATACCATAAAGTATTTTGAGATTTGACCATTTACAAATTAAATGACTCAAAGCATTTATTGTACTTACACCCATTTAAGTAAAGAAGTGACGATTTCTAAATAAAATACTAAAGTACTAAATCATTAATTAGAATAAAAACAAAACTACATGATGGTTTATAATCCAACGTTCAATGTACTATAAGTCATTTATTATGAGAAATAGACTTTTTACATAAAATATATCATACCTAAAATACTACAACGACTAGTGTACCCCATACACTACTTTTATAGAAAGAAGACTTTTTCGAAAATCCATAAAGTGTTGTTTGAAATGACTTGACATCTCACATCCCAAAAAGACCATCATTTCAAAAAGGCAACGACTATTTTTCTAAAGCTATATAAACACAATCAAAAAATTTATTCAACAGGGACATGTGAGCTTACAACGAGAAAAAATCCTATTGATATTTGAAAAAAAGAGCCTAGAAAAAGAAAGAGAAAAAAAAAGAGAAAAAGTCAAGAATAGCTCTTTGACAAAGAGTATCTTTTGAGTGAAAAGAACAAAATATTGTGAGAATCCTTCATTCGTGCATTCATATCATTCTGAAGGTTCTATAGGAAGTATTGTAACTTTCTGTTATTCACTGTATTCCTTCTTTGTTTAAAAAAGTAGACCTCTGTGAAAGAGAGTGTGCCCCTTCTCAGTTGAGAGAAGAAGACCTTTATGAATAATGGTGTTTTCCTTCTTTGTTGAAAGAAGTAGACATCTGTGAAAGAGGGTGTTCCCCTTCTCTATTGAGAGAAGAAGACCTCTGAGGAAGAGGGTGTTGTACTATTTATCCGGTAACTCAGATGTTATAGTGGAAAGCTCAAGTGGTTTGCTTGGGGACTGGATGTAGGTCAGGGTTTTGACTGAACCAGTATAAACTTTGTGTTTTATGTGTTGTGACTTATTGCATTTCATTTTTAATTTATCAATCTTTTAAGAATTTCACTATTCACCCCCCCCCCCCCTCTAGTGGAATTTTACTTGCTTCCAATGTTTGTGTCCATAATTCTAACTTAGCATTAACCCCAGCTCTAGACTCATCAATCAAAACAATATCATCAGCAAACAACATACACCACGACACATTTTCTTGAATTGATCTCGTAAGCTCATCCATCACTATAGCAAATAGGAAAAGGATTAATGCAGATCCTTGATGTAACCCAACCGTTATAGGAAAATTGATTGTCACACCTCCACAAGTACGGACATTGGTTACTACTCCAATGTAACCAATGAATAACATAAACTAATAAAAATTATTTAGGTGTGAATTTACTTAAAAAATTTACATAATGAACAACCCAAGGACAACACCCAAAAAAATATTATGACTAAATCTAACATGATCCAATAATTAAAACCTTGTTTAGATGCTCCTTTCAAAAATGTTTTTATGAAAAACCCATGATTCATGTTAATGAAAGTCCCAATAAGCAACATTTCTCAATAAAAATATGTATGAACTGATCTGATATTGAAAATACACCTCTGAAGTAATATACAGTCTACATATGTATGTTTGGTGTATGTACACAACATAAACTACGTAAATCTTATATGAAATAATTGATAAATTGATTAACTAAAAAAAATCGGATGATCTGATAGTCTCACCGCCACCACCTTGATGTAATATGCAGGGTTAATAGCTTATCAAGCCACACACCATACCTCCTAGGGCGTGTATAATAGAGGAAGATGAAAAAGAAAACAAAAAAGAAGAAAATAAAAGATAGAGAGAGGAAAGAGAGAAGAAAAAAAAACTAAGAAGGTGAGAGTGATAGGGGGTTCATATAGCCCTCTCTCCTTAGTTTCCTTCTTTTGTTAGGTTTTCAAAAGAAATGAAACTCTCTCCTCAAAAAATGTGTGGGAGGGGAAGAGTCTTAGACTATGCAACTTTCCACTTATTTCTAGATTTCTCTCTTATTTTTAATTTTTTTTCTTCCTTTGTTTCTTTATTTCTTTGTTTTTATTTTATTTCCTAAGTGTGTGAGCGTGCCAAGTGGCATCCTTATATTAAATCTGGAATTTGGTTAGGTCTCTCTCCTCACCAAAAAATGTGTGAAGAGTGAGAGCCTAAGAAAATTATAAGATTATGTTGTGCCACCTAGGCAAGACAATAAAATATATATGTGTATAATATAAGTAATTTAGCTATTTCATAAAATACTTTAAAAAATATTATTTGAATACATAAATATTTCTAAGAGAGAGAGAGCGAGAGGAGCATCCCACCCTAATCCCTTAACCAATTAGGCTATTTTAAAATTTTGGTACCACATTAATTCTCCTAATTAAACTCTAATCAATTTATTAATTAAAATCTAACTTGTTGGAGCTCCATTACTACATGGATATTGGTGGGGTCCACAAAGGCATGTCACCTTATAGATCCAACACCAAAACCAAATGAAATAAAACTTTTAAATTTAAAAGTTTAATTTATATCTATTTCAAATTACCCTTTTTATTAAATGATCATTAAATTAGTTTTTAATTAAAATTCGCTATTTATTTCTTATTTAGTCTAAAATTTAAAATTTTACAATTATTTTTATAATGTTCTTCATAACATGAGACTTAACTTCATAATAATTCGAAATCAAGAAAAACAAAAAATTCTAAAATTCTAAAAAAATAAAAAATTGCACTCATGTCACATATGCACATAAAGTTCATCATTTATTTATTTTAATTATGAAAGAAAAATCTCGAATTTTACACTAAAAACCGAAATCACTTTTTTTACTAAAGTCTATGAGAATCAAACAAAACCTGTTTTCTATTTTCTCAATTTAGATCTATTCTAATTTTGTTTTGGATTTAATCTGAATCCCTATAGAGAACGTATCAATGGACCAATAGGAAAATGTAGAGAAAACAGAAACAACAAGAAATAAGGACAAAATTACCTAAAGAAGTTTGTAATCGGAAAAGCATGATGAGAATTCAAATTTTGAACTTCTCGATCTCGAAGCTATACTTTGGATTTAATTTTGTCTTGACAACTGAAACTAAGATGTCTACTTCAAAAATCTCATGTAATTTCAGTCACAAAGGTGTTCTATTGGTCTTCAAGTGTGTAACATAGTCTCTTCTTGGTAATAAAAAAGAAAAGCACAATTCTTCTAGGATTAGAAATCCAAGTCTGTATGTATGTAGATTCTTGTTTGGATTTTGGATATGTACCTGAAATCATGATAAAGTTTCCACCTTTTTTGCATTCTTTTCCTAAAATCCTGCATTTCTATAGTATGTTGCAGTGTAGTGAGAGGCGTACGTCTCAGTACCTGAAGCGTACGCCTCAGAGGCGAAGCACACGCTCAAGGTACTGAGGCATTGCAGTGAGGCGTTTCAGGCTTGAAACGCACGCTTCACTCATGTGAAGCGCACACTTCAAGTCGAAATGAGCTTCACTTCTTAAGCGTATGCATCTGTGTAGTCCCTGCAAACCATCGCTTTCCTGCCAAAATCTGCCATCGGGGACGACGACGAGCAGGTTGGCGCCGTTGTCAATGGGCTCGAACCACTTGCGGGAGAGCCAAGTTCGTAGAAGGTGAGATGCTTCTGAGCGTCGATGGTAGCATGGTCGAAGGGGTCCTGGTCGGCTTCGGAGTAGTCGAGCTCGATGGCGGCAAAGACGGAGTTGTCATAGCCGACGACAACGATGGAGTAGACGAGGGTGTGGGACTTGTGAGCCTTGAGAGGGGAAAAGATGGTGAGGCAGGCAGTGGTGTCGCGGTTGAGGACGTATACGAGCTTCTGCTTCTCGCAAGCGCCGATCATGACGGTGCGACCCTAGGGGTCGACGACAAGGAACTGGTCGGGGACGATTCGGCGACAGCCGGACTTGCCGAAGGTCTCCTGGTGGACCTTGTCGAAGGCGTTGGACTATTTGTTGTACTCGAGGATGACGATGCGGCCGGAGTCGGACCCAACAACGATGTAACTGGGCGAGGGAGCGGACGACGCTGAAGACCTCGACGGAGAGGAGGGTCTGGAGCTTGCAAGTGTCGTCAGGGCGGAGGAGCTCCAGCACCTTTCCCCTCGCCACCATGATCTCTTGCGTCTTTCCACCCATGGAGCTGCCATGCGTCGTGCACACCACCCCAGTCGCCCGCTCAGATACATCCTTCCTTGATCCCCTTTACCGTCCCAAGACCACATTCACTTTACTCCCTCCTTTTCTTCTTCTTCGTTCTCTGTTTCTTTTTAGGGTTTCTTTTTTCTTTTCTTTAGGGAAGAAGAGGATTTTGCCGTTGCTTCCTATGAGAGAGAGAGAGAGAGAGAGAGAGAGAGAGAGAGAGAGAGAGAGAGAGAGATGAGGATGCCCTAGGGGTCGGGGACTGGGGTGAAAATGGATCGGGTTTGATTGGACCCTGATTGATCATGAAGCTTAGGCTCCAACGCCTCGATGCTTACGCCTCGCTTCATAACATGCTCAACGCCTGGCTTAGCCTCATCTCATTTAACAACCTTGGTATGTTGTTGCTTGTCCATGTTACCATCTTTGGACAGAACCAAAGTTGGGTTTGTTTGGTTTGACGTTTAATTAGGAGAGGAGTTGGTGTGTTTGGTGCTTCATTCTTTTGTAAGATGGTTTGGGGGCGATAGAGTTTCGTAGAGTACTAAAAAGATGCGGCATTGAGTTGGTGGTGGAGGCAAGGTTTTCTCTTCTGTTTGGTTTACGTTATCTTTGCAGCTGTTGTAAATATGCTGTGGCAAATTAGTGGGTGGGATGAGGTCAAATTTGGAGAGAGAGAGAGAGAGAGTCAAAAAGCACTTGCGTCTCAATTCTTCCGAGAGAGAGAGAGAGAGGGTCAAATGGTGCTTGCGTTTCACACCTCAAGAGTTTTTAAATGGTTTTGAGTGGCTGAAGTTGCTGGGGGGTTTCCGTTCTTTTCACGCATCGGTGTCGTGATCAGGGGTAGGTGGTTGCCATTGTTTTGGATTTACTAGTCCTTTTTGTTTTCCACTTTCCTTTTTACTTCCTTTGCCCAGAGATTCCTCTAAGTTCCATTTCACTGCGGGGCTTCGACAGCCACCTTATTAGAGTCTCTCTCTCTCTCTCTGTTGCTTATAGGGTAAGCTAAATGCTTTGCTATTTTGATCTCTCTCTCTCTTTCTCTGGCGTTTAACATTCACCCAATCTGTAGCAGCTCTCAGTGTGGTCGGGATGGCAACATACGCAAATCTAGCAAAGAGGGCTCTAGAGACCGAAACTCCAGTCATGGTCCAGGTCTGCCATCGTCAACTATAGACACTATGCCTCTGTTAGACAATTTTAATGGCAAAGACTACTAATTTCTTACTTTGGGTGCTTTGGTGTTTTATTCCTGATTCTTGTGTCATCTGATAAGAACGATAACGTTTCAGCTCTTACCATCTCGAGAAAATAGGCATGCCCATTCCTGGTGGCATAGAAAAGCTCATCATTGGCAAAGAATATGCTGAATTTCTTGCTTTTCTTGGTATTTTAATATGCCTCCTTTTGTCATTTTTTTTAGACGTCTCTCTCTTCGTGTGACCAAAAACGGAAAATTTTCTTTGGCTCTCATGAATATCAAGATGGCTGAATATCTGCTGGTCATTCTCACTTGCACCTCCCTCACTAACCACGGCACCCACTGCCATGTTATGGCCACCAACATCCCTTATTATATCTGCAACATCAATCTGACCCTCTACTTCCACAGGCCCAAATCAGCCTCCATGATGTCCAAATCCTGCAAAGCATGCATAAACACACATCCATAGCGGTTCGAGAAATAGCCTAATGAAATTTAGGGAATGCAAAGCCTAACGTAGAATTACGCTTAAAAGGTCAAGCATGCATGTTTGGATCAAAATTTTGACATGTTAGGAACAGAAACATGCGTGAACTTAGACACATCCAAACATACACTTAGGATTGAAACGAGGAAGCAAATACACATCTAAGCATGCTTAGGAATCAAAAAGTAAAAAATGCACCTGCGAGAACAAACATAAGTAACTGAAATAAACTTAGGAAAACACATGCAGGAGAAAATGGGACCATTTGCATGTATAGGCTACTTCAACAAATCAAAAACCTAGCTTATAAAGCCCCTGGTGAACCTAGCAGACAGTTCAGGAGCCAGCACTCGATTTCCCCTTAAGAGTCCTTTGGTATCTAAGTAGTGCCTGTCTTCCTGAAAAGCCCCTAGTGATTCCTTCACATCTAACCTAAGAAATTCTTCCTTCCTTTACAAATTCTTTTCTGTTGCATAAAGTATTTTTACATTATTCCTACAGATACAACAATTGATACGGGGAATCAAGGGTGCAATCTCACTAGCACAGGTATGTAGGGAATTATCCAAGTCATTATATCTTTTTGCATTTTCAAAAAATGAATTTTTGTTTGATTTCCTTTAGTTGAAAATCTATTTGGTCAGAAAGCTTTTAATGCGTATATCAAATTTGTGACAAATACTCGAGTTGACATGTACATTGGATTGCTTTTCATGAAACACAATGTTCGTGACCTAATGTATTAACCAAGATAAAAGAGACCTTCATATTGGTGCTTTCTGATGCAAATTGTTTGGGTCTAATTTTAATTAAGAAAACAGGATATATAATAGCATCTTATTAGTCATTTGATCTGGTAGCTGCATAAAATACTTCTCAACCACTTATTTAGTGTGCAGAAGCATTACACAACATATTGTGATTGCCCTTTCCAGTCTGTAATCTTTGATCATTATACTAGTCTCAATCATGAGTAGAACATAAGCTAATATGAAATTTAGCTTGTGTGCTTCAGGGTATCACATCATCAGTTCATACTTGGAATTCTGAGAAAATCCTGAAACAGTCTGCTGAACGAGTGTCAATATTCTTTTTCACGCTTTAGCTAAAAGGAAAATAGACAGTCACTTAAAAAAGATGGAAGAGAAGGGAATTCTTTGGGTTCTGAATCTTCTGATTGTCTCAATAACGTGTCACAGGATTGTTTATTTTGTCTTTTAAAGATGAGCAGGAAATATCATTAAAGAAGATAAAATATATATGTGAAATGTAATTATTGGCTCTGTTTGGGAGCTGGGCGGTGGTTGGGTTTTGAGGAGTTAAAAGTGAAAACCCTCAATTCGTGGAATTGGCAGGTACTACCTCTAGGAGGTGGTACTTGACAGCTTCACTTTTGGGTGCAAATACAAAAGAGTAAGTGCTATAACTGCTTTCTCAAGTCCTCAAATGCCTGCTCAATGTCTTTCTTCTGAACAATCATTGGCAGAGGTGTTTGGACAAATTCCAATTCAATTCTTCAATTTCCAACCCAGCTGCTGGTTACCAAACAAAGCCTCAATCTTAATTTGATGTAAGAAAATTTTAGAAAAGTAACGTGTGTCTCTACAGGCTGACTTGCTAGTTGACATATTTGAATATGGATGATCTGCATGCTCTGATCTTGTTTGCCATAAGCATGTGGATAGAGCAGCCATGAGGCTGCACTTAAATTCTAGCTTTAGATACTACTGGCTCACCACAGTCAGCAGTTTCAGAAATTGTCTCTGTTTTGCCGAATTTATCCAATCGTTCTAAGCGAATGAGTTTCGGGTTCTGGCAAATGGTACTAAGGTCCTCTGCCCAAGCAAAAATAAAAAACTTTTAGGAAAAGTCACAGATTCTTGTAGATAGTCAAAGCCATAGTCAAAGTATTAACAGTCACATTTTCCCATCCATGAACACCTATTCTGCTTGTAAATCTCCAGCCAACATATTAGCAAGGGAAATTTAAAAAAGTTGCACTTTTCAAGGGCCTGACACCCGAACCATCCGAACAATTGCCTTCGGACTTTGGAGTTGGTCTGTCAGTCATCGGACAATAGATCCTTTCTGCAATTCAATAAACTATTATCACTACTAAGGAGCAGATTAATTTCACACTTTTTACCAACACCATAAATTGTCTCTTTCTAAATCTGACCCAACTGCAGATGGCGGGTTTCTCAAGCTGGTCCAATTTTGGCCACCCAAGAATGTGAAATAATTGCAAGAGAGGCCTGTTAAAATGTAATCTGTAATATATATATATTATATTATTATATTTTCTTTTATTATTTTTCTTTATTTTCTTTTTTAGCATCTAGTTCAATAGAAACTAGATATTTGATCCAGTCAAGTTCCTGTTGGAACTTGACTGTGCAAATAGCTGTTGGACTGTAGTCCAACAGCTATAATAAATGCTGTTGGACTACAGTCCAACAGCTATAATAATAAATGTTGTTGGACTGTAGTCCAACAGCTATATTAAGAGACGTTGGAATCCAACGTCTCTTTTGGAGAGCTCAAAATGAGCTCTCCTCTCTCCCACTTTTTTGTATATATAGGGGTGAACCCCTTCAATGTAAATAACCATGCTTCTTAAGCATTTTGTTCATGAATAAAGTATTATTTATTTTTCAAGTGTTCTTCCTTTTATACCCTTTCAAGGGTCATGCTTGTAGTGTCTCCAATAGACACTTGTTTGTGAGTTATTTGTGCATTTGTTGAAGACCACCATTTCATTACATGGTATCAAAGCTACGAAATCCTTAGATCTTGAAGTGCTTCCGCCTCGATTTCCGTGCCACATTTACAAAAGGTGTTTCATCACCTTGTTCTTGGCTTAAGAAGATTTGTTTGAAGAAAGGCGAACTTGTGCTACAAAAAAAATTTGGTTTTGTATCATCTCTTATTCTTTTGTCTACTCTTTTTCTTTTCTTTTTATTTTTCCCTCTCCTCTTATTTATTCGTCTCTTACCCTTGTAAAAGATGGATGACAATGATAAGATCACCATCATTCCTATGAAGCTAAATGATACTAACTATGTAATGTGGGCTTCGATTATGAAGCACCACATTTGGGGAAAAGGTTTATGGGGTATAGTGGATGGTTTCGATTTGGAACCTAAACTATCTCTTACCAAGAAAGAGGGTGATAAAGAGGTTCCTCTAACGGAAGAAGAGAAGAGTAAGGCGTTAGCCACTTATGAAAAGAAATGGAAAGAATGGAGGATAGGGCATGCAAAAATTATGTCATGGCTCATCAATAGCATAGACATTAAAAAATGCTCTAGTCTAGCTAAGTTTGAGCATGCCGATAAGGCTTGGGAATACCTCAAAAACATGTATTTCCTTAAAGATATTGCACATGTATGCAATTTACAAGATAAAGTTCGGACAATGACTCAAAAAGATAAAACTATTCGAGAATATTATAATGAGTGGTCCGAACTTTGGGAAGAGTTGGCTCTTCTTGAGCCCAAATGACATTGTGCCGAAGACATCGAGCTTCGCCAAAAGCAACTTGATATGGAACATTTCTATCAATTTGTGAATGGTCTAAAGCCGGAGTTTGAATCCACCAAATCGGCCCTTTTACATCGTGGAAAAATTCCTTCTATTGTTGATACTATAGAAGAGCTCACTATGGAGGAAAATAGACTTAGAAAAAGTACTCAAAAAGTTGATGATGACTCCGTTTTAGTTGTATCTAGACCGGGGAATCATACTCGTACTTACAAGCCGCCTCATTTTGGAAGGCAAAACAGCGACTTTGATAAAAGAAAAGTTATTTGTCATCATTGTCATGAACCGGGGCACTATAGGCCTCAATGTTCAAAGTTAAAAAGAAGAGAAGAAAAAAGAGTTGTATCTGTTGAATCTGAGTCAAAAGATCAAGATGCACCTGTGTCTATGGCTCAACTGATGGAAATCCTTCAACCTCTTCTCAAAGGGGTATCCTCAACCGAAGCCTCAACTGGAGCGACAGTTGCATCTTTCTCCGGTCCAGGTAACTTTCCTTGGCTTTTAGATTCTGGGGCTTCTTTTCATATGACCCCAAATGTTAATAGTCTATCCGAATGTCTTAAAAATAACTCAAGTGTGTCAAAGGTTTTTACAGCCGATGGCACATCTCTCGAAGTAAAAGGAACAGGATGTTTTGAAAATCTTCAAAAATCCAAAAGATTTTTTATCCCAGAAGTTAGATATATCCCTAAACTTAATTTGAATCTCTTATCTGTCTCGCAAATATCTGATTATGGATGTAATATCTCCTTCTCTTCTCATGGTTGTTGGGTACAGGATCGCCAGTCAGGGAAGCTGATTGGGGAAGGCCATAGAGAAGGAGGACTTTATTACATGGACTTTTTGGAATTACCCAAGAATGCATTTTGTTATAATATTCAGAAATTAGAATTGGATTTATGGCACAAAAGGCTTGGCCATCCTCATATGTCTAAAATTCAATATTTTCCAAGTTTGGAAAAATTTTGTAATTCTGAAAATTTTTCTTGTAAAGACTGCATTCTTGGCAAAATGAAAAGGTTACCATTTCTTAGTAGAACTTTTGTTTCCTCACGACCACTTGAGTTAATACATTCGGATGTTTGGGGCCCCGCACCAGTAATTTCCAAAGGTGGTTATACATATTATGTCATTTTTGTTGATGACTTTTCTAGACATACTTGGATTTATTTTCTTAAACATAAATCTGATGTCTTTGCTAACTTCCAAATATTTCATAAAATGGTTAAAAATAAGTTTCAAAATGATATTTCTATTTTTCGCACTGATTCAGGGGGAGAATTTATGTCCAACGAATTCAAAGACTATCTCAATTTACATGGTATTACACATCAAAGATCATGTCCACACACTCCACAACAGAATGGCCTAGCCGAACGCAAACATCGGCACATTATGGAAACTACTAGGACATTGCTAATTGCAAATCAAGTTCCAAAAAGTTTTTGGGCTGAAACGGTCCTAACTGCCACCTACCTCATTAATAGGATGCCATCTTCCTTATTAAAGAATACAACTCCAATAGAAAAGCTTGTTAACTTAACTCCAGATTATTCTAGATTAAGAGTCTTTGGATGCAAATGTTTTGTTTTCACCAACAGAAATGACAAACTCTCTCCTCGTGCAATCCCATGTGCCTTTTTAGGATATGCTGATAATAAAAAAGGCTACAGGTGTTTCGATTTTCAAAATGACAAATTATATGTGTCAAGAAATGTATCTTTTTTGGAAAAAGAAAGCTTCTTTGAATTTGAAAAATCCAAGGATGTCACTGAATACTCGTTTTTAATTGATCCAATTTCAAAATCCAATGAATGTGATGTTGGATGTGACCTTGACAATGATCAAAGTCCTATTGCTGTTGAAAATGATGATAATGAAGAGCAAATCCATAGGGATGTTAGTCTACAATATTCAAGACGTAGAGAGCAAAATCTTCCATGTGCATTACAAAAATACTCTGAAGTCTCACCTAGAAGAACGTCTAGAATCTCTAAACCTCCAGAAAAATTTGTGTCTTATGAATCTTTTTCACCCACGTATAGGGCCGCCATTACATTAATACAATCATATGTTGAACCATCATCCTATTCTCAAGCAAAAAATCATATAGAATGGATAGAAGCCATGAAAATAGAATTGGATGCACTAGAAAAGGCCAATACTTGGACGATACAAGATATTCCTCCGGGTAAGAAACCTATAGGTTGTAGGTGGGTATACAAAGTCAAAACCAAAAGTGATGGGACCCTGGAAAGATATAAGGCCCGTTTAGTAGCAAAAGGATATGCCCAAGAGTATGGCATCGATTATGAAGAAACATTTGCTCCTGTGGCCCGTATGACCACTGTTAGAACTTTAATAGCCTTGGCCTCCATTAGAACATGGCCTATCTTTCAATTAGATGTCAAAAATGCTTTCCTGAATGGGAATCTTGTTGAAGAAGTATACATGGAAGCCCCACCTGGTATTAGTATCCCTAAGGGTAAAGCTCTTCGTCTAGAAAAAGCTCTTTATGGTCTTAAACAGGCTCCAAAAGCCTGGTATGACCGATTTAGTCATGTTATGCTTGATATTGGTTTTCAACCTTGTTTAACTGACACTGCTTTGTTTGTTAAGAAATCTGATGCAGGCATCATTATTCTTCTTCTCTATGTGGACGATATGATCATCACCGGAGGCGACAAACAGGGAGTTGCAAATATCAAATCTCTTCTTAAAACTCACTTTGAAATGACTGACTTAGGTTTATTAAGATATTTTTTAGGCATTGAAGTTGCTTATTCCCCTCGGGGGTATTTGATATCTCAATCTAAATTTGCTCTTGATATCGTTTCCAGGTCTGGAATTACAGATGATAAGAAAGTAGACACTCCAGAAGTTGTCAATGTTAAAATGAAAATTGATGATGGAGAACTTCTTGATGATCCTACTCCTTATAGACAACTTGTTGGAGCTCTTTCTTATCTTTCCATTACTAGGCCAGATATAACTCATGCGGTTCATACAGTCAGTCAGTTTCAGCATGCTCCCACCTCCGTGCACATGGGAGCGATTTTGCGTATTATTAGATACTTAAAATCCTCTCTTTCACGAGGACTCTTCTTGTCTGCTTCATCTTCATTAAATTTAATTGCATATACTGATGCTGACTGGGGAGGTGATCCCAATAATAGACACTCAACTACTGGTTTTTGTGTGTTCCTAGGTGAAACCTTAATTTCGTGGAGGTGCAAGAAGCAGCAGAAAGTCTCTCTTTCCTCCACCGAAGCTGAATACAGAGACATGGCAACTACCACTATGGAGGTTGTTTGGCTCAGACGATTGCTAGCGGATATGGGAGCTAAAGCAACGCAAGCTTCAAAGATGTGCTGTGACAACAAAAGTGCGATCTACATTGCAAGCAACCAAACATTCCATGAGCGCACTAAACACATTGAGATGAACTGTCACTATGTCAGAGAGGAATACTTACAAGGAACCATTGATCTGCCGTATGTTACATCAGAATATCAATTAGCAGACTTCTTCACCAAGCCTCTCGCTGCTCCCAGATTTCACTTCCTCTTAGACAAACTTTCGCTCATTGTACCGTAAGTTTGAGGGGGAGTGTTAAAATGTAATCTGTAATATATATATATATATTATATTATTATATTTTCTTTTATTATTTTTCTTTATTTTCTTTTTTAGCATCTAGTTCAATAGAAACTAGATATTTGATCCAGCAAATAGCTGTTGGACTGTAGTCCAACAGCTATATTAAGAGACGTAGGAATCCAACGTCTCTTTTGGAGAGCTCAAAATGAGCTCTCCTCTCTCCCACTTTTTTGTATATATAGGGGTGAACCCCCTTCAATGTAAATAACCATGCTTCTTAAGCATTTTGTTCATGAATAAAGTATTATTTATTTTTCAAGTGTTCTTCCTTTTATACCCTTTCAAGGGTCATGCTTTGTAGTGTCTCCAATAGACACTTGTTTGTGAGTTATTTGTGCATTTGTTGAAGACCACCATTTCATTACAAGGCCTCTTCATGCTGTGGATCTCCTGAGGACCTGATGGAGACCATTCTGTGCTTTAATTTATCAAACCTGCAACACCATGACCCTGCCTTTTCCGACCCCATACTTGTAGTTGCACAATGAGCACATAAGATCTTCCAAGAACTTGTATCATGCCTTGATGCTGGTGACTTTCCATGCCTGTAGAATATCTCCACCATCAAGACAACAGCATGATTGTGTTCCTCATGGTTCTTGATGCCCTTTCTCCTTTTATCAGTCAGTAATTTGAAGACACTGCAATCCATGATGCCCAATCCCTTGTGTCTTGCTTTATTAATTAGGTTCTTAGGCTTCATTTTAACTCTGGCTACTCAATTCTTTTGTTCAGAGGTGATGTGGAATTCATAGACTGGTTGGACTTTGTGTAAGAGTACTGGTGGTGAAGGAAATATAACTTGAACCTCTCACATGAATCCACGTACTATTCCTCCATGATGTCTAGCATATGCTCATGAATAAACGACATAAAGATCCCTAGGTATCTAACGGGCAGGTTCACCTTTAATATCATGATTCTCCTACTGGTGCATGTGACTCTATTCTTGGTGCTTGCCGTGTAAAACTACCAATATAGATCCTCCATGTGATGTTCCCACACTCTCTCAGCTACTGCAGGATTTGGACAGTAGGCTCTGAATGCTCATATACTGAACATCAAACCAACGGGGGTTCTGCTTGTTTGGTAGGAGCAGTTAGTGCGCATCACCTCATGTCGGGACGTTGCAAGTTCAAATCCCAATGGTATGATTGTATAACTGGTGGGGCGTCTGCCTAACCTCAGCTTGCCTATCCCAAAAAAAAATTATACTGAACAACAGTATGGAGCTAGGCTTGCTGAGCAAGATACTCGAGAAAAGAAATTTTCAGATGTAACATGAACAAATATATAGAGCTACACATTTTTCAGAGCGAGATACTGGAGAAAGTGATTTTTCAGATGTAACAGATCAGGGGAGGAAATAGTAACTTACCTCTGATCAAAGGGACATGGTATTAAATAGAGCCTATTGTAATGCCATATATGAGCAATAAAAATTTTAGTAAATGAGAGGAAAATATGACAGAGGAGAAAATGCAACATGAGCAATCTCCAAGGGAAGATTATTTTTATTCAAGTTATTGGTTGATTACATGGTAGCCTAACGGTGCTTCCTGTTTATGGTAACTACGAGAATTACTCCATCAATCAAGCATTGTAACTGCAATAATGAACATAACAAATGGATTCCACCATACACAATAAATATTGAATCAGTGCATTATATGCTTTTGTCTATGCCTTCCCTAATAATTTGCAGCAGCTATCATATTTACCATATCCATCTTGAAGTTTCTTTGACTATCATATTGATTCTCGTACAGGGAGTAGTTTATTGGCAGCCACCAGAACTGGCTTTAGAAAAGGTCAAAGAAGCTGTATGGCAGCCCTCAACCAGCCAGTATGGTGCTGATGAAGGTCTTCCAGAACTTAGAGAGGCACTGACTGAAAAGGTATTTGCTAAAATGGTATATTTTTTTGGGAAGTCCCATGATTTCCCACTATGATGTCATTTTTGATGGATTGGCATGTGAGATACCAAACACCTTTCATTTATGATGCGCTCAGTCAATTTTATTGATGCTACTTTTTTAAGCTTAGTTTCACAATAAAATACCTACTATTCTATATGCAAGTAAACATAAGGCTGGACAATGATCTGGAGGGTGCAGTTCAGAAAAAGTTTGAAATCCAGGGCATATTAGATGATGTGTTGATGCAGGGCAGGACCCGACTGGGTCTGTACCACGTGACCCTGATTTGGCCCCGGAACCCGATCCACTTTAGAGAATGGATGATCGGACCCAGGAACTACTGATCGCAGGTAAGGTGACTCGATGTAAGGAGGTGACACATACATATTCCAGATGAGCGCAAATCCGATCAATTCAAGTCTTGCAGGATACAGATTCGGGTCGCGTCTTGGGTCCATAGTTGGACCCGAGACCCGGATCCATCAGATGCCTTTAAAAACCCATGCCTGGGTTTCGTGCAGAGTAGAGATTGAAGACAGCCGTAACTTTTCTTTTCCTGTTTCTTATTTCTTTCCCTGTTATTCATTTCATTGGTTTTTCCTTGTTAGGTTAAGGATTAATTGATTGTTTTACATTTCATCAAGTCGAGTCCTGTGTTAGATTGATTCTTATTGAAAATAAAAGAAAAGTAAAGCAATTAGTTTACACCACCGAGTTCGGTGGCGTGTTCTATGTTCATTTCCTGTTCATCGCACACGCTGAGATCGTGGATCCTCAGAACCGAGTCCAAGCACTCAAGAAACCCGGCACCTTCGCTGCATCAAAGTGGTATTAGAGCTCCAACATCTCCTCCGTCGTTAGCGATATGGTTCAAGAGGCGAGGAGCGATCCGACGAACGTAAACGAGCAAGAGGTTGCCGGCAACGAGGGTCCAATGCTGCGTATGATGGAAATGATGACCAGGATGGAGGAAAATATGTCGAGGATGAACAAAGAAATAGTTAGCATATCAAAACGACTGGACGGGATTGAGGATCGACTGGTCTGCCTCAAAACACTGGGAGAGGGGCATGCAACGTCAACCCAAATGCAGGGGGCAGATCCGGGTCATCAGTCGATGCACGTTCAACCTGTCCAAGACAAAGCTCCAACTTTGGCTCTCCCTCCCTATTCTGATCTGCCTCCTCCGCTCCAGACGAACCAGAGGATCCACGCAGGTATGCCGCCTCCCTCGGGTGTACCCCTTTCACTGCAGCAGGCCCATGCGGCTGCACCGCAGGCCGGACGTGCTCCGCACGACCCCAGCTTTATGTTGGGTCCTGCCGAAGGTCCAGGCCCGTGGCTGCGAGTTGCTGGAACAATCCCACTGGGTGGGCCATGCCTGCAGGGTCCCAGCATCACGCTGGGCCTGGCTGCCGATCCAGGCGTGGCGGCACGACCTGGGAAGGCAATTTTTCTCGATGATTCTGTGCGTGGAAGCAAGAAGTCAACAAACCACTGGCCAGGTCCGGACCCAGGAGGGTCCAGACCTGAGTTCGCAAATACAGGGCCCGGGTTTCGGGGATGACCCTTTGGGTCTCCAGGAGCGGGTCCGAGTGTCGAACCCTCTAACCCGACTTACCCAGTTGGGTTTGATTCGCGGGTCGCCCTGAATCTGACCCAACCCATTAATTTTGAACCTCAAAACGGACCCCTTACCGACCCAAACCCATATCGGTCCCGGATAGAGCTCCAGTTTGGATTTGAGCCGGGTCAGGACCAGACCCATACTCATCTGGATCGTGGATCGAGTTCAAACCAGACCTTTATTCCCCATAACTCGATCCCCGATCCGACCTATTCATATCTGGGTCCGACGCGTAGCTTAGGGTTAGACCCGATCCAGATCCAATCGGGTGATTCATCACAATATTACACCACCCAATCCCGGTACCCTCACCAGCCCCAAACCTATAACCGAGTCTCGATCCAAAACCCCATACCAAACCCAATCCACTGCCCTTATCCCAATCCAACCGATAATCTAGACCCATATTACCCCATTCCTACCCACCTAGAGCCCGAGATCTGACAAACCTATCCACCTTACCTTGGATCCCCTGTCATCCCGGTGCCACAACACCGACCACAGATGGCTACCCTCCACGGGCAAGCCAGACAGAGGCAGACTCAGCAGGGACTAGCGTGGACTTGAGCGTCGGCCAGCCGTCGGAGTACGTCAGCACCAGCAGCCAGGCGAGCAGAATCGCGATGATGAAGCAGTGTGGGATGATGACACTTTCTGGAACGAGCATCCTGCAGGAATGGTGGAGGCCCAACAATAGAGGGCACTAGAGCGCCCCTCCACGTACGGAGTGAAGCTGGAGCTTCCAGAGTTCGCAGGTCGGTTCGATGCGGAGTAGTTCTTCGACTGGTCCTATGCCGTCCAGTTCTTCTTTGACTACCACAGTGTAGCTGAGCATCGTCGTGTCTCTCTAGCCTCCGCTCGATTGAGAGGCTTAGCACATACATGGTGGGTGGAGCTGTAGAGGTCGCGGGAGCGACAAGGCCTAGAGAGCGTGCGAACATGGGAAAAGATGCAAAGGCTGATGCAGTCCAAATTCCTGCCGCCAGATCACGCCGAGCGAGCCTACAAAGAGTACCTCACCTTGCGACAGGGCACCCGAACTGTGGCGGAGTACACTTCTGAGTTCCATCGTCTTTCTCTACGAGTGCAGATTGAGGAGACT
Organism: Nuphar pumila; assembly: GCF_984573655.1. Classification (NCBI taxonomy): domain Eukaryota; kingdom Viridiplantae; phylum Streptophyta; class Magnoliopsida; order Nymphaeales; family Nymphaeaceae; genus Nuphar; species Nuphar pumila. The sequence goes on along the minus strand of NC_143256.1, from coordinate 70,424,509 downwards.
GCCCGCCAGCAGGTCACGGGGTACATTTCTGGTCTCCCGTTCTGTCATTTCTGATGACTTTAGTTGCATCACAGTTGAGTCAATAGATCAGTCAAGCAACTATGCCATGAATGTGGAGGAAAAACTGAAAAGGAGGAAGGAATATCGAACCACTCGTAGTGACCAGTCTAGTCGACCCAAGTCAAGTTTCCCAACCAAGGAAGCGAGCTTCCCTAGGAAGGAGGACTTAAGGTCCACTCCTAAAACTGACCCTAGCAAACCCGACCAATCCGGCCCCGCTTATCACACCAGATCCCGAGCCAAGCCCAGTGAGCCTGCCATTCGTTGTTTTAGGTGTCAGGAGTTAGGTCATGTTGCGTCCAAGTGCCCCACCATGAGCAAGAATACACATTTCATCGAGGGCATCGTCGAGTCAACGTCTGATAGTGAGAGTGAGGGTGAGTCGTTTACTGAGGGGAATGACGAGAGGGAAGTTGTAGAGTTCGACGACAATGTCAAAAATTTATTGTCCATTCGTCATGTGTTGACCGCAGCCCGAGAGTCGGCCCCATTGAGATGGTTGAGGAACAATATTTTTAGAACCCGATGCAACTGTGAGGGTCACGCGTGTGATGTTATCATTGATACTGGAGCATGCAAGAATATGGTGTCTGAGAGTGTCGTGACTACCCCGAGCCTAAAAACTGAGAAATTGTCCCAACCCTACAAGATGGCCTGGTTCAAGAAAGGCAACGAAGTTTCTATTACCCAGCGCTGTTTAGTCTAGTTTTCCATGGGGGAACATTACCACGATGAGGTGTGGTGTGATGTAGCCCCTATGCACGCGTGTCACATCCTTCTGGGGCGTCCTTGGCAGTTTGATCGCAAGACCATTCACGATGACCGTAGGAACACGTACTCGTTCATATTCAAGGGCCATAAGATCGTCTTTCTCCCTATCAAGGAGACCGATTTTTCCACGGTGGATAAGCCTGAGCGAGTTCCCCGACTTGCAGGCCTATCCTACGGGTCGTTCTTGGACTATTGTCGGGAAGATGGTTATTGTTATGCCCTTGTGGCGAAACCATCAACGAATACGCCCGTGCCCGTTCCCGCGCACGTCGCACCCCTTATTGATGAGTGTCGTGACATTATACCAGAGGACCTCCCAGATGGCCTTCCTTCCACGCGAGCGGTGCAACATGCTATTGATTTTGTCCCAGGGTCGAGTCTCCCTAATCTCCCCGCGTATCGCATGAATCCATCTGAGCATGCTGAGTTATTGAGGCAGGTCTAGGAATTGCTGCGGAAGGGCTTTATTCGTGAGAGTGTGAGCCCTTGCGCTGTGCCTGCCCTGCTTACTCGTAAGAAAGATGGGTCCATGCGCATGTGTGTTGATAGTCGGGCGATCAACCACATCATTGTCAAATACCGTTTTCCCATTCCTCGTTTGGATGATATGTTTGATATGTTGTCTGGTGCCTCCATTTTCTCCAAAATCTATTTAAAAAGCGGATATCACCAGATTCGTATCCGGGAGGGGGATGAGTGGAAAACGGCGTTCAAGACACATGATGGATTGTATGAGTGCTTAGTCATGCCATTTGGGTTATCTAACACCCCAAGTACTTTCATGAATATGATGACCCAAGTGTTGCGTCCCTGTATAGGAAAGTTTGTCGTTGTGTATTTTGATGATATCCTGATTTATAGCTCGTCTGTGTCTGACCATTTGGGTCACCTGCGTCAGGTCTTAGAGATCTTAAGAAGCGAAAAGTTGTACCTCAATGCCAAAAAGTGTGAGTTTCTGACGTCCAGCGGTGTGTTCTTGGGATTTATTGTGTCATCTGATGGAGTTAAGGCAAATCCCGCGAAAGTCCGTGCGATCATAGATTGGCCAACCCCAAAGACTATAGGAGAGATTCGTAGTTTCCAATGGTTAGCCACTTTCTATCATCGATTCATGCGAAATTTCATCACCCTCATGGCCCCTATCACAGAGTGCCTTAAGGGTACTAGTTTTCATTGGACACCTGTCGCGGGAAAGGTTTTTACACTCATCAAAGAAAAAATGACTAGTGCCCTTATCCTTGCCCTTTCGGATTTCAATGCCGTCTTTGAGGTGGAGTGCGATGCCTCTAAAGTGGAGATTGACGCCGTCTTGAGTTAGAACCGCAGACCCGTTGCTTTCTTTAGTCAAAAGCTGACTCAGGCTAGGTGCCAATATTTCACTTATGACGTGGAATTCTATGCCGTTGTACAAGCTCTTCGTTATTGGAGACATTATCTCATTTATAAGGAGTTTGTCTTGTACATGGATCATGAGGCTTTGAAGTACCTGAATAGTCAAAAGAAGTTAAGTGCTCGTCATGCCAAGTGGGTCAGTTTCTTGCAAGAGTACACCTTCACGATCCACCATCAATCTGGTACCCTGAACAAGGTAGCTGACGTTCTTAGCAGGAAGAACAACCTCCTAATGACTATGTCAGTGCAGGTTATTGGGTTCGAGCAGTGTAAGGAGTTGTACCCATTGGACCCTGACTTCCAGCAAGTCTGGGAAGGTTGCCTCTCCTCTCATCAAACAGCTGACCATCGTTTTAGTATACACAACGGTTATCTCCTTCGCGGTAATAAGTTGTGCATACCAGATTTTTCCCTTAGGATTCAGTTGATTTCCGAGTTACATGAGGGGGGACTAGCTGGGCACTTTGGGCATGATAAGACGTTTGCTCTGTTAGATGAACGATACTTTTGGCCCAAGATGCGCAAAGATGTCAAGTTCGTCCAGAGTTGTCGGGTGTGTCAAGCGTCTAAGGGTCATTGTCAAAATAGTGGTCTGTATACCTCGTTATCCATTCCTGAGCGCCCGTGAGAGCATGTGTTCCATGGATTTTGTCGTAGGTCTTCCCAAAACCCCGCGTCGTTTTGATTCAATTTTAGTCGTTGTTGACCGATTCTCCAAAATGACTATTTTTGTTCCGTGTAAGCGAACCACCAACGCATCATTAATAGCCTCCTATTACTTCAAGGATGTCACCCGTTTCCACGGTTTACCCCACACGATCACCTCAGATCGTGACACGCGTTTTATGAGCCATTTTTGGAAATCATTATGGGCCTTGTTGAAGACCAAGCTTCAGTTCAGTAGTGCGTACCACCCACAGACCGACGGACAAACCGAAGTTGTAAATCGCGCTTTAGGGAACCTATTACGTAGTCTTGTAGGGGACAATGTCAAAACTTGGGACCTAGTATTGCCTCAAGCTGAGTTTGCATATAATAGTTCCATCAACCGGTCCACAGGCAAGTCCCCTTTCCAGGTGGTTTATGGTCGGACACCCACTCATGTAGTTGACTTAGCCCCGATGACTAATGTCTCAGACCCAGACCCAGATGCATTTGATGCCATTGAATACATGCGTGACATCCACAGGCAGGTCCAAACCAAGTTAGTTGAGAGCTACGACGCCTACAAAGCTTTCGTAGACCAGGGTCGTCGTGATATCCAGTTTCAAGTCGGTTAGTTAGTGTGAGTTTATTTACGTCCCAAGCGTTTTCCAGTGGGTACCTATAGCAAATTGAGTCCTAAGAAATACGGCCCTTTCAAGATTCTTCGCCGACTGGGACCGAATGCCGACCTCCTTGAGCTGCCTGATGATTGGCATATCTCACCCATCTTCAATGTGTCTGATTTATATACTTACTATGGCGACAACAAGTCGTCAGAGCCGACTTCTTCCCAACCAGAGGAGAATGATGCTGAGCAGGACCCGACTGGGTCCGTACCACGTGACCCTGATTTGGCCCTGAAACCCGATCCACTTCAGAGAATGGACGATCGGACCCAGGAACTACCGATCACAGGTAAGGTGACTCGGTGTAAGGAGGTGACACGTACATATTCCAGACAACCGCAAATCCGATCACCTCAAGTCTTGCAGGACACAGATTCGGGTCGCGTCTCGGGTCCATAGTTGGACCCGAGACTCAGATCCATCAGATGCCTTTAAAAACCCATGCCTAGGGTTTCGTGCAGGGCAAAGATTGAAGACAGCCGCAGCTTTTCTTTTCCTGTTTCTTATTTCTTTCCCTGTTATTCATTTCATTGGTTTTTCCTTGTTAGGTTAAGGATTAATGGATTGTTTTACATTTCATCATGTGTTAGATTGATTCCTATTGAAAATAAAAGAAAAATAAAGCAATCAGTTTACACCACCGAGTTCGGTGGCCTGTTCTCTGTTCATTTCCTGTTCATCGCACACGCTGAGATCGTGGATCCTCAGAACCGACTCCAAGCACTCAAGAAACCCGGCACCTTCGCTGCATCATGTGTACAAACTCGTTATTATATGCTTGGCCATTAGATACAAAAAGTAGATGATGTCAATACTGTAAAATAATAGTATTATATGATTGACAAGTAGATACTATATATATGGATGCAAACCAAGATTATATCATACTTTAAACTCAATTTTGTAAAACAGATTTCATGCATGTGAAAAGGACATGATGGCATACTGATTATGAATTGTCTTAGTGTGTTCAGTTATTTGGATATGGCACGATATGCTCCCATAGTACTTTTATCTTTTTAGCCTCTTGGTCATTTTATATTTAGCCATTTGTCCTTTTTCTTTTCATTGAGGTCAAGAGCAGGCCCAAACATTTATATATAATAAAAAACTTTACCCACAGGAGTTATAAATGCAGTATATTAAATCCCTATGAGGTTGAAGAACCATATTACTTCTTAATAAACTTTTAGGAAGAGGAAGAAGCTTGGATTACCTTGGAGAAGAAGCAACACATGGTCCCAAATAAACTCTTATGGTCTGTGAGGGGCTTTGCATTTTCCTCTAGTTTGTGACTTTATAGTACTTTCTCTAACAGTAATGATCACCAATATTTTCATTTTTCAATTTCATTTTCAAACAATGTTTATATATATATATATATATTTATATATATATATATAACCACATTTTTCATAATGAAATGAAATATTTGGAGAAAGAGAGTTGGAGATTTATTTTGGTATCCTGGAGGATACCATACTCTTTATACAGGTATTTTTTAGTCAATTAGACTATGTAGATGTTTTATCATGGTTTGTTTAGTAAGAAACATGCTTTATGTCTATTTTTTTAATAAAAACTGATTTTTTTGTGAAGTTTTAACTGTACACTTTAGATTCTTTTGGAAACCTGAAGACACATCAAAGCCTCTTAATCTAATGCACGTCTTCCTTTAAATAGACTATGGAGGTCATATCTGTATGCTCAGATCCACAGAACATTGAACAGAAAATGGAAATCAGCAAGATTACTAGAGAGTACAGCACTACAGCTCTCTCGACGCTACCAAAATAAAGCCCTTCCCCACACCCCTTTTCACGCACTCATACACACACTCACGCATGCACACCTTGACTTTTTGACTTCTGGAAGATCTTTTTGTCTTGTGTTGATTTTCATTTATGGTCCTTATATGGGTCTTGCAATGCATCAAAATAGGTTTCTTCGTCCATCTAACCCATTGTGGAATCATATGTTTAAATTAATCTTCAGGTTTTTCTCCAATGTTCTATTTGGAGTTGGATCTGCCTTCTGAATTGATCTGCAATTGACACACATGATATCCCTTATAGGGTCTCCACAAATGAACTTTTGTTTTCCAAAGTGCATTTTTATGCGTTACAATTAGTGTTTTATGCATATCATTTATACTCAAGTTCACAGGTCTTTAACTCTTTATGTCAAGAAAATTGTTAGAAATATTATATCATTTCCTGGAACTTCTAGACATCCACTGGGACAGACTTTACATATGTAGAATTCTAGTTTTGGTGATTTGTCAAGCCACAGATGTACACAGTCAAACAATGTCATTCTGGATTGAGCCTGTCTCATTACACAAGCCTCCAGCCTTCCTGTTGAAACCCAGCTCTTGGAGTTGAGCCGCTGCTTAAAGATGATAAGAATGTTCTGCTGCCTGGCATGCTTGAATTAAAGCTCCAACCTTCTGATAGGAGATGTTATTCAATCTTTGCCATGAAGTTGAATAAGAGTCTGATCTGCCTATTCTCACTGAAACCGATCGTTTCTCATGGTTGAGTCTGCTGTTCATGTTTGTGCGAACTGTTTCTGAGATTTTTTTAAACCTCCAAGATCCTTTAAAAGATGCCTATTTCTCCTTTAACTCCTCCAATTTGCATGTAGATCTGACCTCAATCTTGCTTGTAACTTGTCCTGGTATATTTTGGTGTTGATCACATCATTGTCAAAATGTCTTCAAAGAGACAACGAACATAAGAACACTAAGTTCTTAGTGAGAAACACGTGCAGAAAGGCACAATAAGAACACTTGGAACAAATGTGCACAAAGGCACAACACATTCAAGAGAACCCAAATGTACAAAGGCATAAAAAATATAAATCTTTATTAAAGAAGTGAGAGAGCTTTGACTCAAAGCTTGAGAAATACAATGGGTTCAACTCCTATTTATAATACACATGGAGACCTTGGAGGGGCTCCACATATAGACGTTGGGCCCCTCCAACGGTCACAACCCAACGTCTATTGTGTGGGCCCCCAATGGTTAAAAAGAATAAAAAAAGCAAAAAAAAGAGGAAAAAATAAAAGAAAAAGAAAATAAATTACAATCATATTCTTAAAGTGAATATGCGTCAAAATTGGAAATAACCTATTTACCCTTATCGGGTATTACACAAAATAAATAAATAAATAAATAAATATATATATATATATATATTTTAACATCCTCCCTCAAACTTATGGTGTGATGACCAAAAGTTTACTAAGAAGAAAATTGAATCTAGGAGAACAGAGTGCCTTAGGAAAGAAGTCAGCCAGTTGATATTCTGATGTTACATAGGGGAGATCAATGACTTTCTTTAGATATTCTTCTCAAACATAATGGCAGTCCATTTCGATATGCTTTGTTCGTTCATGAAATGTATCATTCTTGGCAATATATATTGCACTTTTTTTTGTCACAGCACAACTTTGTAGGCCCTTGAACACAAACTCCTATATCTTCCAGCAACCGTCGCAACCAAACAATTTCCATGGTTGTAGTTGCCATGGCTGGTACTCGGCCTCAGTAGAAGACAAAGACACCTTCTGTTGTTTCTTGCATCTCCATGAAACCATCGATTCACCTAAAAATATACAAAAGTCAGTGGTAGAGTGACGGTTATTTAGGTCACCTCCCCAATCAGAGTCAGTATATGCCATTAAATTTAAATAAGAAGAAGAAGATAAAAATACTCCCTTATTTATAGTTGTAAAGTCTGTAAAAAAAATTTGTGTCGAACACGTGTCAGACACGTGCAGGGCACGTATCAAGGTTGGTCCGCCGTGTCGGACCCGGATCCGAGCCCGACCCGGACACTCGACCCGGCTTCTCGAAGGATTGAGAGCCTGCGTATTTTAAAGACGTAGGCTGTGAGGCGAGGGGCAAAACCCTCGCCCCTTCTCTCTCTCCTCTCTGCCTCCCGCCTCCGTCTCTCACTCCCGTTTCCGTCGTCGACCCTGACACCGGCGACCGAAGCCGACCTTCACCTACGACATCCCTCACCAGAGCCCCGGTGAGCCACCCCTCCCTGTCACCGTCTCCCTTTCTCTCTCTCGCTGGCCACCTCCTCTCTCCTCTCCTGTCCGACCTCGTGCGCCAGTGGTCTCAGCCAACATCCCCCGCTCTTGGTCACCCACAGCTTGTCGGAGGCCGCCTGATGACCGGTTCCTTGGCGAACTCCAGACGGCCCCGTTACCCTCTCCCTCGTGCCTCTTTGGTTCGTCAAAGGAGCCCCCGACGTCGGAGCTCCCTTTGCTCGTCGGAGCCTGACGCCGGTGACCCCGAGAGCATCCTCTCCTTCCTTCGTCCCTTTTCGCCCATCAAAGGAGGTCCCGCCATCGCCTGAGCCGTCCTTGGACTCCCCTCATCGTCGCGATCTTCCCAGGTAAACCCCCATTTTTTTTTTCGTTTGTTGGCGGTGGACCAGAGCCACCATCGTGGGTGGCTCTGGGTCTACCAGGAGGGAGGTGCCGAGCACCCCTCCTCGTCTGTCTTCATCTTCTTCGTCCTTTTAATAGACAAGCGACAGGGTTGCCGCCTGCATCGGGTCAACATGCGGGTAGGGGCCAAACCCCTGCCACCTATGGGGTCTTTTGGCTGGACGACAAGGACTGAGCCCTGTCATCTGCTTGCCTTCGGCAGGCCAGTAGGGGCCAAGCCCTTGCCACCTGTGTCTTTTCTTCGGAGGGATGATAGGGGCGAGGCCCTGTCGTCGGCTAGCTCAAGCAGGCCGGCAGGGGCCAAGCCCCTGCCGCCCACCTCCTTTTCGGCAGGCGGCAGGGCTGCTGCCTGCGTCGCCTCCTCTAGTTGGCAGAGGGCTCCTGGGTGGTCTTTGTGCCTTGGTCGACACGGTGGAAGGCCCCCCTGCCTGCCTCTTGTTCAGGCAGGTCGGCAGGGGCCGAGCCCCTGCCACCTCCCCTTTTCTTGTTCTCGGTAGGTTGGCAAGGGTCGAGCCCCTGCCACCTCCCTAAGTATGGGAACGACGGTAGGGGCCAAGCCCTGTCGTCGTCTCCCTCTCTTTTCTCGTTAGGAGGGCAGGGGTCGAGCCCCTGCCACCTCCCTGTATTCGGATGGGTCGGCAGGGGCCAACCCCTGTCGTCTCCCTGTGTTCTGGTTGGCAGAGAGTGGTCGAGCCCTCCCTGTTCCCCTCTTCCCCCTCTTTGTTGTTCGGGCATGCAGGGAGCAAGGCTCCTTCCTCTGCCCCTTTCTGCCGCCTTCTCCCAGCAACGCCCTGGCTGGAGGGCCTTTGCTGTTTCAGAAGACAGGGAGCCGAGGACTCCTTGCCCTTGTTGCTCTTCTGCAGGGAGCAGAGCTCCCTGCCTAGCCGTGTATCGGGGTTCGGTTCGACGACCATTACGGGTCTCACCAGACTCGCCTATTGTTTTTGATCATGTTCATGCTAACCTTTTTACGCTCGCAGGTTGCACGATAGAGCTGACTCGCTCTCTTTAGCTTGAGCCCATGCTTACCTACGCCGCAGGCGTACGAGGACCCGCAACCCCTCAAGGTAGGGGATTCTTGCGTAAAAGAACAATGAACAAATAAATGCTAAAATAAGAAAAGATAATTAAAAATGAAAGAGGACGATGATATACGTATAAAATATATACGTATGTCTTTTAACTCAAGGACGCGGTTTCGCGATCCTTGTCCTCTTTACTTTCCTTGCACTTTCCTTTTCTTTTGCTGCCGCGCTATATGTGCTCAGGCTTTTAATTTCTGTCTTTACATTTCATGCTTTTTAATTCAAGGACGCGGTTTCGCAATTCTTGTCATCTTTACTTTTCTGCACTTTACTTTTCTACTGCCCCTCGCTACGCTCTGACTTTTTACTTGTCTTTACTTTGCTGTCGCGGTTTATGTGCCCAAGCTTCTGTTTCACATTTAATTTCTGCGCTTTTCCTTTCTCTTACCCCGCGCTTTATGCGCCAAGGCTTTCCTTTCTGTCCTTGTTGGTTTTTAAGTTATTGATGCTCTTTTGCCTTGAGTATTACTTGCTTGCACCTCTGTTAGCCGAGGTACGGTTTCGTACCTTGTGCACTATCATTACTCATTTGTTTACGTGTTTGATTTGATCAAGGTACGGTTTCATATCTCATGCATTGCTTTGAGTATTCACGTTCTTGCTTGGTTGATTAGCTGAGGTACAATTTCGTACTTTGTGCACTATTTTCGAGGTTTTGTGCTCGACACGTAGTTTTGCACTTTGGGGATCGATCATACTTTACCGTCGCACTGTAGCGTGCACGAGCTTGCTCTTTGTTAGCTTACACTCACTGAGTGCAGCTTCAAGCATATTTCAAATTGTTTATTTGTCTTAAAAGACACCATACACACTTATGCACTTGGTTCTCCAAAAAGGATGACTTTTACGCACCAACCTATTTTCGAAACGTATAGTTTTGTAAAGCGAGCATCATTAGGCCCGCTTTACTATATGGTACGGAATGTTGGGCTGCCAACATACATTATATTCAAAAAATGAGTGTAGCTGAGATGCATATGCTTAGATGGATGTGTGGAAATACAATAAAAGATAAGATTCGAAACGAGGAGATACGTAAGAAGGTAGGCGTTGCATCCATTGAAAATAAGATGAGAGAGAATCGTTTACGGTGGTGTGGACATATTCGGCGATGGTCTAATGATGCTCCAGTTAGAAAGATAGAGAAATGGGAAAATATATTAGTTAAAAGAGGTCGGGGTAGGCCTAAGAAGACTTGGATGGAGATGATAGGAAAGGATATGAATGCTTTGAACCTCACCGAGGACATGGCATTGGATAGAAATGATGGGAGGAGAAGGATTCATGTGGAAGACCCAGAATGATTTTCTTTTTTGGTTCATATCGCTGACCCCAATTGTTTTGGGATGAAGGCGTAGTTGTTGTTGTATAGTTTTGTAAAGCATATTTTGAAAGCCTTTTGCGAGATAGCGACTGGATCTCCCAAATCGATGTGTTGGGGAAAAGTGTTTTACAACTTCAGTTCGCGTATTCGATACAACTCGGATAACCCAGTTTATGGGCATGTGCATGAGATGGACGAGGGTTCTACTGAGGAACCTGCGTCATCGTTAGACCAGTGCTGCTTCACCCCTGATGCGAGACCTAGTTATTGGGTTTTCTGGCTAAACTAAAATAGTTGGCGCTTTTCCTTTCTTTGCGAGATTATTGCTGATGGATTTCGTCTGAGAAATCCATGCCCCTCTTCTCGTAGTCGTACTCTTAGTCATGTACGATATGTTTGGACTACGAGGAGCAGGATGAGAGGTCTGTAGTAACCTCGAAGCATTGACACTTTATGATAATCATGTAATATCGATGTTCCCCTAATAGGCAAGAGACTCGTGACGGTCTAAAAGACATGAGCATGACAAGTTTGAACTTGAATGGTTGCACCATATCTTATCGGCAAAGCATTGTTGTGGGGATTTCCTTTTGAGAAATCCATGCCCCTCTCATCGTTGCTGTAATTTTGAACAGGTACATTGCGTACTATGATGAGTATGATGAGAGGTTTGTGTTTACTTCGAACGTGCAATGACACATGTTTGAGATCACAAAATGGTGATGTTGTTACCCTCACTATGAGTTGATCCATCTCATTGCGATTGTACTTTTGAACAGATACGTTGCGTACTGCGGTGAGCAGGATGAGAGGTGTGTGGTTGCCTCAAACGTGCATTGACACGTATAATTAATTAAATGGTGACTATGCTCCTTCGCAGGTAAGATGCTCGAGCGGGCATAATGGACCCGAGCATGTAGAATGGGGCGGCGGTTAAGAAACCCCCGCTGTGCCTGTTCAGAACGGTTCATCAAGAGAGAGGATGAATGGTAGAAAACTCTAATGAACAATCCCTTAATGGCTATTTCGGGCAAATGACTCGGCTCGCCCAGTCATCAGAGTTAGGGGAAATGCTATAAAGATAGCTTTGAGGCCACTTCTGCAGAAGTTTGGATGCATTAACGGGCCATGAATGCCTTTGGGGATTTACTCTCTTGGTCACTGGCCGTTCCTTTAGGAGCGGACTCAGTCAGTCATCCGGGGTATCATAATATACAACAACAACAACAACAACAACAACAACAACTACGCCTTCATCCCAAAACAATCGGGTCGGCGATATGAACCAACAAAGAAAATCATTCTGGGTCTTCCACATGAATCCTTCTCCTCCAATCATTTCTATCCAATGCCATGTCCTCGATGAGGTTCAAAGCATTCATATCCTTTCCTATCATCTCCATCCAAGTCTTCCTAGGCCTACCCCGACCTCTTTTAACTAATATATTTTCCCATTTCTCCATCCTTCTAACTGGAGCATCATTAGGCCTTCGCCGAATATGTCCAAACCACCGTAAACGATTCTCTCATCTTATTTTCAATGGGTGCAACGCCTACCTTCTTACGTATCTCCTCGTTCCGAATCTTATCTTTTATTGTATTTCCACACATCCATCTAAGCATCCGCATCTCAGCTACACTCATTTTTTGAATATGATGTCTCTTGGCAGCCCAACATTCCGTACCATATAGTAAAGCGGACCTAATAGTCGTCCTATAAAACTTTCCCTTCAACTGCAATGGCATTCTACGATCGCACAACACTCCAGTTGCACTTTTCTATTTCATCCACCCAACCTTTATCCTATGATTTACATCTCCATCAATAAACATAATAAACCCCCGGATCGATCTCGGTTGTTTCTACGTTTTTGCCTTGTGTGTACCCACAACGGCTAGCTAATAATCAAAACAAAATGTAAACTATTCACATTGTTGAGATGTGCATGCTGTGACGTGAATTGCTTGTTTGCTCTGTAGTTCAGCGTATACCATTCGCTGAACTATGCATTGCCTGTTGTGGCGCTGCTCTAGTTGGTTGAGCTGCTTACGCAGTTTCATGCTAGTAATAACTAGCTGCTTATACTAGTTAAATGCTTATGATAATAGCATTACGCTAGTTACAATATAGTAGCATGTGACTTGCTTTACTATTTGGTGGAACTATTCGAGCTTGTTGTAATATGACACTTGTTGGTTTGAGTCTCTTATGACGAATGTGACTGCTTACAACTCGTAATCTACAAACTGTTTATATGACGAATGTAACTGCTCACAGCTCGTAATCTACGAATAGTCTACAACTAAAACTAATGTAGTTGTTTGTCTTACAAGCTGCCTACATCTTGTGGTTAATATATAAGTGTTGTCGTTGGATTGCTTAATCATGGGTAACTTATAAACTGCTTGTTGTGAAATAACTTTCACTTTATGATTAATATCGTTACTTGTCGGTGAACTGAAGAACTCAATGGTTATTGCATGCATGGTAAGCTTTGTTATGATTGCCAATCCTATTCAGTTACCCTACTTACTATGCTTGACTGCTTGGTGGAGTTAGTTACTCCCTGTGTAAAGCCTGTAAAAAAAATAAAAATCGTGCTAGACACGTTCCGAGGTTAGTTCGCCGTGTCGGACTCAGATAAAAGTTTGGACCCGAGCCCGACCCCGAGCCCGACCCCGACCCGGGCTCTCGAACCTTTGCGAGAGCCTGCGTCTTTAAAAGACACAGGTTGAGAGGGGCGAGGGGTAAAACCCTCGCCACTCTCTCTCTCTCTCCTCCCTTCTGTTTCTCTGCCCCTTGCAGACGCCGGCGATTGGAGCCGCCAACAACCTCTGAGCGCTGGTGACCTTCGAGCGCCGACGACCCCCTCTCCCCGTCGCTCCCCTCTCTTGTTGTCCACCGGCATCCAGCCATCGCCACCCGTGACCGGGACATCATCGTCCCCCTTCCTCTTCTCTTTATCTTCTCCGGTGTTGCCACCGACGACCTCCAAACTCCGGTGAGCCACCCCTGTCACTGCCTTTCTCCTCTTTGCCTCCCGTCTCAAATCCCCTTCCTCTGCGACCACCGACGACTGGAGCCGCCGACGAACGAAGCTGCTGGCGACCCTCCACCTTCGTCGACGTCTTCTCGGCTGACACCCTCCTTCCCCGACCTCGGTGTTGCTCTCCTGCTTCGTGTTCGCATTTCGGCATTGCTCACCAGCGACATTTCCCGTCGCTGCGGTCTTCCCAGTTAAACCCTCCTTTTCCCCTTTTCCGGTTGTTGGCGGTGGACCAGAGCCACCATCATGGGTGGCTTTGGGTCTACCAAGAGGGAGGTGCCGAGCACCTCTCCTCGCTGTCTTCTTTTCTTCTTCTGCGTTCTCTATTTCGTAAGGGAGGGGCCGAGCCTCCTGATAGAAATCGTGGTTCCCTGTTTCATACACAAGAGCAGACACCACCGAATGAGAGAGAGAGAGAGAAAAGAAAGCTGCAGGATTTCCCCCCAATGATCGACAGTGGTATTGGGCTTCACATTAAATACATGCTGTTACAATTACTAGGGTACGAAAATACCCATCACACAACAAATGTAAATTACAATATGCCATTAGTGCCTTTAATGAACATGTGCTAATTAGAGTGCTAATTGGATGAACTCAAATTGGATTTGGATAAAATCCAAACCCAATCATGAATACACACTTCTTTTCATCCTCCCTCAAGTTGTACATAGTTTTGAACCATGAACAACTTGCCTTTCAACATCCAGAATCGGTCCTTGATAAGCCCTTTGGTAAAAAAGCCAACAACTTGATCAGTAGTCTGAACAAATTCTGGTTCAATTTCCTTCTCTTCGACTTTCTGTCTTACAAAATGTTGATCAATTTCAATATGCTTGGCACGACTATGGTAGATAGGATTGAATGACATGTTGATGGCACTTTGATTGTCACATAGGAGAATACATTTAGATATTGACTCTCCTACTTCTGTCAACAAATGTCTAATTCATGTTACCTCAGCTGTAGCAGCTGCCATTGATCTATATTCAGCTTTTGTGCTTGATCTGGCAATAGCCCTTTGTTTTCTACTGCTCTAAGATACAAGATTTAGGCCAACGAAAATACAGTATCCTGACACTGACCTACGCTCATCTAGATCTCCTGCCTAGTCTGCATCTGTGTAAACAAGAAGTTCTTGCATGTTATGTTCATTCATACTCTTTCTGTACAAAAGACCATCTCCAACAGTTCCTTTCAAATATCGAAGAATACGTTTAACAACTTCCATATGTCCAATACGCGATTCATGCATGAACTGAGATACCTGATTGACTGAATAGACAATATCAGGACGAGTAAAAGTAAGATATTGAAGCATCCCCACTATCCTGCGATATCCTGTAGGATCCTCATACAAATCGCCATCTCTGGAATTGAGTTTCTGATGAAGTACACTGGGTATGCTTAGAGGCTTGCAATCTTTCATACCTGCTTTGCTGAGAACATCAATGGTATACTTATGTTGGGTAAGTGTCATGCCTTCAATAGTTCTGTCAACTTCTGCTCTAAGAAAATATCGCAGTTTACCAAGGTCTTTCATCTTGAACCTGTGGTTCAGGAGTTCTTCGACCTGCTCAATGTGTTCAATAGAGTTACCTGTAATGATTATGTCATCTACATATATCAATAATAAGGTAATTGTGTCGTTACATTTGAATATGAAAAGTGAATGATCAAGAAGCGAACGACTAAAACCATATTTCTCTATTTCAAGAGAAAAACTGTCAAACCAAGATCGAGAGGCTTGCTTCAAACCATATATAGCTCTCTTTAATCGACACACATATTCTCTGGAGTTCCCTTCTGCATACCCAGTGGGTTGTTTCATGTACACTTCTTCCTTTAGAGTTCCATGTAAAAATGCATTTTTTACATCCAGTTGACTGATAATCCACTGATGTTCAATAGCCAATGATAATATGATTCGAATAGTACCCATTTTCACAACTGGACTGAAGGTCTCATCGTAATCTTGTCCTTGCTCCTGGGTGAATCCCTTGGCAACTAGCCTAGCCTTATATCGCTCAATAGTACCATCCAGCTTATACTTTATTTTGTAGACCCACTTGGACCCAACTACATTTCGATCATGTGGTCTGGGAACAATCTCCCAAGTGCCACATTCATGAAGAGCCTCCATTTCTTCATTCATAGCTTCAATTCATCGCTTAGAATTTGCTGCTTGATAGAAAGTCGTGGGTTGATCTTCCTTACCTAGAGAGGTTAAGAAGAGTTGAAAATCCATAGTGAAATTCTCATAACTTACCCATCTATCAATAGGATGTCGGGGTCGAGTGGATCTTCTGGGAGCAGAAGAAGAATTCATCTCTTGATTAGAATTGGGGGTTCGAGCGAACTTCTTAGCGGGTGTTTTGTTGAGAACACCGTATCCCGTCTATCGAGGCCGGTATCGAGTCATGCGAGACATGTGGATACCCCGATAGCGGATGTGATTCGAGATAATCACATGCATAATGTTGGCACAAGGTATTGCTGTTTCAAAAGATAAAGTAAAGTAGATAACCTTTACATCTTTCTGAAACACTCCTGTTGAGGCTTCTATTGAGGAGCTATACCCCCTTCATCATAGAGTACTTGTAGTCGTGCACGACACGTCTAGTACTGCGATGATCGGATGAGACGGTCGTGCGACCTCAAACAGTGCTAAATGCACAATGCTGTAATCACATAAAGGGCCTCACATTCGCCTTCACAGGCAAGATGCTCGAGTGGTTTGAAGACCACAACATAGGATAAGTCGTTAGTTAAGCAACCCCCTAACACACCCATTCGCTTCTGGTTGTTTTGTCAAGGGAGAGGACAAAGCGGTGCAAAAACTCCAATGGACAGGTTGTTAACAACCACCCTACGGGCAATGATCCGGCTTTCCCAATCATTGGAGTTAGGGGAAAGGGGCAACAATAGTTGACTCAACACTTCTGCAGAAGTTGGATGCATCCGTGGCACTGCTTTTCAGCCTCTGGGGAATCCTCTCTCGGTTAAAGCCGTCCCTTTGGAGCGGACTCAACTAGCTATTCGGGTTATTGAAAATACATAGAATAACAGACGCTCGAAATAGTCTCAGTTGTTTCTACGTTTTGCCTGCGCGTACCCGCAGGCTAGTAATATCGGAACATAAAGTCTGTTCACATTGGTTGTTGGGTCGTGAGACTCATTTGCACTACTGATTCGCTTGCACTACAGACTCATTTGCACTACCGATTCGCTTGCACTACTCATTCACTTGCACTACTGACTCGCTTGCACTACTTATTCGCTTGCACTACTTGTTCACTTGCACTAGTTATCTGCGTGCATTGCTTACCTGTTTAACTGCATATCTGCTTTAAACTGTGTAACCTACTGAATTAAATTTACATAATTCAGTTTCTTGTAGTCTCTCTTGTGCACCTACTAGTTTTTCGCGAAACTAACCCATTCTATGGGTACAAGTGATGATTAGGTACACCACAAGCGATGGCGCGATGGCAAGATGACTCCAAGACGTCCTTTCTGCTCTTAGCTCGCGTCCTGTTGTTTGGGGTTTTATAACGGATTTTCCTTGAGATATTCGAATTTTGTACTATTTGAAGAACTTCTTAAATGAAAGTGATTTTTTTTCAAGTGTTTGCAAGTAGCATGGGTAAGGCGTAGTTGTTGTTGTTTGCAAGTAGCATGGGTTGTGCGTTTTGGTTCTTTTAGCTAACGCGCCCAAAGTTGTCAGTTTGCCTTTCTGAAATTAACAAAAGTATAGTCTTCCGCTGATTTCGTAAACCATCTCTGAGATGAAGAGATTCCTTTTTAGTCTCTTGTCTGTGTTTCTGAAAGGTTTGCAAGTTTAAAATTTTGGGGCGTTACAACTTGGTATCAGAGTTAAGGGAAGCAAGGATTCTTGACCATTGAGCATCCGCATCGCGCTGTGAGTATACTTTCCTCTTGCTTAGTAGGTGCACTTTGCATTGTTAAGTTAAGTGGCTTGACACGTTTTGCTTATGTACCAGTATTGCTGGAGTTACATAAACTATTCATGTTAAACATGAATAGTACTTATGTTTTTGCTTGTTTCGAGCTTCATAAAATTTCTAATTAGTGGTATTCGTTGTTTACTCCAAGGATGACAAGGAACTCAAACGAAGGGTCTGCTGATGAATGGTCAGATCAACGGGGATTCGTGATGGATTCCCTAGGTTCCCTGGCAGCGGCTATGCGAGACCAGATTCGTTCCCAAAGGAAACCAGCGCCCGTTCCTGAGCCGATCCCGCATACCGCAGTGACGTATGAGAAATTTCTGAAGCTTGACCCCCCGACCTTCGACGGCAAGCCCGACCCAGACATGGCCGATAACTGGGTGAAGGAGGTGGAACGAGTGTTCGAGGTCTTGTCAGTGCCCGATGACAAGAAGACGCTATTCGGGACCTTCAGGCTGAAAGGGAATGCCCGAAGTTGGTGGGACATGGCCCGGGGTGTGCAGTTTTTTAGAATTTCGCCCATTCCTTGGGAAGCTTTCAGAAAGACTTTCTTGGAGAACTACTTCCCGCCTCACGCGAGGGAGAAGAAGAAGGTGGAGTTCTTGGAGCTCTACTAGGGCAATTCGAGTTTGACGGATTACATCGCCAAATTCCAGAGTTTGGAACCCTACTGCCCCAACCTGTTCGCGGATGATCGCGGGCGAGCAATAAAGTTTGTTCGGGGGCTGAAGGAGGGACTCATGCATCGGGTCCTAACGAGCATGCCCTCGACCTTCTCTGCGGCAGTTGCTGCCGCCACCATTCTGAGTGAAGTCTGGGAGCGCACTAAGAGTACTCAAAGCAGGAGGCCACCTGCTACGGGTGGTGAGCCAAAGACACCTTTCGGCGACCCAGGCAAACGACCGTTCCTTCCTGTAAAGAGCGAAGGAGGAAAGAAACAATATCCTCCTTCGAAGCGTCAACGGCCACAGGGCAACCCTCTAGCCAGGCAGCGTATGCCCCAGATGCCAACAATATCACTTTGGGCAGGCGTGCCCGCTCGATACAGGCGGATGCCTGTATTGTGGCAAGATGGGCCACTACGTCCTTGATTGCCGCAAAAAGGCGGCTGACGATTCCAGGCAGACCAGCGGAGCACCTTTGCTCCCTCGGCCACCACAGCCGCAACAACAATATCAGACTCCACAACCGCAGGCGAGCGGTCAAAGAAGGACAGATCATTGCGGTTGTGCATCGATTATCGGATGCTTAACCAGGCGACAATAAAAAATAAGTACCCGTTGCCACGTATCGAGGATCTGTTCGATCAGTTGCAGAGGGCCAAGATCTTCTCAAAGATTGACCTTAGATCTGGGTACCATCAACTCAGAATTAAGGAAGATGATATCTCCAAGACGGCCTTCTGGACCAGGTATGGGCATTACGAATTTACGGTCATGCCCTTTGGACTCACTAACGCTCCTGCAGCGTTCATGGATCTCATGGATAGGGTGTTCAAACCCTTCTTGGACACCTTTGTAATCGTGTTCATCGACGACATCTTGGTGTATTCAGATAGCTGGGAGCAACATCGTGAGCACTTGAGAGTTATTCTCGAAACCTTGCGAAAGGAGCGTTTATTCGCTAAGTACTCTAAGTGCGAGTTTTGGCTCGAGGAGATCATGTTTTTGGGACATGTCATCTCCAAGGAAGGTGTGTCCGTGGATCCAGCGAAAGTCGAGGCCGTACTCAGTTGGCAACAGCCAAGGAATGTTCGCGACATTCAGAGTTTTCTTGGATTAGCTGAGTATTACCGAAGATTTATCCAGGACTTTTCTAAGATCTCTCTACCCTTGACGCAGCTCCTGAAGAAAGAAGCTAAGTTCGTGTGGGACGACATGTGCGAGAGCAATTTTCAGATGTTGAAGGAACGTCTAACGACTGCTCCTATTTTGGCCTTACCTTCGGGTTAAGGTGGCTTCGTGATTTACATCGACGCTTCCGGGACAAGTTTGGGTTGCGTCTTAATACAAAACGATAGAGTGATCGCCTATGCATCGCGCCAACTTAAAATACATGAGAAGAATTATCTGACTCATGATTTGGAGTTAGCAGCGGTGGTCTTCACATTAAAGATATGGTGACACTATTTGTATGGGGAGCGGTTCAAGTCTTTTACAGATCATAAGAGCTTAAAATATTTGTTCTCACAGAAGGAGCTGAATATGAGGCAGCGACGTTGGCTGAAATTCCTCAAGGATTACAACTTTACCTTGTCCTACCACCCAGGAAAAGCAAACGTTGTGGCCGACGCTCTGAGCCGCAAGTCTCCCAGCATTTTCGTTAATTTGTTATTTGCGGGGTGAAAGCTGATCGAGGATTTGATATCGTGGGAACCGTTTGCAGTCACTCCAATTTCGATCAGTCTTTCCAGCATGGTAGCTCAACCTGAGCTATTGTCAAAGATCTTTGTCAGTCAGAAGATCGATGCGCAATACGAAAAACTGAAGGCTCTAGCGCAGCGTGCCGATACCCCCTTCCGACTGAGTGAGCAAGGAGGTGTATGGCGTAAGGATCGTCTCTAGGTGCCAAAAGATCCTATTTTGAGAGATGAGATTCTCGCTGAGGCCCACAAGTCCAAGTACACGATTCACCCGGGCGGCACAAAGATGTTCAAAGATTTGCAACGCAAGTATTGGTGGAGTGGAATGAAGCGTGACGTAGCCGAGTACGTTTCGAAGTGCTTGACTTGCTAACAGGTTAAGATCGAGCACCAGCGACCAAGCAGGGTGATGCAGCAGATGGAGATTCCACAATGGAAGTGGGAGGACATCACGATGGACTTCATCGTCGGTTTGCCGAGGACGCGAAGGAAACACGATGCGATTTGGGTGATCGTGGATCGACTCACTAAATTAGCGCATTTCCTCCCTATACGGCTCAGTCAGTCACTGGACAGCTTGGCAGACCTCTATGTCAGGGAGATTGTGAGATTGCACAGTGTTCCTGTGTCAATCATCTCCGATCGTGACTCGAGGTTCACCTCCAGGTTTTGGGGGCAGCTGCAGTTCGCCTTGGGCACAAAGCTAAAATTCAACATTGCCTTCCACCCTCAGACCGATGGACAATCTGAACGCATGATTCAGACTTTGGAGGACATGCTGCGAGCGTGCATGTTAGACTGGAAGGGAGAATGAGACTCTCATACCGGGTTGGCAGAATTCGCGTACAATAATAGTTATCATGCGAGTATCGGCATGGCCCCGTACGAAGCCTTGTACGGGAAGCCTTGTCGATCACCTGTTTACTGGGATGAGGTTGGTGAACGGATGCTAGATGCACCTATAGTGCTACAGCACTATACTCAGCAAGTGCAGATGAGCAGAGAACGTTTGCGTACCGCGCAAAGTCGGCAGAAGTGTTACGCCGATCGTCGACGTAGAGAGCTCGTGTTCTCAACGGGAGATATGGTTTTTGTTAAGGTATCTCCTACAAAGAGCGTTTTTTGGTTCGGGAAGACGGGAAAACTGAGTCCGTGATTCGTCGGACCTTTTGAGATCCTGGATCGGATCGGCGAGGCGGCTTACCGCGTTGCGCTGCCTCCTCAGTACGCTCAGATCCACAACGTCTTTCACGTATCTATGCTGAGAAGATACGTTCACGACCCATCGCACATAATTCATTATGATGATGTGAATATCCAAAAAGACTTGACGTTCGAGGAAAGACCAGTGACAATTGTTGATCGTCGAGACCAAGTGCTCAGATCGAAGACGATTTCTCTTGTAAAGTACGTTGGCAACACCATGAAATTAATGAATGTACATGGGAGCCTGAGTCTGATATCAGGGATAAATACCCTGACTTGTATTTTGACCAATATATGCAATAGAAATTCCGCGGACGAAATTATTTTAAGGAGGGTAGGATCTAACGAAAAAAAAAAAATTTGTTTTGGTTCGTGCCGGATCCGGACCCGACCCAGACCACCGCCTCTCGCTGTCTTAAAAGACAGCGAGGCAGGCGGGAGGAGGGTTACGAAACCCCCTCATCGCCTCTCGTCTCTTCCCGACTCTCTCTCTCGCTCATCCACCGTCACCGCCGCCGGCGACTCTCGACAGCCCGCCGCCACCCACATCGGCGACCCCCCCCTTTCTTTCCGGCGAGCTCCTCTCCGCCGAGCTTCCTCCGAAAACCCCCTGGTACGCCACCGCTTCCTTTCTTCCCCTATTTTCCCTCTCAGTCTCTTCTCTTTCTCTCCCTCACCTCTCTGTGTGGCCACGGGAGGGGTCAAACCCCCTCCCTGTGCCCCCTTTTAGCAGGGGAGGGGCACGACACCCCTCCCTGCTCTCCGTTATGGTAGGGGAGGGGGCTGAGCCTCCTCCCTTCTTCCGTTACGGCAGGGGAGGGGCTGAGCCCCCTCCTTGCTTCCGTTACGGTAGGGGAGGGGCCGAGCCCCTCCTCCCTGTTCTCTACTATGGCAGGGGAGGGGCCGAGCCCCTCCTCCCTGCCCCTTTTAGTTGCGCCAGTAGGGGCCATCGACCCCTGTCTTTCTGTTTGCCAGCAGGGGCCATCGACCCCTGCCTTTTTGTTTGCCATCAGGGGTCATAGGCCCCTGCCTTTTTGTTTGCCAGCAGGGGCCATCGGCCTCTGCCTTTTTGTTTGCCAGCAGGGGGCGATGGCCCCCTGCCCTTTTTGCGCGAGCCTATACCCTTCGCCGACAGGCCCGAGAAATCTTTGGAAGCTACATCGTGATGGAGACAGATCATTACAATTGTTGGTCTCTAACGAGGAATTCCTAGTCAACATGAGTCATCTGCTCGTATTGACTACATCCCTCCTTTGGCAGCAAGGGTCATTTGGCCCTGCCCCATCTTTTTTTTCGAGTCAATTGGGACGGTTGGCCCCACCCTATGTATTAGAGAGGTCGAGTCTTTGCCTTGCTTTTGCTTTTGTCTGGGTTTGCATATTAATATCGCATATTTGCAGCTACGACGGATTCCACTCGCGCTCCGCGACCCGAGTCGTCAATCGTGTACGTCCGCAGACGTCAGCAAGCTCGTAACCCTCCAAGGTAGGGGAAGATTGCCAGGAAGACTTGGATAATTGAATTAAGTTCAATTAAACTAAAAATGACCATTAAATAAATATATATATACAAATATATATATTTATACGAGTATGCACTTCACTCAAGGATGCGGTTTCGCAACCCTTGCCCTTTACCTTCTATCAATTTTTACTTGCCGTCACGTATCGCGTCGAGATTTAGCGTTGCACTTCTGCTTACTGCCTTTACCTTACCGTCGCGCTCTGCGCCTAGGCTCTTGCTTTTGCATATGTATTGGTATTGCCTTGCTATTGCAGATGACGTGCATGTTCTTGCTCTTTGCGTATGCCTTAAAGGCATCCTCATAGAGGATGCAAGAGGCATTTACCACTCTCCCTCTTGCGACAAGAGTTTAGTCGGGTAATAACCCAAAATTTTATGCATTTTGGGTTCGAGATCCGTTACCCGGATCCAAAAGATTATAATTAAAAAGATGTGGATGAGTTGGGTTTGGACCCAAATAGATCCAACCTGTGGATCCACCATCCACTTCAGACCCGGATCCACGTTTCTTGTGGATCCAGCATCCGAGAATCGACCCGGATCCACGTTAGAGTGGATTCGGTACAACGGCACCGCGGGTCGCGCGACCCGTACCCGACCACATCTTAAAAGATTTAAAAGACAAAGAATCGTGCGGGGGGGGGGGGGCACGATTCTTGCCCAATACAGGAAGAATGGGGAAGGGTTACAGAGAGGCTGCAACCCAGTTTTTCTACCATTCTCAGAGAGGGAGAGGACATTTGCTCGATAAAGGGGAGAAGAGGACCTCACCCTTCTGCAGATCCCCTTTCACCTCTCATTGCTCTCTCGCCTTCCTCTCGGCTCTTCCCTCCCACCTTGCTGGAGCCCTTTCACCTCGCTATCGACGATCTTGTGCTTGCCTGCAGAAGCACCGACGTCGGAGGAAGCCGACCACCTGTGTTGCCGACACCTCCAACGATTTTTTATCCGGAGGTAGGATTCTGTACCTCTTTGTGCTAGGTATAGATTGATGTCTGATTGTGGTTGGGTCAGTCATGGGGAAACATGATCTTTCTCATTTTCTGGGTGTTCCGATGGGGTTCTTGGCTACCGGAAAACTCAGGTCTGTGAGTTAGGGTTTTCGGTAGTCGTGAGTTTAGATTTTGGGGATTTCATGCCTAACCTTAATCTGTAGAATCCCCAAATCAAGTTGATTTGTGGTTTCGGCTGATGTATTGGATAGTCTCAGCCATAGGATTTTCGATTTTTTGAAAATGGATAACCTTGGGGGTTTTCCATTTTGGATAAACATATAAAGATATTTATGTTGTTCAATCCAAGGAAATGTTGAATTAAACCTGGGTTGTTGTTGTTATTTTTCATCTTTCCTTATTAGTATGTTTCTTGAGCTGAAGACTTTGCACTTGCGAAGAAAAAAAATTGCGTATATAAAGCCAGAATTTTTGTGAGATAAATGGTTTGCCAGAAATATTAGAGGAAGTCTACATGGGGGATATTAGGGCTGTATTTATTTTTATCAATCGGTCATTATATGTTTAGAATATGTCCTGCTTAGTATAAGAATGCACATGATTGGGTATTTTTAAATAATTGAAGTTGTATGAGTGTAAAACACGCCGCTCATGATAGTTAGTTGTTACAAACTGTTGACGTAGGGTGTTGTGATTCTCCTTGCTAGGCCATGGATTTAGTCCAGGTGTAGTTGGGTTAGTCACGCAGGGGAAAAAGGAAAAGATATCCTACTTATATGCTGCACTCTAGATTATGCAATTTGTTTATGTTTAGATTTTATTTAACTTGATGTATGCGGTTTCTTTATTGTGCTTGCTTCCCTTAAATGTACTGCTCTATATTCTCTAGCCAATTCATTTTTATTCATATAAACAACATGTGCGGTTCAATGTGTTATACCCTGTTATGGGTTGGACTTTATACAGTTCTTTAAGTTGCACTTTTCTCTAATACTGTGACTGATTTGCATGAAATACCACGTGCTTAAACTACACTGCTTGTCAGAAAATGTGTGAGGTGAATTGCTTGTACTCAACACATTATCGGTGTTTGAGGAATGAGAATGTTATGTTAGTATCAAATATACGAAGATGCACTTAGTGACATATAGAAATGTGCTTTGCCTAAAGGGGGCAATATGAAGGGATTACTCGATGCGGTTACTTAGACTATTAGCTTGTGCTATGGCAATCAAATGATGAAAACTTAATTGTAAATGTGGTGTGCTTGACTAGTTTAAAGTCACCAGAACATCTTAAGTGTGTTTATGAAATCAATATTATCAAGGATTGAGACTGTTTTATAAACCTTGGTAAAACGACTAAGGTTGTGATCAACTGCTAAGGTAATAGGAGGAAGTGGGGAAATGCCCTGAACTTCGGAACAATAATTAAACAATGAAACAAGTTTTTGAGGCTTACCTTGGAGAGGGTAGGTGGTACAAAACTTCGAGGACTTGTGTTGTGTTCGAGCGTGAAGCGGCTCGTTGGTCTCCGTCTTTGGAGTTAGGGACCAAGACTACCTATATGTCCTAGGTGGTAGTTCCATGTCTTCTGCAGAAGTTAGGGATGCATTCTGTCTTGAGTTGAGCCCTTGGGAGATTCTCTTGGCTATTAGTTGCTCCCTTGGGGATTCAGTCTCAGTTAGAATGTTCGGGTTAATAAAATACTCTTAATAATATACCCCCGAACGTTCTCTTCTGAGACGGTCACCTGTGCCCATGCGTACCCGCGGGGTAAGATAATTTAAACACAATTTAATGAAATTAGGTATCACAGTGAGTGGAAATACTGGAGTTATGGTGTTTATGTTATTTAATATGCTGTATATTCTGAGCTTGTGACGATATAAAATTTGGAAATGTTTAGATATAAAGTAGTTGAAGAATTATCTGAGAGTTGTACAGGTTATTGTTATCACTGTTGCAATACACATTCATTTGCTTATTAATGTTGCACACGATGCTTTACTTGCTCAGTTATGGTTGTTGGATAACTATTTACATGCTCATGTATATGAATGTTGGTTTCTGTGGCATAAACTGCTTACTTGTTTAGACATATGTCGAAAATCACTTTTAACACCCACATCACATGCTTGATTCATGATATACCTGCATTTAGAGTTACAGTTTTCCTACTTAGACGTGGTAGTCTAATTCTTATAATTTTTACCATTTTTCAGGTAAACGAGTAGACTTATGAGCGGTTACGGGATTAGGCATTGAATCAAGATTGTTGATTTACTGCTCCATTGATTCCTTGGGTTTATGGTAAGTTAATTGTTCATATCATAATGAAATGAAATACCTGTATTGAGTTTTCTCTCATATGTGATGTTCCGAAATGCTTAACCCTATATTGGTTATTCTTTCCGTTGTTATATACAACAACAACAACAACAACAACTACGCCTTCATCCCAAAACAATTGGGGTCAGCGATATGAACCAAAAAAGAAATTCATTTCGGGTCTTCCACATGAATCCTTTTCCTCCAATCATTTCTATCCAATGCCATGTCCTCGGTGAGGTTCAAAGCATTCATATCCTTTCCTATCATCTCCATCCAAGTCTTCCTAGGCCTATCCCGACCTCTTTTAACTAATATATTTTCCCATTTCTCCAACCTTCTAACTGGAGCATCATTAGGCCTTCGCCGAATATGTCCAAACCACCGTAAACGATTCTCTCGCATCTTATTTTCAATGGGTGCAACACCTACCTTCTTACGTATCTCCTCGTTCCGAATCTTATCTTTTATTGTATTTCCACACATCCATCTAAGCATCCGCATCTCAGCTACACTCATTTTTTGAATATGATGTCTTTTGTCAGCCCAACATTCCGTACCATATAGTAAAGCGGGTCTAATAGTCGTCCTATAAAACTTTCCCTTCAACCGCAATGGCATTCTACGATCGCACAGCACTCCAGTTGCACTTTTCTATTTCATCCACCCAACCTTTATCCTATGATTTACATCTCCATCAATTTCTCCATACTTTTGAATGATGGATCCCAAATATTTGAAATAATCATTCACCGGTATTTCTTGCTCACCAAGCTTCACTACACTCCCATCACTACTTCGTTGCTTACTAAACCGACATTCCATATATTCAGTTTTACTCTTACTCAACTTAAAACCTCTAGCTTCCAATGTTTGTCTCCATAATTCTAACTTAGCATTAACCCCAGCTCTAGACTCATCAATCAAAACAATATCATCAGCAAACAACATACACCACGGTACATTTTCTTGAATTGATCTCGTAAGCTCATCCATCACTATCGCAAATAGGAAAGGTCTTGCTTAAAGCAGATCCTTGATGTAACCCAACCGTTATCGGAAAATTGGTTGTCACCCCTCCACAAGTGCGGACATTGGTTACTACTCCTTCATACATATCTATAATTATACTAATGTACTTGAGAGAAACACCTTTCTTCATCATTGTCCACCAGAGAACGTCCCTAGGTACTCTATCGTATGCCTTCTCTAAATCAATAAAAACCATATGCAAATCTTTGTTCCTCTCCCTATATCTTTCAATAAGTTGTCTAAGAAGATGTAAAGCTTCCATAGTTGATCTTCCAGGCATAAAACCAATTTGATTCTCCGATATCATGACAACCTTCCTCAACCTAGACTCAATCACCCTCTCCCAAAGTTTCATAGTATGACTCATGAGTTTTATACCACGATAGTTTGTGCAATCTTGTATATCATCCTTATTCTTATATAAAGGCACCAAAGTACTCTTCCTCCACTCATTAGGCATCTTATTTGTTCGCCAAATCAAGTTAAAAAGATTTGTCAACCATTCTAAACCTTTCTCTCCCAAGCATTTCCAAGCCTCGATAGGTATACCATCTGGGCCAACTGCCCTTCTTGATTTCATTTTCTTCAAAGCTTCTGCAATTTCTTTCTTTTGAATCTTGCGCATGAAGTCACGATTAATCTCATGAAAAGGAATGGAGAAGTCTCCAAGATCTTGAGCATGACTATCATTAAATAGCTTATCAAAATAATATTTCCATCTCTCCTTAATCTCCTCATCTTTGACTAAAACCCTTTGCGTTTCATCTTTGATACATCTAACAATACCCAAATCCTTCGATTTCCTATCTCTCATCTTTGCAAGCCTATAAATATCCTTCTCGCCTTCTTTGGTATCCAACTTGTCATAAACCTCCTTATATACCTTAGCTCTCGCGTTTCGAACAACTTTTTTAGCTTCCTTCTTTGCTATCATATACTTCTCCAAATTCTCATTATCACGACTCTTACTTATATTTCTATAACACTCTCTTTTAACCTTAATAGCTAATTTGACATCCTCGTTCCACCATGATGTATCCTTACCTAGTGGTGCACCGCCTTTAGACTCACCCAATACTTCCTTAGCCACTTTTCTCATGCCACCCGCTATCTTATTCCACATTGATTCTGAATCCTCCTCGAGACACCAATCAGCTTCCTTAACTACCTGCTCTACAAACATTCCTTGTTTAGCTCCTTTCAGTGCCCACCACTTAATTCTAGGATCTATCCTATGTCTATCCCTTTTGCGGCATTGTCTAATTCTAAGATCTAAAATTAAGACTCTATGTTGTGTAGCTACACTTTCTCCCGGTATAACCTTACAATCGATGCAACAACCCCTCTCTTTCTAAGTAGGAAAAAATCTATCTGACTCGTATTAACCCCACTTTTAAATGTTACTAGGTGAGACTCCCTCTTCCTAAACCAAGTGTTTGCTAAGATCATATCATAGGACAAACAAAAATCTAAAATCCTTTCTTCACTTTCATTTCTTTCTTCTATACCATAGCCTCCATGGATACTCTCAAATCCATCCCTACTAATGCCTACATGTCCATTAAGGTCACCGCCGATGAAAAGCTTTTCTCCATAAGATATCCCTTGTACTACTCCATCTAAATCTTCCCAAAATTGATGCTTAATGGAATCATCTAAACCTACTTGAGGTGCATAAACACTAATAATATTAATAATATCCGTACCTAATACTAATTTCCGTTGTTATATATATATAAAAAAAATCACATCAATTTGGGTTAAAAATTTCGGGGCATTACAGACACATCCTCGTCTAAGGAGAGGGATACCTCGCAAGGATCCTGGCTCTTAGTGTACGCAGTCCTGCAGAGTCGACTTGAGATTTAGGGAGCTGCGCAAAAGCATCAAAGACTGCTCCAAATCGAAGCATTTGGAAGGAAGTGACTGGCTGGTTCTGCTCGCCTTTTTGGCATATCTCGGGTGATCCCGAATTGGGGGTTCGAGCGAACTTCTTAGCTGGTGTTTTGTTGAGAAAACCGTATCCCGTCTATCGAGGCCGGTATCGAGTCATGCGAGACATGTGGATACCCCGATAGCGGATGTGATTCGAGATAATCACATGCATAATATTGGCCCAAGGTACTACTGTTTCAAAAGATAAAGTAAAGTAGATAACCTTTACATCTTTGTGAAACACTCCTGTTGAGGCTTCTATTGAGGAGCTATACCCCCTTCATCATAGAGTACTTGTAGTCGTGCACGACACGTCTAGTACTGCGATGATCGGATGAGACGGTCGTGCGACCTCAAACAGTGCTAAATGCACAATGCTGTAATCACATAAATGGCCTCACATTCGCCTTCACAGGCAAGATGCTCGAGTGGTTTGAAGACCACAACATAGGATGAGTCGTTAGTTAAGCAACCCCCTAACACACCCATTCGCTTCTGGTTGTTTTGTCAAGGGAGAGGACAAAGCGGTGCAAAAACTCCAATGGACAGGTTGTTAACAACCACCCTACGGGCAATGATACGACTTTCCCAGTCATTGGAGTTAGGGGAAAGGGGCTACAATAGTTGGCTCAACACTTCTGCAGAAGTTGGATGCATCCGTGGCACTACTTTTCAGCCTCTGGGGAATCCTCTCTCGGCTAAAGCCGTCCCCTTTGGAGCGGACTCAACTAGCTATTTGGGTTATTGAAAATACATAGAATAACAGACACTCGAACTAGTCTCAGTTGTTTTTACGTTTTGCCTGCGCGTACCCGCAGGCCAGTAATATCGGAACATAAAGTCTGTTCACATTGGTTGTTGGGTCGTGAGACTCATTTGCACTACTGATTCGCTTGCACTACTGATTCGCTTGCACTACAGACTCATTTGCACTACTGATTCGCTTGCACTACTCATTCACTTGCACTACTGACTCGCTTGCACTACTTATTCGCTTGCACTACTTGTTCGCTTGCACTACTTACGCGTTTGCACTAGTTATCTGCGTGCATTGCTTACCTGTTTAACTGCATATCTGCTTTAAACTGTGTAACCTACTGAATTAAATTTACATAATTCAGTTCCTTGTAATCTCTCTTGTGCACCTACTAGTTTTTCGCGAAACTAACCCATTCTATGGGTACAGGTGATGATTAGGTACACCACAAGCGATGGCAAGATGACTCCAAGACGTCCTTCTTCTTGCTCTTAGCTCGCGTCCTGTTGTTTGGGGTTTTGTAATGGATTTTCCTTGGGATATTCGAATTTTGTACTATTTGGAGAACTTCTTAAATGAAAGTGGTTTTTTTCCAAGTGTTTGCAAGTAGCATGGGTTGTGCGTTTTGGTTCTTTTAGCTAACGCGCACAAAGTTGTCAGCTTGCCTTTCTGAAATTAACAAAAGTATAGTCTTCCGCTGATTTCGTAAACCATCTCTGAGATGAAGAGATTCCTTTTTAGTCTCTTATCTGTTTTTCTGAAAGGTTTGTAAGTTTGAAATTTTGGGTGTTACATGTTTGGACTACGAGGAGTAGGATGAGAGGTTTGTAGTAACCTCGAAGCATGTTTTGACACTTTATGATAATCATGTAATATCGATGTTTCCCTAATAGGCAAGAGACTCGTGACAATCTAAAGGACTTGCACATGACAAGTTTGAACTTGAATGATTACACGATATCTTCTCGGCAAAGCATTGTTGTGGGGATTTCCTTTTGAGAAATCCATGCCCCTCTTATCGTTGTTGTAATTTTGAATAGGTACATTGCGTACTATGATGAGTATGATGAGAGGTTTGTGTTTACCTCGAACGTGCAATGACACATGTTTGAGATCACAAAATGGTGATGTTGTTATCCTCACTATGAGTTGACCCATCTCATTGCGATTGTACTTTTGAACAGGTACGTTGCGTACTGCGGTGAGCAGGATGAGAGGTGTGTGGTTGCCTCAAACGTGCATTGACACGTATAATTAATTAAATGATGACTATGCTCCTTCGCAGGTAAGATGCTCGAGCGGGCATAATGAACCCGAACATGTAGAATGGGGCGGCGGTTAAGAAACCCCCGCTGTGCCTGTTCGGAACGGTTCATCAAGAGAGAGGATGAATGGTAGAAAACTCTAATGAACAAGCCCTTAATGGCTATTTCGGGCAAATGACTCGGCTTCCCCAGTCATCAGAGTTAGGGGAAATGCTACAAAGATAACTTTGAGGCCACTTTTGCAGAAGTTTGGATGCATCCACGGGCCACGAATACCTTTAGGGATTTACTCTCTTGGTCAATGGCCGTTCCCTTAAGAGCGGACTCAGTCAGTCATCTGGGGTATCATAATATACATAACATAATAAACCCCCGGATCGATCTCAGTTGTTTCTACGTTTTTGCCTTATGCGTACCCACAACGACCAACTAATAGTCAAAACAAAATGTACACTATTCACATTGTTGAGATGTGCGTGCTGTGACGTGAATTGCTTGTTTGCTCTGTAGTTCAACGTTTACCATTCGTTGAACTATGCATGCCTGTTGTGGCGCTGCTCTAGTTGGTTGAGTTGCTTACACAGTTTCTTGTTAGTAATAACTAGCTGATCGTACTAGTTGAATGCTTATGATAATAGCATTACGATAGTTGCAATATGTTAGCATGTGACTTGCTTTAATATTTGGTGGAACTATTCGTGCTTGTTGTAATATGACACTTATTGACTTGTGTTTCTTATGATAAATGTAACTGATCACAACTCGTAATCTGCGAACTGTTTATATGACGAATGTAACTGCTCACAGCTCGTAATCTACGGACTGTCTACAACTAGAACTAATGTAGTTGTTTGTCTTACAAGCTGCCTACACCTTGTGGTTAATATATAATTGTTGTCGGATAATTGCTTAATCACGGGTAGCTTGTAAACTGCTTGTTGTGCAATGACTTGCATTTTATGATTAATATAGTTACTTGTCGGTGAACAGAAGAATTCAATGATTATTGCATGCATGGTAAGCTTTGTTATGATTGTCAATCCTATTTAGTTACCGTGCTTACTATGCTTGATTGCTTGGTGGAGTTAGTTACTCTCTACCTATAGAATCAGTTGGATTGCTATATATGATTATTTTGCTTGTTCAACACTTTGTTCCTTACTGCTCTCGTATTTAGCTATTTTCTTTACGGGAGTTTTGCTTGTTATACTCGACAACATATATGGTTAGCTCTGTTAGTTTTGTTTCTCCTGTTTAGCTGAGTAATTATTTTGCTTATTACAGTCTTTGTTCTTCTTTGTCTTTTGCACTCTTACTTGTTTTACACGAAACTGACCAATTTTGTGGGCAGGTGGTGAACAAGTTGATACAGTTTGCGATGGCGCGATGACGTGATCAGTTCAAGGCGAAACCCTTTCCTTGATGTTTCGCTCTTGATGACATTTTGGTAAAATATGGTATAGAGTTTTTTTGAAAGCCTCTCTTTTGAATTAAACTCTGAATTATTAAAATTGTGTTACCAAAACTCTATTTTTTTTTATTTCAATAAATATATTTCAGTTGCAAATCGGTTTGTAAAGAGACGTTTGCGCTGTAATGCGCCCAAGGTCTAGGGACTTGCTATTTCAAACATGATTTTCCGCTGAATTCCTGTTTCAAACTCTGATAAATAATCGATTTCAAAGCTTTCAACCTTTTTTATAAAAGTTTTCAAGTACAGGATTTTGGGGCGTTACAATAGTCTCATTTATGTATTTGATAATTCGAAGAATGACACTCTTATGGACTGATGTAGGGGCATGCTGAAATTGACTTGCAATCCCATCATCGATCTTCATTCTTGTTCCTACTACTTCAGGAGTTTCACATATTTTATCATCTGTAATGCCTGACCTGTCAATGACCTCACAAACAAGTTTAGTTTGAGACAAAAAATAACCCTGTAAGAATAGACAACTTCAATGCTTAAAAACTATGTCAGAAAACCTAAGTCTGACATTTCAAATTTTTCTGTTAATGGAGACTTGATATCCTTGATTCCTTTGATATCATTACCTCTAATCAATATGTCATCAACATATAAAAACAAAATTGCAATTCCTGATTTCTTGACAAATAGAGCAGTGTCGGGATAACATTAAATAAAATTATTTTCTATCATTAAGTTGTTAAATCGATCATACCAAGCCTTGAGAGCTTGTTTCAAACCATAGAGGGCTTTTCGAAGAAGAAGAACTTTACTATTGGGCACATCTATATCTGGAAGAGCATCCGTATAGACTTCGTTTAAATCTCCATTTAAGAATGCATTTTTGACATTCATTTGATATATGTTCCATTTTTTAATAGAGACAATGGTAATTAAATACATAACGGTGATAATTCTTGCAACATGAGCAAATGTTTCATCGTAATCTTTACCATACTCTTGATTATATCCCTTGGCAACGAGACAAGCCTTATATCTTTCAAGTGATCCATTACGCTTGGTTTTTACCTTAAAAACCCATCTACATCCTATCATTTTTTTACCTATAGGTAAATTTTGGAATTCCCAAGTTTTAGCTTTCCTAAGAGCTTCAAGTTCATTATCCATTGCATTCGTCCATTCTATCATTTTCTTAGCTTTTTCAAAATTCTTAGGTTCCACGTAAAAATGAATGGCGCTAAGACATGCTCTATGTTTAGGTGAGAAGGATTCATAAGATACAAATCTAGAAGGGTTTCTCCTAGTTCTCTCGGTTCTACGAGGATTGTTTATTGAAGAAGATTCATTGGATTCACTATATTTTTCAATTGCACTTCTAAAAGTGTTTCTATCTGTATGTGAATACGTGATTGGTTTATTAGTTATTCCTTCTTCGATAGTTTACTCAAGAAGTGGAGAACTCTCATTTTCTTGAAAATCACTATTAGAGGCATCATATATCATTTCATCATCACTAGAAATATCCTCATTTCTAGATAATAATTCAAACAAGAAGGAATAATCGGCGTTATCCTCGTTAGGTTTGTATTATTCAAAACCACTTGAGTTTTCTAAGAAAGTTACATTTCTAGAAACATATAGTTTGTCATTTTTAACATCATAATACCTAAATCCCTTTTGAGTTTTCGAATAACCAAGAAATGCACAAGGGATGACTTTGGGTGAAAGTTTATCATTTTTATCGGTAAGAACAAAACATTTGCATCCAGAAATTTTTAGTCTATTATAATCAGGTTCCTTTTGATATAAAATTTCAAAAGGTGATATTTTATTCAAATTTTTTGAAGAAATACGATTTATAAGATAGACGGATGCAAGAGCCGCCTCGACCCAAAAACTTTTAGGGATCTTTTGAGAGATAAGTAAAGTCCTAGTGGTCTCAACTATATGTCTATGCTTTCTCTCGGCTAAGTCATTTTGCTGGGGTGTTTTGGGACATGATTTTTGATGAATAATTCTAGTAGCTTTAAGATAATTTTTAAAATTATTTGAGAGATTCTCCTCCGGAATCAGTCATAAGAATTTTAAACTTACCATTAAATTGAATTCTTATCATCATGTGATATGTCTTGAATGTAAAAAAAAACCCTCATGTTTATGTTTGAGAAAGTATATCGAACAAAATCTATAATAATCATCCACAAAAATGACATAGTAAGAAAATCCTTCTTTAGATATAACGGGTGCCAGTCCCCATACGTCCGAATGCACAATTTCAAAAGGTTTAGTTGTAAACATGGTTCTTCGTTCAAAAGGTAATCTTCTCATTTTTCCAATAATGCAATCATTACAAGTGAAGTTGTCTTTACATAGATTTTTGACAAAATGTAAATAAGAAAGCTTGATGATATTGGTATGGCCGAGGCGTTTATGCCAAATATTTATATCTTTATATTGGGCCATATTACAAAAAGAGTGTTTTGGAATTTGGAGAAATTTCATGTAGTATACATCTCCTTTCCTAGAGCCTTCTCCAATCAACTTCTTGGACCGACGATCCTGTATCCAATATTTATTTGATGAGAATTTGATATCACACTCATGGTCCGATAGTTGAGAAACTGAAAGTAAATTTAAATTTAATTTAGGGATAAATCTAACTTTAGGAATAAAAAAAACCTTGTTTTTCGAAATTTTCAATTCCTTTAATTTCAAGAGAAGCAACATCCGCAGTTGAGACAAAAGAAGAAGATAAATTTTTTATGTATTCGGAAAGAGCAAAATATTTAGAGTCATATGAAATGAGGCACCTGAATATAAAAGCCAAGGATTCTTACCGGGAGGAGAGAAGGTTGACATAGCGGCCCCGGAGACGGACCCCTCAAGAAGAGGTTGGAGAGCTTCCATGATTTGACTTAGAGACATTGCTCCATTGTTTGAAGTAGATGGACCCTCTTCCTTATGCGGTTGAAATGTAGTTGACATGGCAACCATCTTCTTCCACTTAGGACACACCAGTTTAATATGTCCCAGTTCATTGCAAAAATGACATATAATTTTACTATACTCTCTTCTCCCATTTTGACCACCATTCTCTCTTGTTTCTTGATTTGGATTTTGGAACTTGTTAAAATGAAGGGGTTTATATGCTTTGACATTATTCCACGGTCTAGAAACGACATAGGCTCCTTCATTTTCATCTTGTGAAGGAGCGGCCAACACACTTTGATTGGTTTTATTCATTCTCTCAATCTAGTCTTTTCTCCACTCAATTTAGTAAGAACATATTTTAAAGGTGGAGATGTACAAGAAGATAAAAGCAAGGATCTAGTTTGTTCAAATTTGGGCCTAAGCCCATTCAAAAAATTGAAAAAGTGATAATCTTCCATTTGCTTATGCCTTAGTTCAATAGCTTCTCTATACCATTTGAGTTCTTGAAGAGCAAGTTCATCCCAAATGGATGATAATTTAGCATAGTACTCTCTAAGAGGCATTTTTCCTTGTTAGAGGGTCAATGCCTTTTTTTTAAAGGTAGTATTTATGAGATAAATCTTTCGAGGTATACATCCTCTCAAGATAATCCCAAACATAAAATGCCTTTTTAAATTTCAAAATATTGACATTTATTTTTGTTTCCACCATGGAAAAAATCCAAGAAAGGATTTTATAGTTCTTTATTTCCCACTCTTCATGCTTCTGATTATATTCTTCAAAAGCTTTTTCTCTTTCCTCCCCATCAAGAACCTTAATTTCACCTTTTTCAATAATGGTGATTTTTGGTTCGGATTCGGGAATGGTGCTTTTGACATAGCCCCAAAGACCTTTTCTCTTAATATGGGCTTCCATATTATCGGCCCAAACATGATAATTGAACCCATTGAGTTTAAATCCTAAGGAGAAGTGAGAATCCTTTTCCCTCGTGGAAGTGCCTTTAATGAGAAGGAAAAAGTCTTCAGGAGTTGAAATTTTACCGCAACGGGTCTTCTTTGAGCTTACTTGATGTATTGCGCTTTACTTGAAATAATTTACAAGAGCTTTTTGTATCAAAAGAATGATAGAGAGGAATGTGCACGTTCTTCGAGGAGACCACACAGATGACGCAATACCGGAGCTCTTTTTCTAGAGACCAAGCTCTGATACCATGTGAAAATGTCTTCAAAGAGACAACGAACATAAGAACACTAAGTTCTTAGTGAGAAACACGTGCACAACAAGAACACTTGGAACAAATGTGCAGAGAGGCACAACACATTCAAGAGAACCCAAATGCATAAAGGCATAAAAAAATATAAATCTTTATTAAAGAAGTGAGAGAGCTTTGACTCAAAGCTTGAGAAATACAATAGGGTTCAACCCCTATTTATAATACACATGGAGACCTTGGAGGGGCTCCACATATAGAGGTTGGAGCCCCTCCAACTGTCACAATTGTGGCCGTTGGAGGGGCCCAACGTCTATTGTGTGGGCCCCCAATGGTTAAAAAGAATAAAAAAAGGAAAAAGAAAAAAATAAAAGAAAAAGAAAGTAAATTACAATCATATTCTTAAAGTGAATATGCGTAAAAATTGAAAATGACCTATTTACCCTTATCGGGTATTACAAAAATATATATATCTATATGTATACATTTATATATATATATTTTAACAATCATGTCTAGTATTTAAGGTGGCTCACTAGTTTGTGCATTCGAGTAATCTTATTGACCAATTGCATGTGCACATTTTATATATTAGTGGTGGACTCATGGTGAATCATTTCTTTTTGGTTTTAATGTATGCATAGAATTGATTACCACTCATTGTTGATTGATGAGATATATATCTTTCTACAAGATTGTTCCTACTAATAATCTTATGTTATAACTGATACTGGTACACTATAAACATGGAACAAATGATGCTTGATCAGGCAACTGTGAGTTGGATTAGTAACTCATTGGTTAGGGATTCATCATCTATTGTCCTCTTGTCACATGGAATTATTGTAACTAACTTTGTTATGATAACAAATATTTTTCTTATATGATGTGACCTATAAATACAGGTGTATCAAACAACAACATTTAAACCTTTAATAGTATGCCAATACATTGGTGGGTCTTTGAAGTTCTGTGTGGAATTTTTTCTTTAAAGAAGAAAGCCTTGGATAAGATGTTTGCAATGAATCTCATAATTTGTGCAATATTCTGACATTTTGCTGCTTTTTTCTTAAAAGAATATTATTTGTAAAGGTCCTATCATTAATATTGATTAGTACTTTAACAAATTGCAGCTTCGCCGAGAGAACAAGTTGTTCAATTCTTCAGTAATGGTCACTGCTGGTGCCAACCAGGTGAGTCAAGCAGCTCTTCTTGCCACTTATTTAAATTTGAATGTTTTCCACCTGTACAGATGCGAGACACTTCTCTTTGTTGTAGTTCTGGAATGAGCACCAATGAGAGATGGTCACAATAAAGTTTACAAGTCATTTTCAGATGTAATTGAAGTCACGGAATATTTTGAAACAGATGATTATTCATCTGCTTTTCATGTTCCGTGAATAGTCAGGGCATTGAATAACATCCAAAAGGTTATATCATAAATCAATCTCATTCCATTTGAAGAGGGGAAGGATCCCAAAGGACCAATTTTTTTTTAGTTGTTGAATCTCTGTTGGATCGATCAATGTCTGACATGTCAAATCCTCATCACGAATGGGATTGAAATTTTATCTAGATTGATCAAATGATCCTTTCAATTGGCTACAATCCATTACTTGAACGGACAATAGATCTTCTGGAATCATATTAAATATTTGATGATACATTTTATACCTTGCTAAAAAACCTGTCTTTGTTTACCAACCACAGCTTGCCTAAAGAAGTCAAATTCTCTCTCGATTCATTCCTCAAAATTATAATTCATCTAACAAGTAACAAGAGATATTGGTGGAATTGGCAAATATGAAATTGAGCACAATTTTGCAAAGAAATATCTCACTTGTTTCTTGAGAAGAAAATGGGAATATTCTGTTAAATTATATATATATGTATTCTGTGTATGTAAACTGAAATACCCATCAGGGGTATTTCAGTCAATTCAACTATGTAATAGGTGTCAGTCCTTTCCTCTAAGGACTGACTTGTCTTTTTTATTTTTTAATTTTCTGTTTTGTACTTTATAGTTGTTGGCTATGTCACATGGGTGAGGGTGCGGCACTTTAAAAAACCTTGGGTGCGGCGGGGCAAAAATGTAATAAATTATATATATATATATATATTATATTATATATATATATATAATTTTGAAGTTTTAACAGTTAACATTGTCATAATCTCATTCATCATGCATGCAAAATTCACCCTAAGCATCGGTTAGTAATGTCGGACAATGAAAAGAAATACTGATTCATCAAAATTCCTTATCAACATTAAATTAAGTTTTTGTTTTTTTTATTATTTTTCATTAAGCAATGAAAGGCCCAACCAAGCATACATTTTTTTTTCTCACCCATCACCCCAAAACCATTGGACTAAACCATGGTTGCCAGTTGAGGAAGCGGGAGCGGGAAGCGATACGGGAAGCGGGAGCGGGAAGCGAGGCACTTTCAAAATTTTAGGAAGCGAGGAAGCGTGGGACCACTTAGGAGCGATTCGGGAAGTGTCTCGGAAGCGACCTAGGAAGCGTCTCGGAAGCGTCTCGGAAGTGAGGGGGAAGCGAAAAAAACAAAAATAAAAAATATAAAAAAATTGAAAAAATAGGGGAAGCGAGGGGGAAGCATGATGGGAAGCGCGCTTCCCTTTAAAGGGAAGCGCGTCCCCCATTAAAGGGAAACACGTCCCCCATTAAAGGGAAGCACGCTTCCCAAAAAAGGGGGACGCTTCCCCCCACGCTTCGGAAGCGCGATGTTTCGCGCTTTCGAAGCGCGCTTCGGGGAAGCGCGCTTCCCCTTTTAGCTAGGCGCTTCCGGTAACTCTGGACTAAACCCTAAACTTATCAGAAAGTTCAACAGTAGAAACAATCATTGAAGTGAGTTTGAGATTTGTTAATGACAGGAAATTTAAATAATCAAGAAACTCAACCTGAATCACTCTTAAACTAACACAAATACAAAACCAACTTGCTGGCTTGCTTTCCTTGGACTCCTTAATTGCTGGGTGACAGCATCAGCAATGAAAATGGCACCACGGGCACCAACACTAAACAACACACAACCCAACAAAAGATTACACCAAAGAGGCATTATTATCAAATGCCTCGAAACCAATCAGACTAAACCTTCAGCCACGTCGAAAGTGAAGAAGCAAAAAATGGTCACTACCTCATTGTTTGCATAATTTTCTCACGAATATTCATGCTCAACAGTGCTGCAACAATAGTAAAAGAAGAATAAAGAATTCTTTTCAGCATATAATCCAATGTTTTAAAGGAAATAACCAAAGATTTCCTCCCAAATTGGAAGCGGTTTCCTTTGAATTTGAACCCAAAGAAATTCTGAAAAACGAACATGTAAAACCCATAAATTTTTTTTTTGGACCCAGGCCGAATCCGGGCCCGACCCAGATCTGGTGGTTAATCGGCTGCGTGCTTATAAAAGCACGCAACGACAAAGGGGGGGAGGTCTCTCGAAACCTCCTTCCCCTCTGCTCTCTCGTTCTCTGTCTCTGCACTTTCTCTCCTTCGACCCCCCTCTCGTTTCTGCTCGTCGGAGACCCCCTGACAACCCACCGCCACTGGCGACCTCCCGTCCGGCAGCCCTCAGGTGACCACCCCTCACCTCTCCTGTCTTTTCCTGTTGACGGGATCGGCACAGGCGACCCCGACCCGAGCTCCCTTCCAGAAACCCAAGGTCGGCACCCCAGGTGCGCACCCCTCTGCCGCCTCCTCTTCTCCTTTTCTTTTCTTCTTCCTTTCGTCGACCGACAGGGGCAAAAGCCTTGCCTGTCGGTCTTTTACGGCAGAAGATAGATTTTGAAAATCTTTAAAGGAGCATACATTGTTTGCATTCAGATCCTAAATCGAGGAGAGTTGTGTTTAGACCTAAGTCTATGTGAGCATGAAAATATCTCCTCAATCTGGTCCTACCAAACCATGCCTAAGCTATATGCAATCAATGTCAACTAGGTCAAAATCTAGCCTCCTAGGTTCGCATGATATCAGAAAGTAAAAGAACTGACATTTTGAGAACACAGTTTTGATAATTGAACTAAGTCAAACACATAATTGATCAGACAAGGACAGGTCCCATCACGGTCGCCAAACCTGTTATCGTCGCAAATTTTTTTCCTTCCCTGCGAGAGAGAGGGGGAAACGATCCTGCGAGTCAAACTTGATCAGAGTTTTGAAAATTGTTTTGAAATACTCGCCTCCATTTTGAAATTGCGAGAAATATTCCATGGAATGGGACTCGACCTGTCGGTACGAGGTTCGACCGTTCCTGCCGCCTTTAACAGGGGTAATCGAACCAAGGACCAAATGTGTGTTTAACTTAGCTGAATTAACAAAATCGTGTTCTATCCTAAATGCACAGAGAATTCAGGTATGTGCTATGAAATTTTATAAAATGCAAGTTGGAAAACATTATGTATGCTTAGAAAATGTTTTGGAGTTGGAAAATGTTTTTAAGGCAAAAGATGAAAATCGATTTCTCTCAAGGAAACTCTGATAAAAGGATTTGAAAATCATAAGAACATTTCTGAGAATGTGAGAAAATCCTGGGAAAATGGAAAGAATTCTTTGAGAAAAGGGAAAAACTTGAAGAGAAAATGTTTGTTAGGAAAATACTAACTTTGAAAATTTTCTTTGGAAAGTGATTGAAGATTCATAGGAAAACTCTTTTGAGAAAGAAAAATCAAAACTCAGGAAATTGAAATTCTAAGGATCTTAGCCTTGAAAGATTGGAAAATCGATTTTGAGTCTTTGAGGAGGCTAGAAAATTTCCTTTGAAAAGTTGAAAGTGAATGCTAGGAAAGAAGTGTTTCCTAAGAAAATCATAGGAAACTTGACTTGGGAAAATTCAGCTTTGAAAATTTTCAGAATTTTTTGAGGAATTGATTTCCTTAGAATGAAATTTTCTTGAGAAAAGCATGAAAATGCATGTAATTTCATGATGCCGATGATTTGAATGGATGAATGCACTTCGACAAAAATATTCAGGAAATTTATGAGGAATTCATTGGAAAAACGTGTATTAAATCAAAGTAAACTCTTTACATATTCCGATTATGGCCGTGAACATGTTTAGGAT
Source organism: Nuphar pumila (assembly GCF_984573655.1). NCBI lineage: Eukaryota > Viridiplantae > Streptophyta > Magnoliopsida > Nymphaeales > Nymphaeaceae > Nuphar > Nuphar pumila. The sequence goes on along the minus strand of NC_143256.1, from coordinate 70,383,042 downwards.
TTAATTGATTTAATTCCGCAATATTTTGCAAAATGGAAATATGATGTGATTTTGAAAATAGCCTAATAGTGTAGGCTCAATGTGACTAATGAGAAGATAGTAGATCTGAGATTCGTCCGTATTCTGACTAGGGCCATAAATACGGACTCCTCCGAGTTTACTAACTACTTAGTAGCGGGTGCATGTGCCATTCGTGTACATCCATAGTGGTTTTCAAGGAAAATGCATGATTCATGTAATCAGGATATTGCAGAAAAAAACTGTATGATATGCATCCTAATCTAAGCAGTAAAAGTAAATATTATTCCAAATTTACATTTAACTATTATATTGTTGACATAAAGCAAAAAAATAAATAAATAAATAATAAAGAGCCAAAAGAATCGGCATTTTTCGGATTTTTCCTCCAAACGGGAATTGATTCAAGAAACAACATAAAAGAAATTGAAAATCTCATATTTAACACTATCACACCTACGATTATACACAGATTACAATGGAGATACCATATTAATAAAAATATAATACTGGAAATATATATGAAATGCTTATGAAAATGCTTAGACGCCATGTTTAAGTTGAATGAGGGACATTACATATACAATATACCTAAGTGTAAAGCTTATGTTAACAAGAAAATGTATATGATATATATATATATATATATATATATATATATAATGAAAATGTTTATGACATATACTAAGTACAGAACGTACATGATAAGTATGAAGAGTATAGACTTAAGCTAAATGATGGAAAAACATATATATACAATGCCCCTTTTAAATATAATCCCTAAATTATGAAGGAGATGCTGATGAATGAATATGTATGATAAACTTAATGGCATGCTGATGAAGAATTTACTGATATGGTGAGAAGTACAAGGTATGTTATGAATATCTAGACTAATATGATATGAAAAGATTGTAAGAGATACCCTGAACATGCAAAATAAAACATGGAGATGTGTTAATGGCTATACAAAAATATTCTATATCATGCAAAATAATCATTAGTATGCCAACATGGTTGGATGAGTGATATACTAGACGTCCATGTGTTGCCATGGCTATGCTCACATTCAGCAAATTGAGGAAACTTCAAATATTTTGCAGCATAAAATCCAACGGCTGATTCAAGGATATAGCATCTTTTAACACAACCTATTTAGCTATGAAGTAATTACAGTTGACTACAATAAAGATCAGAAATAATGGCTCTTTGTTCCCCTGTGATCAACTTGATTTCAGCCATTCAGGTGGACTGAGATAAGCTGATAACTTTGGGGTGCAAATCGGCTACAGTGAGTGTTGCATTAGGGAACATAATGGGTGAAAGCATTATACTACAAATCGTGAAGATATAATGGGAGGAAATAGATTGCTGCAGGTATGTAAAAGTAATTTTGTCAGACCTTAAAGTCTGGACAGAAACACAAAAGAGGATATCCTCCTGTAACTAACCAATGTTACAGAAATCTCTACAGGATTAAGAAGAGATGGATTGTACTAAAAGGTGGGTAAAAGAAAGCTACAGATTTGGGCAGGAACTATCTCAATATTGAATCAAAATTGTCCAGCAAAAAAAAAAATATAGATCATGCTAGTGACCGATGGCTGTTCCTCCAATGTTCACTCCACATTGATCACATTTCCAGCATATTTAGGCTTACTAATGTGTGAACATGGATTAAAAAAAAATTTGACCTTTTAACACACGTACTTCCATCTTATCCTTTGAACTTCTGAATGGGAGATAAACCACCAACATCACACTTCAGATCATGGTTACCTGTGAAATTGTCTATGAATAGACAATACGCATACGAGCACAAATAATATAGAAAAGATGTGCACGAAGGCACTCTCACAACACTTGAACAAAGTACGCAAAAGCGTAAAAATAATAAACATGCACAATGGCATGTATTTTATAGAAAGAACCAAATGCTTGAGACTCTCAAGCTTAAGCAATACAAGGGGGGAACACCCCTATTTATACAAATGCAAGAAGGTGCAAAGGGGGGGCTCCCAAAGGAGTCGTTGGGAGCCCCGAACGGTCACATTTGTGACCGTTGGGGGCCCCCAACGACTCTATTGGGGGACCCCCAATGCACATTAAAAAATGTCAAAAAGAAAAAGAAAAAAAGAATTACAAAAAAAGAAAAAAAGAAAGTTACAACATATTTCAAAAGGGAATATGCGCAAAACAGGAAATGACAAAAATACCCTTTCGGGTAAATATATATAAATATATATATTTATATACATAGACATATATGTACATATAATATATTATATGTAAATATATCTCTATGTATATAAATATATATATATTTATATTTACAATAATGATTTTTAGGAGATACATTTTAACACCCCCCCTCAAACTTACGGTGTGATAACCGCAAGTTTGTCAAGAAGGAAATGAAATCTGGGCGAACATAGAGCTTTTGTGAAGAAGTCGGCAAGTTGATACTCAGATGTCACATATGGTAGATCAATGACCTTCTTCAAGTATTCTTCTCGGACATAATGACAATCCATCTCTATATGCTTTGTTCGCTCGTGAAAGGTGTGGTTCTTGGCAATGTAGATTGCACTTTTATTGTCACAGCATAGCTTTGTTGGTTCTTTGACAACTACTCCCATATCTTCCAAAAGACATCGAATCCATACAATTTCCATGGTGGTAGATGCCATGACTCTATATTCTGCTTCAGTGGATGATAAGGAGACCTTCTGTTGCTTTTTACATCGCCACGAGATCAAAGATTCTCCTAAGAAAATACAAAAGCCAGTGGTGGAGTGACGGTTACTAGGGTCACCTCCACAATCTGAGTCAGTATAAGCAAGCAATTTTAATTCAGAGGAAGAAGATAGAAAAACTCCCTTGTTCATGGTTCCTTTCAAATATCTAATGATGCGAAGGACAACACTCATATGAACGGTTGTAGGAGCATGCTGAAACTGACTTGCGATGTGAATAGCATGCGACAAGTCGGGTCGAGTAATGCTAAGATACATTAGAGAGCATACCAACTGCCTGTGAGGAGTAGGATCTGTTAGGAGAACACTATCGTCAATCTTCATTTTTGATCCCACGACTTCAGGAGTTTCACATACTTTGTCATCAGAAATTCCTGATCTGTCAATAATCTCACAAGCAAGCTTAGACTGAGATAGAAAATAACCACGTTGCGAATAGGCAACCTCAATACCAAGAAAATATGTCAGAAAACCCAAGTCTGACATCTCAAATTTTGAAGTCAAGACGGACTTAATACCCTTGACTCCTTGAACATCATCACCTGTCATTAGCATGTCATCAACATAGAGTAATAGAATCACAATACCTGCATTAGATCTTCTAGTAAATAGAGCGGTGTCAGTATAACATGAGGAAAAACCGTTTTCTAACATTACACTAGTAAATCTATCATACCAGGCCTTGGGGGCCTGTTTCAAACCATAGAGGGCTTTACGAAGACGAAGAACTTTATCTTTAGGAATCTTCATGCCTGGTGGAGCATCCATATATACTTCTTCGTTAAGATCACCATTTAAAAAAGCATTTTTCACATCCATTTGAAAGATGTTTCAATTTTTAATAGATGCAATAGTAATAAGACATCTAACTGTAACCATTCGGCTACAGGGGCAAAAGTTTCCTCATAGTCAATCCCATACTCTTGCCCATACCCTTTAGCAACTAAGCGAGCTTTATACCTTTCCAAGGATCCATAGCTTTTAGTTTTAACCTTAAAAACCCATCGACAACCTATAGTTTTCTTTCCTATAGGTAGAGTTTGGAAATCCCAAGTTTCTGCCCTTTTAAGAGCATTAAGTTCACTTTGCATGGCTTCTTGCCATTCTATACCTTTTTTAGCTTCTTCAAAATTTCTTGGTTCAAAATAAGAGTGAATGGCACTAAGACAAGCCCTATATCGGGGTGAAAAAGAGTCAAAAGATACAAAACGAGTTGGAGGTCTTCTATTCCTTTCAGATCTTCTATGGTCAAGAATAGGAGAAAGCTCACTATATTGATCAATAGCACTTCTAAAGGTGTCTTGGTTTCTACGAGAGTAGGTTATTGACTCACTTGGAACTCTACTTTCTTGTTCATTAAGTGAGTTATGTTCACCAATATCTGCATTATTTTCCTCATCATGGTTTAATGATACCTCATCATCACTAGATATATTATCATTACTAGACAATAAGTCAAATAAGGAGTAATCAAAATTTTCTTGTTGAGAAACATTTTTTTCAAAACCACTCTCATTTTCTAAAAAAGTTACATTTCTAGAGACATATAGCTTATCATCTCTAAGGTCATAACAACGAAAACCTTTTTGAGTTTTGGAATAACCAAGAAAGGCACAAGGAATAGCCTTGGGAGAGAGCTTGTCATTCTTATCCGTAAGTATGAAACACTTACATCCAAAGACTCTTAACCTATTATAATCAGGTTCAAGCTTATGTAATACCTCAAAGAGAGATATTTTTCCTAATATCCTAGATGGTAAGCGATTTATCAAATAAACAGAAGCAAGAACTGCTTCAGCCCAAAAGTTTTTAGGAATATTTTGAGATATAAGAAGGGTCCTAGTGGTCTCAATAATGTGCCTATGTTTTCTTTCAGCCAACCCATTCTGTTGAGGTGTTTTAGGACAAGACCTTTGGTGAATAATTCCGTGATCCTCAAGATATACCTTAAATTGATTGGAGAGATATTCTCCTCCAGAGTCACTTCTAAAAATCTTTATGTTGCTGTTGAATTGATTCTTAATCATTGAATGAAAATTTTTAAAACATGAAAACACTTCATGTTTAAACTTAAGAAAATATATCCACGAATATCTGGAAAAATCATCCACAAATATTACATAATAAGGAAAACCTCCTTTTGAAACAACAGGTGCAGGTCCCCAAACATCTGAACGAACAATTTCGAAAGTTTTAGAAGAGAACATAGTTCTTTGCTCAAAAGGTAAACTTCGCATTTTTCCGAGAATGCAGTCATTACAAGAAAAAGAGCTTTTACATAGGTCTTTTGGAAAATGTAAATATGATAACTTGGTGATATTAGGATGACCAAGTCTTTTATGCCACACATTTATATCTTTATGTCGGGAAACATTACACAAAACTTTTGGAACTTGAAGAGATTCCATATAGTATAAATCTCCTCTTCTAAAGCCTTCCTCAATCAATTTCCTGGACTGGCGATCCTGTATTAAGCATTTATCACAAGAGAATTTAATATCGCAGCCATGGTCTGTGAGTTGAGAAACAAAGAGGAGATTTAAGTTAAGTTTACGTATAAATCTGATTTTTGGAGTAGAAAATTCTTGAGTTTCAAAATTACCTATTCTTTTAATTTCAAGAGCGGTTCCATCAGCAGTGGTGACATAAGATGGGGAACCATTTTTCGAATAATCGGAAAGTGAAAAAATGTTTGGGGACATATGAAAGGATGCACTGGAGTCCAAAAGCCAAGAGCTTTTACCTGGAGAGGAAGAAGTGGATACGGCCGCACCGGAGGTAGATCCCTTGAGGAGCGGTTGAAGAGCTTCCACTATTTGATTTATAGAAAGGGTCCCACTCGAAGATGCCTCATCCTTCTGCGGTACACCAGTGGTAGCCATGGCTAGAAGTTTCTTCCATTTGGGACATACGGGTTTGATATGCCCCGGTTCTTTACAAAAATGACAAATAGTTTTGCTATAGTCCCTTCTTCCTCTTTGACCACCATTTTCACCTTGATTTTGAAATTTAAAGTGAAGGGGACGATAGGTTCTTACATTGTTTCCGGGTCTGGATACGGCATTGACCTCACTATTTTCTTCAATATTACAAGGGACCGCAAGAACATTTGGTCCTTGTTTACATAAATTCATACGAGTCTCTTCACCACTTAATTTGGTGAGAACATCTTCAAGAGAAGGGGGAGAGAAAGAGGAGAGAAGAGATGACCTTATTTGCTCAAATTCGGGCCTTAGCCCATTCAAAAAGTTGAAGAACCGATCTTCTTCAAGTTGCTTGTGACGGAGCTCAATTGCCTCTCCACTCCATTTTGGTTCAAGCATTGCAAACTCATCCCAAATACAGGAAAGATCGGCAAAGTATTCCCTAATCGTCATTTCACCTTGAGTAAGGGAGATAGCCTTCTTTTGAAGGTAATACTTATGAGAGAGATCCCTTGAGGTGTACATTTTTTCAAGATAATGCCAAGCTTCCGATGCTTTATTGAATTTAATAATGTTGGCATTAATCTTGGTTTCCACGGATGAGAAAAACCATAAAAGAATCTTGAAATTCTTCATTTCCCATTCATCGTGTTTCTTGGAGTACTCTTCAAGGGCTTTGGTTCTTTCTTCTCCCTCAAGAATCTTGATTTCGCTTCCATTTACTACGGTAATCTTGGGTTCCGGTTCCGGAATTGTGCCAAGTACATATCCCCATAGGCCCTTCCCTTTTATATTAGCCTCCATATTTCCGGCCCAAACATGATAGTTGGACCCATTTAATTTGAAACCAAGAGCAAAATGAGACTCTTTTTCGCCCATTAGAGAGTAGAGAGGTAAAGGAAAAAGCGTACCAACACAATATTTCCAACACCAACTTTGCACAAGATTCTTCTAAAATATTTGAGAAGAAAGATCCACCACTTCAAACTTCAAAGATCGGAAGGCACGTTTTTCGAGGCACTCGAAAATGGAGAATCCCACGATCTTCAATAATCAACCTTGGTCTGATACCATGTGAAATTGTAAAAACCGAAAAATGTTGCTACTAAATTTTTTGTTTATCTTACAAAATATTTCAAAAAAATAAAATAGGCAATTTGGGCCTAGATCCACATTTCGGATCTAGGACCCATAAAGGGGCAAGCAGTTATAAATAGTGTCAACCAAAAAGGAAATAAAAATAATAAAATAAATTTTTTTTATTATAAGGTTAATCTGGGGATCCCCAGTTGGATCCATTTGGATCCAACTGTGGATCCATATCATTGGGGTTGGCTTACGGGTCTCGGGTCCGGACCCGAGCCGAGCCTTATGTAACAGGGCTTATAAGTGTAAGGGGCAACCCGATAAGGGTTGCCCGATAAAATCTGGAAAAAAAAAAGTAGAAGAAGGGGCAATCCGATAAGGGTTGCCCGATAAGTCTGGAGCAAAAGAGGGACTCAGAGGTTAGGGTTCTGAGAGAGAACCCTAACGGTATCGCATGGGGGAGGAGGCCTTGAGGCGCAGCCGCCGGCGGGAGGTTCGGCCCCGACCTTGTCGGGCTATCTCTTTCAAAAGCAGGGGGTGGCTCTCGGGTGGGTTTCCCCCTCTCGCTTTTTGTTTCCCCAAAGATCTCTCTCTCTCTCTCTCTCGCTGTGTGTGCGCACGCCGGAGGAAGGAGCCCATCACCGGCCAACCACAGGCGTCAAGGGCCCCTCGAGCATCTCCCTTCACGGCGGTTGGAAGGAGCATCACCAGTCGGCACCCCTCTGCGACGTTCGTCTCAGGCCACCGGAAACCACCATAAGAGGTACGGGTCCCCTCTCATGGAAATAAATGAGCAATCAAACCCCGGTTCGATTTTGTGCTCTTTTTCTTTGGATGGAAACAGAAAAAAGGGTTCGGTGGTTTATTAAACCCAGGGGAGTAGGGTCGATTGTACTGTTGAGTGGACTAAGTCTGTGCAGAACCTTGGTTCGGTGGGGTTACTGGTTATCGTAAAGAGGGCTTTTCTTTTGCATATATTGGATTTTTGAACCCCAATTCCTTTATCCTCTGCTCACCCCATTGGAGAGTGCTGGACAGTATGTTATGGATGAGCCGGCTTGTGATTGCTGAAATCTAAGGTCGCCAAAATCCTTGTTGGTTCGACTACATTCAGTTTTTTTTTATAGACCAGTTCAATTGGTATGAGTTTGTGATTCGTAGTTCTGTACTGCCAATTCTAAGAAGGGGTGTGTTATTTTATCATCCTGCGTAGTTGTATATATATATACGGTAATGATCTAAGTTGGCTGACTGGTATGCATAATATAGATTACTTGATCTGTGTTTTGATCTTGCATATTCTATTGTTTTGAGAAGGCTGTAGTTTTATGCTTTGTTGTCAACGGCTGTCAGGGAAGAGATGGATAATAATGATTTATGATTTTTATGCGTACAAACTGAAAACCGGATTTGGTATGAAATTTGCTCACTCTAAATTTTGCTCGCTGAGTCTGGAAGATTAGATTGATCTATATTTTTTTTTATCTGCTAGATTTGGACCATGTAACACGGATATTTTCGTTCCACCAAGCTAGTTAAAATACTACATGTTATGTTAATCCCTGTAAGTAGGAGCATTGAACCCTTCTGTTTTACTTGGAAAAGGGCATGTGAGAGGTCCATTACGTGGAAGCAAGATTCACATGTCTAGTGCAGGGTTGGGATAAAATCAGACCCTATGGCTTTCTTTTAAATTGGGATAGTTGTGCATGTAGTCAAATCAACTGTTGAATGTCCTATGGCTGATAAAGAGCCTGGTAGCCATAAGGGTGTAGGAAGCAGAGTATCATTGAATGCAGTTTTTCTCACTTGGGCGTGTCGTGTGTGTAGGCATACGATAGGGGTTGTCGGATGCCATAGAATATATATATATATATATATATATATATATATAATAAATACAGAATTTCAAAAAAAGGGGATTTTTCCCCTATGCTGTTTAGGTCTTGACAGCATACACAGGCCCACACCGGGCCTGTGCATATGCTGTCAGACCCAGCCGACCTTGTCGGCTGGGCTGGATGTGTTATAAAAAAAATATATATATATATAATATATATTTAATTTCTGCCTCCCTCCTTCAGTGATATATTGTTCTGTTCGACAGGAGGAGTGTGAGTTTTAATAGATGCACATTTTGATGGAAATGAGCAAAGTTATGAGTATACATGTAAACTGTATAATCATGCTTCTACTAGACTATGGATGTCTCATTTAACATAAGTGTGCAAAATTGCGGGGTTTATTCACGTGCACATACTTGCAGGAGATACGTTTGGATGGATACCCATATGTGATGGAGGTAGTACTCGTAGTGAGAATGTAAAAATGACATGCTTATAATTGGGTTTATGGTTGCATGTTTTTGACACATTGGCCTAGTGTTATAAATAAAACACTACTTTTGCTTTTGTTGTGATGCATGGATGGCCTAATGGGTCATCACGGCCGGTAGAGCCGTGAACTTGGTTGTTTTTCCTATATGTTTAATAACATCACTCAAACCACACCAGTTGGTAGGGCACACTACTACACTGTTGTGGTATTTAAACCACTCGAGCATCTTGCCTGTGAAGGCGAATGTGAGGCCATTTATGTGATTACAACATCTTGCATTTACCGTTGTTCGAGGTCGCACGACCATCTCATCCGATCATCGCAGTACTAGACGTGTCGTGCACGACTACAAGTACTCTATGATGAAGGGGGTATAGCTCCTCAATAGAAGCCTTAACAAGAGTGTTTCACAAAGATGTAAAGTTTATCAACTTTACTTTATCTTTTGAAACAACAGTACTTTGTGCCAACATTATGCATGTGATTATCTCGAATCACATCCGCTATTGGGGTATCTACATGTCTCGCATGACTCGATACCAGTCTCGATAGACGGGATACGGGTTTCTCAACAGAACACCCGCTACGAAGTTCGCTCGAACCCCCAATTCGGGATCACCCGAGATAAGCCAAGAAGGCGAGCAAAGCCAACCAGTCACATCCTTCCAAATGCTTCGATTTGGAGTAGTCTTTGATGCTTTTGCGCAACTCCCTAAAATCTCAAGTCGACTCTGCAGGACTGCGCACACGAAGAGCCAGGATCCTTGCGAGGTATCCCTCTCCTTAAACGGAGGTGTATCGCCAGCTCCCAACTGAACTCTTGTCGCAAGAGCGAGTGATAGATGTCTCTTGCATCCTCCACGGGGATGCCTTTAAGGCATACGCAAATAGCAAGAACCTGCACATCATCTGCAAAAGCAAGGCAATACCAACACATATGCAAAAGCAAGAGCTTAGGCGTAACGGCAAAGTAAAGGCGGTAAGCAGAAGTGCAACGCAGAACCTTTGCACGATGCGCAACGGCAAAGTAAAGGAACTGTAAACAGGAGTGCAACACAAAACCTGTGCGCGATGCGCAACGGCAAAGTAAAGGACAAGGATCGCGAAACCGCGCCCTTGTGTTAAATGTGTACTCGTATAAATATATATGATATATATATATGCATATATATTTATTTAATTGTCCTTTTTAGTTAATTGAACTCAATTCAATTGTCCAAGTCTTCTGTGCAATCTTCCCCTACCTTTGAGAGTTGGAAGCTAGCTGTCGTCCGTGGATGTACGCGATTGGCGGCTCGGGTCGCGGAGCGCGAGCGGGACCCGTCGTACGAGCTGCAAAAGTAACGATCTTAGCAAGCTAATACCAAAAATAGAAGGTCAGGGGCAATGTCGCCGTCCTGACGTAAAGGAAGCAGAGGCAGGGGCATCGTGCAAATGCGTGTTAAAATATATAATGTAATATATATTTATATATATATATATATCTATATATATATAAATATATTATGCCCGATAAGGGGTAATTCTGTAACTCGCCCAATAGGGGCATTTTAGTCTTTTTCCTTTTCTATTTTTTCCTTTTTCTTTTTCTATTTTTTCCATTTCTTTTTGTCCTTTTTTAATTTTCTTTTTGTGCATTTAATGCACAGCCATTGGGGGCCCCAACAAAGAGTCATTGGGCCCCCAATGGTCACAATTGTGACCGTTGGGAGCCCAACGACTCCTTGTTGGGACTCCCAATGGTCCCTCTCTCTTGCTTTTCTCTAACTCTCCCTCACTCCTCTCTTGCCTATAAATAAGTGGGGTCTTCCCCTTTGTAAGGGTGGCTTCTACAAGCCCTTTAGTGCATTTATAAGATTTTATGCTTTCTAGCCATTTTTGGCTTTTGTGTATGTCCTCTTTTGGACTTGTTCTTTGATTTCTATGTGTGAATGTCCATTGTAGGATATACATTTCTTTTCCGCATATTTCATTACATGGTATCAGAGCCTTGGTTGTGCTCTTGTTTTATATAGCTAGTTGTCTAGTTTTCTCTCTCTCTTTGTTTGTCCTCCATTCTTAATTATATAATGGAAGGAGAACAAAAGATTGATCTCTCCTTCAAGCTTAACGGTACGAACTACATGATGTGGGCCGCCGCCATGGAAAACAACCTCAAAGGTAAAAAGCTTTGGGGATATGTGATGGGCACCATTAAGGAACCTCAACTTCAACTTACAAAGATAGATAGTGATCAAGAAAAGGCTCTAGAAGGAAGTGCTCGCATGAAGGCTATTGAAGATCACCAATCCAAGGTAGAAGATTGGGAAAGTAAGCATGCAAAAATTCTTGCATGGTTCATGAACAACGTGGAGCTAAAGATTTGCGCCAACATTGCCAAATTCCGCTTAGCAAATGAAGCATGGTTCTTTATGAAAGGTATGTATACCCAAAAAGACCTTGCTCGTCAATTCTTTATCCAAGAAAAAATTCGTACCATTAAGCAAGGTGAAATGAGTGTAAGAGATTACTATAGCACTCTTGGACCTTTATGGGATGAGCTATCCCTTCTTGAACCCAAATGGGTATCAAGTGAAGATGTTGAAATGAGAAGACAACAAATGGAGAAAGAACACTTTTTCCAATTTTTACATGGGCTTAGGCCCGAATATGAACAAGTAAGGTCCTCCCTTCTTCATTGATCAAAACCGCTTCCATTGGAAGATGCCATAGCCGAAATATGCTAAGAAGAAACTCGTCTTGGCATGATTAAGGGAGGAGATGAAGTTCTTGCCATGTCTAGACCTCGCAATCATATGAAAGCATATAAGTCTCCACACTTTGGGAGGCAAAATAACTATAATGGCAATTATAGGAAAGCTATTTGCCATCATTGTCAAGAACCGGGTCATATAAGACCTAATTGTCCAAAGATAAATGAGCCTCCAAAAGGTAAAGTTGCTACTATTGAAGAAATTCCCCAAAAGAAGGAGGAGCCAATGAAAGGGAAAGAGTCCTCCCTTGCTCAACTATCCGAAGCACTTCAAATTCTACTCAAATCGCCGTAAACTTCGGGAGGCGCCATTGCCTCTTCTTCTTCTCCAGGTACGCCTTCTTGGATTCTTGACTCTGGAGCATCTTTTCATATGACCCCTATTGAAAATGGACTATCCAATGTATATAGCAACTCCAAAAATTCTTTTGTCTCCACCGCCGATGGTACCTCTTTACAAGTTAAAAGCTTTGGAACCTTAGATTTTTCAAAAGATTTTTTTGTGCCAAATGTAAGAGTAGTACCTCAACTTAATTTAAATCTCTTATCTGTCTCTCAAATATGTGATCATGGATGTGAAATCTCCTTCTCAACCAAGGATTGCTTTATACAGGATCTCCAGTCCGGGAAGCGGATTGGGCAAGGCCATAGGAGGGGAGATCTCTACTACATGACCAATTTGAAACTTCCCACCAACTCTTTTTGTAATCATGTCCAAGATAAAAATATAGAAACTTGGCATCAAAGACTTGGACATCCAAGCTTCTAAAAAATGTACTCCTTTCCTTTTGGAAAGAAATTTTATAATGAGAAACATTTTGTTTGCAAGAGTTGTATTTTTAGAAAAATGAAATCCACCCATTTCCAAAAAGAACATTTGTGCCAAAAAGACCCTTTGAATTAATTCATTCGGATGTTTGGGGTCCTTCTCCGGTCATATCAAAAGGAGGATACTCATATTATGTTACTTTCATTGATGATTTCACTCGATATGTGTGGATCTATTTTCTCAATTTAAAATCCGAAGTTTTTAACTTTTTAAAAAAATTTCATATGATTGTCAAAAATCAATTTTCAACTAATATCTCCATTCTTCGATCCGATTCCGGTGGAGAATATCTATCTAATGAATTTCAAGAATATTTGGAAACCAATGGAATTTGTCATCAAAGGTCATGTCCTAGGACTCCCCAACAAAACGGTCTAGCCGAAAGAAAGCATAGACACATTTTGGAAACCACTAGGACCCTTCTCATTTCCAAAGAAATTCCAAAATGCTATTGGGCCGAAGCCGCCTTAACCTCCACTTATTTGATAAATAGAATGATATCCTCATCCCTTCAAAATATATCTCCATATGAAAAACTTTTTGAAAGAACACCCGATTTTAATAGATTAAGAATTTTTGGGTGTAAGTGTTTTGTCCTTACACATAAAAGCGATAAACTATCTCCCAAAGCTATCGAATGTGTGTTCTTAGGATACGGAGAAAATCAAAGAGGTTTTAGGTGCTTCGATCCCAAAAGCAACAAACTATATGTATCCAAAGATGTTACTTTTTTAGAAAATGAGAACGGTTTTGAGAAAAATAAAGATATTGATGAAAGCGAATATGCTTTCTTATTTGATCTTCTCTCTCAAGAAGATGTGACTCCTCACGTAGAGGATGTTCTTAATGATTTAGAGGATACTCCTCTTAGCAATGATGAAAATGGAAGTAATGATGTTGAAAATAGGTCAATTCAAACCTATACTAGGCGTCGTCAAGAAATTCCCATAAGTGCTTTAGAAAAATATTCTCAAAGTTCCAACATAGTAGAAACCTCTTTAAGGAGATTTAGTCGAATCTCCAATCCTCCTAATAGGTTTGTTTCCTATGAATCCCTAACACCTAAGTATAGGGCATGTCTAATTGCATTACACTCTTATTATGAAACATCACACTATAATGAAGCCAAAAACATTCCTCAATGGGTTGAAGCCATGAAACTAGAACTTAGTGCCCTTGAAAAGGCTAAAACTTGGGAAATAACTTCATTACCCACTGGAAAGAAGTCTATTGGATGCAGATGGGTCTTTAAAATTAAAACTAAAAGTGATGGGTCATTAGAACGATATAAAGCTAGGTTGGTAGCTAAAGGATATGCACAAGAGTATGGAATAGACTATGAGGAAACCTTTGCTCCCGTAGATAGAATGACTAGTGTTAGGACTCTTATTGCGGTTGCATCCATTAAAAAATGGCCTATCTATCAGTTGGATGTTAAGAACGCATTTCTTAATGGCGAACTAAGTGAAGAGGTCTATATGGATCCTCCACCAGGAGTATCTATTGGTGAAAACAAAGTTCTTAAACTAAAAAAGGCACTATATGGGTTAAAACAAGCTCCAAAAGCTTGGCATGACAGATTTAGCAATGTAATGACTAGCTTAAATTTCCGTTCATGTTATACTGACACTGCGTTATTTGTGAAAAGTGCAGGGTCCTCTGTAGTTATTTTACTACTATATGTTGATGATATGATCATCACTGGAAATGATGAGCAAGGAATCCATGATATTAAGAAAATTTTAAAAGAAAATTTTGACATGTCTGACCTTGGTTTCTTAAGATATTTTCTAGGTATTGAAGTTGCATATTCACCCCGAGGATATATTCTCTCTCAGATGAAAATTGCTGCTGACATTTGTGCTAAGTCTGAAATTTCGGATGATAAAAAGATAGAAACCCTTGAGGTTATCAATGCAAAGCTAAGGCTGGAAGATGGGACACTTCTCGAGAATCCTACTCCCTACCGTCAACTCATTGGGTCTCTGACATACTTATCCATCACTCGGCCAGACATAGCTCATGCAGTTCATTCCGTCAGTCAATTTCAACATGCACCTACAACTGTGCACATGAGTGCAGTCTTAAGGATTATCAGATATATTAAAAACACCATAACTAAGGGAGTTTTTCTTTCCTCTTCATCATCACTTGATTTAATTGCTTATACAGATGCTGATTGGGGAGGAAATCCCAATGATAGAGTCTCAACCACTGGTTTTTGTGTTTTCTTAGGTGACTCTATGATTTCTTGGAGATGCAAGAAGCAGCATAAAGTATCATTGTCCTCAACTGAAGCGGAATATCGTGCAATGGCCACTACAACCATGGAGCTTGTGTGGCTTAGAAGTCTCCTCTGTGATATGGGCATCGTCATCTCAATTCCTTCGAAGATGTGTTGCGATAACAAGAGTGCTATCTATATTGCAAGCAACCACACCTTCCATGAGCGTACTAAACATATTGAGATGGATTGCCACTATGTTCGAGATGAATACCTAAAAGGAACCATTACACTGCCCTACGTCACATACGAGTACCAGTTGGCGGACTTCTTCACCAAAGCTCTTGCTGCTCCTCGTTTCATGTTTCTTCTCAACAAGCTTTTCGTTGTATCCCCGTAAAGCTTGAGGGAGGGTGTTAAAATATATAATGTAATATATATATATATATATATATAAATATATTCTACCCGATAAGGGGTAATTCTATAACTCGCCCAATAGGGGCATTTTAGTCTTTTTCCTTTTCTATTTTTTCCCTTTTTCTTTTTCTATTTTTTCCATTTCTTTTTGTCCTTTTTTATTTTTCTTTTTGTGCATTTAATGCACAGCCATTGGGGGCCCCAACAAAGAGTCGTTGGGCCCCCAACAGTCACAATTGTGACTGTTGGGAGCCCAACGACTCCTTGTTGGGACTCCCAATGGTCCCTCTCTCTTGCTTTTCTCTAACTCTCCCTCACTCCTCTCTTGCCTATAAATAAGTGGGGTCTCCCCATTTGTAAGGGTGGCTTCTACAAGCCCTTTAGTGCATTTATAAGATTTTATGCTTTCTAGCCATTTTTGGCTTTTGTGTATGTCCTCTTTTGGACTTGTTCTTTGATTTCTATGTGTGAATGTCCATTGTAGGACATACATTTCTTTTCCGCATATTTCATTACAATGCGCACCTGCTATAAGCGCAAGAAGCCGGGGCAGGGCCACGAGCCCCTGCTGTCAGCAAACAACGGGGAGGCAGGGTTGCACCCCTGCCTTATGAAGGCACGAGGGAGGCCGAGGCGTCGCCCTGCTTGCCAGAAGAGCAAAGAGACAGGGGACCAAGCCCCAACCCGTTAGCACAAGGGAGGAGGCAGGAGGCTTCGCCCCTGCCAGTCGAATACACCAAGAGGCAAGGTCTTGGCCCCTGCCGGTCGAGCACGTAAACAAGCAGGGGGCAAAGCCCCTGCCTGCCGCCCGAGAAGAGGGAGCAGGGAGAGGCTTGACCCCTCTCCCCTGCCGAAACAAGGAGCAGGGAGGGGGCTCAGCCCCTCCCCTAAAGTAACACGAAGCAGGGAGGGGGCTCAGCCCCTCCCTTGCCGAATGGGAGTAGGGAGGGGAGCTCAGCCCCTCCCCTGCCGTGACAGAAGGAACAGAGAGGAGGGGGGCGAGCCCCTCCTCTGCCATAACAGGAGGCAGGGAGGAGGGGCTCGGCCCCTCCCCTGCCGTGACAGAGGGAGCAGAGAGGAGGGGGCCGAGCGCCTCCTCTGCCGTAACAGGAGGCAGGTAGGAGGGGCTCGGCCCCTCCACTGCTGTGACAGAGGGAGCAGAGAGGAGGGGGCCGAGCCCCTCCTCTGCTGTGACAGGAGGCAGGGAGGAGGGGCTCGGCCCCTCCCCTGCCGTGACAGAGGGAGCAGAGAGGAGGGGGCCGAGCCCCTCCTCTGCCGTAACAGGAGGCAGGGAGGAGGGGCTAGGCCCCTCCCCTGCCGTGACAGAAGGAGCAGAGAGGAGGGGGCCGAGCCCCTCCTCTGCCGTAACAGGAGGCAGGGAGGAGGGGCTCGGCCCCTCCCCTGCCGTGACAGGCCAAACGGCAGGGGCTTTTGCCCCTGTCAGTCGACGAAGGGAGAAGAAAATGAAAAGGGGGGGGGGGGGGAAATGAGGGGAGGTGCGCAGCACCTCCCTCCCTGGCAGACCCAGAGCCACCACGATTGGTGGCTCTGGTTCACCGACCCTTGAAGAGGAGGGTCGGGGGAGACGAAGAGGAGAGAAGAAGAAAAAGAAGCGTACCTGGGGAGTCGCCGGCGGCGGCATCGGCGGCATCGGAGGGGGGGTCGCAAGTGGCGGTAGCAGACGAGCGAGGGAGAGTCGGGAGGCGTTGAGGGAGAGAGACAACGAGGGGGGGGGTTCGTATTTGAAACCCCTTGCCTTATTTTCTAAAGAAGGCACGAGGGAGGCGGTGCCTCAATTGGGTCCGGGTCGGGTCCGGGTCCGGATCCGACCCGAATCCTAACTTATTTTTTTTTCACGGGTTATTACACCAACCGTAACCCGAATCAAGAAAAATAAAATATCGTTACGTTCACAATTTCAAGACGCATCCAACGATATATAACTCGAATTTCGCCTCTGAAATTCGTTTGAAAATAACTTGAATTTTGCTTGAATTTAAAAGTTGAAAATAAAATTATTTCTCACGTTTTAAGTGGTTCATTTAGGCCTTGACAACGAGACCTGGGCCGAGCCCAGACTCAAAAGCATCGGCCTAAAATCGAGATTTTACCTATTTTTCTTCTATACTTGGTCAAAATTTTGAAAATCTCTAATTTAACTAAGTATGAAAATATGCGATATTACAAATACTACCGCTTCTGATGATGCTCTTGGAAAGGTGTTCCAAGCCGAGACCCGACTTGACATGACTAAGGGAAGTGAGGAGGTTTTCGCCGTGTCAAGACCCAGTAACAATATTAAAGCGTATATACCTCCGCAATTTTGAAAAAATAACAATAAAGGAGGTAACTATTATAACAAAGGAGGAGGGTGGAGAGTTATTTGCCACTTTTGCCAAGAGTCGGGTCATATCAAACCGTAGTATCCCAAGCTCGATAAGAAGGTAGGAACCGTTGAAGAAACACCGCCCAAAAAGAGTGATGAAGCTTTCATGAAAGGAGATCTTAAGGATTCTATTCACTACCTAACAGAGGCATTACATCTATTCCTTAAGACTTCCTCTACATCTACTTCCGGTGCCACCATATCTACTTCCTCTCCTCCAAGTATGCTTCTTGGATTCTCGACTCTAGTGCCTCCTTTCACATGATTCCATTAGAATCCCTCTTATTCGAAAGCACAAAATCCTTGTGTTTTTATGGCCGATGAAACTAATTTAGAAATTAAAAGTATTGCAACATTTTCAAACAATTCCAAAGATTTTGAAATTCCTAAAGTTAGAGTTGTTCCAAAACTCAATTTAAATTTATTATTCGTTTCCCAAATTTCAGATTATGGGTATGAGGTCTTGTAACGACCCCAACTCATCCCCTTTGAAAATGCGATTTTTTTTTTTAAAAACAGTGCGGAAAACTCCCCAGAGACCCGGGGTCCTCACAGTTCCAATTCCAACTGGATAGCCACAAACCACAAAGGAACTTGCAATTAACATCCATAACTAACCATTACCTTTATTCATGAATGAAAAACAAATCTCAAAAATAAAGTGTCTGTCTAAAGTATCTATTGATGACAATAAGCAAATAACAAGAACACTAGATATAAAAAAAACAAAACAAAACAAAGAGCCACTCTGTCCACATAGAAGACTGTCAAAACTCGTTGTGACTCTCGCGCCCTCGCAGTAGCTGTCGACTTCACTGATCACCTGTTTCTGCGAAAAAAACAATGAAGTAGGGTGTCAGAATCGAAATCCTGAGCACAACTACTTCTTAATGAAACAAATGAGATAACGAGTGAAGATGAGATATCATGTAACAATTAATGGAATTGCATACAAGACAGATTATAGCAACTGAGAATTTATTCATGCAACAATCATAATTGCTAAGCATGCAAATACAGTAAAGCAGCAGCATCTACTAAAATTTCAGCATGCAACTGTTAAAATGCACACTCAAAATCAATATTGTAAGTATAAATATATATACTTATATACATAGAGATACGTATACATATTTTATATGTATACGTATCTCTATATATAAGTATATATATTTATACATTTTTATCCTTTTTTTACCCGAAAGGGTATTTTTGTCATTTTACATTTTGCGCATATTCCATTTGGAATATGCTGTAATTTTTCCATTATTTTTGTAATTCTTTTAATTTTTATTTTTTTCTTTTTGCACTCTCAAAAAGTGCATTGGGGGTCTCCCCAATAGAGTCGTTGGGGAGCCCCCAACGGTCACAATTGTGACCGTTGGGAGCTCCCCAACGACTCCTTTGGGGAGCCCCCTCTTGCCTCCTTCCTTCTTGTATAAATAGGGGTGTTCCCCCTTTGTATTTTCTTAAGTTTGAGAGTCTCAAGCATTTGCTTTTATATATTGAAATACATGCATTATTGCATGTTTATTATTTATACACTTTTTGTGTATTTTGTTCAAGTGTTGTGAGAGTGCTTTCGTGCACTTCTTTTATAAGGTTTTTATGCTTGTTTATGTATTGTCTCTTCGTAGACAATTTCACATGGTATCAGAGCTCGGTTGTTGATTGGAGATCGTGAGATCCGCCTTTGTTCGAGTGCCTCGAAAACCGTGCCTTCGGATTTTTTTGAGATTGAAGTGGTGGATCTTGCTTCTCAAATATTTTAGAAGGATCTTGTGCTAAAAAGAAGTTGAAACATCGTATTGGTACGTCTTTTTTCTTCTTCTCTCTACGTCTTAATGGGTGAGAAAGAGTCTCACTTTGCCCTTGGCTTCAAGTTGAATGGGTCCAACTATCATATTTGGGCCGGGAATATGGAGGCCCACATAAAAGGAAAAGGATTGTGGGGTTATGTGCAAGGAACAATTCCGGAACCGGAACCCAAGATAACCATAATGGACGGAAGTGAAATCAAGATTCTTGAGGGAGAGGAAAGGATCAAAGCTCTTGAAGAATACTCAAAGAAACACGACGAATGGGAAATGAAGAATTTCAAGATTCTTTCTTGGTTCTTCGCATCCGTCGAAACGAAGATTAATGCCAACATTATCAAATTCAAAAAGGCATCGGAAGCTTGGCATTATCTCGAGAAGATGTATACATCAAGAGACCTATCTCATAAGTATTACCTTCAAAAGAAGGCCCTCTCCCTTACTCAAGGTGAAATGTCTATTAGGGAATATTTTGCCGATCTTTCCTCTATTTGGGATGAGCTCTCTATGCTTGAACCAAAATGGAGTGGAGAGGCAATTGAACTCCGCCACAAGCAACTTGAAGAAGATCGTTTCTTCAATTTTTTGAATGGGTTGAGACCGGAATTTGAGCAAATAAGGTCATCACTTCTATCCTCATTTACTCCTCCCTCTCTTGAAGATGTTCTCACCAAATTAAGTGGTGAGGAGACTCGTATGAATTTATGTAAACAACGACCAAGTGTTCTTATGGTTCCTTGTAATTATGAAGAAAATAATGAGGTTAATGCCGTATCAAGACCCGGAAATAATGTAAAGACCTATCGTCCTCCTCACTTTAAATTCCAAAATCAAGGAGGAGATGGTGGACAAAGAGGGAAGCGGGACTATAGCAAGACTATATGTCACTTTTGTAAAGAACCGGGGCATATCAAGCCGGTATGTCCCAAATGGAAGAAGCTCCTTGCTATGGCCACCACCGGCGCACCACAAAAGGAAGAGGCATCATCAAGTGGGTCACTCTCGTTGAACCAAATAATGGAAGCCCTTCAACCTCTTCTCAAGGGAGCTACATCCGGTGCCGCCGTGTCTACTTCTTCCATTCCAGGTAAAGTCCCTTGGCTTTTGGACTCAGGTGCATCCTTTCATATGTCCCCAAACATGTTTTCACTTTCCGATTATTCAAAAAATGCTTCTCCATCCTTTGTTTCCACTGCGGATGAAACTTCTCTTGAAATTAAAGGAATAGGTAATTTTGAAACTCAAGATTTTTTTATTCCAAAAATTAAATTTATACCTAAACTTAATTTAAATCTTCTTTCTGTTTCTCAACTCTCGGATCATGGTTGTGATATTAAATTTTCATGTGATAAATGTTTAATACAGGATCGCCTGTCCGGGAAATTGATTGGGGAAGGCTTTAGAAAAGGCGATTTATACTACATGGAATCTCTTCGAGTTCCAAAATCTTTTTGTAATGTTGCCCGAAACAAAGATATAAACATATGGCACAAAAGACTTGGTCATCCTAATATCACCAAGTTGTCTTACTTACATTTTGCAAAAGACCTATGTAAAAGTTCCTTTTCTTGTAATGACTGTATTCTCGGAAAAATGAAAAGTTTACCTTTTGAGCAAAGAACTATGTTCTCATCAAAACCCTTTGAAATTGTTCATTCCGATGTTTGGGGACCGGCACCTGTTGTCTCAAAAGGAGGTTTTTCTTATTATGTTATTTTTGTGGATGATTTCTCTAGATATTCATGGATCTTTTTTCTTAAATTCAAACATGAAGTCTTTTCATGCTTTAGAACTTTCCATTCGATGATCAAGAATCAATTTAATAGTAACATAAAGATTTTTAGAAGTGATTTTGGAGGAGAATATCTCTCCAACCAATTTAAAATATATCTTAAAGATCAAGGAATCATTCACCAAAGATCTTGTCCTAAAACCCCCCAACAGAATGGGTTGGCCGAAAGAAAACATAGACATATTATTGAGACCACTAGAACCCTTCTTATTTCTCAAAACATACCAAAATTTTTTTGGGCTGAAGCTGCTCTTGCTTCTGTTTATCTGATAAATCGGTTGCCTTCTAGATTATTAGGAAAAATATCCCCTTTTGAGATTTTATATAAACTTGAACCAGATTATAATAGGTTACGAGTCTTCGGGTGTAAGTGTTTCATACTTACGGATAAGAATGACAAACTCTCTCCCAAGGCTATCCCCTGCGCTTTTCTTGGCTATTCTGAAACTCAAAAGGGATTTCGGTGTTATGATCTTCGAGAAGATAAGTTATATGTCTCTAGAAATGTAACTTTTTTGGAAAATGAAAGTGGATTTGAAAAAAATGTTTCGCAACAAGAAAATTTTGATTATTCCTTCCTTTTTGACTTATTGTCTAGTAATGATGATATATCTAGTGATGATGATGTATCATCAAACCATGATAAGGACATTGAGGGTAATGTCGAAGAGCATAACCAACAAGAAGGCAGGAGTTCAAGTGATCCAATAACATACTCACGTAGAAACCAAGACACCTTTAGAAGTGCTATTGATCAATATAGTGAACTTGTTCCTATTCTCGATCACCGTAGATCTGAGAGGAATAGGAGACCTCCAACTCGTTTTGTCTCCTTTGATTCCTTTTCACCCCGATATAGGGCTTGTCTTAGTGCCATTCATTCTTATTTTGAGCCTAGAAACTTTGAAGAAGCTAAAAAATGTATAGAATGGCAAGAAGCTATGCAAAATGAACTTAATGCTCTTAAAAGGGCTGAAACTTGGGATTTCGAAACTCTACCCATAGGAAAGAAAACTATAGGTTGTCGATGGGTTTTTAAGGTTAAAACTAAGAGTGACGGATCCCTTGAAAGATATAAAGCTCGCTTAGTTGCAAAAGGATATGGGCAAGAGTATGGAATTGATTATGAAGAAACTTTTGCTCCTGTAGCCCGAATGGTTACAGTTAGATGTCTCATTACTATTGCATCTATTAAAAATTAGAACATTTTTCAAATGGATGTGAAAAATGCTTTTTTAAATGGTGATCTTAACGAAGAAGTATATATGGATGCCCCACCAGGCATGAAGATTCCTGAAAATAAAGTTCTTCGTCTTCGAAAGGCTCTTTATGGATTGAAACAGGCTCCCAAAGCCTGGTATGATAGATTTACCAGTGTAATGTTGGAAAATGGTTTCTTCTCATGCTATACTGACACTGCTCTATTTACTAAGAAATCTAAAGCAGGGATTGTAATATTATTGCTCTATGTTGATGATATGTTAATTACAGGTGATGATGTTCAAGGAGTCAAGGGTATTAAGTTCGTCTTGACTTCAAAATTTGAGATGTCAGACTTGGGTTTTCTGACATATTTTCTTGGAATTGAGGTTGCTTATTCGCAACGTGGTTATTTTTTATCTCAGTCTAAACTTGCTTGTGAGATTATTGACAGATCCGGGATCTCTGATGACAAAGTATGCGAAACTCCTGAAGTTGTGGGAGCAAAAATGAAAATTGACGATGGTGTTCCTTTAACCGATCCTACCCCTTACAGGCAGCTGGTAGGTTCGTTAATGTATCTTAGTATTACTAGACCTGACTTATCACATGCTATACACATCGCCAGTCAGTTTCAGCACGCTCCCACAACCGTTCATATGAGTGCTGTTCTTCGCATCGTCAGATACTTGAAGGGCACAATAAGGGAGTATTTCTATCTTCTTCTTCTGATTTAAAATTACTTGCTTATACTGACTCAGATTGGGGAGGTGACCCTAGTAACCGTCACTCCACCACTGGTTTTTGTGTTTTCCTAGGTGAATCTTTGATTTCATGGCGGTGTAAAAAGCAACAGAAAGTCTCTTTGTCATCCACTGAAGCCGAATACAGAGCCATGACATCCACTACCATGGAAATTGTATGGATTCGACAACTTTTGGAAGATATGGGAGTACCTATCCGAGAACCAACTAAGCTGTGCTGTGACAATAAAAGTGCAATCTATATTGCCAAAAATCACACATTTCACGAGCGAATAAAGCATATAGAGATGGACTGCCATTATGTCAGAGAAGAATACTTGAAGAAGGTCATTGATCTACCATACGTGACGTCTGAGTATCAACTTGCGGACTTCTTCACAAAAGCTCTTTGTTCGCCTAGATTTCATTTCCTTCTGAACAAACTTGCGGTTATCACACCGTAAGTTTGAGGGGGGGTGTTAAAATGCACACTCAAAATCAATATTGTAAGTATAAATATATATACTTATATACATAGAGATACGTATACATATTTTATATGTATACGTATCTCTATATATAAGTATATATATTTATACATTTTTATCCTTTTTTTACCCGAAAGGGTATTTTTGTCATTTTACATTTTGCGCATATTCCATTTGGAATATGCTGTAATTTTTCCATTATTTTTGTAATTCTTTTAATTTTTATTTTTTTCTTTTTGCACTCTCAAAAAGTGCATTGGGGGTCTCCCCAATAGAGTCGTTGGGGAGCCCCCAACGGTCACAATTGTGACCGTTGGGAGCTCCCCAACGACTCCTTTGGGGAGCCCCCTCTTGCCTCCTTCCTTCTTGTATAAATAGGGGTGTTCCCCCTTTGTATTTTCTTAAGCTTGAGAGTCTCAAGCATTTGCTTTTATATATTGAAATACATGCATTATTGCATGTTTATTATTTATACACTTTTTGTGTATTTTGTTCAAGTGTTGTGAGAGTGCTTTCGTGCACTTCTTTTATAAGGTTTTTATGCTTGTTTATGTATTGTCTCTTCGTAGACAATTTCACAGCAACAAGAATTAAACATTCAACACTTACCCTCATGTGCTGAGTAAGAAAACCATTAAAGTATGCATGATCTAATGCATAACAGGAAAAATGCATGTCTTTTATGCAATGCATGAATCATTTTATTATCTTCCATTTAAGTCTTTTGTTTCCTTATGCGTGCCCTATTAAATGCATACAATTTTAAGTTTCTCTTTTTAATTACCGTTGCCCGCGGATACACCAAACGGGTACAAACCCCGAGGTTAAGTTAGGTTCCCAGGGTAGCTTAGCACACAATTTATATTTTATTACTGGGTTCTAACTTAGCCCTCGACCGAATCACTTTCGGAACATTAGACCTCCACATCTAATGTCGGGGACACAAGGGACACCCCACGCCCACAAGTGCCATTTCCTTGGTACCAAAAACATCAGCTGTGTCAAATACACCACTCTCGGGTAAAGTGACAGACTCTCCCTAAAACCGTGGCCAGGAGAAGGAACCTGAATATCGGGTTCAGGTGACCAAAATTAAGCACACGGAGTTTTGTATCCTCACAGTCTCCCCAAGACCGGATTTCTAAGATCCCCATTCTCCAGATGGGTGATCCCAGAAGGTATATTACACTGTGCTTTATTATTTCTTTTATTTAAAATTTAATTTCTTAAGTTTTGCAACACAATATGCAAAAGGAAAGATAAAAGCTCGCATCTACCTCGCGAGAGCCATCACAGGACTCCGGCCTGTGGAAACATATAGAACAGTGCAATAAAGCTGAAATATTTATGAAGCCTGATCTTTGAAATGCATTGAAATGAGTAAGGGAAAAATATTCCCACAGCTCGTGTTTACCAAACCCTCGATGATTCATTTTGATCACCGGAACACAAATACACGGATCACAAATTCAATACCATCTTTAATTTCTAAGACATATCAGAATTAAACCATGGATGAATTATCATCACATTCTAACCATTCAAAATAAAAATAAGAATGCCTCACAGTATGATAAATCCGATGCCAATTCATTTAAACCACATCAATATTTTCCAACCATTCAAATTAAAATAGGAATGCCTAACAGCATAATAAATCTGATGTCAATTCATTTAAACAATATCAATATTGTCCAACCATTCAAATTTGAATAGGAATGCCTAACAACATGATAAATCTGATACATTTAAACAATATCAATATTTTCCAACCATTCAAATTAGAATAGGAATACCTAACAGCATGATAAATCTGATGCCAATTCATTTAACAATATTAATATTGTCCAATCATTCAAATTAAAATAAGAATGCCTAACAGCATGATAAATCTAAATGTTTTTCCATGAAATTTCATATCGATATATGAAAACACAAAATGGGTCAACAAGGATGGATCAGAAGCTAAGAAAATATTTATATTCATAATGGAAGATTAGGATGGATCACAAAGAGAGTTGACTTGATTTAAGTTGAAAAAGAAACATATACTGTATGTATCACAGATACGCACATGCATCATAGTGATATATTCATGTATTAAAAATACAAATTGAGACTTGTTATTGTTAAAAAAAAACATGATTAAACATGACGTGTAGAAAAACAAATCAGCCCAAAAAGGCTTATAACTTAAATCCCATCCTTCTTTTACTGTCCACAACTTAATCCAACTGCTTAAGCACCTTTGTTATTATATATATATATATATATTTTTTTTTTTTTGTAAAGAGGAAACACCCAGCCCAACCCAGCCGACCCTGTCGGCTAGGTCCACCAGCATGTGCACAGGCCCAGTTTGGGCCTGTGTGTGCTGTCAAAAAGAACAACATACCTGCGACAAGGAACTGATTTTTTTTTTTTTAATTGTTTTTATTGCAACTCTGCCCAGCCCAGCCGACCTTGATGGCTGGGCTTAACAGCATATACACAGGCCCAATATGGGCCTGTGTACGCTGTCAACAAGAACAACATTAAAAGAAATGTTATTTACGCACATTACCTGTAAAAATGTCATGTATATATATATATATATATATATATATATATATATATATATATTTTGAAAAGGAGAACACCCAGCCCAGCCGACCCTGTCGGCTGGGTTCAAAAGCATACACACACCTGCCCCAGCCCAGCCGACCTTGTTGGCTGGGCTTAGCAGCATATACACACCTGCCCAGCCCAGCCGACCTTGTTGGCTGGGCTTAGCAGCATATACACAGGCCCAATATAGGCCTGTGTATGCTGCCAGCAATCGACAGCATACTTATCTAGCAACTGAAAGTTTTTTTTTCTATACAACAAAAGCACAGAAGGTGCAAGGGAGCAACAGTGGAACTGTTCTACAAGATTTCCCATCGACTGCTGCTTGGAATCAGACCTCCACAGATGCCCCATTTGAAATCAAAAAGAGGTACCCGTACCTTTTTCACGGTGGTTTTCCGGTGGCTGGAGTCTGCTGTCGTGAAGAAGGGAGGGTGGATGCTGCTTGCCGCGACCCTCAATGGCAGCCGGTAGCCCACGCTGCCTGACGATGGTGGTTTGCCCTCCGGCGTGCGCACACCGAGCGAGAGAGAGAGAGAGAGAGAGAGAGAGAGAGAGAGAGAGAGAGAGAGAGAGAGAGAGAGAGAGAGATGGGGAAAGATGGGGAAGAGAGAGCCCGAGTGAAGAGGGCATAACCCCCTCTTCACCCCCCCTTTTATCGACCCCAGGCCCCCTCCTTCCTCGCCGAGATCGGAGGGGGTCGGTTACGCCTTGCGTAACACCCCCTTCCCCCCCCTTTCCTTTCCTGCTAGGGCTTATCGGGCAACCCTTATAGGGTTGCCCTTCCTATTTTAAAAAGCTATTAGTTGGGGTGGGGCTCGGGTCCGAACCCGGGACCCGCAACCCAGCCCCAAAACGAAATGGGTCCACAAGTGGATCCAAATGGATCCATTGTGGATCCTCGAATAAAAAAAAAAATTAAAAATTTTAAATTAGAAAAATTTTTCATTTATTTATTATTACCCTTTAAATCAAGATTTCAAATAATCAATCCTAATTACCCCCTCCCCTTTATGGGTCCTGGATCCGTAATGTGGGTCTAGGCCCAAATTGAAAATTTTTGAGATATTTTCAAATAAGAAATCTCGGGTTTTACATCTCTACCCCCTTAAAAGAATTTCGTCCGCGAAATTAGCACGTACCAAATAAAAGAGGATAGTGTTGACGTATGTCCGCCTCAGGCTCCCAAGTGCATTCATCTAGCCCATGATGCTGCCAACGCACCTTTACAAATGGGATCGTCCTACTGCGCAGTACCCTTTCCTGGCGTTCCACAATCTCTATCGGCTTCTCGTCCGTTGTTAAGTCAGGTTGTACCTCGATCGCCTCATAGTGAATTACGTGTGAGGGGTCAGGCACGTACTTTCTCAACATCGAGACATGAAAAACATCGTGAATCTGCGAAAACTGAGGAGGAAGGGCTACTCGATACGCAGTCTCTCCGACACGTCCAAGGACTTCGAAGTGTCCCACATACCTAGGACTCAACTTGCCTTTCTTCCCAAACCTGAAGATACTTTTCGTAGGCGAGATTCGAACAAACACATGATCGCCTACCTCAAAACTGAGCTCTCTGCGCCGCCGATCGGCATAACTCTTTTGCCTACTTTGAGCTGCAATCAACCTTTGCCGAATTAAACGCACCTGATCCGCATAGTGCTGAACGATTTCTGGAGACTCTACTGCTCTCATTCCAACCTCATCCCAACAAACCGGAGATCTACACGGTCGGCCATACAGTGCTTCATACGGGGCCATACCAATACTAACATGAAAGCTATTGTTATAAGAAAACTCTGCAAGCTTCACATGTTTGTCCCAATCACCGGCCCAATCCAAAGCGCACGCTCTCAACATGTCCTCGAGTGTCTGAATCGTTCGCTCTGACTGCCCGTCTGTCTGCGGATGGAAAGCAGTACTAAACTTCAAGGTAGTGCCAAGGGCTTTCTGAAGCTGGCGCCAAAATCGAGATGTGAACCTCGGATCCCGATCTGACACTATCGAACGAGGCACTCCGTGGAGCCTAACAATCTCTTCTACGTAGAGATCGGCCAAACTCTCCAAGCTTTGACTAATCCTGATCGGGAGAAAATGAGCACTCTTTGTCAACCGATTCACAATCACCCATATGGCATCCCGTTGTCGTCGGGTCTTAGGCAGCCCTACGATGAAGTCCATCGAGATATCATCCCACTTCCATTCTGGAATCTCAAGAGGCTGCAAAAGTCCACCCGGTCTCTGGTGTTCAATCTTCACTTGCTGGCAAGTAAGACACCGAGATACGAACTCCGCGATGTCCCGTTTCATCCCATTCCACCAGTACGTCCTCTGAAGATCTTTGAACATCTTGGTGGAACCAGGGTGAACGGAATACTTCGACCTGTGAGCTTCACTTATCAGTTCTTCCCGTAACGCTTTTGGAACCCACCATCGGTCCCCGAACATAATGGTTCCGCCCTCCTCCCGGCGAAACTGCGCTTCTGGCTTCTGAGCACTTTCGCACAACTTTTCAAAGTCCGGATCTTCTGATTGGAGTTCCTCAATTCGATCTATGATTTCTGGTCGGGCCTGCATCCCGGCACAAAGGATGCGCTCGGAGTCATCAGAAAAAGGTTGCCATTGTACGAACTCCTCGAACAGATTCCAACTGCGTCCAATTAAGCTAGCTGCTGTGATTGACGCCTTTCTACTAAGCGCATCAGCCACCACATTCGCCTTACCCGGATGGTAAGCGATGGAGAAGTCGTAATCCTTTAGGAATTCCAACCACCTACGTTGCCTCAAATTCAGGTCCCTCTGGGTGAAGATATATTTGAGGCTCTTGTGGTCAGACATGACCTCAAACGTTTCTCCATAAAGGTAGTGGCGCCAAATCTTCAGCGCGTACACTACTGCCGCTAACTCCAAGTCGTGTGTGGGATAATTCTTCTCATGCACCTTTAGCTGTCGGGAAGCGTATGCTATGACATTTCCATGTTGCATAAGAACACAACCCAGTCCAGTCCCTGACGCATCACTATATACCACAAAACCACCCGCCCCGGAAGGCAATGTCAACACCGGCGTTGTGGTCAACCTCTTTTTTAACTCTTGGAAACTGTCTTCGCAGCGAGAGGACCATTCGAACTTCACTCCTTTCTGCAACAACCGAGTCATCGGAGCCGCTATACGCGAGAAATCTTGAATGAATCGACGATAATAACCCGCCAATCCCAAGAAACTCCTAATGTCTGTCACCGTCTTCGGTTGTTCCCATGACAAAACGGCTTCCACCTTTGCTGGATCAACCTCTACACCTCTCTCGGATATCACGTGACCAAGAAACATCACCCTATCGATCCAAAACTCACACTTTGAGAATTTAGCATAAAGCTGATGTTCTCTCAGTGTCTGCAGCACGAGTCGCAAATGCTCTCGGTGATCCTCCACACTCTCCGAATATATCAGAATGTCATCTATGAACACGATGACAAAAGAATCCAGCCACAACTTGAAAACCCGGTTCATCAGATCCATAAATGCCGCATGGGCATTTGTAAGTCCAAATGACATCACTAGAAATTCATAATGCCCATATCTGGACCTGAACGCTGTCTTAGGAATATCTTCGGTTTTAATCCTCAGCTGATGATATCCTGAACGAAGATCGATTTTCGAGAACACCTTGGCCCTTCTCAACTGATCAAACAAATCATCGATCCTAGGCAAAGGGTATTTGTTCTTCACCGTCACTTGATTCAACATGCGGTAGTCAATACAAAGTCGCATTGAACCATCCTTCTTCTTAACAAAGAGGACCGGGGCACCCCAAGGGGATACACTCGGTCTAATAAATCCTTTGTCAAGAAGCTCCTGCAACTGCTTTTTCTGTTCCCCTAACTCAGCAGGTGCCATGCGATACGGAGCGCGTGAAACTGGTGCTGTACTAGGCACTAGCTCGATCGAGAACTCAATTTCTCGATGCGGAGGCAAACCCGGCAAATCCTCGGGAAAAACATCCGGGAATTCGCGGACAACGTCTAACTGCTCCAAGGACGGCGCCTGACTGTCTTGAGCAAAAACACTGGCCAAGAATACCATGCAACTCTTCTTGTGGTACTTGGAGACCTTCAAAGCTGACATGATCTTCACCCCATCGGTTGGTCTCGTCGAATGGCACAACAATGCCGATAACTTGGGGTGCTCCAAGATTACCTTCCTGCCTCGACACTGGAGGGTCGCATTATGCTTGGACAACCAGTCCATGCCCAAGATGACATCATAGAATGTCATATCCAAAATGACCAAATCGGCCGACAACTCAAGGCCTTCTATCACCACACATATGGACGGAAAATACTTCCCGCAGGAAGAGGATGCACCCATAGGTGACATCACATCAAGAGCCCTTTCGAGGCTAGATGGAACCAAATCAAGCAACTTTGCAAAAGAAGAGGAAATAAAGCTGTGTGTTGCACCCGAATCAAACATAACACGTGCAAAGTGTTCGGCAACTAAGAATATACCTTCGATCAGATCAGCCTGATCATCCTTGGAGGTTGCTGTCGTTGCGTAGACCCGTCCATTGGTCTTGCGCTGACCCTGCTGCTGTTGAGGCCTCTGCTGCTGTGGTTGTTGCGGCTGTCCACCCGGAACCGCAGGCTTGTTCGGACAGAATGGGGCAATGTGCCCTGGCTGTTGGCACTGGTAGCATACCCCCTTAAACGATGGGCAAAAACCTAATGGATGATTCTTGCCACATCTGCGACACGCCGGTTGGGCCTTCCCCTGTTGTCTCCGCGGCTGAGGTCGGCCCTGTTGCGCGCCCTGCTGTCGCCCGTCCCAGGTCCGCTGCTTCTTCCCGTTCTGCACTCCCCCTCCTGCTGGAGGATTCTTCTTGGTCCCGCCTGAAGAACCTCCTCCGCTGCCACCCTTCTTCTGAAAACCACCTTTGGATCGTTCCCAGTCCTCGGTCAGTACGGTGGCTGACTCGATCGCCTCGGCCAGGGTAGAAGGACGACCCCCGAGTACACGAGTCCGCAACCCGTCCTTCAGTCCACGCACGAATCTAGCCGCCCTTGCCTTCTCATTCTTGAAGAGGTTTGAGCTATACTTCTCCAGACTCCGGAACCTAGTAGTGTATTCCACGAGACTCATGGTCCTCTGAGTCAGATCGAGGAACTTTTGTTGCATCTGCTCCTCGGCGTAAGGGGGAAAATAGGCGTCCAGAAACTCCTCCCTGAACGTCTCCCAAGGAATCTCATCCCAGTCAGCAAATTTCACCCTTCGCAGGGTGTCCCACCAGTTCATGGCATCGCCCTTTAAGCGGTACGTGCCAAAGAGCGTCTTTCTCTCCTCAAGGACAAGTAAGACGTCAAACACCCGCTCGATCTCCTCGATCCAGCTCGCAGCAGCCTCTGGGTCTGTCTTTCCTGAAAAGGAAGGCGGGTCCAACTTCAGAAACCGCTCGAACGAAACGCCACCTGCGTTGGGAACAATATTGACCGGAGGGTCACGAGTTGCTGCCTGCACGGCCGCCTGTGCAGCCTGTGCCCCTTGGGCCGTTTGTGCAGCTTGAGCCGTCATAGTCTCTGTCAGGGTATGGATGGCCCCCATCATGAAATCTCTTTCCTCCTGCCAGTTTGTGGGAGCAGCAGTAGAACACGAAGCGCCTCTACGGGTATAGTGCGACATCTACAATGCACCACCTTTTCCAAATTAGACCATTATCGATACTACCCCCTTAGGGTTGATCACGAACAATATTCGTTCTCGAATTACATCAGACTTTTTACAATTCACCCCAAAGAACATGAAATTATAATTACCATAATCACACAGATCTTATATAAAGTAAGCAAAAGTATTAAGCAACATACCAGTGAAGAAGACTGCTTTGGAGGACGAGTCACAACTTGTTGACGCTTCAGGACAGGGCTCACATACTAATTATGAGAATTAAACATTAAAAGACGATAAAATTGCAAGTATTTGTGGTCGCTCTGATACCAAACCTGTAACGACCCCAACTCATCCCCTTTGAAAATGCGGATTTTTTTTTTAAAAAAAAAAAAAAAAAAAAAAAAACAGTGCGGAGAACTCCCAAGAGATCCGGGGTCCTCACAGTTCCAATTCCAATTGGATAGCCACAAACCACAAAGGAACTTGCA
This sequence comes from Nuphar pumila, assembly GCF_984573655.1. Taxonomy (NCBI): domain Eukaryota; kingdom Viridiplantae; phylum Streptophyta; class Magnoliopsida; order Nymphaeales; family Nymphaeaceae; genus Nuphar; species Nuphar pumila. Next base: position 70,350,514 of record NC_143256.1, on the reverse strand, counting down.
ATTAACATCCATAACTAACCATTACCTTTATTCATGAATGAAAAACAAATCTCAAAAATAAAGTGTCTGTCTAAAGTATCTACTGATGACAATAAGCAAATAACAAGAACACTAGATATAAAAAAAACAAAACAAAACAAAGAGCCACTCTGTCCACATAGAAGACTGTCAAAACTCGTTGTGACTCTCGCGCCCTCGCAATAGCTGTCGACTTCACTAATCACCTGTTTCTGCGAAAAAAACAATGAAGTAGGGTGTCAGAATCGAAATCCTGAGCACAGCTACTTCTTTATGAAACAAATGAGAGAACGAGTGAAGATGAGATATCATGTAACAATTAATGGAATTGCATACAAGATAGATTATAGCAACTGAGAATTTATTCATGCAACAATCATAATTGCTAAGCATGCAAAGACAGTAAGTAACAGCATCTACTAAAATTTCAGCATGCAACAAGAATTAAACATTCAACACTTACCCTCATGTACTGAGTAAGGAAACCATTAAAGTATGCATGATCTAATGCATAACAGGAAAAATGCATGTCTTTTATGCAATGCATGAATCATTTTATTATCTTCCATTTAAGTCTTTTGTTTCCTTATGCGTGCCCTATTAAATGCATACAATTTTAAGTTTCTCTTTTTAATTACCGTTGCCCGCGGATACACCAAACGGTTACAAACCCCGAGGTTAAGTTAGGTTCCCTGGGTAGCTTATCACACAATTTATATTTTATTACTGGGTTCTAACTTAGCCCTCGACCGAATCACCTTCGGAACATTAGACCTCCACATCTAATGTCGGGGACACAAGGGACACCCCACGCCCACAAGTGCCATTTCCTTGGTACCAAAAACAACAGCTGTGTCAAATACACCACTCTCGGGTAAAGTGACAGACTCTCCCTAAAACCGTGGCCAGGAGAAGGAACCTGAATATCGGGTTCAGGTGACCAAAATTAAGCACACGGAGTTTTGTATCCTCACAGTCTCCCCAAGACCGGATTTCTAAGATCCCCATTCTCCAGATGGGTGATCCCAGAAGGTATATTACACTGTGCTTTATTATTTCTTTTATTTAAAATTTAATTTCTTAAGTTTTGCAACACAATATGCAAAAGGAAAGATAAAAGCTCGCATCTACCTCGCGAGAGCCATCACAGGACTCCGGCCTGTGGAAACATATAGAACAGTGCAATAAAGCTGAAATATTTATGAAGCCTGATCTTTGAAATGCATTGAAATGAGTAAGGGAAAAATATTCCCACAGCTCGTGTTTACCAAACCCTCGATGATTCATTTTGATCACCGGAACACAAATACACGGATCACAAATTCAATACCATCTTTAATTTCTAAGACATATCAGAATTAAACCATGGATGAATTATCATCACATTCTAACCATTCAAAATAAAAATAAGAATGCCTCACAGTATGATAAATCCGATGCCAATTCATTTAAACCACATCAATATTTTCCAACCATTCAAATTAAAATAGGAATGCCTAACAGCATAATAAATCTGATGTCAATTCATTTAAACAATATCAATATTGTCCAACCATTCAAATTTGAATAGGAATGCCTAACAGCATGATAAATCTGATACATTTAAACAATATCAATATTTTCCAACCATTCAAATTAGAATAGGAATACCTAACAGCATGATAAATCTGATGCCAATTCATTTAACAATATTAATATTGTCCAACCATTCAAATTAAAATAAGAATGCCTAACAGCATGATAAATCTAAATGTTTTTCCATGAAATTTCATATCGATATATGAAAACACAAAATGGGTCAACAAGGATGGATCAGAAGCTAAGAAAATATTTATATTCATAATGGAAGATTAGGATGGATCACAAAGAGAGTTGACTTGATTTAAGTTGAAAAAGAAACATATACTGTATGTATCACAGATACGCACATGCATCATAGTGATATATTCATGTATTAAAAATACAAATTGAGACTTGTTATTGTTAAAAAAAAACATGATTAAACATGACGTGTAGAAAAACAAATCAGCCCAAAAAGGCTTATAACTTAAATCCCATCCTTCTTTTACTGTCCACAACTTAATCCAACAGCTTAAGCACCTTTGTTATTATATATATATATATTTTTTTTGTAAAGAGGAAACACCCAGCCCAACCCAGCCGACCCTGTCGGCTAGGTCCACCAGCATGTGCACAGGCCCAGTTTGGGCCTGTGTGTGCTGTCAAAAAGAACAGCATACCTGCGACAAGGAACTGATTTTTTTTTTTTTAATTGTTTTTATTGCAACTCTGCCCAGCCCAGCCGACCTTGATGGCTGGGCTTAACAGCATATACACAGGCCCAATATGGGCCTGTGTACGCTGTCAACAAGAACAACATTAAAAGAAATGTTATTTACGCACATTACCTGTAAAAATGTCATGTATATATATATATATATATATATATATATATATATATATATATATATATATATATATATTTTTTGAAAAGGAGAACACCCAGCCCAGCCGACCCTGTCGGCTGGGTTCAAAAGCATACACACACCTGCCCCAGCCCAGCCGACCTTGTTGGCTGGGCTTAGCAGCATATACACACCTGCCCAGCCCAGCCGACCTTGTTGGCTGGGCTTAGCAGCATATACACAGGCCCAATATGGGCCTGTGTATGCTGCCAGCAATCGACAACATACTTATCTAGCAACTGAAAGTTTTTTTTTTCTATACAACAAAAGCACAGAAGGTGCAAGGGAGCAACAGTGGAACTGTTCTACAAGATTTCCCATCGACTGCTGCATGGAATCAGACCTCCACCGATGCCCCATTTGAAATCAAAAAGAGGTACCCGTACCTTTTTCACGGTGGTTTTCCGGTGGCTGGAGGCTGCTGTCGTGAAGAAGGGAGGGTGGATGCTGCTTGCCGCGACCCTCAATGGCAGCCGGTAGCCCACGCTGCCTGACGATGGTGGTTTGCCCTCCGGCGTGCGCACACCGAGCGAGAGAGAGAGAGAGAGAGAGAGAGAGAGAGAGAGAGAGAGAGAGAGAGAGAGAGAGAGAGAGAGAGAGAGAGAGAGATGGGGAAAGATGGGGAAGAGAGCGCCCGAGTGAAGAGGGCATAACCCCCTCTTCACCCCCCCTTTTATCGACCCCAGCCCCCCTCCTTCCTCGCCGAGATGGGAGGGGGTCGGTTACGCCTTGCATAACACCCCCTTCCCCCCCCTTTCCTTTCCTGCTAGGGCTTATCGGGCAACCCTTATCGGGTTGCCCTTCCTATTTTAAAAAGCTATTAGTTGGGGTGGGGCTCGGGTCCGAACCCGGGACCCGCAACCCAGCCCCAAAACGAAATGGGTCCACAAGTGGATCCAAATGGATCCATTGTGGATCCTCGAATAAAAAAAAAATTAAAAATTTTAAATTAGAAAATTTTTTCATTTATTTATTATTACCCTTTTAATCAAGATTTCAAATAATCAATCCTAATTACCCCCTCCCCTTTATGGGTCCTGGATCCGTAATGTGGGTCTAGGCCCAAATTGAAAATTTTTGAGATATTTTCAAATAAGAAATCTCGGGTTTTACAGGTCTCCTCATAAAAAAAATGTTGGGTGCAAGATCCCTTTTTACGGAAGCTGATTGGGGAAGGACATAGGAGGAGAAATTTCTACTACATGGATTTTCTTTATCTTAATAAATAATCATTTTGTAATTTTGTTAATGAAAAAGGTATTTTTGTATGGCATCAAAGATTAGGTATCTGAGCTCTTTTTTCCATTTTTGAAAGACTGTTGTTCTGAAGGGTTCATATGTAATAAATGTATTCTTGGAAAAATGAAGAAAATTTCTTTTGGCTCTAGAACTTTTATCTCTATCAAACTTTTGAACTTGTGCATTAGGATGTATGGTGACCAACTCCGGTCATGTCAAAAGGAGGGCTTTTCCTATTATGTTATATTTATTGATGATTATACTAGGTATACTTGGATCCATTTCCTTAGGCAAAAATCTGATATATTATCATGTTTCAAAGAATTTCACAAAATTGTGCAAAACCAATTTCAAACTCATATTATCATTTTTCGATTGGACTTAGGGGAGAATATTTGTCTAATGATTTCAAAAATTAATTTTCACATAAAAAAATCTTATCTAAATTTCACTCAACAAAATGGCTTAGCTGAGAGAAAGCATAGTCATATCATTAAAACTACGAGAACTTTGATTATTTCAAAAAACATTCCAAAAAGTTTTTGGGCTGAAGGTGCCCTAACAACAATATATCTTACCAACCAAATGCCTTCATCCTCTTTACAAAACATATCCTCAATTGAAAAACTTTGTCAAACTTCTCCAGATTTCTAAGAATCCTTGGATGTAAATGTTTTGTACTTATTGAAAAAAGAGACAAATTATCCCCCAAAGCCATTGAATGTGTATTTCTTGGTTATGCCAATAACCAAATAGGGTATAGATGCTATGATAAGAAAAATGGCAAATTATATGTTTTAAAAAGTGTTAACTTTTTTTAAAATAAAAAAGGTTTTAATTTTGATAAGCCTAAGGACGATCTTCAATATTCCTTTTTATTTGATCTATTGTCAAAGAAGGCTTCTGATGAATTTATACATGATAATAATCTTGATGATATGCATATTGACGACTCTGGGATTTCCATGGAGGTTACCCAAAATCGTGATATTCAAAGCTATTCTAGAAGAACTGTTGAACACCCTTTACATGCACTTGATAGTTATTCTCATAACCAAAATTTAGGAGAAACCAGTGGTAGGAAATCTAGTAGATACTCTAGACATCATGTAAGATGTGTCATGAAAACTTTTCACCTAGATATAGAGCTTGTCTTATGAATATCTACTCCTTTTATGAACCCTCAACCTATAATGAGGCTAAAAAATTCTCGAATGGATTGATGCAATAAACCTAAAATTAGGAGCCCTTGAGAAAGCCAAGACCTAGAAAATCCAATCATTACCTATAGAGAAAAAGACTATCAAAACAAAAAAAGATGGATCATTAGAAAGATATAAGGCAAGGTTAGTGGCCAAAGACTATTTTCAAGAGTATGAAAGACTATGAAGAAACTTTTGCTTTTGTAGCTCGTATGACTAGTGTTAGAACACTAATTGCCTTAGCTTACATTAGAAAATAGTCTATCAACTTGATGTCAAGAACGCCTTTTTGAATGGGGACCTAAACGAGGTAGTGTACATGGATCCTTCTCCCAGTTTTGAAATCGATAAGAAAAAAGTTCTTCGGTTAAGAAAAGCTTTATATGGGCCTAAGCAAGCCCTTAAAGCTTGGTATGATGGCTCTATCAAAGTTATGCTAAACCCAGAGTTATCGAAAGCGCCCCTATAGTAGGGGAAGCACACTTCCCCGATACGCGCTTCGGAAGTGCGAAACGTCGTGCTTCCAAAACGCGTGGGGAAGCATCCCTTTTTTTTGGAAAGCGTGCTTCCCTTTTATGGGAAACACACTTCCCATTTAGGGGAAGCGCGCTTCCCCCTCGCTTCTCTCTTTTTTCCATTTTATTTTTTATTTTTTTTCTTCTTTTTTCGCTTCCCCCTCGCTTCCTAAGTCGCTTCCGAGACGGTTTGTGACTCCCTTCTAAGTAGTCCCACGCTTCTTGCTTCCTAAATTTTTGAAAGTGCCTTGCTTTCTGCTCCCGCTTCTCGTATTGCTTTCCGCTCCTGCTTCCTCGACTAGCAACCATGGTTAAACCTGAGTTATAAATTTTATACTGACACTGCTCTTTTTATCAAAGATACTGGTACTGACATTATTATTCTTTTATTATATGTTAATGATATGATCATTACATATTCTTCTACTGTATATTAATGATATGATCACTACAGGGACTGACAAAAAGGGAATCAGTGAAATTAAAAATATTCTAAAAAAACATTTTGATATGTCTGACCTTGGTTTTTTGAGATATTTCTTAGGTATTTAAGTGACTTATTCACCTAGAGGATATATCTTGTCTCAAATGAAGTTGGCCGCAGATATTATTGTCAAATCTGAAATTTCTGTTGATAGGGTGAACACACTGGAAGTTGTAAATGCAAAATTAAGATTGAAAGATGAAACACCTCTTAAAGATCCAACTCCTTACCGCCAGCTGATTGGATCCTTGACCTACTTATCTATCACAAGACTAGACATTGCTCATGTGGTACACTGAACCAATCAATTTTAGCATGCCACATCTATGGTGCATATGAGTATTGTTCTACAAATTGTCAGATATATCAAAAGTTCTAGAACTAAAGGGCTATTTCTATCCCCCTATTCTTTTTTAAATTTAATTGATTATCCTGATGTAGATTGGGAAGGTAATTCTAATGATAGAGTCTTAACTATTGGTTTCTGTGTACTTTTAGGAGACTCTTATATCTCGAAGGTGTAAGAAGCAATATAAGGTCTCCCTGTTATCCACCGAAGCTGAATATCGAGTCATGACAACAACAATTATGAAGATTATTTGGTTAAGGAGTCTACTCAAATACATGGGATTAGTCATCTTTAGTTCTTTGAAGATGTGCTATGTCAATAAGAGTGCTATGTACTTTGTAAGCAACCATACCTTCCATGAACAAATCAAGCATATAGAGATGGATTGTCATTATGTCCGAAAAGAACTTTTGTGAGGAACTATTGAATTGCCTTATGTGACTTCAGAATCAGCTGACAGATTTCTTCACTAAAGCTTTGGCTTCACCTCGGTTTATATCCCTTCTTAGCAAACTTTCGGTGATTACACTAAAAGTTTGAAGGGAAGTGTTAAATTATATGTATCAATATACATATATATATTTATATATATTTGTATTCTCTGTTTGTCAAATGAAATATCCATAAGGAGTATTTCAGATAATTTAACTATGTAATAGGTGTCAATCTTCTAGGGACTGACTTGTCTTTTTTTATTTTTTATTTATTTTCTGTTTCTTCTTTTTTTGTTTTGTACTTTATAGCTGTTGGGCTGGTCCAACTAGCCCCTTGTGTCTTGGAGTGCCTATTTAAGGGCACTCACTCTCTTGTATTCTCCAATGCTTAAGCATTTTATATTCAAAGTTTATATTTTTTTACTTTGTGTTGGCCCTTTATGGCTATTGTATGCATGTGTTGTGCTATTGAGTTCATTCTCATTTTTGTGAGTATATTATCCCTTGGTGGATTAGTGCTTGTGCACTTCTTTCACATTCTTGTTGAACCTTATTGGGTTCTTTATTGTATTTCTACTTGTTTCATTACACATTCTTCCTCTCGAGCTCCCATCCAGCCATAGTGGTCTGATCACACTGTGCCTTCATCACCATCATCACCTTCTTCCTTTAGAGATCACTGGCATTGATTGGCTCAGGTGCCACCTGTGAGAAATCAGATGTGGGAGTCACCTTACTATCGTAGCAAGAGATAGAGAGAGAGGTAAGAGGGAAGAGAGAAAAAAAAAATGTTGGGCGGCAATAGGATCTTCTCCCCTTTCCATTGATATTTATATGCTGTACAAGTGGTACAATACAGTACAGTGGTACAATACAGTACAGTATGCTGTACAAGTGGTACAATACAGTACAGTGGTACAATACAGTACATGAAATATATCCATTTACATATACATATTTAACAGCCTCCCTCAAGTTGAGGATGATCTTCAATCATGCTCAACTTGCCCTTAAGTAACCAAAATTGATGACTAACCAATCCTTTGGTGAAGATGTCTGCCACTTGGTCTTCTGATCTGACATACGAAGCCTCAATTTCTTCTGTTTCAATCTTTTGTCTAACAAAATGCTGATCAATCTCAATGTGCTTCGTGCGACAATGATGAATAGGGTTAAAAGAAATATTAATGGCACTTTGATTATCACATAAAAGCAGAGAGGAAGAGATGGGTTCATTCAACTCTTGAAGAAGATGCCGTACCCAAGTGACATCAGCTGTCCCTGCTGCCATTGCCCTGTACTCTGCCTCAGTGCTGGATTTAGCAATGGCCTTTTGTTTCTTACTACTCCAAGTGACAATATTTGGGCCAATGAAAACACAATATCCTGAAACCGACCTACGCTCATCAGGGTCCCCACCCCAATCTGCATCACAATATGTAAGTAAACGGTGTCCTGTAGTGAAGCTTTCATCTTTGTGATAGAGCAATCCATCTCCAATAGTCCCTTTCAGATATCTGAGAATACGCTTAATACATTCCATATGACAATCAGTGGGAGCATGCATAAACTGAGATGCTTGATTTACAGCATAAGCAATGTCAGGTCTTGTAAATGTAAGATATTGCAACATACCAACAATGCGGCGATATAAAGTGGAATCATGATATAATTGGCCTTCTTTTGCACTAAACTTATGATTTAAGACAGATGGGGTGCTGAGAGGTTTACAATTAATCATACCAGTGGTGTGAAGAATGTCAAGAGTATACTTGTGTTGACTTAGAGTGAGTCTATCATCTTGCCTATCGACTTCAACTCCCAAGAAGTATCGCAATGGGCCTAAGTCCTTCATCTTAAATTTGGCCATGAGTAAAGACTTGACCAAGGCAATATGTGCATCATCACTCCCAGTGATAATGATGTCATCAACATATATAAGAACCCAAGTAGTAACATGATCATTCTTATACATAAATAAAGAATGATCAAGTATACTCTTAGAAAAGCCATGCTGCTGAATTTCCATGGAGAAACTCTCAAACCAAGACCGAGATGCCTGTTTTAAACCATAAAGAGACCTTCTCAATTTACAAACCCATGTAGCCGCATCATGTTCACTATATCCAGGAGGTTGCTCCATATACACCTCTTCCTTCAAGTCCCCATGTAGGAACGCATTCTTGACATCCAACTGGCTAAGAGACCAACAATGCTGAAGTGCCAAAGTGAGGATCACACGAATGGTGCCAATTTTGACAACAGGGCTAAAAGTTTCCTCATAATCTTGCCCATATTGTTGTGTGAATCCGCGTGCAACAAGGCGAGCTTTATATCTTTCAATGCTACCATCTGGTTTACGCTTGATCTTGTAAACCCATTTGGAACCAACAACATTTCTATCAACAGGTCGAGGAACAATATCCCATGTATGACATTCATGAAGTGCTGCCATTTCTTCGTTCATAGCTTCAACCCAAGCTCGAGAATGGGCTTCCTGATGGAAAGTAGACGGATCTTTCTCTTTGGCCACATTGGTTAGAAACAACTGAAAGTCAAGAGAAAAATTGTTGTAACTAACCCAACGATGGATAGGATGCCTTTCACGTGTGGATCGTCGAAGAGGGGGAGCCTCGTGAGATGGAGTTGGAGGGGCTCCTCGACGGGCATAAACCAAACCTGAAAACCGTGAAGGTGCATCCTGGATGATGGAGTTGTCTGCTTCAAACTGAATTGGTTCATCAACAACAGGATCTCTGATAGAGTCATATAGCAAAGTATCACAAAGCCATGGATCATAAGTAGTTTGCTCATATACCTGAGAAGTATCACAAGTGCTGAAATGGTCATCATCAAAAACAACATTTCTAGACACCTTAATCTTACCCAAAATAGGATCATAACATCTATATCCTTTATACCCATCGGCATATCCCAGAAATCTGCACTGAACTGCTCTGTCCTGAAACTTGTTACGTAAAGAATGATCCACATGGGCATAACAAATGCATCCGAAAGCATGCAAATCATCATAAGAAGGGTGAGGACCGTGAAGCAAATAATAAGGAGACTGATCTCCTAATAATTCCATAGGCAACCTGTTAATGATATACACTGCAGTGTGAAAGGCCTCAGTCCAAAGAGAGAAAGAAATATCAATATTGTGCATCATACTTAACGCGGTTTCAACAATATGCCGATGCTTACGTTCTGCTACTCCATTCTGTTGTGGAGTGTAAGGACAAGAGGAGTTACGTGTGATGCCATGGTCCTTTAAATATTCACTAAAATCATGAGATATGTATTCTCCACCACCATCACACTGGAAATAAGTGATATTTGAATTGAAAAGGTTCTGAACAAGAGCATGGAATTGTTTGAAAAGTTTGAACACTTCAGATTTAGATTTCATAAAGTAAATCCAAGTGTAACGAGTGAAAGAGTCAAGAAATAACACATAATAACGAGAGCCAGATAGAGATGAAACAGGAGCTGGGCCCCAAACATCAGAGTGAATAATTTCAAATGGCTTGGAAGCTCTTTTATTGATACTTTGAAAGGGAAGTACATGACTCTTGCAGACATTACAACTAGGACACTTATGATCTAATTTGACTTTGGGAATAAAACCCTGAGAAAACAATTTGTCAAGGAACCCTTGACTACAATGACCTAACCGACGATGCCAAGAAACTGGCTTATTACATTGCATAACAGAAGAAGACTGACTCAAATAAGTAGGAAAAGATGGAGTCACGGTAGATGACGTCTTCAAAGTCCCGGGGGCTACTTCGAAGACGTACTTGTTTCCGCGTCGTTCACCCTTAGCGAGCATCTTCTTGGTTCGAAGGTCCTTAAGACAAACAGAAGACAGAGTAAATTCCATGGATGAATTTGTTTCATCAACCAATTTAGAAACAGATAAAATGTTTTTCTCAATGGCAGGAGTAAGACATTTTTCAATGGTAGTGTAGATTGTGACAAAGAGAGAGATGCATTTCCAGTATGAGAAATAGGGTGGTGGGAACCATCTCCCGTGACAATAGTGCCAGTGCCAATATAAGGAACCATGTTGGAAAGTTTACCTGCATCAGAAGTAACATATGCGGCTGCTCCAGAATCAATATACCAAACTCCATCATCATTCTGACGCAAATTCATGTTGTTAAATGCAGTCATCAGAATTTGTTGCACATCATGTGGCAACCCTGCACTCTGTCCCTGATCAGTACCCTGATGTGCTCGAAAATTTCCCTGCGGCTGCCCCTGAAACTGTCTAACATTCATCTGTCCAGCTCTTGGTCCTGGCCTCCCTGCCTTGTTGCGATTCTGTGGGTTGTGCCAACAATCTGCTTTCACATGGCCACGCTTGTTGCAATGGAAGCAAGTAGGGACACGGGTACCTCTAGTGGCAGGTGGAGCAGTAGGAGTAGGAAGGAGTCCTCCACGGCCCATATGAGCAGCAGGTGGACGAAATGAGGTAGACCCAGATGTAAACATGACAGGATGAGGATCATCAATAAGATGATCTTGAGTCAAACTAACTTCATACTGTAGGAGTTTGGCCTGTAAATCCTCAAAGCATGGAAGTGTAGAGGCAACCTGTAATGCAGTGCAAAACATACGATATTGGGGCCCAAGACTTCCCAATACCTGCTGAACAACATCTCTGTCAGAAACAGGATATCCAATAGCGGCCAACTGATCAATGATAATTTTGATATCCCCTAGAAATTCAGTAATGGTCTTAGTTCCCTTTCGCATAGATTGGAACTGCCATTTCAGTTGAAGTGCACGTGATTCAGAAACCTGTGAATAAGAGTGAGCAAGATGTCTCCATAGTTCTGCAGCAGTAAAATGGTCAGAGATAGTTTGTAATATACGATCAGATAACGTGGCAGTCAAATAGGCAACCACAGATTGGTCCTTCTGAAACCAAACATCATACGCAGGATTTGGAATAGCAATGCAACTCACCTTCCCATCATTACCAGTTACCTCTTGCGTAATAGTCATAGGTGGGGCGGGTGATCCCCCATCCAGATGCCCGGAAAGACCATGACTTCGGATAAACGGCAGAATTTGGCGTTTCCAAAGTAAGTAGTTATCATGAGTTAATTTGTGAGAAACAAGTTGAGAAAGAAATCCGGGGCTGATTTTAGAATCCATAAGGAAGAAGATCAAGGATGAATCAAACAGCACGACAGAAATTCGTAGGTTGTACGGACAGAACCGTACGGACAGGAATTTTTGAGTTTTGGAAATCACAATTTTTCAGTTAATCGTGCAGAATGTACGATTTATCAACTATATTGCAAGAAATAGATAAGAAATCACAAGAAGTTTGAGAAAAGAGGCACTTTTGAGAAATGAGGGTTCCCAAATTTGGGGAAAACAGAAATTAGGGTTGATAAAATTGGGGATAACAGAATATGTAAGAAGGAAAAGATGCACGATATGAGGAAATGAAGAAACGACGTCGAAATATAGTGATTCAACGGAGAAACAACCGAGAAAAGATGGAAAAAACACTTTCCTTGAGAACGCCCAAAAACGCACGTCAAGGTCCTTAGGGGCCTTCCAGATGATCGTGATTACCACGCCCTTGGCTTTGATACCATGTGAGAAATCAGATGTGGGAGTCACCTTACTATCGTAACAAGAGATAGAGAGAGTGGTAAGAGGGAAGAGAGAAAAAAAAAATGTTGTGCGGCAATAGGATCTTCTCCCCTTTCCATTGATATTTATATGCTGTACAAGTGGTACAATACAGTACAGTGGTACAATACAGTACAGTATGCTGTACAAGTGGTACAATACAGTACAGTGGTACAATACAGTACAGTGGTACAATATAGTACATGAAATATATCCATTTACATATACATATTTAACACCACCATTGTGACCGTAGGACCAGGAGTATTCTAATGAAATCCTGAAGGAAAGAAAACTAGCAAGGATTGGATGAAGACAAGAAGTAAATTGGGATGACTAAACACAGAAAAACTTGAACTACCTTCTCCCACTAACTGAGTTATGTGACTCATTGTGAGGAGCAACCTCAAGACAAAGGATGACTTCACAATCCCGAGACACGTGCCTTAGTGCAGGTTATATTTGAGGTCAGTGGTTCAGACCTGAAGCATACACTTTTCCTTGAAGTGTGTGTTTCAAGCCTTGAAATTAATGCCTTTTACAACACTGATGTAGAAACTGCAAGTATTGAAATGAAATGGTGGTCTTTCACAAAAGCACTTGAATCCACAAAAAGAATATCTAAAAGACACTTCAAGCAAAACCCATAAAAAAAGGTATAAAAGGAAGAACACAACAAAAAAATAAAATTCTTTATTAATAATCAAAATGCTTAAGAAGCATTGAGTGACTTTACAAGGAGGGCTTCACCCCTATTTATACAAGAGGAAATGAGAGGGGAGAGCTCACTTTGAGCTCTCCCAAAAAGAGTGGTTGGACTCTAGTCCAACGACTCTTATTATAGCCGTTGGATTAGAGTCCAACGGCTATAGTCTAGTCAAGTTCTAGTTAGAACTTGACTAGATTATGTATCTAGTTCAATGTGAACTAGATGCATAAAAATAAAGAAAAAACAAATAAAGATAAAACAAATAAAGAAAATAGAAAAAAAATCTATAATATATATATATATATATATATATTATAATTTACATTTTCAACACTCCCCCTCAAACTTACGGTACAATGAGTGAAAGTTTTTCTAGAGAGAGTGAAATCTGGGAGCCGCAAGTGGTTTAGCGGAGAAGTCTGCTAATTGAAATTCCGATGTAACATATGGCAGATTAATGGTTCCTTGTAAGTATTCCTCTCGGACATAGTGACAATCCATTTCAATGTGTTTGGTGCGCTCATGGAAAGTCCGGCTACTTGCTATGTAGATTGCACTTTTGTTGTCATAGCACAGTCTTAAAAAGCTTGTGTTGCTTTAGCTCCCATATCAGCTAGCAGACGTCTGAGCCAAACAACTTTCATTGTAGTGGTCGCCATGGCTCTATATTTAGCTTCGGTGGAGGAAAGAGAGACCTTATACTGCTTTTTGCACCTCTACGATATTAAGGACTCACCTAAAAAAACACAAAGACCAGTGGTTGAGTGCCTATTATTAGGATCACCTCTTCAGTCAGCATCAGTATAAGCAATTAAATCTAACGATGATGAGGCAGACAAGAAAAGGCCTCGTGAGAGAGAGGTCTTTAAGTATCTAATAATACACAAAACAACTCCCATGTTTATAGAAGTGGGAGCATGTTGAAACTGACTAGCTATGTGTACAACATGTGCTATATTTGGCCTAGTAATAGAAAGATAAAAAAGTACTCCGATAAGTTGTTTGTATGGAGTGAGATCATCAAGACGCTCTCCATCATTAATTTTCATTTTAACATTAACAACTTCTGGGGTGTTCACCTTCTTATTATCTGTAATGCCAGACCTGAAAACAATATCAGAGGCAAATTTAGATTAAGATATTAAATACCCCGAGGGGAATAAGCAACTTCAATTCCTAAAAAATATCTTAATAATCTTAAGTTAGTCATTTCAAAATGAGTTTTAAGAAGGGTTTTGATATTTTCAACTCCTTGTTTGTCGTCTCCGGTGATGATCATATTATCCACATAAAGGAGAAGGATAATGATGCTTGCATCAAATTTCTTAATAAACAAAGCAGTGTCAGTTAAACAAGAATGAAAACCAATATCAAGTATAACATAACTAAATCTGTCATACCAGGCTTTTGGTGCCTGTTTAAGACCATAAAGGGCTTTTTCTAAACGAAGAGCTTTACCCTTAAGGATTCCATATATATATCTTCAATGAGATTCTCATTCAAAAAAGATTTTTTGACATCCATTTGAAATATAGGCCATTTTCTAATTGAACCCAAAGCAATTAAAGTTTTAACAATGGTCATGCATGCCACTTTTGGTCTTGACTTTGTAGACCCACCGACAGCTTATAGGCTTCTTGTCTAGAAGAATATCTTGAATAGTCCAAGTGTTGGCCTTTTCTAATGCATTTAGTTTTGTTTTCATGGCTTCTATCCATTGTATATGATTTTTGGCTTGAGAATAGGATGATGGTTCAACATATGATTGTATTAGCACAATAGTTGCCCTATATGTGGGTGAAAAAGATTCGTAAGATACAAATTTTCCAGGAGGTCTAGAAATTTTAAATGTCCTTCTGGGTGGAGTTTCAGAATATTTTTCTAATGCACATGGAAGATTTTGCTCTCTACGTCTCAAATATTGTAGACTAACATCCCTATGGTTTTGCTCACCATTATCAACATCATTTTCAAGATCGATAGGACTTTGATTATTGTCAGCGTCACATTCAAAATCCCATTCATTGGATTTTGAAGTTAGATCAATTAAAAAAGAATATCAATGACATCCTTGGAATTTTTCAAATTCAAAGAAGCTTTCTTTTTTCAAAAAGGATACATTCCTTGACACGTATATTTTTTTTGTTTTGAAAGTCAAAACACCTGTAGCCTTTTTTATTATCAGTGTATCCTAAAAAGGCACATGGGATTGCATGAGGAGAGAGTTTGTCATTTCTGTTTGTAAAAACAAAACATTTGCATCTAAAGACTCTTAATCTAGAATAATCAGGAGATAAATTGACAAGTTTTTCTATTGGAGTTATATTCTTTAATGAAGAAGATGGCATTCTATTAATGGGATAGATGGTAGTTAGGGTGGCTTCAGCCCAAAAACCTTTTGGAACTTGATTTGAAATTATCAAGGTCCTAGTAGTTTCCATAATGTGCCGATGTTTACGTTCGGCTAAGCCATTCTGTTGTGGAGTCTGTGAACATGATCTTTGATGTGTAATGCCATGTAAATTGAGATAGTCTTTGAATTCTTTGGACATAAACTCTCTCCCTGAATCAGTGCGAAAGATAAAAATATCATTTTGGAATTTATTTTTAACCATTCTATGAAATATTTGAAAGTGAGTAAAAACTTTAGATTTATGTTTAAGAAAATAAATCAAGTATGTTTAGAAAAATCAACAAAAATGACATAATATGTATAATCACCTTTAAAAATAACTGGTGTTGGTCCCCAAACATCTGAATGTATTAACTCAAGTGGTCTTGAAGAAACAAAAGTTCTACTATGAAATGATAGTCTTTTCATTTTGCCAAGAATATAGTCTTTATAAGAGAAAGTTTCAGAATTACAAATTTTTTCCAAACTTGAAAAATGTTGAATTTTAGACATGCGAGGATGGCCAAGTCTTTTATGCCATAAATCTAATTCTAATTTCTGAATATTATAATAAAATGCATTCTTGGGTAATTCTAAAAAGTCCATGTAATAGAGTCCTCCTTCTCTGTAACCTTTCCTAATCTGCTTCTCTCACTGACGATCCTATACCCAACAACCATGACAAGAGAAGGAGATATTACATCCATAGTCAAATATTTGTGAAACAGATAAGAGATTCAACTTTAGTTTAGGGATGTATCTAACTTTTGAAATAAAATATTTTTTATATTTTTGAAAAGTTTCAAAACATCCTACTTCTTTAATTTCAAGAGATGTACCATTGACTGTAAAAACCTTTGACACAATTGAGTTATTTTTAAGACATTCAGATAGGCTATTGACATTTAGGGTCATGTGAAAAGAAGCACCAGAATCTAAAAGCCAAAGAAAGTTACCTGGATCAGAGAGAGATGCAACAACTGTTCCAATTGAGGCTTCAGTTGAGGAGGATACCCCTTTGAGAAGATGTTGAAGAATTTCCATCAATTGAGCCATAGAAACAGGTGCATCTTGATCTTTTGACTCAGATTCAACAGATGCAATTCTTTTTTCATCTCTTCTTTTTAACTTTGGACATTGAGGCCTATAGTGCCCTGGTTCATGATAGTGATGACAAATGATTTTTCTTTTGTCAAAGTCACTATTTTGTTTTCTAAAATAAGGCGGCCTATAAGTGCGTGTATGATTTTTCGGTCTAGACACGGTTAGAACAAAATCATCATGAACTTTAGAAGTATTTTTTTCTGAGTCTATTCTCCTCCATGGTGAGTTCTTCGATAGTATCGACAATAGAAGGAATTTTTTCACGATGTAAAAGGGCCGATTTGGTGGATTCAAATTCCGGCCTCAAACCATTCACAAACTGATAGAAATGTTCCATATCAAGTTGCTTTTGATGAAGCTCGATATCTTCGGCACAATGCCATTTGAGCTCAAGAAGAGCTAACTCTTTCCAAATTTCGGACAACTCATTGTAATATTCTTGAATGGTTTTATCTTTTTGAGTCATTGTCCGAACTTTGTCTTGTAAATTGCATACATGTGCAATGTCTTTAAAGGAATACATATTTTTGAGATATTTTCACGCCTTATCGGCATGCTCGAATTTGGTAAGACGAGCATTTTTTAATTTCTACGCTATTTATTAGCCATGGTATAATTTGTGTATGTCCTATCTTCCATTCTTTCCGTTTCTTTTCATAAGTGGCTAACGCCTTTCTCTTCTTCTCTTCCGTTAGAGGAACTTCTTTATCACCCTATTTCTTGGTAAGAGATAGTTTAGGTTTCGAATTGGAACTATCTATTATACCCCATAATTCTTTTCCCCAAATGTGGTGCTTCATAATCGAAGCCCACATTACATAATTAGTATCATTTAACTTCATGGGTATAATGGCGATCTTATCATTGCCATCCATCTTTTACAAGGGTAAGAGAGGAATAGATGAGAGAAGAGAGAGAAAAGAGTAAATAAGAGAGTAAGAGAGAGGAAACAAACAAATTTTTGTAGTGCAAGTCCTCATTTCTTCAAACAAATCTTCTTGAGACAAGAACAAAGTGATGAAACACCTTTTGCAAATGAGGCATGAAAATCAAGGCGAAAGCACTTCTTCCACAAAAGCACTTGAATCCACAAAAAGAGTGTCTAAAAGACACTTCAAGCAAAACCCATAAAAGGGTATAAATGGAAGAACACAACAATAAAATAAATTTTTTTATTAATAATCAAAATGCTTAAGAAGCATTGAGTGACTTTACAAGGAAGGGTTCACCCCTATTCATACAAGAGGAAATGAGAGGGGAGAGCTCACTTTGAGCTCTCCCAAAAAGAGTCGTTGGATAGTCCAACGACTCTTATTATAGCCGTTGGACTAGAGTGCAACGGTTATAGTCTAGTCAAGTTCTAACTAGAACTTGACTAGATTATGTATCTAGTTCAATGTGAACTAGATGCATAAAAATAAAGAAAAAACAAATAAAGAAAAATAGAAAAATATATATAATAATAATAATATAATTATATATATATATATATATTACAATTTACATTTTTAACAAGTATTGATAAATATAAGTGGGAAGTTGGGAAAATTTTAAGAGCAAGATGATATAGATGTAAGCATATCATCAATTTAGATATGAGAAAATTATGAAGATATATTTGAACAATAAAGAAATATGTACCAGAACAGACATTTATTGTAGAAGATATGATTATATATATATATTTTTTTGGGAGTCTGAAAGTTTCCAGAGTGCAAGGTGGTATTACCCACAGGCACCCAGAAATTGCAAAAGTTTAGTTGAACCTAATGTGTAATGATTATGAATGATAGCAACAGTTAAATGCACAGAATAATTGGTTAGATTGATAAGAGTTGAAAGTTTTAACTTATATGCATTCAAACTATGACCAACTTGATATTTTCAATTTGAGGAGTTTGGTATTATGGTTATTGTACTAAAACCTATTTGCATCAATATATCACATATTCATCATCTATGTATTTTTTATTTCCAAACGTTGTGCCTCTGTTCCACATGCTCCATGGCATTTAGACAAGTTTATCTTGTTTTGCATCTCATCCGTCATTAATGTTTTCTATTTAAATTATCTGAAATGCTCCTCCAATTCATTGAGGGCGTGCTATTGTATTCAACTTTTTTCATATAAAACCATCATTCTGTATCTTCTTCACTGTTCTAGAGCCAAATGTTGAACTGGCTATTTTTTCAGATATTTTGATATGTTTGGTCAGCTGAGGACAAAACATGATAATCAAACATGAATCGGCCTCTTCTTTTTCAAATTGATGTGTGTAAACTGAAGTTTGAATTTCAATAATATGGCACCATAGCTCTTCTTTGCATTGATCTCATATTTTTGTTGCTTGAACAGGCATTTGTAAATATTGTCCTTACACTTTGTGATCCCGGGGATTACGTCGTAATGTTTGCACCATACTATTTCAATGCATATATGTCATTCCAGATGACAGGCATTACAAACATATTGGTTGGCCCTGGAAATCCTAAAACTCTCCATCCAGATGCAGGTTCTAACATGCTCCTATTTTTTTGTATGCAAATATTTTTCTAGTTTCTAAGTGATCCATTTTTTTAATGATGGCCTTCTGTACAACTTGGTTAAAAGTTAAAACCTAAGTTCAGTTTGTCTTCCTGCTTTAAATATTTGCAAATTATGTGTAGTTATCTATTTTTATTGTTTAGCATAATTACAAATGAATGAGTGGGTATTAGCTAATAAATATAACATAATATATATATATAATTATATATATATATATATATATATATATATATATATATATAGAGAGAGAGAGAGAGAGAGAGAGAGAGAGAGAGAGACCTATCACCAAAATGATCTTGAGAACAGTAATTTACATTTGGAAATTTATAGTTCTTGAAAAGTTATGAGAGGATGTCTCTTTTGATGAAGACCTTTCGGTTGCTTAACCACTATGTCACAGGGATTCGGCCAGCAGGGTGCCTCATCTGCATCGACGTGACGCGACTCGGGTGCGGGTGCGTCAGCCGGTGCAGTCAAGCCGACCCTGGGTGCGGTCAACACACCCAGGGTCATAAATGTCCAAATCTGGACTTGAAAAAAAAATACTGTTAAAAATTAGTGTTACTGCTGTTAACTGTTTACCTCCCGCACCCAAGTTTTTTTAAAGTGCTGCATTGCCACACCCGCACCTATGTGACATAGCTTAACCACCTTTTCCACAAGGATATCTACTTTTAGGGATGCAAGCAACAATTTATATGAACAACCGAAAAGACAACAAATTTAGAGTTCCATGAATAATAACTGTAGAATCCTGTCATTTTACAAAATGTTATGAAAAAATGCCATAATTTGCCTTTCTTTGATTTTAATATATTGTATGATTATTATTTTTATATTTGATATTTATGGAATTGTAGATGAACATTAACCATAGTAGGATTTATAATATTCTTCCATGAAACTTTCTTGCTTGTTTAATTAATTGTTATTGATTGAACTTGATGGCACTAATTGTTAAAAAAAACGTGGCAAAATGTTTAGAGTAATTTTTCACATAATATAGTAGTGATGCATGTTTTTGTATGTTGATAATTCATATAAATTGCACATTATTTTAAGCATTCATGTCCAAAAAATGCATATAGATTTCAGATGACGATCAATACAAAATTTCTAAAACAGCTCAAACTAGCTGCAATTTGCATCATGATGTTATTAATGCTTAAGCTTAACTCACATTCATATACAGCATCGAAGTTTTAAGGGGGCTTTTTAATGGTTCATTTGAAATTTATTGGAAGGGAGAAACTCAGAAAACCAAATTAATGTGTTAGTAATTGGAATATTTGCTGTAATCAGTTTGATTTTTTTAGCTTGTCAGTGGCTACCTTAGTTTTCTTTCAGATCTAGGCACTTTCTCTTTTTTATTAGTTGAGCTAGGGGCTGGAATGCGAACCCAAGACTCCTTGATTAAGATAGTATGATTCTAACCATCCAGCTATCTTATTTGTTTTCCTTGTAAATGCTTGCATGAATACTACATGACCATTCAGCAATGGGTGCCATTAGATTTTTATGAAAATTTAATGATGTTACAGACTGGTTGGAGAGGACTTTGTTAGAGAATGAGAACATGCCAACTCCAAAGCTTGTCACTGTTGTAAACCCAGGCAACCCGTCTGGGACCTACATACCAGAGCCCCTTCTGAAGGTGAATGTTGCAAATTTGGATGGTTGACAATGTTCTTCAAATTTGCACTAACTCCTTAATAACATGTCATGCAGAGAATTACAAATATCTGTAGAAGAGCTGGTGCTTGGCTTGTAGTAGATAATACCTATGAGTAAGGTTTTCCTTTGTGAATATGATGTATGGGTATAGCAAGTCATGGTAAATATACATGAACACCTTTATATTTCTAGTAATATTCCCTGAAATTTTCAGAAATGAGTGAAACTTCTCATGAAAATCACTTTAATCGAAGCATCATTAGGTATTTGGAAAGTTGAATTTGTCAGAGACAGCTACTGTTAGTCATTAGAGAAAGACTTCAACAGTTTGTGAAAAGAAAATCTGTTAATAGGATAAACAAATCCATGAGAAATTATTTCCAAGAAACTTCTTTTAAGGTCTTCTGGTCTGATTTTACTAGAAGAGGTGTTACATGATGTATCTGTTGTGCATCTCAAATGGATAGTTAAGTGGATTTGCTATTGACTCATGAAGAAAGAGTGCCAAAGTCCGCTTTGTTCTCCAGTATCTAGTGGATATTACAGATCATGCTGCATCATCTTTGGTCTGGGAACACCAAGACTTATTCAATCAGGCTGATATGTGGCCAGAAGATAGCACGCAACATGCACAAAATAAACTGGTTATTGGGTTAATGTACATTATCTTCTTGAGTGCTGTCATTTTTCTGAATCTAGAATGTATATTGGTGTCATGAAATTTTAGTTATTATTCAACTGATGTATATTTTCTCTGTACTTGTCAAGGTATTTTATGTACGATGGACTAAAGCACTCATGCATAGAGGACCAGCATGTTGTCAATCTCTTTTCCTTCTCAAAGGTCTATGGGATGATGGGATGGCGAGTGGGATATGTATGTCTTTTTATCTCTTTATTTATTAGCATATTTTGCAGAAAAGTGCAGTAAATCATCAATTCTACCAATGTCCTGTAAGAACAGAGCATATCACCAAGAGCAAAGGAGGGAGTGACGGAATATGAGAAGGGAAAAATGGGGCTGCAGCAAAACTGATTCCACACAGCCCATTGTGGGTCATGGATGGCTATATATCAATAATATTGAGCTGTTACAAAAATACCCCCATTTAATATACACGTGAATACAAATAAGATAAGGGCAATAAAGGAAATATAAAACTAAGTAAACACATGACTATTACAAGCATTATAAAGACACCATCATGGGAACTGGATCCAGATTCTGATCCATACTCGAAACCTCACGGTCCAATAGCCCTCCTCAAGTTGTGCATGGTAAGGAGCAGGGGCAGAGCCATGAATTTAAGCTAGGGTGGGCATAAATACACAGTAAAAATAAAAATAATTTCTATGACAATAAACTATACTCGCAAGTGCAAAAAAAATTTGATTCAGAGATTGGTTCCAACCTTTGATATTGTGCATGATCCCATTTTTCGGTTTTGATCCAATTTAGATCCAGAGAGTTGGACCAATTATTTAGGATTTGGACCTTGAATCTATACATCCAACCATTTTAGATTTTCAGGTAAAAAAGTCCAACAATTGTACCGAGATCACGTCCATGGTGCATCAAAAATACCTCAGTTGCCAGGAAATTTGGGGTTCCAGATCTGGATCCAACAACTTTCTATGTTTCTATGTTAGAACCAAGGGTTCTAGGAATGTAAATAGTTCAGATTTCGATAAGATGTAGCCAATACCAAATATGATTACATGGATTTTGTAATATCGCGTATTTTCTCATGATTTTTAATTTCAAAAATTTTGATTTTTAAATTAAAGTATTTAATGAAAAAGATAAAATCATGGAAAAATATCCTTAAATATAGATGATGTCAGCTGGGTCTGGGTGTGGCCCAGAGCCCAATGACAAGATCTAGATGAGCCAATTAAAGTTTGAGAAAATTTTTGTTTTTAACCTTTCAATTCGAGCGAAAATCGAGTTAAATTTAGGCAAAATTCAGAGGCGAAAATCAGGTATGTATACCATTAGATGCGCCTCATAATTCTGAGCACGTTGGTGTCCTATTTTTCTGAAATCTGGTTACGGTTGACTCGAAAATTGCGTTTTTAAAAAATGACCCACCTCAATTTTTGCTTTTTTTTGGATTGGATCGGACTAGATCCACTCCGTTTGATCCAAGTTGATATGGATTTGGACCCAGTCCAGGACCCATATTAACTAGGATCTAGTCTAGGTAGGATCCATATGAATTTTGGATATGGATTTGGAGCTTGGATCTGAATCTAGATTCGAAATCCATATATGACCAATTTAAAACTTCAAATTCAATTTTAAATTTAATTTAGATGAGGTAGAGTTCTACTTGGGGTAGAACTTTACCCGATGGGTGTCTTCCAGAGGGGGCGGCACCCTCTGGAGTCTTCTATAAATTGTTAAATTAAATAATAATAAAATAAAATAATTAAATAAATGTTGGATTTATCTACCTGAGTATTCTAGAGGGAATATCACCCTCTGGATAAAATCCAAAATAAAATAAAAGGAAATAAAAATAAAGAGATAATAAGAATAGAAAAAATTCTAGAAAGAATATAAAAGAGTGGGCTGGACTCCTCTCTCTCTTGAATCATGGTTCTAGAGAGAGAGGGAGAGAGTTAGAGAGTGAGGAAACCCCAAACTCGTTGGGGAGAGAGAAGGAAAAAGGGAAAAGAAAGAAAGAGAGAGAAAAAAAGAAAGGAAGAAAAGAAGAAGAAGAAGAGGAAGGAGAGGAAGAAAAATCAATTTCTCACCCTACATCCGTCGTTTTTTCGATCTTTTTTCTACGTTCGATTAAGGTACAGGTTTTTCTCTAGGTTCTTATGGGAAGAAATAGTTTTAAATTTGGTTCATGTGTAAGTTTAGATGGAAAAGGTAAATATGATTTAAAACTATGTATAGGAATATGTATTAAGTTACGATTTTATATATTTTTGATTTGATAGGAGCATGCCATCAATTTTTCCCTGTTTAAGCATATGTTAACCTATGTTGATTTTCGATATGCATAAATAAATGTTGTCGATTTCTTCTTTTAGCTAAGCATGCTGAATATATATATATATATATATATATATATATATATATATATATATATATATATATATATATATATATATATATATATATATATATATATATATACATGTGTGTATGTATCGACCTTGATATTTGATGAATCTTGTTCATTGATTGAATTAGTCTTGCCTATATGTTTTTTATGCTGATAACGTCTGATCAGATTGCTGGTGTGTTGTATGAGCAATCTGATTAGACACCTATCGTGGATGTACTGTGCAATCTGATCAGATTGCCGATGCATGTGAGCATGAGCAATCTGATTAGATCGACACTATGGGTATGGGTGCAGCTTGATCAGACTTGTCGTGTGTAGTCAGATCAAACCTGCAACATGTAAATTTTTTATGTTGTTTATAGATCTGCCCATAAGTTATTTTATTAATTGTTATCATATTTGATTTCAAGTTAGTTTATTAATTGTTATCATATTTTTATGTTTGTTAACAGATATTGAATCTGAATGTGTCATGTTGATGACTGCCATTAGATTTGATTATGTTATTTTTGGTTGACTAATATCAAATCTGATTATGTGTCATGTTAATGACTGCCATCAGATTTGACTGTTATTTTTGGATGGCTGATATTGAATCTGATTATGTGTCACATTGATGACTGTTATCAGATTTGAATATGTTATTGGATGACTGTTATCAGATTTCAAAATATATAATTTGATGACTGTTATCAGATTAAAAAATATGTTGTTATTGGATGACTATTATTAGATTTCAAAATATATAATTTGATGACTATTATCAGACTCGAAAATATGTTGTTACTGGATGACTGTTATCCGATTTCAAAATATGTAATTTGAAGTCTGTTATCAAATTTGAGTACATGTTATTTTGTGGACTGTTATCAAATCTTCAGGTTGGCAGTATGTTGGATGTTGAATTTGAACAGTGTTGCTATGCTCATGCCCGCATTCATGTTGACTGTAGGGTGATATATCTGATGTGATTTGATTATGCATGCTTATGCATCCGAATACCATGTTGCAAATGTGCATCTCATACCCATGAAATTTTGAAGTTATTTTGATGTTTGCATAAATATGATCGTATGCATGTTTGGGTGTTGTTAAGATAAGTCGACCTCTTAAAGTTTTATTTATACTTAAGGCTGTTTTGGTATTTTCTAAATAATGAGGGACCCATATGTAAATCTATTCTTTTGGCTAATCTCTATTTAAACTAGAGGAGATTATACCTAAATATGATTTTGACGTCTTTCCCTCTCTCTCTCTGTCTACATGGTATCAAAGCCATTGGCCTTGGGAGCGTGATTTCGGTGTCTGCGCCAAAGCTTGCGTGAAGGGTACCAGATCGCGTGAAGGAGATTAGATCTAAGGTGTGTTCAGTCAAATTTTTTTGGAACCGAGTGGTACAAATCTGATAACGGATTGTAGTCTGACAAAAGTCATGACTCAGATCTAAAAGTCGTGGTGGAAATATGGGTTTCAGTCGACCAAATCTGGTGGATACAGGTACAGGTGCATTGATGACGTCGTGAAGTGGGTGACGACCAGATTTGTCGTGGGTCAACATTTTTTTTATGTTCTGGTTGTCGGAAAAAAAAAGGATTCTTATATCGTTGTGGATTTGCATATTCTTTTGGATCTGATCGTATGTTCAGGTTGTTGTGAAGATTAAAAATCTTATATCATCATTTTTTTGTATGTTCTGGTTGTCGAAAAAAAATGGATTCTTATATCTTCGTGGATCTGCATATTCTTTTGGATCTGATCATATGTTCAGGTTGCTGTGAAGATTAAAAATCTTATATTGTCGTGTTTTTTTTTATCATATGTACCGTGGATCTGCATATGGTTTTTATCCTATGTCCTGGTTGGTTCAGATCTGATCACAGATCTGGGTGTTGTGGTAAAGAAAAATCACCATAGTGGATCTGTATATTGTGGAGCAGATCATTTACGAATTGTGACAAAGTTTTGTGTACACGAGGACATCTATTGTAACAACAAGATTGGTTGTGGATCCTTAGTTCGTGTTATTCATTATAGGTGAAGTTCAAAAATCTGATTATAAGAATGAGGCTATTGGGGAATATAAAGCCTTCGCCAATCCTTTCTCATATGGTTCTTCCGTGAAATTAAATGAAACAAACTATGCAAGGTGGTCCAGAACATTTATGATGTCCGTGTCTGGACATCATAGAAAACATATTCTGTTGGAATTTGAACAAAATGATAAAATAGGAAAATATTATACTTGGGAAGAAGATAATGACATTGTTATGTCATGGATCATGAATGACATTGAATCTCATATTGCAGACGACTTAATTTATTACAATACGGCTAAACAGATGTCAGACACTCTTCGAGATACGTACTCTCAAGAGACTAATATGAGTCGTATTCTCCAAGTTGAACAGGAAATATATAATTTGCAGCAACGTGATTAGTACTTGGCCCAGTACTATGCCTCTGTTAAGGCTGCCTTTGAAAGGCTGAATGCTCATAGGCCTTTGTGTTGCTCTAAACAAAAGGATCATCAAGAACAGACTATGGTTGCTCGGTTCCTCACAGGCCTATCATCAGAGTTCTTAGTTGCAAAAGTCCAAATGTTGACCGGGTCTGATGTTCCTACTCTTGTTGATGCATACAATCGATTGAGTAGACTTGCCATCTCTCTTCCACAATCTCAACCTGCACTCAGTCATCTGCTTTAGCTGTTCCATCTAGTTATGGATGAAAAAATACTATGAATGTTAGAGGCAAAAGTCATGGAAGAGGTATGGGAGGTAGAGGTAAACTCCAATGTACCTATTGCGAAAAATCAGGACATTTTGAAGATTGTTACTAGGATAAACATGGACGGCCTGCATTTTCTCCATTGAAGCCAAATGTTCCAAAAGCTAATGCTACAAAACTAGAGGTAAAGCATGAAACTAATTCTCCTAGTGAATCTATCACTCTTAGCCGTGCAGAATATGAGGAGCTGGTCTCTCATCGTCCTTCAAGTTCCTCTTCTCCTGTAGCTGGTGTGGCCTACTCTACCGGAGACCATCTTTCTCCTCATGATAGTAAGTGGATTATTGACTCTGG
Source organism: Nuphar pumila (assembly GCF_984573655.1). Lineage (NCBI taxonomy): Eukaryota > Viridiplantae > Streptophyta > Magnoliopsida > Nymphaeales > Nymphaeaceae > Nuphar > Nuphar pumila. Next base: position 70,323,559 of record NC_143256.1, on the reverse strand, counting down.
TGCATCTAGACATCTATGTGGAAACTCTCAAATTTTTTCAGGTCTAAAGGCTATTACTGCACATCAGGGAGTCTCATTAGCTGATGGGAGTTCCTCCCCGGTTATCGGTCAGGGAAATGTCTCTATATCCTCTTCCTTGCAATTGAAAAATGTCCTTCATGCTCCTGCATTTCCTCAAAGTTTACTCTCAGTGAGTTGCCTTACAAAAGAGCTAAATTGTAGAGTGATATTTGATCCTGTGTGCTGTCATTTTTAGGATTTGCTGACGGGGAAGAAGATTGGTGGAGGCTATGAAGAAAATGGAGTCTACTATCTACATCACCCTGTGGGAAACATTTATGCTGCAGTCGATTATTCCTCGAGTCCTGTTTAGTGGCATTGCCGTCTCGGATATCCTTCATTGTCGAAGCTTCGTCGTGTCATTCCTCAAATTCCGTCTACTACATCATTCCAGTGTGAAGCATGTCAGTTGGGCAAGTATCATCGGAGTTCGTTTCCTTCTAGTCAGAGTTAGTCCGGTCATAAGGTCTTTGAACTTCTTAATGCGGATGTATGGGGTCCTAGTAAGATTCCTACCAGGACCCAATGTCGTTATTATCTTGTTATTATCGATGATTTTTCTAAGTTGTCTTGGGTGTTCTTAATAAAAGAAAGATCTGAAGTTCCTAGTATCCTCAAATCATTAGTTATTGAAATAAAAACTCAGTTTGAATCTGTTGTCAAGATTATTTGCACTGATAATGCCATTGAATTTAAAACCAAAGCACTTTTGCAATTTTATCAACCTCAAACCACTTGTGCCTATACTTCCCAACAAAATGGGGTGGCCGAGCGAAAACACAGGCACCTCCTTGATGTAGCCCGCACCCTTTTGATTCAATCCAATGTTCCTGCTTCATATTAGGGTGATGCGGTTATCACAACTTGTTATTTGATCAACCACATGCTTTCATCATCCGTGAAAGACCAAATTCCTTTGCAAATCCTGTATCCTAATGGACCTCTCTTCTCTCTTTTGCCCAAGGTATTTGGGTGCATTTGTTTTGTGCACAGACTCAGACCTGACCGTGATAAATTAGCAACTCAAGCCACTAAGTGTATATTTATAGGCTATCCAAAAAATCAAAAGGGGTATCGATGTTATGATCCGATTTTTTGTCGGGAGTATGTCAGTGCGGATGTATCTTTCTTGAAGTCTCTTCCATATTATTCCAGTACTGGTGCTTAGATGCAAGCTGATCAAGATGACTCTTTTCCTCTTCCTGTTCCTCTTTTTCCTTTGGAATCAGTGCCCCCATTACCGAATCCAACTCCACCTTCAACTTCACCTACCTCACGGTTTCACAATCCTTTATTGGTGTATGTGCGTAGAACTCCACCTCCTCCAGTGTCTCCATCTTCTTATTCTCCTGAAGTAAGTGCTCCTGATAGCAATGACATTCATGTTGATGATAACAGACCAATCGCTCTACGAAAGGGGACACGACAATGTACCTTATATCTTATGTCCCAGTTTGTGTCAGATGCCAGAATTGGTAATCAGATGAAAGTATTTATTTCAGCCTTATCTGCTGAAACTATTCCTCTGAGTTATCAAAAGGCAGTACTCGATAGCAGGTGGAAGCAGGCTATGCAAGATGAAATTGATGCTTTATTGTCTCGACAGACATGGGACCTTGTTGATCCCCCATTGGATGCGGATATTGTTTGATGCAAATGAGTATATACCATTAAGTACAACTCAGATGGTTCAATTGAAAGATACAAGGCCAGGTTAGTAGCAAAAGGTTATACTCAGACATATGATGTTGATTTCTTTGAGGCATTTTCTCCTGTCGCACGGATGGGCACCATCCGTCGTGTTCTCTCCGTAGCTATTCACCATGGATGGAGTTTGTGTCAACTAGATGTGAAAAATGCATTCCTATATGGGGATCTGTCTGAGACAGTATACATGCAACAACCTCTTGCATTCGAGGTTAAGGGGGAGTGTCAGAAGGTGTGCAGATTAAGAAAGACGATATATGGTCTAAAGCAAAGTCCTCGTGCATGGTTTCAAAAGTTGTTTGATGTGATGTTAAAGTTTGGTTTTAATAGGTCAGCGTCAGACCACACATTATTTATTAAGAAAACTAACTCAGGCCTAGTCGTTATGGTGGTATATGTGGATGACATCATCCTTACAGGAGATAACATGAAAGATATTGCAGCTATAAAGGCTAATCTTCAAAAACATTTTGTTACAAAAGACCTTAGTCCACTTAGATACTTTCTGGGCATAGAAGTGGCCAGAAGCAGTGAGGGCGTGGTTTTGTCTCAATGGAAGTATGTTCCCATGGATCACAAAGTTCATTTATTAGATGAGGGGTCAAAACTTGTTGATAGCAAGAGCTATAGCTCATTGGTAGGGAAGTTACTATATGTGACAGTGACTAGACCTGATATTGCTTTGGCTGTAAGCAAGGTTAGCCAATTCATGGACAAACCGAATGAGGTACGCTGGAATGCTATAATGATGATACTCAGGTACTTAAAATCTTCCCCTAAAAAAAGGGTTATTATTAAAAAAAGGGGGTACCCTGGAGGTAGTTGCTTACTCTGATGCTGATTATGTTGGGTCTGTAGAGGATAAGAAATCTACCACAGGATTCTGTGTATTTGTGGGAGGTAACTTAATTTCTTGGAGAAGCAAGAAGCAAACCGTGATTGCTAGGTCGAGTGCCGAATCATAATATAGGGCTATGGCCCAAACGACAGCTGAATTGATGTGGGTTCGAACTGTGCTGACTGATCTTCAAGTGAAGGTTTCATTTCCTATGGTGATGATGTGTGATAACAAGGCGACTACATATATAGCCAATAATCTGGTATTTCATGAGAGGACAAAATATATTGAAGTTGACTGCCACTACATAAGAGATATGGTTCAAGCCGGACATATCTTTACCAAGCATGTAATCTCTGAGGATCAAGTTGCAAATATTTTTACAAAACCTCTTGCCAGGTCCAGTTTCTCAAAATGTTGTGGCAAGCTGAGCATGATTGATATCTATACTTCAGCTTGAGGGGGAGTGTTAAGATAAGTCGACCTCTTAAATTTTTATTTATACTTAAGGCTGTTTTGGTATTTACTAAATAATGAGGGACCCATATGTAAATCTATTCTTTTGGCTAATCTCTATTTAAACTAGAGAAGATTAGACCTAAATATGATTTTGACGACTTTCCCTCTCTCTCTCTACAGGTGTTTATGCATGAACTTGATCATGATAATGTGTAAAAACCAGTTAAAAAAAAAAAATTAAAAAAGATCGGACCCGGGTCGGGTCCAGACCCGACCCGGATCCAACCCGTGCCAGCCCCTCGAAAATCCTTTTCAGAGGGGCTGGCAGCACGCAGAGGGAGGGGAACCTTCGGCGACACAGGGGGCGGGCCCTGTGTGCGCCCCCTCCCTATTAAAAGGCGAGAGGGGAGAGGGGAAGGCTTACGAGCCTCCCCCGACCCCCCGACTCTCTCTCTCTTATCTCTCGTCTCTCTCCCCTCCGCTCTCTCTTCCCCCGACCCCCCGACTCTCTCTCTCATCTCTCGTCTCTCTCCCCTCTGCTCTCTCTTCCCCCGACTCTACCTCTCTCTCTCTTTGTCGACGCCGGCCAACCCCCTTCACGGCGCCACCCTCTCCGGCGAACCCCCCCTTCACGGCAGCCCAGGTAGCCCCCTCTTTTCCCCCCTCTTTTTCCCCCTTTTTCCTCCCCCTCATTCGCAGGAAGGCCGGCAGGTGGCCGGCGGCCCCTACAGAGCCTTCCTCCTCCTTTTCTCGACAGGCAAGGTGCTCCGCCCCCCTTGCTTTCCTCTTCTTAGCAGGCAGGGGGCGGAGCCCTATGCCCTTTTAATTTTCTGGCAGGGGCCATGGCCCCTGCCCTTCCCTTTCCACGTAGGGGCCGATGGCCCCTACCCTTCTCCTTAAGAGAGGAAGCAGGAGCCGAAGGCTCCTACCCCACCCCTCGGAAACCAAGCAGGGGCCATTTGGCCCCTGCCCCTCTTTTAACCGACAGGGGCCAGAGGCCCTTGTCTCTTTTTCTGGCGAGCAAGGGCTCGGCAGGGGCCTTTGGCCCCTGCACTCTCCCCCTATGCATTCCCTTGGCAGGGGCCTTCGACCCCTGCCCCTTTCTTTTAAGAAGGCTGGCAGGAGCCGAAGGCTCCTGCCCCTCCTTTTAAAAACCCAGCAAGGGCCTCGAAGGCCCTTGCCCCTCCTTTTGAAGACTTAGCAGGGGCCAAAGGCCCCTGCCCCTCTTACTATTATCACGGCAGGGGCCGATGGCCCCTGCCCTCCTTTAGATATCCAGTAGGGGCCGATGGCCCCTGCACCCATCTCCTTTAAATGGCATGGGTCATTGGACCCTACCCCGTTCTCTTTCGTAACGGTAGGGGTCGATGACTCTTGCATTGAGTTGCGGAGAAACCGAGCTTTCTCCCTACCTATATTCATTTTATACATGCTAAACTACGTACTTTTGCAGTGTTACGCAACGGTGCCCGTTCGCGCCCCGCGAACTAAACCGACGATCACTTACGTTCGTAGACGGCTTCATTCTCGCAATACTCCAAGGTAGGAGAAGTTGCACAAGGACTTAAATAATTAAATCAAGCTTAAATAATTGATGATCGAAAGGACTTAATGATATATTTATATACTTATATGTATATAAGTACATTTTTAAATCAAGGACGCGGTTTCGTGATCCTTGTCATTTGCTTTCGCATTTCAGTTTGCCGTCGCGCTTTGCGCTCAGGCTTTTACTTTCGTATTTACTGCTTATTGTCTTTTAATTCAAGGATGCGGTTTTGCGGTCCTTGTCCTTTGCTTACGCACTTTCTGTTTCTTTTGCCATCGCGCTTTGCGCCCAGGCTTTTGCTTTCATAGTTACTACTTACTGTCTTTTAATTCAAGGACGCGGTTTCGCGATCCTTGTCCCTTGCTTTCGCAGTTCCTGTTTGCCGTCGCGCTTCGCGCCCAGGCATTTCTTTTTTCGCATTATTGTCTTTTGTTTTTGCCTTGCCATAGACTCAGTGTACTCAGGAGGAATACCTATTCCTCTTTCTACCCGATATGTTTTGGGCTATGTCACATGGGTGCGGGTGCGGGTGCGACACGGGTGCGGCGCAATTTCAAAAATTTTGGACACGGGGACTCGGCTATATATATATATATATTAATATATATATATATATATATATATATATATATATATATATATAAGACTCGGTCAAAGTTGTGCCCATTAGGGGACAGGTGATGAGTTGTGAAGGCATTCTGTACACTTTCTTCATACAGGAATAATTCACTTTTGGGCACTTTCTTCATACACTGTAATAATTCACTTTCTTCATACAGGAAAAAACCACAAAAACTTGAGTTGTGCCCATTCTGTACTTAAAACTTGAAAGTGTACAGGTTTTTTAGTTGTGATGGGTTTTTTTCCTTACAGCTGTAGCCCAGAAAATTTCAAATTTTTTTTTTCCAAAAAATGGACCAAAATGACCCTGGGTGCGTTGACCACACCCAGGGTCGGGTTGACCGAGTCCGAGCCGCACCCGTGTCCGCACCCGTGTCGGTGCGTGTCGACGCGGGTGCGGCGACCTTGGAGCCGAGTCCGTGTGACATAGGTTTTGGGAGAACCCTTGATCTGGGGCAAGATCAAGTTCTTAGGTGATGGGTTCATTTATGAAGCCAATTACCAAAACCAGTGTCGTGACTTACATAGCACCCAGACACTGCGTCATCGGATGTCAGATTCGAGAAAATCACATGCCTTATGTTGGCAAGTTGTGTGTCGTTTCGAAAGATTTGATATGTTAAAATAGTTTTTTAAAACATTATATCTTTGCAAAACACACTCCCGAGGCTCCTATTAAGGACCTGTATCCCTTTTCTCGTAAGTGTACTTCTTAAACATACGAGACATGTTAGTACTACGACGATTGGATGAGAGAGTCTTATGACCTCGATTAATGCTTAGTGCAGGTTGTTGAAAACACATATAAGAGTGGGATCGCCTTCATAGGCAAGATGCTCGTTTCGGTCTAATGGACCAGAGCATGAAGAATGAGGCAACGGCTAAGAAACCCCGTCGCGCTCAATTCAACCTGGCTTCGTCAAGAGAGAGGACGAAGGGTACCAACTCCGATAGACAGTCCATTTATGGCTTTCAAGAAGGGCAAAAGACCCGTTTTTCCCCAGTCATCGGAGGTTAGAGGGGGAGGGATAGGGGCTACATAAGTTAGCCTAACACTTCTGCAGAAGTTGGATGCATCCCTATCAGGCCTTGGGGACTTACTCTCTCGACCATCGGTCGTCTCCATAGGAATAAGATTCAGTCAGACAACCGAGGTATATTAAAATACTTAACATAATGAACACTCGGCTTAGACTCGACTGTTTCGACTCACGTGCCATGTATGTACCCGCATGGCCGGTTATCAAGTAATAACTAAATTGAGCATGCACACCCTTTTCAGTTTGTTGTACTTAGCTTATTCCTCCAGTCTATCTGCTTAGTTTGCTCGTTACTACCTACTGCATAAATTATCTATGCCTAATTTAGTTCTTTCTGTCTTTGTACTCTCCTGCTAGTTTTTCGCAAAACTAACCCATCTCATGGGTACATGTGACGATTAGGTGCATCAGGCGATGGCGCGACTGCGAGATGATTTAAGGATCCACTGTTTCTGCTCGTAGTTCTTCTCCTGGACATTTTGGTTTTTGATACGGTTTCCCTTGAGGAAACCCAAATTTTGTACAAACTTGATACTCTCTTTAAATAGAAGAAATGGTTTCCTAAGTTTTATTGCAGATCGTCCATGGTAAATCTTTGTTTTCTCGCTAACGTGCCCAAGGTTGTCAAACCTGTCCTCTTTCTTTTAAAAGAAATCGTTTCCGCTGATTTTAGAAATAAACTCTGTAAAGAAAAGAAATTTCCCAACTATTTCAAGGAAATTATAAGGTTCGAAATTTTAGGGCGTTACATAATGTGTGTTGCAAGCATCTCTTCTCATGCGTATGCAATTGGCTTTATGTGCAATCATGTTGTGTGTTTGAATGTGCACTGTGAACATGTTTTGAAACAAGGTGTGTGTTGCATGTTCACTAACATTTTACAAAAGATGTATAAATCATTTTTGAGATGCTGTAGTGGTCAGATATGATCCACTGCCGGTCGTGTAGTCCAGAAGCATGTGTTGCTATACTTATTGTTTATTTTATTTATGCATTGCAAAATTTATTTTTGAAAATTATTGGTTTTTCAAAAATAATTACACTGTTACAATGTGGCGGACTAGGGCCCGAAATTGGTTATGCACGTGGATTTGCAAAATGGTTCTTGTGTAAAGAACTTGAAATTTATTTAAATGATAAAAGAGACCAAACAATGTAATTAATCTCTTCCTTAATGTCCATTTTATAGAGTGAAAATCTTGGATAGCGGTGATGGGAGACCGTCAGAATACTAAAACTTTGTGTGCGATTGTGCCCCTGAAACCCGATGTGGTGGTTCACCTCCCGACCACGATTTTAGGGAGATTTCAACCACTTTGCCTGAGGGTGTTGTTGTTGACTCAACTGTAGTTTTGGTATACCAAGAAAGTGGTGTCAATGGTTGAGGATTTCCATTGATGTCCCGACATTAGGTGATGATTCCTACTGTTCTGATGGAAGGTCAGGATTCTTGATATCGGTCGAGCAACAAGTGTGAAACCCAATAATAAAATATAAATTGTGTTATGCTACAACTGAAAACTTAACTTGAACTTCGAGAATTTGTGCCCGTTTTGAGTATTTACAGGTTTAAGGAAAAGTGAAAACTAAAATTGTGTGCATTTAATAGGGACATGCATGCAAAAGCAACTCTGATAAATAACTTAATAAGTTATTCATGCATGTGCATTGAATCATGCATATTTATTGTTCTGCATTAGTTCATGCATTCATACTTAATTTGTTTCGCATAATAATTGTTATTGCATGATATTTGTTTAAATGCTTGAAAGATAAATTGATTATGGTAAATTGTTATTGCGATATTCCTCTGAAATTTATGCATGAATTTGGTTTATGCTATTTCCTTACTATTTGAATTTTTAGAGGAATTCGTACAAAGGACTTTGGTTCTTATCCATTTTCAAAATTTGTTTTACAGGTCCGGGTGTTCAGTGATAGGTTGACTTGCTACTTGGAGACTGCGAGCTTTGTGTGACTAATTTTGGTTCCCTGACAGAATGGCTTATTATGTCGTAGACAATTTTACTGATTCAGTTATTTGACATTATTCATTGATTAATAAAGTTGATTATTCTTTGATGATTCAATGCACAAACTATTTGTGGTTTGGTATATTAAATCTGTGAAACCCCAGATCCTTGGGTTTGTTTCTGCAATTGTTAAAAAAAAAAATCACTATTTTACGAGGATTAGTTAGTGTCACGGGCCTATTTCCTTCAATGGGCCAGCGCGGCGCGACGGTCCTTCCTTACCGCCGCAAGCTTACTCGTCAGCTCGCTTGTCGGTCGCGGAAGCTTATGATCAGAGTGCAAGAGAGCAAGAGAGAATAGAGGGAGAGAAGTTGCAATCACAAGAAGCAATCACAACGAGGGTGAACAAAAGAAAGCTCAACGCATTTAATTCATTCACAATTTTGCCCGCAGGCTATTACAGTTCAAGTATACGGGCTGCCCCTTCGGGGTATTGATTCACCTGAACCGGGCAGCTTACATCAGACTCAACAAAAGCAAAACAGACTCTAGCGCAACTGTACACTGTAAGTCGCAAGGGAACATGCTCCCCCCTTCAAATCATGCGCCGTCCTCGGCGCCATCTGTTTCGTGGTAAGCCCTGACTTCAGCCGGGTAGCGGCTGTTCATTCGAAATGCAGGCTCCCACGTTGGTTCCGCTGTTTCCTCCCACTGCACCAAGTATTTCTTCGCTTGCCCCAGGTAGTTGACCTTGTGGCGAAGGATCTGACTGAGGTGCTTCTCGGCCCGTTGTGCTGCCGGGGCCCTCTGCATGATGGGAGCGCGTTGCGGCACATTGCGTTCCGGGTCTCCATCATCTGGATGGAACTGCTTAAGGTTGCACACGTGGAACACCGGGTGCACCTTGAAGTCTGGGGGCAACTCCAGCTTATATGCCAGCTTGCCCACCTTCTTTGTGATGGTGAAGGGTCCCTCATACTTTCTGAGTAGTCTGCGGTGCCGCCCGCGGAAGATGCCTGTGCGACCAGGATATAACTTCACCAACACTTGGTCCCCAACCTGGAACCCTGCGGGCCGACGGTGTTTGTCCGCCCACTTCTTCATTCTCTTCGCCGCTTTGTGTAAGAATGCCTTCGCCAGCTCATTCTGCTCGTGCCAGTCGCGAACAAACTGATAGGCGAAGGATGGCCTTCCCTTTTCTTGTGCGGCAAGAGTGTGCGGGGTCAGTGGCTGCTGCCCCGTGGCTATCTCAAACGGGCTATGGCCTGAAGATTCGCTCTTCTGCAGATTATAGCAAAACTGTGCCACATCAAGGAGCTTCACCCAATTTTTCTGATTGGCACTAACAAAGTGCCTAAGGTACTTCTCCAGTATCCCGTTGATGCGCTCTGTCTGCCCATCTGTCTGCGGATGGAAGCTTGTTGAAAACAACAAATCAGAGCCAAGTAACCGAAATATTTCACGCCAGAACTTGCTCGTGAAGCGAGCATCGCGATCGCTCACAATGCTCTTTGGTATGCCCCAGTGCTTCACCACATGCTTTACGAACAACTCTGCAGTCTTCTCTGCAGGGCACTCCTTGGAAGCTGAGATGAAGGTGACATACTTTGAGAAACGATCCACCACGACTAAAATAGAACTGAGGCCCTCTACCTTTGGCAGACTAACAATAAAGTCCATAGAGATGCTTTCCCAAGGACGTTCTGGAATTGGTAGAGGCTCAAGGAGACCGACAGCCTTCTGGTTTGTCCCCTTATCTTGCTGGCAGATGAGGCATGTCCGCACATACCCCTCAACATTGTCTCTCATCTGCGGCCAATAGTAACCGCGCTCAAGGAGTGCTAAGGTCCGTTCCTGACCAGGATGGCCGGCCCATAGTGTATCATGGCACTCCTTGAGTAGCTCTCGACGAAGGCTTCCCCACCGTGGTACAAAGATGCGTCCCCCTTTTGTTACAAGAAGGCCATCCTGTAGCCAAAATCGCCGAGTCTTCCCTGCCTGCGCCAGAGAAACAAGGTGTTGTGCGGTCGGATCCTGCTGTGTACCCTCGCGGATGCGGCTCAGCAATGCACCCTCCAAATGCACTTCAGAAGGCTCTGCGCGCGCAGCAGCTAATTCAGCCCTACGGCTCAGGGCATCCGCCACAACATTGGTTTTTCCAACCTTGTACTCTAAGGCAAAGTCGAACTCAGCCAAAAACATCTGCCATCGAGCTTGCTTGGGCGTCAACTTCTTTTGCGTCTGAAAATAGCTCGTGGCCACATTGTCCGTCTTGACGACGAACTCAGCACCCAAAAGGTAGTGCCGCCAGGTCCTGAGGCAATACACAATGGCGGTCATCTCACGTTCGTGCACTGTGTAACGCCTCTCTGCATCCTTCAGCTTGCGACTCTCATATGCGATCGGATGACCATCTTGCATAATAACTCCGCCAATGGCAAAGTCTGAGGCATCCGTGTGGACTTCGAAGGGTCTCGAATGATCAGGCAGTCGCAGCACTGGCTCTCTCACTAAGGCTTTCTTCAAGCCCTCGAAGGCATCTTGGCACGCTCCTGTCCAGAGCCATACCCGATTCTTCTTCAACAAATCTGTGAGGGGCGCAGCAATGAGGGAATAACCTTCGATGAAACGCCGATAATAATTTGCCAAGCCGAGGAATGACCGCAATTCTGGCACTTTGCTTGGCGGAACCCATTCCTGGATGGCCCTTAACTTCTGCCCATCCATACGCAGCACACCACGCCCCACAACGTGGCCAAGGAAGCTGATCTCCTCCTGCCCGAAGAGACACTTCTCTCGTTTAACACAGAGGTCATTCTCCTTCAGCACCTGAAACACTGTTCGCAAGTGCCCGACATGTTCCTCCATGTTACTGCTGTAGATCACGATATCTTCCAGATAGACTACCACAAACTTGTCTAAGTAAGGGTAGAAAATCTGGTTCATTAAAGTCGTGAACGTGGCTGGAGCATTTGTCAACCCGAATGGCATTACTAGAAATTCGTAAGCACCATAGCGGGTGACACAAGTTGTTTTCGGCTCATCACCTTCGGCAATCCTCACCTGCCAGTAACCCGATCGCAGATCTAGCTTGGAAAAGATACGGGCACTGCCTAGCTGATCGAACAAGTCTGCTATCAATGGCAATGGGTACTTGTTCTTCACCGCGACCTTGTTCAAGGCCCGGTAATCCACACATAACCGTTTAGAGCCATCATGTTTCATCTGAAAAAGGACCGGGGCACCAAATGGGGCTTTTGATGGACGAACAATGCCTGCGTCCAACATCTCGTCTAGCTGCCTGCGCAGCTCCTTCAACTCTGCTGGCCCCATACGGTATGGAACCATTGCGGGAGGCTTTGCTCCCGGGGTCAACTCAATCTTGTGGTCGACCTCGCGTCTTGGCGGAAGACGCTTTGGCAATTCCGGAGGCATCACCCCCCGAAACTCCTCCAATAGAGGGGCTAGGGTCGGCGGCACTGCTGCTTCTACCTTCCCTTCATCTGCACGCACTGCAACTAAGAATGTCTGCTCCCCATGCTTGACACCCTTCTTCAGTTGCATTGCTGATAACACTGAAGACTTGCCTTTTTGCGTAAGGCACTGCACTGTGTGGGACAGGTCTGATCCCATGATCGTCAACGTGTTAAACTTTGGCAGCATCATCACATTCTGGCTTCGCAGAAACTCTATACCCAGAATCACCTTGAAATCGTCCAGGGGCACCATAGAGAAGTTGGCTTTGCCGACCCAACTCCCCACTTGAGTAGCCACATCTCTTGCTTCACCAAGAATGGGCTTGGCCTCAGAGTTTACTGTTTTGATAGTCCTCTGCTTTGGCCCAGTTTTCAAGCCCAACCGCTTTGCCTCTTCCCGCAAGACAAAGTTGTGTGTGGCCCCGGAGTCTACCATTGCCGAAGTAGACTTTCCATTCATAATGACTTCTACGTACATAAGTTCCTTACTGACCTGCATGTTCTTAGCTGCGCAACTTCTAGCTGCGTTAATCGATCGCATGGCGCCCATCCTCGGTTGCATGGTCTTAGTGTCACTGCCTTCAGTATCGCTGCATTCTTTCTGTGCAGCATTGGCTTGCCCGTCGTCCTTTACAAGGCGCTTTGGGCATTGCTGGGCGATATGTCTATCACCACAGAACCAACATGTCACAACCGCACCCTTGTTGCTGTTGTTATGCTTTGTGTAGTTCTGTTTCTTTTCGGATTGATGGCGTGTCGACGCCTCACCTTTATCGTTGCGCTGCTCATCCTTCTTGCCTCCGTGGTCAGGCTTCTTCCCAACTTTGGTTGATGGGGTGAAAGGTTTGCGCTGAGTATCAACTAAGCGCTCAGCCGCCACATATGCATCTTCCAAAATACGGGGGTTGCTCCTTTCCACTTCGGACTGTGCCCATGGTTGAAGTCTCACAATGAACCAGTTGAGCATGTCGTCTTCTGGCATGTTAGGTATCTCCAGCATAAGCTTCTGGAACGTTCTGACATAGTCTTGCAACGAACCAGTATGTTTGAGTTCACGAACCATCCGGTAAGCCTGTCTCTGCGCATTTCTTGGCATGAAGTAGTTGCGCAACTCTACTTTGAAGTCGTCAAAGGTGTCTATCACACATTGACCCCTCTTCATGTCATTGCGCTTCCGCCTCCACCAAGCGATAGCATCACCATCAAGTAAGGCCGCTGCAGCCTTGATCCTCAGATCTTCAAGGGTCACATTTTGGATATCCAAGTAGTCTTCTACTTGGAACAAGAAGTTCTCAATGGCCTTGCTGTCGCGAGAACCATTGAATTTTGCGGGTCTAGGTACTTCAATCCTTGATGGTCTCTCACCATTTCCGCCATTCAGGGTCACCGTCCGCTGCAACGTACGGTTCCTCAACTCAAGATCGATCACTGTAGTCGTCAACGAAGTGACCTGCCCCATTAGTAAGTTCACCTGCTCTTGCAGGCTCGCCACCACATCATTCAATCCATTGAATGATTCACATGCGCGTGAAATCGCTTCATCATGCGAAGTCACATCTTCCACCAACTTGTTAACAGTTGCAGCCAACTCTTCTTGGCCCCGAGGTGAACCCATCTCCTCAGCTTCGGCAACTGCCTTGCCTCTGGTGTTGCGCAAGTGTTGATAAGGCGCCACGATGTCTTGCTCACAAATCGCAGCCTGTCGGCGTGGCGTGTCTGTCGACACCGACTCCGGAGTCCCTTCCCCAGCACGAGAACGGGCTCTTGTACCACTTGTCACGGGCCTATTTCCTTCAATGGGCCAGCGCGGCGCGACGGTCCTTCCTTACCGCCGCAAGCCTACTCGTCAGCTCGCTTGCCGGTCGCGGAAGCTTATGATCAGAGTGCAAGAGAGCAAGAGAGAATAGAGGGAGAGAAGTTGCAATCACAAGAAGCAATCACAACGAGGGTGAACAAAAGAAAGCTCAACGCATTTAATTCATTCACAATTTTGCCCGCAGGCTATTACAGTTAAGTATACGGGCTGCCCCTTCGGGGTATTGATTCACCTGAACCGGGCAGCTTACATTAGACTCAACAAAAGCAAAACAGACTCTAGCGCAACTGTACACTGTAAGTCGCAAGGGAACAGCTAGGGTCATTGCATATTTGAATTAAAATTTGGATACAGATGGTGAAAAGCTCATACCATTGTTAAAATACAGTGTATATTCTTTTGTATTTAACTGCTATACATATTTATACAATATATGCATATCAAGGGTATTTTGGTCATTTAATGTCTTATAATAGAATACAGTCCATTAGGGACTGTAGAGTCTTTTTTTATTTTTTTATTTTTCTATATTTTATATTATATGTCTATATGACTGTTGGGAGACAGTCCAACTAGCAACGGTCATAAATATGACCTTTGGCAGCAGTCCATTGACTCTTGGACCGCCTCCCTCTATTGCATTAGAGCCTCACTACCTCTTGTTGTCTCATGTTTTTCACAAGCATTTGGTGTGTTAATATAAAACTATTTATTTTTATATTGTTCTTGTGAGATTTTGGTATTGTGTACCTCCTTTGTGAGATTGTATTTGACCTAATAATGGTCTTTATGAGTTTGTAATCTCTTATAGCCCTTAGTGGCATTCGAGTGTGATTGTGCTCTTGTAGTAGTGAAAATTATCTTGGGTGTGCTCTCTTTGTGGTGGTGGTCTTCAAGCTTGGTTCTTTAACCTCAAGCTTACTTTTTCAACATGGGTGAAAGAGAATCTGCTTTTGTCATCTCCTACATGCTCAACGAAAGCAACTACTTGATGTGGGTCATCGCAATAGAAAACCATACCAAGGGGAAAAAACTTCGGGATTTTGTTAGTGGAACCACTAATGAACCCCAACTAAAGCTAACGAGAAAAGAAGGAAATCAAACTCTCCGAAGAAGAAAAGGAGAAGGCTTTGCAAGAATATCAAGACAAAATGGAAGATTGGGAGGCCAATAACGCTCAAATACTTTGATTGTTTATGAATATCATGAAATTTAAGATTGCCACCAACATCATCAAGTTCAAAAAGGCTTAAGAGTACATTAATTCCAAAGGATATGGCAAGGCTATATTATCTCTAAGATAAGGTACGTACTAAACAAAATGATAGAACTGTAAGAGATTTTTAGTCTCTTATCTTCGATTTAGAATGAGATGGCTATGGTGGAACAAAAATGGGAAGGTTCGGCTATTGAGATGATAAAACAATAAGTTGAAAGAGAAAATCTCTTCTCTTTCCTGTACGGTCTTCGACCGGAATTTGAGCAAGTTAGGTCCTCTTTACTTTATAGGACCTTGGCTCCTTCCATTAGTGATGCTTTTATTCAAATATGCAAAGAAACTAGATTTGGAATACACAAGTCTAGTGATGAGGTTCTTGCCGTATCAAGACCCAAAAACTTTGTAAAGACTTATAAACCCCTACATTTTGATAAATCAATGGAGAAGGATATAATAGGAGTGGATACAATGGGGGATGAAATAAAGGATGATAAAGGGCGATAAAATTACTTGCCACTATTGCAAAGAACCGGGGGCATATAAGGTCGGATTGTCCCAAACTCAAAAAAGTGGCTGCGATAAGTGAAGTCTCCAATACATGAAGAAACAATAAAAGGTGACAACTTCAATGATTTGATGATTGCCCAAATTGCGGAGGCCATTTCACAAATCTTAAAAGCCACTCCCTCTACATCTGATGCCACCGTCTCTTCCTCTTTTCCGCCGGGTAAGTTCTCTTGGATTTTGGATTCGAGAGCCTCTTTCCATAGGACACATAAGTGTAATGAAGTAGATTGAATTCGATACACATGCAAGAACACACTTTCAATCAAGTAAAAATACTTGATTGAATCACGAAACCACCCACACAAGGGTCTACAAACTTGTTATTGCATAGAAGCACTCAAGAATGAGTTGGGAATACATGGCCACAAGAGGCCCATATATAATACAATGGAGCCAATAGGGTGCAATTCCATATGGCTGTTGGGGCTGCACCCAACGGTCATAAATATAGTTGTTGGGGCAGCTCAAACATCTATATGGAGCTGTCCCATCAAATCTGAAAAAGACAAAAGGTGAAAAAGGAAAAATGTGACGCCCCCAAAATTCCCGACTTGAAAATCCTTTAAAAATCCTTTGGATTTTGGTTAAACTTTTTTTTTTTTTTGAAAACAAAAGCGCAAGTGCGGAAGAAACCAAAAAGGAAACAAGCGGCGAACTCCGGGGCGGGTCGCAGGAGTGAAACAACAAGGTTTAAAACAACTTTTATTAATATTTACAAAATGTACAACCAAGTCCCTTATACAAAACCAACAACTGCAAAGATCCAACAAGGGTTCAAAAGTGTGGGTTCGCGTCCGCTGCAGCACACCGAGCTCCATCTCACGCCTAACAAACACCTGTATCCCCATAAAACGGGGTCAGTACTCTTTCGAGTTGGTGAGACAAACCAAATCACAATATACCATATGTGGAAATCGAAAGCAGACTTATCATGAAACACATAGCATGCTTATTTACAAGAATTGAGCACTTACAACAGGAGCAGGTGTAAAGCAGTGATAAAACCACACATGAAGCAATAAATGATAACTACTATCATTAACATGCATTTAGAACATAATTAGGCATAGCATGAGATATTAACATCTATAGCATGGTATGCATCAAGGAACATAAAATTTTTAATGTAACGACACAAAAGCTGTGACATGCAAACTGATGTGTCATCGTGAACTGTGCATAAATACAAGTGGACAAGTATGTGCATCGTGCCATAAGTGCGAGAACAAACCAAGTGACATTACAAAGCATTGCACATTATGATGAGACAGTTAGAAGCATTTTGTCACGGTAAGGCGTGACTCATAAGTTGTGCCAAAGTTCATAAACGATGTTTCTCAACCATAAGCGAGCTCATCTCGCTAAGTGGGTCCATCGCCCACAAACAACTCGCCAAGGAGTTCCAATTGTTGCATAAGTCACATATGACCAATAACTTCCATACGTGTGCCTCAAGCTCCCTCGTACATAGGGAAAACACATTTAATTTGCCAAAGCTGAATCTTACATTCAATTATAACGAATATGATGATAGCATTAATTTGATGATATACGCTATGGGTTTCGCAAAAACCCCATTTTATTTGAAGGCGTTTAATCAAGGTATTCATTTCGCGAATATAAATTGCGTTTTATGTCACACACCTACGCACGAGAGTAGGCATTCACAATACCCGCATTGATGGGTTTTCATCTTTTGCACAAACATAACCATATTTACGTAATCTGGCTTGGTCAACGAGCCATAAGTCTTTTAACTACGCATACTTCATTTTATTGAAAAGGGGCATTGATAAGGTGTCATTTGCGAACATTTCTCGTCCTTTACTAAGGTAGCCATACCCACAACGAGGGTAAATCTATACTATTCTAGTTGGCGGTTTTTACCACATTTGTGTGCATACGCAACCATTCTTACATAGTTCGCATTGAATAATACACACTCGTCGCACAAGTTGTAAATAGGCAAAGCACTTGATGTGATCATTGGGATATTGGATCCCGTGTGGTATGCTTACACGCAGCCCCAAAGGCTGCAGTCCGGAGACTTGCTAAAACTATCCATAAGGCATGACCAAAACAGGAAAAGACCCCACTGCTGGCTGGTGTCCGTCCAAAAACAGGTTATCAACCTAACCACTACATCGGCACCATGAGGCACCATGCGCATGCAGCAGACCCAAAGATGGGCGGCCCTGCTGAACCAAAAAAAGAAGGCAGCAACATGCTGCTAGGGCCGAACTTCCTGGGCCAAATGAGTTTGGTCCAGGGGAAAGCCACCAGGCTGGCCACGACAACGTGAGGGAGGCCCCGGGTCTGGACTGAATCGGTCCAGGCCCAAGCTGTGGCACGACTGCCACCAAAGAAGGGGCGCAGACATGCGGCCTGCACCCAGCCGCAGTCCAAAAATTGCTGCAGCTAGGCTGCAGCACCCCCCCCCAACGGCACCAGCCCTAAGCTGAGCACAACACGAGGAGCGCCTTAACCGAAACATGGTTCGGTTAGGGGCCTCTAACAGGTCTGGACCTAAATCGGTCCAGACCATGTCAGGATATCCAAACATTCCAGCTACCCAAAAATGGGTGCTGAGTCAAGTGCGCCAAAACAAAAATGGAGAGAGAGAGAGAGAGAGAGAGAGAGAGAGAGAGAGAGAGAGAGAGAGAGAGAGAGAGACGTTCCATGAAACAAACTTGAGACAGGCCCTTGACAGGTCTGGACCACATGCGGTCCAGACCATGTCAGGTCAGGGGCAAACCGACCCACATACACCCGGTTTGGTGGGTTTGGGCACGGTTCACGTCGCACTACAAGGAAGAAGAAGAGGACGCCCTGGCTGGGCGTCGGTCTGGTTCACACTTGCTGGAACGTCCAGCCAATCTGCAAATGAAGCAAAGGAGACATGGCGTCTATGGCCCAACGAACAGAAACAACTAAATGGAAATGGTGAAAACTGATGGCACGCTTCACCTAGGCTCGACCCGACTAGCCCAGGCCAGCAACACCCAAACCCAAAGTGGTTGGCCCAATCGGGTAGGCTGCATGGCGTGGGGCTAGTCCACGGCGTCCTTGCCAAACAGAAACTCTGCTGAAAAATCAAACTCATGGCATAGCTGGGCAGATCCATGGCTGCCACGATCCCAGCCACAAAGGCGAGCGAAAATAAAGGCTGAAATGCTTTTAGGCCATCTACCAACTATGATGCATGAAAGGAAAATGCATGCATTGTAAAACGAGGGCCTAATGTGTGCAAACAATAGAATCCACCATTTGGAACTTACCACTACATTGTGCAACTAAAACGCATGCATGTATGTTCTATAAAATCTACAAATGCAAAGCATGTACATGCACTCAATGAAATCAACAAGGGGGGAAAGTGAAAACCGCAATGCTTTCAAGCCAACAACGCCCATGATACAACAAGAAACAATGCGTGAAGGCATTCTCAAAACGATAAACCACATTCTCAATGCATGCAACCTATTTGCTAAATACTTAAGTGAGAAAAAATGAGACTAAGGAGCTCAACCGAAAACCACAACCACGGTCTTGTGAAGGAGCGTCTCACCTTCGCGGCTTTAGTGAAGATGGAGATGAGGATGCTGCCTAAGGTTGGAGCTGCAACAAGGTACTCTCTCTCGCACACTCTCAAACTCTCTCTCTCACTCACAGTTGGAGAAGGGAAGGACGAGAGAGGAGTTCCACCAAAAAAATCGCCCAAGGGGTCTCCTCTTTCTCTCTCTCCAAGACTTAAGTACATAGGGTTTACAAAAAGGAACGGCTAGGATTTAATGTGGGTAGATGGAGGGCTGGGGTACTCCACGCCCCCCCCCCATAGCCAGCTCACTCCCAATGCATGTCATGCATTTAAAACTTTTGAAAAGGTTTTCAAAGATGCCATTGAAAAGAGTTTCAAAAAGCCTTTATAACTTGTAGAAATTACATGGGCTGCCCCTTGGCTGCCACCCAAGCCAGCCATATGAGTTTCACCATTTGAATACCTTCAAAAAGTTTGCAAAAATGCCATGGGGCGCCAGCCCCATGCCTTTTCTTTGGAAAATGCGCCCCTCATGATGGGCCCTAGGCTCCATCATGAGGTTTTTGAAAAGAAAAAGGGCCAATAGTGGCCTTCTTTTCAAACACCATGCAAAATCTTTCAAATATGCCACCCAGCTGGTCCACCCTTGACCAGCTGGTCAACCATGTCTAAAATTGTCCTCTAGAGGGGCGCCCAATGGGTTTGGGTCCTCTTCTAGTGATCCGGGTCCAAATCCAAAAATTGCCAAATGCAATACTTCAAGAAAATGCTTATTTAATGCATTTAAATATTAAATTAATCCCAACAAATCATTTAGTTCTCTTTAAAACCTCAATTAACATGGAATGCTCAATGCCTCTCAAGAAAATTGCCTTTCGTTTGCAAGAATTAGGCATATTACGATTCGTGTCCAAACTTGGAGCAAAACTCGTAATTCACATGCACTGACAGGGTTTTTACATCGTATGTGTCCCAAATTCGGGGACAAACTATAAAAATCTATTATAAATTAACCCTTAAAATTTCAAAGATTAATTCGTCCAGAATTAGGCTCTTCTTACTTACACAGTATATTTACGCGATTTTCGGGTCGCGCACACAAAGCTAAATCACAAGGCACAATCAAAATATACTTAATTATGTGATATAACCTCGTAAATATACGAAAGCATACATATCAACACTAAGTAAGCAGTAAATTCCTCAGGAAATTCGCGGGTGTTACAAAAAAGACAAAAAATAAATACATGAAATAAAATACAGAAATGTCAGCCCCTAATGGGCTGACACTTATCACAGAGAAAAGACCGAAATACCCCTAATGGGTATTTCGGTTAACAATAAACACATATACATATACGTATATGTATATATATACACACACATGTATATCTTAACACCCCCCTTCAAACTCATGGTGTAACAACCGAGAGTTTGCCAAGTAGGAAGTG
Source organism: Nuphar pumila (assembly GCF_984573655.1). Lineage (NCBI taxonomy): Eukaryota > Viridiplantae > Streptophyta > Magnoliopsida > Nymphaeales > Nymphaeaceae > Nuphar > Nuphar pumila. Next base: position 70,303,245 of record NC_143256.1, on the reverse strand, counting down.
AAATCTGGGTGAAGGAAGTGCTTTGGTGAAGAAGTCCGTGAGTTGATACTCTGATGAAACATAAGGCAATGTGATAGTTTTCCGCAAAAATTCTTCCCGAACATAGTGACAATCTATTTCAATGTGTTTTGTCCTCATGAAACGTATGATTGCTTGCGATATATACAACACTCTTGTTGTCACAACATAATTTGGAAGGTTCTGTGGTGTGAATTCCCAAATCCTCTAGTAGTTGTCGCAACCATACTAACTCAGACGTAGTCATTGCCATGACACGATACTCAGCTTCAGTTGAGGAGAGAGACACCTTCTGTTCTTCTTGCATCGCCAGGAGATTAGGGAGTCACCTAAAAAACACACAAACCAGTAGTTGAGCGTCTATCATTTACATCCCCTCCCCAGTCAGAATCTGAGTATGCAATGACTTCTAATAAGGAAGAAGGTGATAAAAACAATCCATGACTTATAGAATTCTTAATATATTTAATAATTCTCATTACAACACTCATATGTACTATAGTGGGAACATGCTGAAATTGACTGGTAGAATGAATAGCATGAGAGATATCAGGACGAGTAATAGAAAGGTAGGACAAAGCTCCAATCATTTGTCTGTATGGGGTTAATCTTGTAGAGGTTCTCCATCATCCTTCTTCATTTTTGCATTTATGACCTCTGGAGTGTCAACCCGTTTTTCATCTGAGAGTCCTGATCTCTCTATGATCTCTGCGGCATACTTAGTCTGTGACAAAAAATAACCACGAGGTGAGTAAGCTATTTCAATTCCAAGAAAATATCGTAAAAAACCAAGATCTGTTATATCAAAGTTGTCTTTAAACACATCTTTGATACGATTTAGTCCTTGCTTATCACCTCCTGTGATTATCATATCATCTACGTAAAGCAACAGTATAATCATCCCTGCATTGGAAGACTTAACAAACAATGCAGTGTCAGTAAAACAAGATTTAAAATGCAGTTGAGTTATCAGATTACTAAATCTATCATACCAAGCTTTGAGAACTTGTTTTAACCCATACAAGGCTTTTCGTAGACGAAGAGTTTTTCCATGTGCTAAATTCAAACCTGGTGAAGGATCCATGCAAACCTTTTCATCCAGATTACCATTTAAAAATGCATTTTTTACATCCATTTGGATAGAAATGATTGGAGGAGAAGGATTCATGTTGAAGACCCAGAATGATTTTCTTTTTTGGTTCATATCGCCGATCCCAATTGTTTTGGGATGAAGGCGTAGTTGTTGTTGTTGTATTTGAAAAATTGGCCATTTTTGGATTGATGCTATAGAGATGAGAGTTCTGACAGTCGTCATTCGAGCAACTGGGGCAAAGGTCTCATCATAGTCAATTCCATATTCTTGACTGTATTCCTTAGCTACTAGTCTAGCTTTATATATTTCCAATGTCCCATTCCATTTGGTTTTAATTTTGTAAACCCATCTACATCTTATAGTTTTTCTTTCTTTAGGTAATGTTTGAATTTCTCAAGTTTTTGCCTTTTCTAATGCTTCTAATTCATCGTTCATGGCTTTAATCTATTCTTGATGATTTTTAGCTTCATAGTAGGATGACAGTTCCGAATATGAGTGTATGGCTATTAAGCATGCTCGGTATCTTGGTTCAAAGGAATCATATGATACAAATCTACTAGGGGCTTTTGAAATTCTTACCGATTTTCTAATACTAGCATAATCAATATCTTGATTTTGAGAATATCTTTCTAAAGCACATGGTGGGTTCCCTTCAGTTTGCCTAGTATATGTTTGTATGTTACTATGGGATGGGTCAATATTTTCACTTGTATCATGAGAGTCTTCATGTTCACTCTCATGCTCATTATGAAGATTTTCATACCCTTCATGTTCATTGATTAGATAAAAAAGAAACGAATAATCATAGTTTTCTTGAATTTTTTCCTTGCTAAAACCATCTTCTTTTTCAAGAAATGTAACATTTCGTGAAACATATAATTTGTTCCTTTCCCTGTCATAACATCTATATCCCTTTTGATTTTCGGCATAGCCCAAAAAAACACAAGGGATTGCTTTTGGGGAAAGTTTATCGTTCTTATGGATAAGAGCAAAACACTTACATCCAAAGACTCTCAATCTTTTATAATCGGGGGGAATTTTAAGTAATTTTTCAATAGGGGATATATTTTTAATAGCTTTTGAGGGCATTCTATTTATCAAATAGACTGTCGTAAGAGCAACTTCGGCCCAAAACATTTTTGGAACATTTCTTGATACAAGAAGTGTTCTAGTGGTCTCAACAATATGTCTATGCTTTCTTTCAGCTAGTCCATTTTGTTGAGGAGTGTAAGGGCAAGATTTTTGATGAATGATGCCATTTGAATCAAGAAATTTTTTAAATTCTTTTGATATAAATTCTCCCCTAGAATCAGATCTAAAAATTTGAATATTGGTTTTGAATTGAGTATTTACGTAGTAGAAAAATCTTTTAAAACAATCAAATACTTCTGACTTTTGCATAAAAAAAAAGATCCAAGAATGTCTACTATAATCATCTACAAATATAACATAGTAAGATACCCCGCCTTTAGATATAATTGGAGCCGGTCCCCATACATCCGAATGTACTAACTCAAATGGATTTTTGGATATAAATTGTCTTTGCCCAAAGGGTAAAACTTTCATTTTACCAAGAATACGATCTTCACAAACCAAATTCTTTTCTTTATAATAAGAAATGGAAACAAGTGTAATTTGGTCATACTAGGATGTTCTAGTATTTTGTGTCAATTTTCTATATCTTTCTTTTCCACAAAATTACAAAAAGATTGTTTTGATAACTCAAGATTGTCCATTACATAGAGATCTCCTCTTCTATGCCTCGCCCAATCTGCTTCTCGGACTGGAGATCCTGTATTAAACAATCATTAGAAGAGAATAAAACTTTACAACCATGATCTGTAATTTGTGAAACCGATAAAAGGTTCAAATTTAATTTTGGCACAACCCTAATATTTGATATGTAAAAGTTTGGTTGTTTTTTAAAGATTCCAAAACTTTTGATTTTTAAGGATGTTCCGTCGGCGGTTGAAACATAAGAATCATTTGAGTTAGAATGACATTCGGATAATATTGACTCATTTGGAGTCATATGAAAAGAGGCACCAGAGTCCAAGATCCAACAAGTCTTACCAGGGTCACCACTTGTGGATACGGCTGCCCCCGAAAAGGAAGAAGCTTGAGTTTTGAACATTGGTTGTAGCGCCTCCATTAATTGAGCTAAAGATAGGGAGCCAATGCATTTGGAGTCGTCAACATCATTTCTTTCCACCGAAGCAACTCTCTTATCATCTCAATGATCTTCTTTCTTTTTTTTGGACAAAACGGCTTGATGTGTCCCGGTTCATAACAATGATAGTATATGATTTTGCCACCTTTTTTGTCGTTCCTCTCATAGTTAGGATTTCTCCCATTCTCATTTTTCACAAATGAGGAGGTTTATAACTCCTAGTATGATTATCGGGCTTTGACATAGCAAGCACGGTTTCTTCATCCTTTGAAGCGGATGACTTCTTCAATCTATTTTCTTCCATAGTCAATTCTTCAAGAGTTTCGACTATGGATGGCACACCTCCTCTATGAAGGAGAGCCGATTTAGTTCCCTCAAATTCGGGCCTAAGCCCATTCACAAATTGGTAGAAATGGTCTATTTTACATCTTGAGGACAATGCCATTTTGGCTCAAGAAGAGCCAATTCATCCCAAATGAGAGAAAGTGCATTGTAATATTCTCTAATACTCATTTCTCCTTGGGTCATGGTTCTCACCTTGTTTTGGACATTGCATATGTGAGCAATATCTTTAAGACTATACATGTCTTTAAGATATTTCCATGCATCACTAGCGAAATCAAATTTCGCTAAGCTAGAACATTTGTGGATGTTTACACTATTGATGAGCCATCCAATTATTTTGGAGTGACCCATCCTTCACTCTTTCCATTTTTTCTCATAATCGAAAACGGCTTTACCTATTTCCTCTCCTTGAAGAACAACCTCTTTCCCATTCTAAATTTTCGTAAGAATGAGCTTGGGATCTCTTCCAGTACTGTACACCAACCCCATAATCTCTTTTCCCATATTTTTGTAAAAGTATCTCCAACAAGATACTAAGATCAAGACCTTAGTATTCTTGATAATAAACTTGGCACATATGCACAATAAGAACACTTTAGAACACTTGTGCACAAAAGCACAACTCACAAAATCTCACAAATGCACAACGACATAAAAAATATTGGAATCACTTTATTGAGCACTTGGGCTTTGACTCAAAGCCATGAGAAAATACAAAGGGGAGAGCCCCTATTTATAACAACCAAAAGGAGACTTGGAGGGGCTCCACTCATAGACGTTAAAGCCCCTCCAACGGTCACAAATGTGACCGTTGGAGGGGCCCAACGTCTATTTGAGTGGGCCCCCCAAGGTACTTTTTGGTACTTAAAAGAAAAGAAATAAAAAATAAAAAGAAAGAAAAAATAAAATTAATTTACAATCACATTCATAAAAGTGAATGTGCATAAAACAGTGGAAAAGACTAAACTACCCCTACGGCTAAACAAATAGAAATATATATTTTATATATATAATAAGTAGATACATATACATATATATTAATATATGTATATGTATTACCTTATATATATAAAATATATATATTACATTACATGATTAATTACATAATTTAACAATTTTGTGTTTAACTATGGATGCCTACATCACATAGTTTGTATCGTTTAGGCGTACGGGAATGGAGACCATTACCTCTCTTTCATTCTCCATTTCCTTACAAGGCTAAGAGAAAGGGTAGAGAACGAAGAAGAAAGAAAAAGACTGAAATACAAGACTTATTTGAGAGTTGGCATGCTTCCCGTTGCAACAATCCTCGATTTGTTGAATCCTCTAAGTGTACGATTCTCCTCTTGATATTGCCACGAACTTTTTTCAAAAAACTTGCCTTTAGACCACCAAAGCTCTGATACCATGTAATGAAGTGGATTGAATCCAATACACATGCAAGAACACACTTTCAATCAAGTAAAAATACTTGATTGAATCACGAAACCACCCACACAAGGGTCTACAAACTTGTTATTGCATAGAAGCACTCAAGAATGAGTTGGGAATACATGGCCACAAGAGGCCCATATATAATACAATGGAGCCAATAGGGTGCAGGTCCATATGGCTGTTGGGGCTGCACCCAACAGTCATAAATATAGCTGTTGGGGCAGCTCCAACCGCTATTTGGAGCTGTCCCATCAAATCTGAAAAAGACAAAAGGTGAAAAAGAAAAAAGACAAAAAATAAATACATGAAATAAAATACAGAAATGTCAGCCCCTAATGGGCTGACACCTATTACAGAGAAAAGACCAAAATATTCCTAATGGGTATTTCGGTTAACAATAAACACATATACATATATATATGTATATATATATACATACACACTTATATGTATATCTTAACAATAATAAGTCATTACTATCCGATTACACTAATTCATATTTTTCATGTTTATCAACTGTCGATGGTACTCTTTTAAAAGTTAAAAGTATAAGAAATTTTTACAAACTAAGGTGATTTAAATAAGTTCTTTATTCCAAATGTTAGATTTATTCCAAAACTTGACTTAAACCTTCTTTCGGTTTCTCAAATTTTTTATTATAGGTGCAAGGTCTTCTTCTCATCTAAGGCTAGTTGGGCGCATGATCTTCAGTCAGGGAAGCTGATTGGGCACGACCATAGAAGAGGAGACCTTTATTATATGAACTCTTTATGTCTACCCAAAAATTCTTTTTGTAATCATGCCCAAGAAATTGAGTTAGATCATTATCATAAATGATTAGGACATCTAAGTATATCCAAACTTTCTCTCTTTTCATTTTTTGAAAAATTTTGTAAGGAAAAAGAATATGTATGCAAAGATTGTATTCTTGGAAAAATGCAAATATTACCTTTTGGATCTAGAACTTTGACTAATGAAATTTTTGAATTGGTACATTCGGATGCATGAGGTGTCGCTCCCGTTATGTCAAAAGGTGGTTACTCATATTTTGCTACATTCATAGATGATTTTAGTAGTCATACTTGGATTTACTTCCTTAGACTCAAATCTGACGTTTTTTCATGTTTTTACAATCTTATTAAAAATCAAATTTAAAACAAATATTAAAACCTTCCACTTCGACTCCGGGAGAGAGTTTCTTTCAAAAGAATTTCAATCATACCTAAAAACCCATCTTATTTTACACCAAAAATCATGTCCTTGGACTCCTTAACAAAATGGAATTGCTGGAAGAAAATATCACCACATTATTGAAACTACTAGAACATTACTTATTTCAAAGGAAGTTCCAAAGATGTTTTGGGTCGAAGCTGCTCTCATCGCGGTCTATTTGATAAATAGAATGCCTTCTAAAATTTTAGAAAACAAATCTCCAATTGAAATATTTGTTAAGACTACTCCCGATTTGAAAAAATAATTTTTTTTTTGGATGTAAATGTTTTGTGCTTCTTGAAAAATACAGCAAACTCTCTCCTAAAGCTATTGAATGTGTTTTTATTAGATATGCTGATAATAAAAAAGGCTATCGATGTTATGGTTGAAAAAATGATAAGCTTTATGTATTTAGTGACATTACTTTTCTTTAAAAAGAAAAGGGATTTGATTTTGAAAAACCTAAGGAAGATTCTGGGAATGCTTTTTTGTTTGACTTATTGCCTAAGTTCAATTATGACAATAATGATGATATAGTTAGTGATAATGTTGAGCAAAATGATGAACCAAGAGAAGAAAGAGAACCGACTCATAACCTTATAAAATACTCTACACGTGACAATAGGGAGCATCACAATGAAGATCCTAGTGTTAAAAGATTTGAACGAATAACTAGAATTCCAAGTAGGTTTGATTCATATGAATCATTTTCTTCAAACTATAGGGCATGTCTTCTAGCAGTTTACTCGCATTATGAACCATCCAACTATAGAGGCTATGAAAATAGAATTAGATACATTACACAAGGCCTATACTTGGGAAGTTCAACATTTACCCAAGGGAAATAAGACAATAGAATGCAAATGGGTATTTAAGGTCAAAACAAAGAGTGATAGATCCCTAAAAAGATATAAAACAAGATTAGTTGCGAAAGGGTATTATCGAAAATATGGTATAGATTATGAGGAAACCTTTGCCACAGTAGCTCGCATGACCACTGTTAGGACTTTAGTTGCAATAGCATCTATTAGGAAATGACCTATATATCAGTTAAATGTTAAGAATGCTTTCCTAAATGAAAATTTAAATGAAGAAGTTTACATGGATCCTCCTTTTGGTTTGACTATTGAAAATGGTATGGTTTTTCGTCTTTGAAAGACTTTATATGGGCTTAAACAAGCTCCTAAAGCCTGGTATTATCGGTTTAGTGAAACTATGATAAATTTTGGATTTAAATCCTGTTATACTGACATAATTCTTTTTGTAAGATTTACAGGTACTTCACTCGTCCTGTTGCTTTTGTATGTTGATAGGATCATCACTAGAAATGATTAGAAGAAAATTAAAGAAATTAAAATTATACTTAAGAAATCTTTTGATATGACTGACCTTGGTTTTTTGAGATATTTTCTAGGTATTGAAGTAGCATATTTGCCAAGAAAATACATTTTGTTTCAAATAAAGTTTGCAGTTGATATTGTTGCACGTTCAGAAATCGCAAACACAAAATATGCTGACACTCCTGAAATAATAAATGCCAAAATGCAAGCTGAAGACATAGTCTTATTAGATAATCCAACTCCTTATAGGCAACTTATCGAATCACTAATGTACTTATCTATTGCTAGACTAGATATTGTGCTTGCAGTACATACTGCTAGTTAGTTTCAGCATGCGCCTACATCAGTTCACATGAGTGTTGTGTTAAGAATAGTTCGATACATCAAGAAGACTATATCTAAAGGTATATTCTTATTCTCTTCTTGATCTTTAAATCTTATTGCTTATACTGATTCTGATTGGGGGTGGGGATCCCAATAACTGACACTTAACCACAGGTTTTTATGTGTTTATAGGTGATTCTCTCATTTCTTAGAGATGCAAAAAATGATAAAAAGTGTCTTTGTCTTCTACATAAGCTGAATATAGGGCGATGGCTACAACAACAACCGAGGTCATATGGATGACATCCTTGCTTTCAGATATAGGGTTAGCTGTTTCAGAACCTTCAAAGTTGTGCTACGATAACAAAAATATTATAATATATACCTAGCAATCATACGTTTCATGAAAGAACAAAGCATATTGAGATGGATTGCCACTATGTTCAAGAAGAATACTTGAAGGGGACGATTACTTTACCATATGTTCAGTCCGAGTTTCAAATTGCGGATTTCTTCACCAAAGCTCTTCCTGTACCAAGATTTTTGTTTTTTCTTAACAAACTTTCATGTAAGTTTAAGGAGTGTTAAAATACAATGTATATTCTTTTGTATTTAACTGATATACATATATCTATACAATATACATATATCAAGGGTATTTTGGTCATTTAATGTCCTGTAATAGAATACAATCCACTAGGGACTATAGAGTCTTTTTTTTTTTTCTATTTTTTTATATTGTATGTCTATATGACTGTTGGGTGGCAGTTCAACAATCACCGTTGGAGGCAGTTGGACTGCCTCTATTGCATGTGAGGCTCTATAAATAGAGCCTCACTACCTCTTGTTCTCTCATGCTTTTCACAAGCATTTGGTGTGTTATTATGATAATATTTATTTTTATATTGTTCTTGTGAGATTGTGTGCTTGCTTCCTTTGTGAAATTATATTTGACCCAATAGTGGTCTTTGTGAGTTTGTGATCTCTTGTAGCCCTTAGTGGCATTCCAATGTGATTGCTATTCACTTCATTTCAACCATATCTTATCTTTTACATGTAATTGAATTCAGATTTTCATCAAATCTGGATATTTGTCGGATTCAGTAGCAAACAGTCAAAACCATATCCGCATATGATTATAAGCAAATTTGGGTTACCAAATCCAACTAAACAGAGTAATGTTGTATAAAATCTGATCCATTGACATCCCTAAAGGGTTCCACCTGTTTTGGTTAAACTTGATCCATGTAAGGATCTGGATCCAAACTCTAGTGTCTACCTTTTGAGTAGACATTGCTTGAGAAAGGATCCTATCCTACGACATATGATGTCGCACGATCCCATGTCGATCGTGGCCATCCAACAGATGCATCTGAATGGCTAGAGTTAGATCCACATTTGGGTAGCGTGGACTAATCCTAAGTGCTAATTGGATGTCTAGGATCAGTTTAGCATGAATTTCCATCATATGTCACATGATGAGATCCGTCCTTTTGCCAAGAGGAGTTGTGTTCATATGATGCTGAGAAGCAGATTGTTCCCAAAACGACAGAAACAAATAGGATGGTTGCCTTCACAGATTTGGGTATTTGACAAACGGATTCTGGCATTGGAAAAATGTCTGAATCCGTGGAGTGGGTAACTTCGACGAGTAATTTACGGTAGGCAATTTTCAATTTCCGGCTAGAATTGTCGATGGTTATTAAGGCATTTGCATTGCTTCATAATCTCGTTAGCTGTAGAAGATTGAGGTTAACATGCTCTCATTGTCCCCACTTTCACGGTGTTGCCCAGAGTCAGAGTCCTGAAGGAGTTAAATGACCAAGTGTTTGTTCAAATTCCTGAGAGAGTTGGGCAGCAATCTTCTGATGAAACTCTACCTAAAGATGCATGTGATATGTTTGATGAAATGCCTCAGAGGGAAGCACTTCACCTGTTTGATTCAATTCCACAAAGGGATTGTGAAACCATGAATGTTGTTATCATTAGATTAGCAAAACAAGCGCACACCGAAGAAGTCCTGCGGTTATTTGGCCTTATGCATGGGTTTGGTTAGGGATTAGGGATTTAGTTGGGAAAGGGGAGGGTAAGGACTTGGGGCCCGTCGGGCTTAATGGGGCCCCAGTGACCACCCTCACTCGAACCCGATCGGGTCAGGATGGGCACTACCATTGACCTTCTGTGGTTAGGGTGGGCCTTGCTGCGGGTCAGGGTGGGCACTACCCAACTTGACCCATACCCCCTTGGGGGGTTTCAGTAGGTCAGGGTGGGCACGTGCCCACCCTCCTTCTAATGTGGCTCTGCCCCTGATAAGGAGCATAGACAACTTGCTCTTCAAGTACCAAAACATATGCTTGCTTAATCCTTTTGTGAATAGATCGTCCACTTGATCCTGAGTTCCAATGAATTGTGTTGTGATTTCACCATTTTCAATCTTGCTTTTGATAAAATGCTGATCAATCTTGATACGTTTAGTTCTCCTGTGTTGAATAGGATTAACTGATCTTAATGGCACTTTGATTGTCACAAAACAATATTGAGCTTGGCACTTATTGATTTAAATAAGATAATAATTATCTAATCCATGTGATTTCAGATGAAGTTGTCATAGATCTATGTTCTGCCTCAGTACTGGAACAAGCTACGACTTTCTGTTTTTTACTACTACACGAAACTAAATTATGTCCAATAAAAATACAATATCCAGAAACAAATTTTATCTCATCTGGGTCTCCATCCCAATCTGCATCTCAAAAGGCCATTACTTTTACCTTGTTGTCATTGTTATTGTTTCTACGATAACAAAGCCCATTTCCAAGTGTGCCTTTTAAATATTGAAGGATCCTTTTAATTGCTTCAACATAACTAGTACGTGGGCAATGCATAAATTGTTAAACTTGATTCATTGCATAAACGATATTTGGTCGATTAAGGTAAGATATTAAAGCATGCTTACAATGCTCCTTGATGTGATTTTTTGCAAACAGTTATTTTAAAACAAGAACTGCACACCAAATAATAAATTCAAAACCAGTTTTTGCACTCGTGTAGAGTGGCAAGTCAGATCGTCTCCTCAGGAAACGAGAAATAAGACATAATATTTCACTTAAAATCTCACTTTATTAATACTTCAAAAGAAAATAAAAGAATTACACTATGTTTGTAATTACAATGCGATAAAATTAACATGATTAAAATGAAAGCAAATCCTAAACTAAGCTCGTGACTCTCTCTTCGGGCTCAATTAAAGAGGCAATGATAAATATCCTCCTTCGTAAGTAGCAACCTCTAAGCGAAAATTCGTGCGAAATAAAATAACACAACTATACCTACACTAGCAAGACTATTATTAAAATAACCAGAAAACTGAAAAAAAATTAATGAATAAACCAATTTAATAAACTAACAAAGAACTATATGCTAAATCTACTTAAATCTATTATATGCCTAACTACAAGCAGTGGGTGAGAAGACTTACCTCAAGGGTTGTCCGACGAGTTTTAGAAAGAAGAAAGCTGTCCACCTTTCTTGTAAACACGTACCCACATTTTTTTCTTGCTGCAACGTTGATATCCTCTTGCTGCACACGTCCCGGAGCCGAGTCTACGAAGGGGAAGATTGATGGAGAAGAAAAGATGGCCGACGGTTGCTAGATGGGATTCTCGGCCTCCAGCAATGAAGGTAATTGGCGTTTTCAAGCCAAATCCGTTTTGAAGCTCCAAAAGATTGTACCTACAACGATTAGATACAAAATATAGCAAAAAGAATAAAGAGAATGCGAAGAACACGAAGAGAATCCTGGAGAAAACCAAAAAGAAAAGAAAGAAAAGAAGAGAAAAACGATAGAGAAGAAGAAGAGGAAGAAGAAAAGAGGATGGCATGACTTCCAAGGCTGTTGGACGAGTTTTAGGGTTGCTGTAGCTTTCTCTTTATATGAAAAAATTATCCTATTTCCTAAAACAACCCTTAGTTTAGGCTATTTTCAACAACTACCTTCAATTTGTTAAAATTTGCAACTTACCTCTAGGCGCCATCTTTGAGGGTGATTCGGTCTTTTCTCACCTTGGATCTTCAAATCTTGGATGAGTTCGAGTATGAATCTGATCCAAGGTCCATGGTAAAGGCTTTGGGTCAGATATGGATCCAAATCTCTTTGAAAACTGTTTCTATGACCTTGAAATAGCTCTCTCTTTCATTTTAACTCGGTTTCAAGCGCTAACCGAAGCCTCTTTGTACCTAAGACATCACAAACATGGATACTTAAGCCATAAAACCACATATAAATGCATGATAAAATAATATGCATTTTATGCGTTATCAAATGCCCCCATGCTTGCTTGTTTGCCAGTCCCTGACCAAACAAATCCTAAGCAACCTCTAATTAGATACGCTAAGAAACTGAAAATAGCAATGCATAAATTCAAAAGTAATACAAGTACAACTCCTAATTATCCTAATTCATAGGAATTATGATTGCATTTAGCATATGCAACACGACCTTTAAACCCCTGGGTTACTCCAGTGTGCGAGTTTGGTTTCACGAGGGTTTAAAGTGATGCTACCCACAAACATCTCTGTTATGAATATATCCAGTATTTTCCAAAAAGCATTAGGCATTTCAGAAAACGAGTTTGAACATATATTTCATGCAAATGTATTCTCATAACATGTTTAGAGTCTAACACGCCTCCATAGTAATAAAGATTTTCCTTCTACTTTTCTAGAGTTTGTAATTATCTATGTTTTTTTCTCAGAAAATCAAGAACATTCATATTATTGCCCATCTATCCTCACATGTATGTTTTCTGAACAATTTTTAAATTTTTTTCTAAGCAATGAATTTTCATTAAGCTCCATTTTTTTATTTTTTCAATTCGAGCACTATGTCAATTTCAAGCTTTCACAACCCATATAGCGAGCTTTGGGTCAGTGACTCTCGGGCCAGACGACCTTAGGGCACTAGATACAAAATATCCCTCAGACTTAATCACTCGAGTCACTAAACTCTAGATTTTCATAGCTATACAATTTTCTTCCGGTCATGTGCAATTGAAATGAAATGGAGATCTTCGAAACACGAGCTTTGATTAACAAGAGCAAGTGTCAAGAATGACACTAAAGCATAACCCTTAAAAAGGGTATAACTGGAAACAAAATAAAAATAAAAATGTATTCTTTATTGATATGAAAAACCAATTGCTTAAGAAGCATTGGAGTGAAATACAAGAGGGGCTGCACCCCTTTATATACACAGATGAAAGAGGACTCAATAGAGCTGTTGGGCACAGTCCAACAGCTCTATTAAGAGCTGTTGGACTGTGTCAGTCCAACAGCTCTATTGCTAGTCAAGTCTGGACAGGACTTGACTAGCAACAGTCATTCTAGTTCAAACTGAACTAGATGACATAAAGACAAAAAATAAAAATAAAGGAAAAAAAATACAGAAAAGAAAGAAATTAAAAATGTATTTATATATATAATAATATAATATTATTATATATACATATATGTACAGGTTTACATTTTAACACTCCCCCTCAAACTTACGGTACAATGAGCGAAAGTTTGTCTAAGAGAAAGTGAAATCGGGGAGCAGCGAGAGGCTTTGTAAAGAGGTCTGCTAACTGATATTCTGAAGTGACATATGGCAGATCAATTATCCCGTGTAGATATTCCTCTCTGACGTAGTGACAATCCATTTCGATGTGTTTGGTGCGTTCGTGGAATGTTCTGTTACTGGCAATGTAGATCGCACTTTTGTTGTCACAACACATTTGTGAAGCCTTTGTTGCTCAACTCCCATGTCAGCAAGCAGTCGTCAGAGCCAAACTACTTCCATGGTCGTGGTTGCCATAGCTCTGTATTCAGCTTCGGTGGATGAGAGAGATACCTTCTGCTGCTTTTTACACCTCCACGAGATTAATGATTCTCCTAAAAAGACACAAAAGCCAGTGGTTGAGTGTCTGTTATTGGGATCACCTCCCCAATCAGCATCAGTATATGCAATTAAATCAAGAGAAGAGGAGGAAGATAAGAAAAGTCCTCGTGAAAGAGAGGACTTGATGTATCTGATAATACACATGACTGCTCCCATATGAACAGAAGTAGGAGCATGTTGAAATTGACTTGCTGTATGAACAGCATGTGCTATATCTGGTCTGGTAATGGATAGATAGGAAAGTGCCCCGACAAGCTGTCTGTAAGGAGTAGGGTCTGCAAGAAGTTCTCCATCATCAATCTTCATTTTAACATTAACAACTTCTGGAGTGTCAACTTTCTTATCATCAGTAATACCAGACCTGAAAACAATATCAAAAGCAAATTTAGTCTGAGATAATAAATATCCTCTAGGAGAATAAGCAACTTCAATGCCTAAAAAATATCTCAACAAGCCCAAATCAGTCATTTCAAAATGAGATTTAAGAAGTGTTTTGATTGTTTCAACTCCCTGTTTATCGCTTCCGGTGATGATCATATCATCCACATAAAGAAGAAGCACAATGATTCCTGCATCAGAATTCTTAATAAACAAAGCAGTGTCAGTTAAACAGAATTGAAAACCAATATCAATCATAACACGACTAAACCTATCATACCAAGCTTTTGGTGCTTGTTTAAGTCCATAAAGAGCTTTTTCTAAGCGAAGGACTTTACCCTTAGGAATACTTAGACCAGGAGGGGGTTCTATATATACTTCTTCAACTAGCTTTCCATTTAAAAAAGCATTTTTGACATCCATTTGAAAAATAGACCATTTTTTGATAGAAGCTAAGGCAATTAAGGTTCGGACAGTAGTCATACGAGCCACCGGAGCAAAGGTTTCTTCATAATCAATCCCATATTCTTGGGCATAACCTTTGGCTACTAAACGGGCTTTATATCTTTCAAGAGTACCATCACTCTTGGTTTTAATTTTATAAACCCATCGACATCCTATAGTTTTCTTCCCTGGAGGAAGATCTTGAATATTCCATGTAGAAGCCTTTTCAAGTGCATCTAATTCAACTTTCATGGCTTCTATCCATTTGATATCATTTTTTGCTTGAAAATATGTGGATGGTTCTTCATATGAGTGAATTAATGCAATAACTGCCCTATATGTGGGTGAGAAAGACTCGTATGATACAAACTTTTCTGGAGGCCTCGAGATTCGGGATGATTGTCTAGTTGGAATGTTAAAATATTTCTCAAGTGCACATGGAGTATTAGACTCTTGTCGCCTGGAATATTGAATACTAGTATCTCTATGAACTTCTTCATTTTCAACATTAAGATCAATAATTCTTGGATCATCATCAAAGTTACAATCAAGGTCATATTCATCAGATGTTGATGTTAGATCTAGCAAAAAGGAGTACTCAGTGACGTCTTTTAATTTTCTAAAATCAAAGAAGCTCTCCTTTTCAAGAAAGGAAACATTTCTAGACACATATAGTTTATTATTTTTGAAGTCAAAACATCTATAACCTTTCTGGTTTTCAGCATATCCTAAAAAGGCACAGGGAATCGCACGAGGGGAAAGTTTATCATTTTTGTCAGTAAATATGAAACATTTGCACCCAAATATTCTTAATCTAGAGTAGTCTGGAGAAATGTTCATAAGTTTTTCAATGGGAGTGATATTTTGTAACGAAGAAGATGGCATCCTATTAATGAGATAGGTGGCAGTTAAGGCAGCTTCTGCCCAAAAGTCTTTAGGGACTTGATTTGCTATTAATAAAGTTCTAGTGGTTTCTATAATATGACGATGTTTTCGTTCTGCCAGTCCATTTTGTTGAGGTGTATAAGGACAAGATCTTTGATGTGTGATGCCATGCAATTTAAGATAATTTTGAAAATCTGTGGATAAAAACTCTCCCCCTGAATCTGTGCGAAAAATAGTAATATCATTTTGAAATTTGTTTTTAACCATATTATGAAAAGTTTGAAAGTATGAAAATACTTCAGACTTATTTTTGAGAAAGTACATCCACGTATGTCGGGAGAAATCATCGACAAAAATAACATAGTAAACAAATCCTCCTTTAGAAATTACTGGTGCAGGACCCCAAACATCCGAGTGTATTAATTCAAGTGGTCTTGAAGAGAAAAAGGTTCTGTTCTGAAATGGTAATCTTTTCATTTTGCCGAGAATACAATCTTTACAATCAAATGATTCAGAGTTACAAAATTTCCCTAGATTTGGAAAATGTTGGATTTTGGCTATATGTGGGTGACCAAGTCTCTTATGCCACAGTTCCAACTCTATTTTTTGAATATTATAACAAAAAGCTTTCTTCGGCATTTCCAAAAAATCCATGTAATAGAGTCCTCCTTCTCTATGGCCTTCCCCAATCAGCTTGCCTGACTGGCGATCCTGTACCCAACAACCATGAGAAGAAAAAGAAATATTACACCCATAATCAGAAATTTGAGATACAGATAAAAGATTTAAATTTAATTTGGGAACATGTCTAATTTCTGGAATAAAAAAATTTTTTGTTTTATAAATTTTTTCAAAATCTCCTATTCCTTCTATTTCAAGAGAAGTCCCATCAGCAGTAAAGACCTTTGACACACTTGTTTTATTTTTAACACATTTGGATAGACTTTGATTATTTGGGGTCATATGAAAAGATGCACCAGAGTCAAGAAGCCAAGAAATTTTACCTAAATCAGAAAAAGATGAGGCTGCTGCGCCGGTTGAAGCTTCAGATGAGGAAGAGGCACCTTTGATGAGAGGCTGAAGGATCTCCATTAGTTGGGCCAGGGAAACTGGTGCATCCTGATCTTTAGGCTCCGATCCAGCAATTGCAGCTCTTTTTTCTCTCAGCTCCTTAAGTTTGGGACATTGTGGCCTGTAGTGTCCCGGTTCATGACAGTGATGACAAATAACTTTCTTCTTATCATAGTCACCATTTTGTCGGTTAAAGTGAGGAGGCCTATATGATCGAACATGATTCCCTGGTCTAGACGGCTAAAACGGAATCATCTTCAATTTTTAAAGAACCTTTCCGGAGGCGATTTTCTTCCATTGTTAACTCTTCAATAGTTTCCACAATAGAAGGAATTTTTCCCCGGTGAAGTAGGGCCGATTTAGTGGTTTCAAATTCCGGCCTTAATTTAGTGATAAACTGGTAAAAATGTTCAACATCGAGTTGTTTCTGACGAAGCTCGATGTCTTCGGCACAATGCCACTTTGGTTCTAAAAGGGAAAGTTCTTCCCAAAGTTCGGACAACCCATTGTAATATTCACGAATAGTTTTGTCTCCTTGTGTCATCATTCGAACTTTTTCTTGGAGGTTGCACATGTGTGCAATATCTTTAAGGGAATACATATTCTTAAGGTATTCCCATGCCTTATCGGCATGATCAAATTTGGCAAGACTTGAGCATTTTTTAATGTCAACGCTATTGATAAGCCATGACATTATCTTCGCATGAGATATTCTCCATTCTTTCCATTTCTTCTCGTATGAGGCAATAGCCTTGATTTTCTCTTCTTCCGATAGAGGGACGTCTTTATCTCCCTCCTTTTTAGTAAGAGATAGCTTAGGTTCCGAATCAGAACCATCCACAATCCCCCATAAGCCTTTTCCCCATATATGGTGCTTCATGATTGAAGCCCATGTTACATAGTTCGTATCGCTTAGTTTCATAGGCATGATGGTGACTTTATCATTGTCATCCATCGATTACAAGGAGAGAAAGAATAGGGATAGAAGAGAAACAAGAAGGAAAATGAGAAAGAAAGAAAAAAAAAAACAATACAACAAGATGTGAAATCTTCTCCAATGAAGTGATAAAACACTTCTCTTCAAGTGGCGAACACTTTTGCAAACGGGCACGGAAACCGAGGCAGCTTTTCCTCAAGATTTAGTACTTCCGCGGCTTTGATACCATGAAATGAAATGGGGATCTTCGAAACACGAGCTTTGATTAACAAGAGCAAGTGTCAAGAATGACACTAAAGCATAACCCTTAAAAAGGGTATAACTGGAAACAAAATAAAAATAAAAATGTATTCTTTATTGATATGAAAAACCAATTGCTTAAGAAGCATTGGAGTGAAATACAAGAGGGGTTGCACCCCTTTATATACACAGCTGAAAGAGGACTCAATAGAGCTGTTGGGCACAGTCCAACAGCTCTATTTAGAGCTGTTGGAATGTGTCAGTCCAACAGCTCTATTAAGAGCTGTTGGACTGTGTCAGTCCAACAGCTCTATTGCTAGTCAAGTCTGGACAAGACTTGACTAGCAACAGTCATTCTAGTTCAAACTGAACTAGATGACATAAAGACAAAAAATAAAAATAAAGGAAAAAAAATACAGAAAAGAAAGAAATTAAAAATGTATTTATATATATAATAATATAATATTATTATATATACATATATGTACAGTTTTACATTTTAACAGCAATGTCTACACATCTTAGGCTTTCTAATGAGTCCACGTAACGAGTGTTGGGCCAGTGACTCCCAAACCAGACGGCTTTAGGGCACCAGGTGTAGAACACCCCTCGAGCTTACTTGCTCGAACCCACTAGGCCACAAGTGTTGACTAGACAAAGAAGTTTGACCGTCCCAATTGCCCTGTTTGTGTGAGCGCAAGCAATTTGCATTGTGCATGAACCCAGCTACTAAGGAACAACTACGAAATTCAAGACAAACTACACATGTGCTCTATTCTGATTATCACTTTATATTTTCACTGCTTATTTTTTCACAAAATAACTGTGCATATTCATTCATGCAATTCAAAACAAACTCTAATAATCATATCCTATCTTTTCTTTGAAATCCACCTAAATAACCACTCTTTCGAGATTGAATTCAGATTTTTTTTTCACGTAGGGCTTAAAAATCCTCTAAATTGTAAGATCATGTAAAAACATTCATATAATGCTGAAACTTATTTCTCAAAAGCCTAACTTCATGAGTTTTTACCAAAAATAGATATATGGAGAAAAAAACTATATGCTTATGCAATCCTAAGCTATGCATAAATAAATAAAGTTTCCACTATTTTTGGTATTTGATTATAATTTACATTGAGGAATTGAATAATAAAATAAAGAAAGAAAAGAGAAAAAATAAAGTCTTGAACTTTCTTGCAAAATCAGCAAACATGTTAGTAGAAATATGTAGGCTTTTCGAGATTTATCCAACAATATCTGAAATTTGAGGGATATTATCCAAAATAAGCCTTTTCCCATGCATTCATAAAACAAAATTTCTAAATAATCTAAATAAAATACATGATTTAATAAACTATAAAACAAAACTTATTATAAAATAAATTTCCGAATTGAAGGTAAAAAGACCAAAATACCCCTAAAAATTTAGACTAATTGCAAAAACAGTATTAAAAACTAGGGTTTTAGAAACGATTTTTAAAGTATGTCTAATACAAAAACTAGACAAGTTCAAATTGACACCAAATCGGGTGGAGAGCACCCTGACATCATCAGGAACATGAACAATCTTTAAAACTACAAAAACTACTTACAAAAATAATAATATAAACGAGAAAAGGTCGAATTTGCCCGTATTTCTGCAGAACAGGATTTTACAGAAAACTGGTTCTTTGAAATCAGCAAAATAAAATATCAATTGACCTCCTAAAATCTTGAAAATTGACATGAAGACTCCTAAAAACCCTAGAGACAGCATGCAATCAAAAAATAAATTTAATAAATGCTCAGGGAAAAGCTATTAAATTAACAAGTAGAAACAGGCTGCAGAACGAGATATTTTGTACCTGTCACAATTTTGGGTCAAAATAAAATAGTAAACAGTCATAAAAAGTTACCAAATTTTTCAGAAATAGATTAGACACGACAACGAAGAAATCCCTTTTTACGGATATGAAAAATCATCTTCGGTTAGGGAGATATGACTCCGACAAGTTGACCCTGATTATGAACAACGGCCTGACGGTGTAGAAAAACAGGTTCTGTTTTTTTGGCTAAAATAAAATAGCAAACAGACATAAAAAATTACCAGATTCATCAGGAATAAACTAGACATGCAGACGAAGAAGTCACTTTTTACGAATCTGACAAATCATCTCCGGTTAGGGAGATATGACTCCGACAAGTTGAACCAGGCTGCGAATAGCGATCAAACGATGCAAAAAACAGGTTTCGACTTTTATTTTTGAGAACGGGTCAAAATATGCCAAAAAATAATGAAACTTGGCCAGATTCACGTAAGCATATGGATTTATATCTCATAAAAAATTCAACTCAAAACGATAAAAATAAGTATATAAAATAATGATGCTAACACGAGGGCCAAAATCAAGATTTTGAGCATGACTGATAAACAAGATTAAACCTAATCTAAACATGCATAAAAAAAGAAAAAGATGAAATATTCTTGATTCTGTATGGATGCAAACAATAATGCAAACCTAGATCTATGATGCACATAAATAATAAAAGAAAAATAATGAAGCATGGGATTTATTTTGCTATAGCTGATTGGAAGGAGGGACTCGGTTTATGAGAAACCGAGTTCCAGCCTTCTCATGACTATGAAAAAAAGAAAAAAATGCAACAATAATAGTAATAACAGTAAAAGAAAATAAAAAGAGAGGGAGAGAAGTTACCTGTGGTTCCTCCTTCGCTGCAATCGAAAACGAAGAAAAAAGGAGGGCGACACTTAGGGAAGGAGGAAAATAAAAGAAATCAAGAAGAAGAGCGAGCTAGAGGAGAGAGAGTTGGGCTTGCTTCATTCATGCTGGACGCCCCCCCTTGAATTCTATTTATAAGAAAAATCAGAAGAGGATAGGGATTCTAGGGGGTCCCATATTTGCTTAATTAATTAGCAACTAATTAGCAAAATTAGGGAAAATCAATTTTCTCAAAAGAGTCCACATTTGGTTTTATTTTTGACTTTTTCTTTTTTAATCTAATTAAAATACCTAACAAAAAAGGGATTAGAACTCTCTAGATGTGGCACCATTTGAGTGGGGTCCACATTTGATTTTAAAACAAATAATAAAAGGTTAAAATCAAGAGGGGATAAAATTAAAAGATAAAAAATCAAAACAAAGTCCTAAATCAACTAGTTGTTTGAAATAATAAAATGAAAAGAATGATCTAGAGGTGATGCCGCCTAGGTGGGTCCCATCTGATGTGGATTGGATCTTAAGATCCATTTTGAAATTCGAATCTAACAAAAATCCAAATCAAAATCCAATCTGGATCTAGATCTGGTACACATTGTTTTTATGAAAAAGGCATTTCAAAATATCAAATGTAAAACACTGGGTTTTGATTAAAATATAAAGATCAATTTTGAACCCAGGTTTGAAATTGGAAGAAAGTTTTGAATTCGGATTTGGATCCGAAGTTTCAAATGATAAATGGATCTGGATCTCAGACAATAAGTATGATCCATGCTTGAAAATGATGGACAGATCCTGGATGAAAGATAAGACATTAAAAATGGATCCTGAATAGTAAAAGGGTAAGCTAGATCCTGGATCAAGGATGAGCTTGCAGAAGCGGATCCCGAATCAAGATAATATGGTGGAAATGGATCCTGGATATTAAATAAGAGTTGAAGAATGGATCATGAAATGATAAATAATTGATAAGTGGACCCTGGATATCTAATGTAGAGATCCGGGTCTGAGGACAAAATAGACCCTGGAAATAGATAACAAAGCAGATTGTATAAAAAGATCTAGGTCCAGAATAGAGAATGAATATTGGACATCAGATCCAGTATTGGATCCGATCAGGTATCCAATGTCCAAATTGAAACATAGATTGAATCTCAGATATAGATAGAGTATCAAATACTAGAATTGATCTGAGTCCAGATTAGAAATTATCCTGGCTTAGAAATTGACTTAACTGCCCCTCTAAATAAAAATGACCAAGATGATTTTGCCCTGTAGGGTGAAAGAGTGATACTTGGAAAGTAAGGTTTAAACTGGCTTGACTTGGGTTCTAAGGTTTCTGAACTCAAGTGAACTAATCTTGAGCTTAAACAAACTAAATCTTAGCTAGGCTAACTAGGTTTAGTTCAATTCTAGCTGAAATTAACTGAATCGAGCTAAAAATGAAGTCCAATAATATGAAAAAACGAGTTTGAACTGAAATTGGACCACTTGAACTCCTGATAAGCTCAAGTTAAATACAGAGGAATAGGCTCTACTAAGAATGACCAACTCTGAGACAATTGGATTGAATTTAAGCTAAAAATGAGCTCATTTTTCATGAAATAAACCAAATTTAACTAAAATGAACAGGGTTTACTCGTCGTGAGCTCAGGGGAGCAAGAAATGATTGATATTCTCGCTCTTCTGAGCTTAAAATGAGCTTGGTTGGACCTAACTGACAAGGATCTAGGGTTATCTAGGGATAAAATGTTTATTTTTCTGGTAAAATGGGGTGAAATGACACCTAAACTGGAATAGACCTAGGAGCTAGACTCCTATACTGTACTAAAAAGGTTGACATCTATGAAGGGGGCGTTCAGAAATGAACCTGGAAAATTTGGGGTGTTTATACTCGTTTACTGCTTCATATATTCTCTTGTTCTCTGCATGTTCCAAATCTTGTTCTACAATTCGTATATCTTAGAACATAAAACACAACAATATAAATCGGGCAATACCCCTACAATTCCTGCGTACTTACATTTGTTGGAACTGCGTGTCTGTTACGCATCTTTCTTGTGTTTACCATTTTTGTCGAAACAAAGGTCTGTTATCCCGAATCGACCTTTTATTGAGTCCTGTTTGGACTCATCAGTCATCATCGTCAACTTCCGCGCGTGGAGATCCGGTTGGATCACGGGTTGTGGGTCGGCTTCATTGCCGACCCCGCCATCACCTTGAGGTCCCCCCTGCCCGCCGGGGAGTACACCCAGCTTCGGCGTTGCGGTAAGGGACCACCCATGGGTTTCAAACCTGTGACATCACGTCAACTTGGTGACATCACCATCACCAACAAACCTTCCTCGTGCCTGTGTTATGTTTCCTTAACATCACTTTGAGAATCTTACTCAAATTGAAAGCAATGATAGTTCAGTACAGGCATAGCATGATCCTATTCTGATCTGTTACACATTCTTGAGTCTAAACTTTAGTAAAATGATACATCTGGTGTCTGAGATTCTTGGCTCATCTTGACTTGGTGATCATGAGGTCATTTCATTGAGAGTTCTGTATCTCTCCGGCAGCTGATGGATATTCATATCAAATATAAGCTATTTCTTGTATTGGAAATTAAAATCGTGGTAGATTCCTGCACCTTCCATTCTTAATTGGCTGGTGTGAATATAAAGTAAGAAATATGTAATGGAAGCCCAAGGTGCACTCCGGCCTTTAGCTAGAGGCCATATTCATCAGCAAGTCTATCAGCAAGCTTTCCTGCACTCCAATTTGCTCAATGTGATCAACTTAATGAGTCACTGTGGACTACCTAATGCAGCATCATTTGACATTTTACATCCACAGTACTTTTATATGTTAGTTGTCTCATGCCCAATTTGTGCATATCTGCAGATAGCCTATCCTTCAAGTGCAGAAGGGCTTGGTGAGCAACTTCTCAAGGTCCAAGACAACATCCCCATTTGTGCCTCCATTATTGGCCAGCGCCTTGCTCTCTACTCATTAGAAGCTGGCCGTGAGTGGATATCAGTCAAGGTCCAAACCCTGGTTGAGCGTCGGGACCTGCTCCGCGATGCTTTATCACCACTAGGTGAGGATGCTGTCAAAGGTGGAGAGGGTGCCATTTACTTGTGGGCAAAGCTTCCTGACCACTTGTCTGATGATTTCTCTGTTGTTCACTGGCTCGCTAAACGGCATGGCGTAGTCGTGATTCCTGGGAGTGCAAGCGGTGGTCCAGGATATATCCGAGTATCCTTTGGAGGGTTGAAAGAAGAAGACTGTATTGCTGCTGCTGGTAGGCTAAGGAAGGGGATAGAAGAGCTTGTGAGCCATGGAATGGTCATAGAGTGACAGGAAGTGAGGACAATGGGCCAACATTTTGCAGTGACTGTGATCTCTTCCTGTTAAAAGGATTGGTTGGCTGATGAAAGGAAAAGTGTGGCCTTCTTGAATTGTGCCGTATGTGCTTCATAGCTCCAACTGGTGGTGGCAGAAGTTTTCTTTTTATAAATTAGAGGAAGAAATGAAATCAATTAATTTGCACATCACAAATTTTTTTTTAACTATATGATGCCAAAATATCCTTGTTATCAGACTTGTAAAATAAAAATTATGCAAAGAACTTGCCGAGTTGAGAAATGATCAACTTGGCTGGGTTTTGATAGACAACGCATTACTTAGTTGAAGTCAATCACTCTTGGTTATATCAATTCTGGCTAATATTGTTGCTTGCTGTTGACTCATTTAGCTCAAGAGCAGCCTTGTGACCCTGTTTAGGTGAAGTGGTTTTTGGACATGGGCAACCAGGAAAGTAACTTGCCAAGTCATTATGGTTTTCCCATTGTTTGTATACAACTTAATTTACCTTAACTCATCTTCAATCGTGGAGTTGTTAATTTCATTTTGACCCCTAATTGGTCCCACCTTATACTGTCAAACCCCGAGAATTGAACCGGCACCACAGTGCTGCTTCATGCCTGTCCTGGGTTTTATCTTAGGAAGAATCAAACTCGTGAGATCTGGGGCCTCTGGACACCCAACACTCACCCTAACCAACTGGGCGACCCTGCAGGTGCGATCTTGTCAAATTGTTGTTATTGATAGAAATGTTGCAGTTAATTCGCTTGGTTATGTTTCATATAAAATGAATCTAGCCTTGTATAGAAAATTCAGGTAAGTTGGAATGCATATGACTGGATGACAAGGGGAGAGTTGCAGTTGATTCACTTGGTTATGTTTCATATTGAATGAATCTAGCCTTGTATAGAAAATTCAGGTAAGTTGGAATGCATATGACTGGATGACAAGGGGAGAGTCTAGGTAAGACTTGGTTGGAAGAGCTTGCTTCTCTGTCTTGACATTCATTGTGACCTAAACAGGTCTCGGATGTGAGCCTTTGAGGCCTTGCAAGTGGCTGGTCTAGAATGGTTAGTTAGAATGAAAAATGACCATGTTGTACAACAAAATGACACTTTTCCCTAAATGCTTTACAATTTTTTAAATTTGCTCAATGTCTAATGTGTTGGGCTTTAAAAGGATCATTTTAATCTTTACATAAAGTTTGTGTGATATATCAGTATGCTCTTCATGCATTGTAAACTCTCACTAAAATGTATATTTATACGTTCTTTTTTGCAGACTTCAAGAAGTTTGTATAACCATATTTGCAAACTTCTTGTAATTGAAACCTAGAAAGTTTACAAATATTTCACTAAATTCTCATATATAGTACGAAGTTTGCGTAACCATATATGTGAAATTCTTGTAACTTAAACTTGTGGAAACTTCATAAATATTTAACTAAATTTGAATGTATAGTATGAAGTTTGCATAACCAAATCTATGAATTTTTTGTAATTGAAATCTAGAAACTTTGCAAATATTTCATCAAATTTTCATATATAGTATAAAATTTGCAAAGAATCGTGAGAATCTCATTCAAGTAATTGATCTTTAAAGATATTCACAAATAATGGGCAATCAACACAAATTTTTGGAATGCGAATTTTCTAACATTTGCATGCTTGTTGAATAGTCATTTTTATTCATTTTATTTTTTGTGTTTTTAATATGCATATGCGTGTTGTAATGCTGTAAAAAATTTTCTGTAGTGTGTCTAATATGCATATACGTATTGTAATGTTTTAAAAAAATTATGTAGTTTTTTCAATATGAAAATATGTGTTCTAAGGCTGTTAAAAAAAATTCTATAGTAATTCAATTATGCATATAGGTGTTCAAA
Organism: Nuphar pumila; assembly: GCF_984573655.1. Taxonomy (NCBI): domain Eukaryota; kingdom Viridiplantae; phylum Streptophyta; class Magnoliopsida; order Nymphaeales; family Nymphaeaceae; genus Nuphar; species Nuphar pumila. Next base: position 70,277,454 of record NC_143256.1, on the reverse strand, counting down.
TGTCGTAAATTTTTTTTTATAGTGATTTAACATGCAAATATGTGTTCGAAGGTTGTCAAATTTTTTTTTAGTGATTCAATCATGCAAATATGTGTTCTAAGGCTGGAAAAAAATTGTAGTGATTCAATTATGCATCTATGTTTTCTAAGGCTGGCAAAAAAAAATCTGTAGTAATTCAATTATGCATATAGGTGTTCTAATGCTGTAAAATTTTTTATAGCTATTCAACATGAAAATATGTGCTCTAAGGTTGTCAAAAAAATTCTATTGTGATTTAATCATGAAAATATGCATTCTAAGGCTGTAAAAAAAAATTAGTGATTTAATCATACATATATATGTTCTAAGCCTGTCAATTTTTTTTTTTAGTAATTTAATTATGTATATAGGTGAACGTTTTAATGCTGTAAATTTTTTTTATAGTATTTCAACATGCAAATATGTGTTCTAAGGTTGTCAAAAAAAATGTAGTGATTGAATCATGCATATATGTGTTCTAAGCCTGTCAAAAAATTTATGCAGTGACTCAATCATGCAAATATTTGTTCTAAGGCTGTTAAAAAATTTTTGTAGTGATTCAATCATGCTTATATGTATCCTATTGCTGTCAAAAAAATTCTATAGTGTTTCAATGCATAGATATGTGTTCTATGCTATAATTTTTTTTTGTGTGTTTTAGTATGCATATATGAGTTTTATTGCTGTCAAAAATTTTTTCCATAGTGTTTCAATACACGTATGTGAGTTTCATAGTGTTTCAATACACTTATGTGAGTTCTATTGCTGTAAAAAAATAAAATTCCATAGTGTTTCTATGCATAAAATGTGTTCTATGCTCTAAAAAAATTATGTAGTATTTCAATATGCATATATGAGTTTTAGTGTTGTCAATTTTTTTTTTCACAGTGTTTCAATACACTTATATGTATTGTAATATCGTGTATTTTCATACTTAGTCATTTTATGAGATTTTCAAAAATTTGGCTAAGTCTAGGAGAAAAATCGTTTGAGCATCAATTTTAGATCGATGCTTTTAAGTCTGGGCTTGGCCCAGGTGTCATCGACAAGGTCTAAACAAGCCAATCGAAACGTGAGAACAAGTTTTGTTTTCGACCTTTAAATTCAAGCAAATTTTGAATGAAATTCAAGTTATTTTCGAGTGAAATTCAAAATTTGATATTTATGTAATATGTCATTGGATGCGTCTCAAAATTCTGAGCGCAACGATGTTTTACTTTTCTAAATTTGGGCTATGGTTGGCCTAGAAATTGTATTTTTTCAAAAATTGAGCAGTTTGTTGATATGGATTCAGAGTTGGATCCGATGGATATGATCCGAATTATTATGGATTTGGATCTTATTTAAGACCTACTTTAATCTGGATTTAGTCCAGATCTATTTTTGTTTTGGGTATGGGTTTAGATTTTGGATCAGGATCCAAATCCAAATCCAATGTCCAAAGTTTTTACAAGCTTTAAATTTAGTTAGGGGCTTTAAATTGAAGTTAATTAAGTATAAAAAGTCTTCCTAGTCAATTTGACTATTTTTGGAAGCTTTTAAATAATTAATAAATAATAAATATAAAAAACAATTATTTAATTATTTAATTTTTATTAATTCCGAGTTTGAAATTAGGGCTGATTAGGGCTTGCTAAGATGGGTCCTCATACTTACCTATAAAGAGCTACTAAGAGGGTTTAAGGACTCTCAAAAATTTTTTTTTTTTGAAAGTTTTAGAAAAGTCAAAAAAATTTAAGTTTGGAAATTTTGAAAAGAAGGAAGGTGAGAGAGGGTCCCAAGGGGGAAACCCTCCCTCTCCAGCCCATCTAAAGAGGGTTGGAGAAGGGGCCTCTCCCTCACTTTATAAAAAAAAAATTAAAGAAAAGGGGAAAGAAAGAAAGAGGGAGAAAGAGATGAGAAAAAGGAAAAGGAAAAGAAAAAGAAAAAGAAAAAGAAAAAGAAAAAGAAAAAGAAAGGGGGATTCAACCTTCTCCAGCCTTAAAATCCACATTCCACCATCGTTTTCTTTATCTTAGATTCATGGTATGGGTGTTCTCTTTTGATTCAGATGAGAAAAAGAGCCAAAATAAGTTTTAGGCAATATTTTTTTGAAGAAAACCATGGATTTTATTTTAGTTTCACCATTCTGATTCATGGGAATCAATGTATGCATGGTTAGAATACATATTTTTGATTCCTACATTAGATTATATGCATATTTATGTATTTATGTATATATATATATATATATACATATGTGGAACGCATGTATTTACATATATATTTGGATAGATCTGTCCCATATGTTTAGCGGGCAGATCTGGACAGATTTGGCCATCGCGATGATGGGCAGATCTGGACAGATATGAACCTTTGTCTATTTTGTCCATCCTGAACAGATCTGTCCATCCTGGACAGATTTGTCCGCTGGACAAGTGGACAATTCTGGGAAGGTGGACAAGGGATTGCAGTGCTTGAAATTTTGAATATGTACATGCGCTGAATTTATATATATATATATATATATATAGATTTGAAAAAAAAAGAAACAGAGGGGAAAATATGATCCTCCTTGCATAAATCTTGAAATATATGATTTTGGGTACACAGGTATAGGTAGATGCAGATTTATCTTTTCCCCAAGTGAGATTTTTTTTTATGCATGCTGTCCTATTATCATACATGGATTTTGTCAAGGGATGCATCTTAAGATTTTATCTTCAGGTGTATTTATCCAATGTTTTGTTGGTTTTAATATTAGTCCATATATATATATAGGGGTGTGTGTGGGGATTGCCTAGGTGAAAATCTGGTTTGGACCAGATCTGTTCCAAACCAGATGTTACCGCAAATTTCAATATGCTGTCCCTACAGGCTTGATTGTGTTAGTTTTGTTACGCTGGAAATTAGTAGGTGATAGGCCTTATAAAGTGATAGTAGAACTCAGTCCAATCAGGGTCTGTTCTACCTGTACATGAGTGCAGTACCCTGCTGTTGCCCATGGCAACATGCTATAAATTGGCAGGCTGAGGTCTGCACGATCCCCAATTGCTGGTTTAGAGCATAACTATGACTATCACCAGGAACTCTGCAATTGAGTAAGGGAAACAAATAATAATTTTATGTAGCTGGGCAGGGCCGAGTCCCTGCCAGCATGATGGTGGGCTCAGCCTTTCTGGTAGTAAATCTTTGTGCCAAGCTATTCCAGCCAATTGTCGGTTGGGCAGTTATTAAGACAGAAGCCCAACCGACTGTTGGCTGGGCAGTTGGGCAGATTAAAAAAAATGATACAAATAAATAAATTTGTATGAGCACTGCACCTTATGCTTGATTATTGTTGATTCCAGACCTTTTGGGTATCTTGAATAATAATAGTTTGGGGTTTGCATAATCCACAACTTACCCTACTATACACGTCCTCTTGTGCTGGGACGTTGCAGATTCAAAGATATAATGAGTTGAACATAGTTGTGGATTTATGTATTTTGGTAACATTCTCGGGTTGTGCTAGATTATAAAAAAAAAATTGTTAAAGAATTTCAAAGTGGAGGCTATTGTCATGATTTTGGATTAACTAAAATATACTCAAATTTGTTAGTTCATGTTTACTGTTGATATCATGAAGCTTCATTTGAATTCAGTTATGCATGTAAAATTCCATAATCTGCTATTTGTATTAGACTTGGCTTTTCGCATGCAAAAGAACTTGTTACACTATGTTGAATCAAAGTATTAATACAAGGTTGCTTTTTGGTGCATGTGCATACATTAAATGGATGTGTTTTGGCATGTGTATAATGGCATGAGTGTGCATATGTTAAATTGAAATGATTCATAAATGAAAGCATGCATTTGACATGGATATCAGTATTGAATGAAAGCATGCATTTAACCTAGATATGTGTAAACTCATGCATATGCATATGAATATTATTGTCTCATGCACACTTATAAATATGAGATTGACATGTTATTGCATGAAATGATTTTATGAGTGTTCACATGTTTAGTTAAGTTAATTCATGAATAAAAGTATGCCTTAGCTCTCATGTATACTGGAATTGGTTCATGAATGAAAGTACGCATTGGTCATGATCATGTGAACCCATACATTCAAAAAATGAATGTGTGCATTTGAATACTATTGTTTCCTACACATCTATGAAAATTGCATGTATGAGTGTGCATTGATAAGCATGTGAAAGGAATGCATAGTGGCATGTGATTGATGATTTTTGCATATGAATGCATCGATGATCAAAATGGATCATCCTAGGTTGTGTGAGCCTTGAGCATGTGTTGCTCTTGTTGTAGTTGTTATATACATTATAAAAATCAAATATGATATTATTGTCTTATTGCACTATTCTATGTTGCCATGAGTTGTGGTCCCGTAAAGAGCTTCACATGTTGATTTGCAAGCTTATGTCATTGATTTTGCATGTTGAATTGCAAATTAAAAGAGATGAATTAATAACAAGATAAAAAAATTAAAGAACAATGTAATCTGCGTTTCCTTGATGTCCCTTCTAGAGTGTGAGAATTTTGGATATTGTGGTTTTGGAGAAACCGTGAGGATACTAAAACTCTGTGTGCGTTGTTACCCCTGAACCCGATATTGAGGTTCTTATTCTGACCATGGTTTTAGAGAGAATCTGCCACTTTGCTTGGAGGTGGTGTGTAGACATAACTGTTGTTTTGGTATACCAAGAAAAGTGGTACTTGTTGATGCTGATGTCCCTGGTGTCCCGACATTAGATGCTGATTTCTAATGTTCCAATAAATGGTCTTGTTTTCTGATATCGGTCGATGGCTAACTTTGGAACCCAGTACTAAAATACTTGTGTGCTAAGTTACCCTGTAAACCCTACTTGACCTAAAAAATTCTTACCCGTTTTGAGTATCCGCGGGCAATGGTAATTAAAAAGAGGATCTTAAACTGTGTACATTTAATAAAGACGTGCATATAAAAAGAAAATTCTGATAAAAGATAATAATTTATTCATGCATTGCACTGAATCATGCATATTCTTGCTATGCATTAGATCATGCATATTTACTTGTTTCCTTAACTGTGATATATTGAAGAATGCATAATGTTGTTCCTTAATGCATGCTAAATATCTTTAATGCTTAAACTGTGATCCCTGTTGTTATTTAAATGTTCGCTCATGCCTAATAATTGTTCCCTATTGCATGAATGATTAATTGAATTATAAATGTATTATTTTTATGTCTCTTAAAATATTGGCTGAATCTTATTTATGTTTGTTCTTATTTGATTCATTAGAGGAACCTGTACACAGATTTCTTTAGATTCTGATACCCTACTTTTGGTATTTTTTGCAGCCTCAGATGCCTAGTGGGGAGGACTTGCTTTTGAGAAGAGTCACGAGGGGACTACACGACTACATGGCAGATTCTTGGGATGGTGTGACTCTTTCTTTACCTTTAATTAATTATGTCTCAGACTCTCTATATTTGAATAAATAAAGTTTGGTTTGTTTTGGTTTGGTATGAAAGATGAGTATAAGATCCCTTGTGGTGGTGGTGGTGTTTAACTGTAAGGCGTCTCTGAAAATGTTTCCACACTTGTATAAAAAAAAATTGCCACTTTTTCACGGGTATGAAATGTGGTCGTTACATATATTCTATTGCTGTAAAAAAAATTTGTAGTGTTTCAATGCATATATATGTGTTCTATGCTGTCAATTTTTTTTAGTGTTTCAATACATAGAGATGTGTTTTATGTTGTAATTTTTTTTTAGTGTTTTAATATACATATATAAGTTTTATTGCTATAAAAAAACCTTTTCATAGTGGTTCAATACACTTATATGAGTTCCATGCTGTCAAAAAAGAAATCTCTAGTGTTACAATATGCATATGTGAGTTATATTATTTAAAAAAAAATTTATAGTGTTTTAATGCATAGATATGTATTCTATGTTCTCAAATTTTTTTTTAGTGTTTAAATATGCATATGTGAGTTATGTTGTTGTCAACAAAATTTTCTATCATGTTTCAATACACTTTTATGAGTTCTATTACTGTAAAAAAATTTCTGTAGTGTTTCAATACATAAATATGTATTCTATGCTGTAAAAAAAAATTTGTAGTGTTTCAATATGCATATATGAGTTCTATTGATGTCAAAATTTTTTCTATAGTGTTTCAATACACTTATACTTGTTCTATTGCTCTCAAAATTTTTTGTAGTTTTTAATAAATAGATGTGTTCTATGCTGTAAAAAAAAATTTACAGATATGATTCCAAATGCTGACATGTATGTTGATGTATGAAAAAAAAATATTTATGATGCCTAATGCTGACCTGTATATTGATACATTGAAAGAAAATAATATAGGTACAAATATATATATATATACTTCAGCTATGAATCACATGGTTGTCCTATATGTTGAATATATATATATATATATACTTCAGCTATGAATCACATGGCTGTTCGTTGATCTAGGAAGCTGGTTGTTTAGCCATATACATAGGCCCTAGTAGTTATGTATGATGTTTGGGACTCGTAAATTTGAGATTTACGAATGCTCCCAATTTCTTTTCCGATAGTGTGGATCTCGGGAAATTATTTTTCCAAGTAAGAGCTTACTGTTTGGTGCAGTAAGGGCTCATTGACAGTGAAATGAGGTGTTTACACTAGCCTCGAGAGATGAATTATCTCTTAAATTAGAAATTTCAGTGTGTCTTGTTGGGCAAGGCTATGAGTACCTGAAGGGTACTTTAAAAAACTAAAAATTTAATAATAGGTTTTAATTTAATATAAATAAGATACACAGACCATGGTTACACCCTGAAAGATGGGGTAACTTGTCACCTTGAGAGCAAGCTTGCACCGACCCCGTGGGATTCTACTAAGTTGCCAATGGACTACTTTTCAGCTAGCGGTGACATATTTTTGTTGTGGGCCCCGCTTTGGTCACTAGGGAGGACTCCTTTAGTGGAGGCCCAACTACGTACGCTCGCAGTAGTGCAATATGACTTTTTCCAAGGAAATGAACTCCTTGACGAAGGATTTTGGACTTTTGTCCTCGTAAACCGAGTTCTTGTTGGGTTTAAAACAAAATATCTAAATTACTCATAGTTGAATATACACCCACATGTAGATTGGCAAGCCTATAGCGACCCAAGGCAGTGGTGCCCTCGTGGAGATAATAATGTTATTGAAACTTAAGTTAATTGTTGTGAGCATTGGTAGATAGCAAAATATGAATTTAAATGAAAAAAAATATGCATGCATTTATGTTCTGCATAGTTGTTTAAGTCAGCTCTCAAGTTAGAGATCTTGTCAAGTCAAATCCCATAGGGAGTCGGGGTTTGTGACTCATGGTTAACCTTGGACTTAGTTTGTAAAACCTGTAAAATTTTGAGATTATAAATAAATAAAGAGATTATCTTTATTTCAAAGTTAGAAATGTATTTCTATCTTTTAGATGTCAATTATGGGTATATATTTTACATGCTTAAATTATTCTTTTCTGATAAAAAAGGGTAAAATAGTCATTTCAAAAATTATTCAGACAAAACACTATTAAAATATTTAATTTATAATAAAAAGTATTTATTCTAGAGTCATAAACACATCTTAGTGTTTATGAGGTGTTTTGAACTTAACTAGATACATTTTGATGGTTTTTGAAATTTTTTCTTAAAAAGGGTACTTTGGTTATTTTAACCAAATAGCACTTTTTAATTCGTCAAAAGGTTTAATAAATTATTGTTAAAATAAATATCTTGGAAGGGTTTTAGAAGTCCTAAATATATTTCAAAGTTTTAAAATGAAATTAAGATTTTTATGGAAACTGGTTTTACAAGTGGGTTCAGACCCAAACAGATCAACTCAAATTAGGTTTTATGTTTTTTTTAAATACATAATATCACATTTAACTCTAATTTGAATGTTTAGACAATTTTGTATATATATAGTAATGCTAATAATAATCTTAGTTAGGTTAGTTTTGATATTTTTTATATATAGGACTTAGAATTTATTGTAGGGTTTTGGGCCTATTTGAATCCAAAACGGTTCCAAATAAGACCGATTGAAGCTAAATGAGAGTTGGGTGGGGCCCACTAGGGCACTTGACCCCCTCTTTTTTAATCCCAATGAAAACCCTCTTTTTTTATCTCTTCTATTTTTTTTCTTTTCTCACCTAAGCTGACCCCATTCTCTCTCAATTCTCTCCAGTTTTCCCGAGAATGGTGGCCGACCACCATCGCCACCCATCTTCGGTGAACACCACCAATGGCCAGCCCTCCTCCTCGAGCATCTGAGGGCGCCACTCCCTTCCAGCACCCATGCCTGGCGGAGCTGCTTGAGTTCTCTCTACAACAACAGAGCTTCCACCTTTTCCCTAAGCCTCCTCCTGTTTGGGATTCGCCGGAGGCCAACTCACTTGCCACCATTGTGGTCGCCTGCCCTCATCTCTTTCTCCGTTAATGTCAGGGGAAAACCTTAGGCAGGCTCAAACCAGGTCAGACAGACTTAGACCAAGTAGACTAGGTAGGGGAGGTTTTAGAGAGAGAAGGAGAGCATGAGAGAGAGGGGGGGTCAAAAATATGAGAAGAGAAAGAGGGGAGGGCTATTTATAGCCCAAGCCTACCTCATTTCTAGAAAAATCCAGAAAGCCCTTTCTCATTTTGCCCTTGGCTTTAAAAAATTTTCAGGAGGTTCCTTTGGTGTGGGGCCCATATAAAATATTTCATGAAATATTCTGTGGGTCCCACAAGATATTTTTTGAGGAATAATTTTGTAGGTTTCACCAATATTTTTGTGGGTCCCACAAAAATTTTGGGTTTTCAGTGTTTTTTTTTTCTGAAAATTTTTTAGTACGTCATTATCTTCGTATCACTTAAACTAAAAAATTTGGCTTGTACAAATCTCTTAATTTTACTTAGGGAGGAAGTTATGGCTCCCTGAGTGTTTGAGCATATATTTACGAAGATACAAATATCCTAAGTATAATTGGTTTGTTGAAATCTATTCAATTCGTATTTCGAGTTCATATGCTATTTTTATATGAAAATGCCTCATGAATTTATTTAAATTTTTTTGCTGAAAAATTACGGTTCTTACATCATTACCTTCTTAAAAGAATTTTGTCCCTAAAATTTCGTTAAGAGTACTAAGTGAATAGCTGAGGATACTTATCCTGCATATTAGATTCGGGTTTCCAAGTGCAATCATCGATGCCGTGATGCTGTCATCTCACTTTAACAAGTAAAATGACCTTAGTTCTTGGCACTTGTTCCCGACGGTCCACGATTTCTATGGGTCTTTTTCCACCATCATATCTTCTCGAATGTTGATATCTTTATGTTGGATGATGCGAAAAGGCTCATGAACATACTTTCTAAGCATTGACACATGGAATACATTATGTATCTATGCATACTGTGGTGACAATGCTACTCTATATGCTGTCTCTTCGATCCGATTCAAAACCTCGAAGGGACCAACGAATCTAGGGCTGAGCTTTCCCTTCTTTTCAAAACGGAACACACTTTTGGTTGGGGAGACCTTGACGAAAACCTTGTTTTCAACTAAAAAAGTGAGTTCCCTACGCCGTTTATATGCTTAGCTCTTCTGTCGCCCCTTACCAGTCAGTAGCTTCTTTCTAATCATATGGATCTGCTTAGTGTAATACTGTAGTACAATGAGCGAGTCTAAGGTTTGCTCACCCACTTCACCCCAATGGATTGATGATCGACAGATGGTGTGAGTTTTATGAAATAGATTTTTAAAATAGTATTTTAATAAAAGCAGTGCGAAAGCCAGACACCAAATAATAAAAACTGGCTTGCACAAGTGGTGGAGTTCAGATCGATATCAAAGAACGGGAAAAATATTTTATATTTTATAAATAACTAAGCTACTCTTTATTGCCTTGAAAAATAAAAAATAATTAATTAAATAAATGAGAGTGCGACCCTCTGCGGAGGGCTTAAACAAATAAAAATAATAATAAGTGCCTTATTACAAACCCAAATTAATTGAATTGAAATAAAATAAAAGCCTAAGCTAAAAAAAAAGATTAAAGGTCTTCAGTGCTTGAGCCTCTTGTCTCTTGATTTCTTCTTCTACCTGCTAGCTGATCTCTTGATCTTTCATTCCCTCTGAGGGCATCTTGAGGGATTGAAAGGCCTTTTGAGGGGACCTTTTTGGGGCCTCAGAGAGCTCTTTTAGGGCTCACCGCACATCTAAATGCTTTCCTGTAAAAATAAAAACACAGAACACAAAAATACAAAGAAAAACTATGAGAAAATCAAAGGTTAGTTTGAAGAAAAATCACAAAAACGCTAAACAAGCCATGAAATAACACTACACTATAGGACAAGATAGCATAACTAACTCTATAACTAACATGAACTAACCTGAATCAAATTATGAAATAAACTAACTAAAAGACAAATAAACATAACAAACTAATCTACTTAACAAGAAACAATTTATGAAACTAACTAAGAACAAACTAAAAAAAGAAACAAACTATGTTAATCAACCCACAGGAAGAAAAACATGAATACGATTTATACCTAATTAAACTAATATATTATTCTAAGCAAATAAAACATGCATATAAATTAACTACTAACAAATACTTAAACTAATTCTAACCACCTTAGAATACCAAAACAAAACTAATGATTAACTAATATATTCTGTTAGACTAATAAGCAAAGCCGCACTTCATGAGATGATGTACACACAATAACGTGTTGGGCATGCAGACCGAGTAGTGATCACGCTGGGTTGTTGCTAAGGCTCGTCCAAGTAATGACAACAAGGAATCATATATAATATATGCTTATCTGCGGCAGCCTCGAAAAGAGAAGAAGGATCGGTTTTTGTGCAGCTCGGGTTGCCCTTCGGTCTTAAAAAAATTGGCAGTCGGATGATCACGGCTGATCTGCATGATCAAGAAATCACGCATGTCAGCCTAGACTCACTGGTGATCACGACTGATATGCGTGATCAAACATAGTGCTCTGGCCTATTTGATCAATGCGTGCTGATCATGCATATATTGTTACATTTGGTTCATACTATCTTATGCATGATTCGTTAAAAAATCGTGTTAAAAACCCAGCCTTATCGATATTTTTGAGAAATTGCATTTAAATTAAAAATAAATAAAAAATCATGTTTTTAAATACTTCATTGCATTTTTCAATGTTTACTTTTGTTTAGGATGTTTTGATTAGTGTTTTAATTAGTGTAGAAGTGTCTAAGTCATAGTCTATTTGGTTTCTGAGCGGTAGCTTTGTGAAACATATTTTTTAGAAGCACTGTTTTGAAATTTTTGAAAATATATTAGAGTTTTCTGAAAAAAAAAGTGTTAACCTAATTTTCATAATATAAATAGTGTTTTTAGATGAAGAAAAACATTTTTCCAGCCCTCTTGAAGTTGACGTCTTCCCTTGCTCTCTCTCTCCCTTCTCTGTCTCTCTCTCTCTTCCCTCTTCTTTCTTCTTTCCCTTTTCTTCCATACCGGCTTCTTCTTCTCTCTTTTTCTTTCTCTTCTTCTTCTTGCCCCTATCTTCGTTGGTCCTTCTTTCTTCTTCATCGGGAGGTGTTTGCAACAAATGGAAAAGTTGTTTCTTCTTCTCAACCCATCCGTCAGAAGAGGATCGTACGATTTGCTTCTCCTTCCTCGTCTCATAGTAGTTTTAGTTTGTGCATCTCAAAAATCATGTCATTGTATCATCTGCATATTTAATTAGATTAATTTTAGATTTAGCATCTAAAAAAAATATATATATTTTGTTTAATATAGTTTAACCATTTTCTTGATTTGTTCATAGAATAACCCCAATTTAGGTAAATCGATAGTTTTAACTTAGCATTTTCTAACATTGTCTTGTGTTTTAATTTAGTTTGCGTTAGATTTAGATTAGGTTCGGTCTAGATCAATTATTTTTCTTACTCGGTGGTTATTAGATTGATTAATTAGGTGTTTCTATATTAGCCCATTAGGATATTGATAGTAATTTTTTTTCGCTTTTCAATATAGTATAAAGTAACCTGCCAAGTATGTTTTGCTGTAGCATAGAGTAGTGTTCAGTTCACATTCATTAGATTAAATTAGGTTAACCCAATTAAATTTAGTTAGACGTTAAAGTAGAATCTCTGTTTAATCCATTATCGAGTTTCCCTTTTTTTTACACAACACATTATTCCCATCATTGGTACAGTTTATTTTTTTTAGATTCATATAATCATGCACGTTAGTCTATGTTAAGTGATTTAGTTATTAGATTTGATTGTTTTACTATTTTGCATAGAATACAAGATTCAGCCGATGCCCCGTTTCTCTATTGCATTACCGTTCTTTTGAGCATAGCTAATCTTGATATAATTTTTTAGATACAACCACTTCCATTAGACTTAGTTCTCCATTAGCTACAGCCCACACGTCCAGATTCTGTTAGTGGTTAGGTAGTTGATATTTACGTATTTGTTCTTGAAGTCAAGTGAGTTCCTGCATAGTCAGTTAGTATTGATTCCTTATAGCTTTGACGTAGTAAGTTTCTTTCAATCCTAGATTGCTAAATTCGTTAAACTTGGTACAACACTGATAGATTAGATGTCATCTTGTTAGTCAGCTAGTTTACCATTGAGTCGATTCATTATTCGGGTTAGTTTTAATTAATGCACAAAATCAGGTTCTTGTTTCTTGATAAATATCTAGTTAGTTAGCAACTTAAAACTTGATTTCTTGATGCTTTATTACTAGTTAGATTGTGAAGTTAGTTTCAGCCTGTTAGCTAGTCAATTAAATTAGTTAAATTTGTTACTTGTTTTCATCCATTAATTGTTCATTAATCGTCAGTTTTAGCCAAGTTGGATTTTCGGTAAATTTAGTTATTTTTTGTGTTTCTAGTTATAGAATCTTGATTAGTTTGTTATAATTTAGTTCTTGAGAGTTAGTTAGTTTTGCTATTTCGTCTTTTAGTAATTTAGTTTGTTATTAATTAGTTACAGGTTATTAGTTTATTTCCTGATAGTTAATTCACATTTTTGTGATTTTTCTCAAAACTAACTTGTGATTTTCTCAGAGTTTTCTTTCTCTATTATGTGTTTCGTGTTTTGATTCTTGCAGGAAAGCGTTTACACGTGCGATAAGCCCTCAAAAGTACCCCTGAAGAGCCTTCTGAAGTCCCCTCAAAAGGCTCTTCAAGCTCTCGGGGAGCCCTCAGAGAAGAAAAAGTTCAAGAAAACAAGTATAACCTCAAGGGGACTAAAGAAGCTCAAGCACTAAAGACTTTTCCTCTATATTTTAGATTAAGTTTTTGTTTTATTCAATTCAATTAATTGGGTTTATAATAAGGCACTATTATTTTATTTGTTTCAGCCCTCCGCAGAGGGCCGCACTCTCTTAGTTATTTTTTTTAATTAATTCTTTTTTTTTTGCAATAAAGAGTAGTTAATTATTTGTTTGAATACAAAGTATTTCCCCATTCCCTGAGTTCAAACCGGACTCCACCACTTGTGCAAGTCAATTTTTATTATTTGATGCATGGTTTGCTCAAACATTTTTATTGAAAATATCTTTTTAAAACATTTTATTGAAAAAGTTGCATCAAATTTTTGGTGTCGTTATCGAAAAATGGCGATTAAAATACAAGTATTCACTTTATTGCCATTGTGTGTTCTCGATTGCTTAGGTTGCTAGTTTTCTTTCTGTTCTTTACTTAGGATTGCTAGTTTCTTTTCATGTTTAATTATTTAGGATTGCTAGTTTCTTTCAGTACTTAGGATTTAAAACCACGTTGCTTGTGAGCCCTAGAAAATAGTTTACTTTTCCTGCATGACCCACCTAGTAGGTTTTCCCTTAGGAGGTGATTGTGCACGATTGGTACCCTGCTCATAGTTTGCTTTTCGCAAAATATTTGTTGGGTGCAAGTGTGTGGTGTTTGTTTCTTGCTTTCTAGATTTTTTTTCTTTACTTGCTTTATGCTTTGCTGTGGTTTAGCCGCTCTACACGTTAAGTAGATAGAAAACCTATTCCTTAGGACGGTTGTTGCACCAGTCTACCATCAGGTGCATGGAAGAGCGGCACTCGCTTGACCCTGAGCTTGCTAAGTTAGTTGAGGACCCCAAGTCTCTTATTAGGAGAGCTCACATATCCGCCCTCATGGCTGATGATCAACAGTTAACCCGTTCTCTCAGGGAGTACTTCATGCCCAATGCTTACACCCCCTCCTCCTGCATCACGAGACCTGATGTAGAAGCAAATCATTTTGAGATCAGGACCAATGTCATTCAAATGTTACCATCATTTTACAATCTTATCAACGAAGACCCCTACCATCATCTTGATGAGTTCATCGAGATCTGCTCTACGGTGCGAATCAACAATTTCGGGGATAACGTATTGAGGTTGATGTTATTCTCCTTCTCCCTCAAGGACAAAGCCAAACATTGGCTGAAGGCCTTAGATACAGTTCAGATTACCACTTGGGAACGCATGCAAAGAGAGTTCCTCAAGAAATACTTTCTGATTGGTAAGACGAACCAATATCGAAAAGCCATCACCAACTTTTCGCAAATTGAGGGTGAAATGTTTCATGAGACGTAGGAGAGGATGAAAGATTTTCTCCAAAAGTGTCCCCACCACCAGGTTCCCTACTGGCAACTTGTGCAATATTTTTATGACGGATTGACCAAGAAGAACCGTCAAATGATTGATGCTGCCTATGTGGGCACTTTCATGCTGAAGAGTGAGGATAAAGCGTGGACCCTATTTGAGACCCTGAGTAAGAATTCAATGCACCACGCTTCTGTCTCACGATCTCAGAGGGCTATACCTGCCCCTGTTCGAGCCAATAAAACTGATATCTTCGAGTTAGGGATGAACCTTGAGTTGCATAACAAGGTTGACCTGCTGACCCAAAAATTGGATCAACTATTGTCGAATCCCTTCCCGGCCATGTAGGTGTGTGCACTGTGTGCTAGCCCAGCACACCATATCTTTGATTGCCCCGTGGCGCCACAGTACCCTGAGTTTGTCCAAGGGCAAGCTCAAATGGCGCAAGGTTTTGCCAAGCCGGCACCCAACCCATTTTCCAACACATATAATCCAGGTTGGCGTAACCATCCCAATTTCTTGTGGAGAAATTTATAAGCCCAACTCCCCATCCCTTCTCAAAACCAACCCAGGAAGGGCGGTTATGCACCTAGTTTTTAGAGATCTAGCTACCCCCCAGCCCAGCCTTCCTATAGTCAGTTGGTGTAGATTTTGTAAAAATAAATTTTAAAATAATATTTTTCAATAAAACTCTCGTGTAAACTGTACACCAAATAATAAAAATAAACCAGCTTACACTAGTGGTAAGACCAGGTCGAACTCAGGGAACGAAATGAGGCAATATACAATTCACTTGAATTATTCACTTTATTAATATCTCAAAACTTAAAGAAATTACACTATCACTAAAACAAATAGAAATAATAAAATCCTAAAACTAATCACCGGGATTCCAATGAGATCTCAAGAAGCCAATGATTTTAACATTCAATATCTGCCCTCCTCCATATATATGCAAAACCTATAAAACAACCTAATCTATGCAAGCTCAAGCAATAAGGTTAGTACCTAAATTATGTAAACAATCACATAATAAATAAAGAAAGCAATAAGAAAATTGATGAAACCACTAAACAACTAATTCCACAACTAAGAAAGCAATAACAACACACTGAAGAACTGAAGAAAGCAAGTAAACCAATACTAAAAACTGATTAAATCACTACTATACTACACTAAGTGACTATCTATGTAACTATACTACAGAGCGAGAAAATTGAGCAATGAAGTAAATAAATAAATAATTAACTATAATTTTCTAATCTAATTCTCTAATTTCTGACAAAGACTATAATTACTCTATTCTAAAAATACTCAAAAAAATAACAGACTTACTGAATAAAAATTAATTCTAAGAAAAATGACTAAACACCCTAACCCCTAGTCAAACATGACATTTCAGGATAGAATCTGGAAGATTGGGATTTTGAAAATGTAAACGGGGTCGGATGGCCTTGAATTTTTTCAGAGATATTCTAAAAACACTTAGGGATCAGACCCAATTTACATAATTTAAAAATTCTTCCAAAATCTTCAGAAAATAATTTTTGAATTTACAAAAATGCCCCTTGACAACAATGAATCAAAAAAAGATTTTTTGCAGAACCAGTTTTCAAAATCAAATTAATTACCTGACCAAATCAGCATAAAAAATTCTGAAAATTGGTAGAGACATAGTAGACATGCTGATAAAATCAGTATAAAAATTTCAGGTCAAAACTAGTTCAAATAGTTCATAAAATGATGACCTTCAGTTCGCTAAAAAATAGGTCTTTTGCAGAAATTTTTGTTTCCACTATTCCTAATTATCTACTAATGAAAAAATACATTGCACCTAATCACAACTAAATAATTGATAAAAACAGAAAATCAATTGTCTAAACTCTATTCTAAAAACAAAATTGATTTAAAAATAAATTTCTGAAAGTAAACAACGATAATTAAAAATTAACTATCCATTCTAAACACTCGCTACAATATCTACTCTAATTATCAACTAAATTTAATTGAATTAAAACTAATTAAACTAAGCTAAGAAAACAATTGAACATGAACTGAATCAAAGCAATGAAAGACTATAAATGACAATAAAATAAATCTAATTACAATACATAAAATGAAAAGAAGGCCTAAACAATTAAAATGAACTCTATTCAACTCATTTACTAGACTATCTAATTAACTACTCTAACGTAAATGTACTAATATAACTCAAATAATGAAATTAAACCACTACTTACAAAATACAACTACTCTAACTTAAATTTAACTTTAGTTTAAAGATAAATCTAACTTAATTAAAACTATAACTAATTTAAAACTTAACTTAACTAGAAAACCTAGTGGGACTGGCTATGAGTTGGACGTCCAAATAGGACAGTGTGATCGTCACAATTTTTTTTCCCTTTTCCTTTCTTTCCTTTCTTTCCTTTCTTTTTCCTTTCTAGCCCTTTTTCCCATTTTGAAGGGGGAAAAAGAAATAAAGAAAGAAAGAAGAGAGAGAAAGAAGGAAACTCTTTTGCAAGGTCTCACTTGACCTTTATTTGAAAAAGATTTGAAAATTTACTCACCTCCGTTTTGAAAATTTGTGGGAAAAATGGAGAGACGGGATTCGCTCGTTGGTACGAGGTTCAACCATTCCTAGCGCCTTTACCAGGGGTAATTGAACCAAGGATCGAATCAATGCCTTTTGCTTTGCCTAAATTTGTCTAAATGATTATTCGAAAAATCCTAAATGCACAAAGAGTCATGCTTGTGCAATGAATTTTGAAAATGATGGTTTGGAATATGATGCATGTTTTGGAAGTATTTTAGAAATTTAGATTTTTCCAAGTGATTTTGAAATTGGAAAATATCCTTGAAGAAGTGATTCAGAAATTGAACTTGATTTGAAAAACTGAAATTTGAATCTAAACTTGGAATTTGAAGTGAATTTGAGATTTTGAAAAGGAAATTTGAAGTTCTGAAGTTAAAATCACAACTGAGATCAAAGATGGAATTTTGACTTTGAGAGTTTTCTGAAATTGAAATTTAAAAGGAAGATTTTGAAATCAAAAATGGAATTTAGAAAGAGTGAGATTTGGAAAAATAAAGACTAGATTTAAAGTTTTTGAAATTGATAAATCAGGATTTTAACTTGGAAATGAAATTGGAATTGGAATTGGAATTGGAAATTGGAAGATTGATTTGATTTTGAATTTGAAGTTCGACTTTGAAGTTGGAAATGAATTTGGATTCAAATTGGAATTTGAAATCGAATTTAGAAATTGAAACTTGAAATTAAAGTCAGAACTTGAAATTGAAGTTGAAACTGGAACATAAGAATGAATCCAGAGATTGAAAATTTGGAATAAACTTTGGATTTTGGATTTTGAATTTTGAATTTTGAATTTTGAGAATGGAATTTGAATTCAAGTTTGAAATTTGAAATCAGAGGGGAATTTGAAAATTGGATTGAATTTCAAAGTAAATCTCAAAATTTGATTTGGAATCTCAAAATAAATTTCAAAACTTTGATTTAAAGTTGAATTAAAACTCACGATTTGAAATAGAATTAGAAAATGGAAATAATGAATTTGAATGAAATTTAGAAAGGTGAAATTCAGAAATAAGATTGAAGATTGGAATTTGAAATAAGATAGGATTGAGAATAAAAGATGAATTTGAATTTGTAAATAAGAGTTGAAAATGATTTTGAATTTAGAAAATGAAAACTGTATTATGAAAGTTTATTTAAAAAATCATTTGAAATTTTGAAGATGATTTGAAATAATTTGAGAAAGAATGCGATTCTATCCTAAATGATGAATGCTTTGAAATTTATTTAAGGATTGAAATTTAAAAGCATATTTTATTCTTTAATAGAATTGAAATAAGATTAAATCATAATACATTCATGACTATGGTCATAAATATATTATAATCTAATCTATATTTAAATTCTAATAAAGGATAAAATAATTTTTTGTGCCTCTATAGGATTTAAAACAAAATTAACTTTTAATATATCCATGACTATGGCCACAAATATATCTCAAGTTAATTTATATCTTAAACTCTGATAGTGAGAGAAAAATAATATTTTTCAGAAAAATAATATTTTTCAGAAAAATATGATGATTTTCAAAAGAGACCTAAGTGGAGGTCAAATGTTATTCCATAAGAGATAAAAATCCTAAGTATTGTTCACATTTTGACTATGACCATAAATGTGAATCATTTACTTAGGAATAATTACCTTTTATTAGAATGGTGCACGTGCCATTCGTGTTTCACCATTGTGGATTTTTGAAATAGAAATGAAAATAAAATGAGATGTCACAAGTAATTATGAGATCTATATGCTCATGCATTCTATTCTAAAATGAAAGGTAGAAATTCTCATTAATATCACATTATTACAACCTTGAATTGAAATTGAAATTGAAATTATAAAATTCCTAATCTAGGAAGGAAATCAACATCTTCTAAGCTTCTCCTGCAAATATGAGTCAGCACCAAGTGACAGAGATATAAAATATAAAGAGAATTTGAAAAGGCTATATTAGCACTGAAATGAATATGATCTTGTCGATTCTAACGAGGCAATGCGTATGCAAGATGTTATGCTTATGCTAAATGAGAGATGCATATGGCCTGCCCTATGCTGATGAGAAAATATATGTATGAATGTGCATGCAATATCTTAGGCTAATGACAATCTAGATGAGAAGGCATATGCAATGTCTTAAGCTAATGAAAATTTATATGAGAAGATACATGCAATGCCTTAGGCTCATGAAAAATACACATACATTTACCTATGGGCACACATATACCTACTGATGGAGTGCTTATGAGGATGCAATGCATATATTTAATGAGAGAATGCATTTGAATATGCATATGTAAGTCTAATGCTAATGGGGAAATACAATATAGGAATGCCCAAGGGTATGGTTTGTATTAAGTGAAGTAAGGTATGAGACATGGCTTACAATAGTTCAATAAACCGCTGTGAAAAGCACGAAGCCTCAACAATTTGATAAACTGCTGTAAAAGGCATAAAGCCACAATAGTTCAAAATGAACTACTGTGAAAGGCAAAGGCCACAATAGTTCAAGATGAACTACTGTGAAAGGCAAAAGCCCACAACAGTTCAAGATGAACTACTGTGAAAGGCAAAAGCCACAGTAGTTCAAGATGAACTTCTGTGAAAGGCAAGAGGCCACAACAGTTCAAATGAACTGCTATGAAAGGCCCATCGTTACAACAGTTGAAAATGAACTGCTGTGGAAGGCCTAAAGTGAAGTGAGTCTTCTTCTTGGCCTCTTGACTGCTTCTTGTAATAGTAATGCCCTCATAGACCCCATTCTCCATTCCCATCTCGAACCATTCGGCTCGTTCAGTGAGTTCAATGAAAGACTTGGAGGGTGAGGTAGAAATAAGACTCCTCAAAGGCTGTGAAAAGTTGTTCAGAATAATTTGGAGTGCATGCTCCTCTGAAATCAGGCTCCTCATTTTATTGCAGGTCTCTCTCCATCTGCGAATGAAGTCTCTGGCTTTTTCACTATCTCCCTGCTTCAGATTACAAAGGTGATTTAACGTTGGTAGCACTTCAGTGTTGAACATAAATCGCTCAATGAATAGGTTGACCACCTTATCGAACTCTCGTAGTTCGATTGAATTGATATGCTCGGAGTACCACTTGGCAGTGGTGCCTTCTAGGCTGTGAGGAAAACAGAGAAATAGGGCCCTATTGTCTTTCTTAAATTTGGGGCACTCAGCGAAGAACATGACGAGGTGGGCTTTGGGATCACCAGAACCGTCAAATTTGATGAACTTACGGGGAAGATTCTCCAGATTTTCATCCCCTTCTAAACCGTCGTAAAAATCCTCACTGGTAAAGACTTTCTTGCCCTTGTCGCGGGCTTGCAGATCTTTTACCACTCTAGCCATTTCTTTGAACTGTGCTTGAAATGGATCTGTCACTGCTTGAACTTTTGGCTTGTGAGTAACTTTCTGGACAATCTCGCAATCTTCATCAGTATCTTCTGCTGATTCTTCTGAAGTGTCTTCTGATTGAACATGTTTCTTAGAAGACTTGGTTGATTTCTTGGCCACTCGATCTCTAATTCTCTGACTGAATGGATTTTTGTCTGAGCTGGTGCCGGCCTGCTCACTCATCATCTTCTTCATCATTTTTTGGAACATGACATACATTTGAGGATCTATGACATCATCTTCTTGTTGACCCTGACTCCTGATTGATCTTGGCGAGTCCATCTCTTCTTCTAAAGCTGAAGAGTAGATAATACGCTGAATTGGTGCGGTCTTCTTCCCTGACCTTGTCTGAACCATCAAATGCTGTGAAGGCTCTCTACAGGATAAAGTCTTGATTAGACTCTGAGGAAATTTTTGGATTGGGAGGAAAATGATTATTGACGATATGGTAGACAATTGGAAGAATATCCCATTACTAGGGATGGAGTCGCCGCTGAAATCACGATAATTGTGTTGTCATTCTTTGCAAGAGAAATAAACAACGGAAAATGTGCCTTGTTACCTAGGCGAGGTCGTCAACCACGAGGAAAATACCATTTTTTGAAGGAAAGAGATATCTCTTGGAAAAATAATCCGCAAACGGATTTAGAATAAGGAGATGGCAAAAGGGAAGATGGATAAACAATTTTCATTGCAATAATCAAGGTATGCATGAGAAAAATAAGGTGAAGCATCAAATAGACAAAAGGATTGAGAATCAAAGAAAACAATGAGAGAAAAAGATATGATTTTAGAAAATTGCAGTCAGGATAAAATGAAGCTGGAAATTCGAGGTCCAGTAGAACGAAAGAATGGAAAATCACCTAGAGTTTTGAGAAAAAAGTAGATGGTTTGGAAAAATCATCCAGGGTTTGTAGAAAATAAGAGGAATGTTTCATGAAAATGGAAAAATAAGGATATTTGGAAAATTGCCTAATATGAGAAATATGAGGAATTGAGAAAACAAGGTACATACAATCACATCCTGCGCATACATTCATGCACATACAACACTCCCTAAAAGGCTGACTCTAGATGCATCATTTTGAAAACAACTGTAGGATCTTAATCCTAACTCTAAGTTCAGATCATCTTTGTCCAATCCAGTTATGCCGATATACCCGAATTGAAATCCGAGGCACGTGGCATATAATTTTCATCTTCGGTTCTAGGCTTAAGTTTTCCAACATCCTTGAGAGCCTACCGATATACTTCGGACTGTGGCCCATAGTACGTGGTAGGGGGGCGTCAACCCAAATAAGTGGCTCAGTTGTGAGGCTCTGTCCCCGAACTAGGGTTCTGGAAGAGAGCCCAACAACGTAAAGACCGGGTAAAGATAGGTAAGGGGGGTTTAAAAAATGATCACATGCAAGAAATAGAGGGCTCAAAGTCCTAGAGAGATAGATTTTTGAAAACTTTTGAAGAAGCATACATTGTTTGCATTCAGATCCTAAATTGAGAAGAGTTGTGTTTAGACCTAAGTCTATGTGAGCATGAAAGTATCTCCTCAATATAGTCCTACCAAACCATGCATAAGCTATATGAAATCAATGTCATCTAGGTCAGAATCTAGGCTCCTAGGTTCGCATGATATCAAGAAGCCGACCAAGCTTGAAATGGGGTTAGCTCAAATATGTGGGTTTTTTCCAAGATTTCTCAAAAATATCCTGAAATTATTAGATTGAGTTGGATATAAAACTGATTTTCATGCTTTCTTGATATTTGAATGATGCAAATGCATGAAAATCAGGTAATAAATAGTTTGAAATTCAGAATTATGATCAAAATGACCAAAATACCCCTAATATTGAGGTTATACCTTTAAAATCAGGGTTTTTTAAGGAGTTTTAACAAAATTTGGGGATTTTAAAATGCAAATGGAATCAAATGATGATGAAATACATGATGACATGATACTAATTATGATGGGACTGTAAAAATCAGAATTAACATTGGAAATTTGGCCAAAATAACGAATTTTGCTTGTTTTTCGCTTGGATCAGGTCCCACTGGAACCCTGATTTGATGATACGGTTAAACCTGTCATCAAATGGTTATCAAATCATGCCAAATTCGATAGAAAGCATTCCTCTACCCTTAGAAACAACATAGAATGATAAAATGCATGAAATGACATGGCCTAGATGCGAAATTTTAAAGAAAACCCTAAAATAAGCAAATTTCGCCTACGGATACGAACCAAACATAGTATTTAACTCAATAATGCAGAAATCTACCATAGAAATGTCTGATATTTTGCAGGTTACTAAAGGACATAAAAAGGAGCATCTTTGTCTTTTACAGCCACGGAATTTGACCTACAGTGAGTTCTGTAGCAAAGATTTGGTTCTGACGAGACTAAAATTAATAGGATTTGATGTGAAAATGGGTAAAAAAAGCTAATTGACTACCAAAATTTTCGAAAATTAGAATTGAGACTGCTGACATGCATATGAACAACTTTTATTTGTATGTAATCAGCATTTAAGCAACTGACATAGAAATAAAAATATGATGGAGCATGCATAAATCAGAAGAGCAAATACGAATACCAAAACAGGAGACAAAAATAAAAAATCCGAAAAAGGCATGCACACTGTCTTAAAAATTACAAACTTTTAGAATCAAACAGAGGAAACTTAGAACGTAAAGTTCACTTTTTATAAATCTGTATTTGGATCTATATTCAGAGCGGATTAATCGACCCAAGCCGATTCAAAATCTCAGAGGCTCCAATGGGGCTCTGACACGTGTCCCAAACTCTCGGATTTTTAACAGGTAACATAAAAATTCATAAAAATATAAGAAAACGAGATAAAAAATTAGACTCAATTTTGAGTCTGAGGCATTTTTGGGATTGAAAATCGGATCTCTTATGAGGGAGATCTCGATTTTACAAATCGGGATTCAACATTCTGAATGCTTTCCGGGTCTTAAAACCCGACTTGGAATTTTGAACAAAGCATATGAACTCAAATGATTTTGATTTTTTTTTTCAGATTATCAGGGATAGCTATTCACATTTAATATGATTTTTTTGGCATTTTTGAATAAAAATAAAAACATGAAATGATGCATAGACTGACTGACAAAAAATAGAGACATACGAATTTTGAGCATGCTTGACATAAATACTAAAAAAAGTCTAATTAACTTATGCAATATGCTAAATTAACGAAATAAAATATGAACTAAACCTAACTAATGCATGAATGCTAGAAAATCATCAAGGAAGCATAATTATTTTAATATATGTTATTTTATGAGAATGGTTCAATCCATCATTCGGGTGAACCATTTCTTTAAAACGAAAATCCATGTGATTCGACATGTGAATTGAAATAAAAGCATGATTGCAATAAAATCAATTCAATTGGAACTCACCTTACGTTCTTCTGGTATTCTGGAGCTTCAGATGCAAAAAAAAAAAAAATTAAATGGAACCAAAGGGGGGTGTGAATTCAGAGGAGGAAGGGTCAAAATGGAGTTGAAATCCAGATCCAGGAAGAGAGCTCCTCCTTGACTGGGCATGGGCTAGGGTATTTATATATTTTCTAAAGAATTTTGAAATTCAAACAGAATGAATCTGGACCCTCCATGTGGCGCCATCTCAGAGGATGCTATTTTGGATTTTTGGAATAAAAATACCAATTTTGTAAATATGACACCTCAGCAGAATTCGAAATTTTTTAAAGGGGAGTTGGCTTGATTTTCTCTGCAGGAATCTCCTATGTGGCACCACCTCAAAGGTTGTTATTTTGTAAATCAAATAAAAAATAAAATTAAGGAGGAAAATTCTGGATTTGCGCCACCTCAGTCTGGAGTTTGAATATTTAAATTCTTGCTTTTTATGAAGGAAGCAGAGAGACATGTGGCATTTGCTTTTTCTGAAGAGAGCATAGCTTGACATGTGTCATTTGCTTTTTTTCTGAAGAGAGCAGAGCTTGACATGTGTCATTTGCTTTTTCTGAAGAGAGCAGAGGTTGACATGTGTCATTTGTTTTTTTCTGAAGAGAGCAGAGCTTGACATGTGTCATTTGCTTTTTCTGAAGAGAGCAGAGCTTGACATGTGTCAGCTGCAGGAGAAAGCACCTCAGATGGTGCCACCTCAGGGGGGACAAATCTACTTTTTCTGGAGAAAGGAGAGCTGGACACGTGGTGACTCAGGGTGGCCCAGAGTGCCATGTGGCAAGGGAGAGAGAAATGAGGAGGGTAGACATGTGACACTTGGCATGGAATAAGGAAAGAGACTGAAGACATGTGGTGCCATTCCAGCGGAGGCTCCACATTGACAAGTGGCAATCAAGGAAGAGGAGAGAGAGTGGCGCATGGTGGAGAAATTTTGAGAGTTGTAGATGAAATTTGGACTTTTGCGAGTTCCAGGCTCAAAAAATGACCATTTTGCCCTTTGGCAACCTCAGGGGATGAGTTGTGATGTTTGGTGGAAATATCAGGGAGGTGAGTGAAAATTTGGGGTGTTTATAGTCTCTCGACTACAGTTAAGTCCTCTTGTATTTCGACATCTTTGTATCGGATGACGTGTGATGGGTCAGGAATGTACTTTCTCAGCATCGACACGTGAAAAACATTGTGAATATGAGCATACTGCTACGGTAGCTCAATCTGATAGGCTGCTCCACCGATCCTCTCAAGAATCCAAAACGGCCCAATGTATCTAGGACTCAACTTTCCTTTCTTTCTGAAACGAAAGATGGTCTTTGTCGGTGATACTTTCACGAAAACCATGTCGTTGACATCAAACTGAAGCTCTCGCCGCCTCTTGTCAGCGTAACTCTTCTGTCTGTCCTGAGCTGTCTTCAAACGCTCTCGGATCTTCTGCACTTGCTGAATGTAGTACTGAAGAACAATCAGCGATTTACTGGATCGATCGCTGATATTGTCCCAATACGACGATGATCGACAAGGTCTCTCATACAAAGCCTCGTACTGAGCCATTTCGATACTAGCATGATAACTGTTGTTGTAGGCAAATTTGACCAAACATAAGTGTGAATCCCGATCACCCTTCCAATTGAGCATACAAGCTTGCAACATATCTTCTAACATCTAAATTGTTCTTTCCGATTGACCATCAGTCTGAGGGTGAAAGGCAGTACTGAACTTCAGCTTCGTTCCCAAAGCTGACTGCAACTGTCCCCACAATCGCGACGTGAATCTGGGATCACGATCTGAAATGATAGACGTAGGTACCCCATGTAACCGTATAATCTCTCGGATGTACAAGTCTGCTAAGCTCTCAAGTGGCTGACTGATCTAGATAGGTAAGAAGTGAGCAGACTTGGTGAGTCTATCCACAATCACCCATATTGCATCATACTTTCGCCTGGTTCGCGGTAACCCTACCATGAAATCCATCATGATATCTTTCCATTTCCACTAAGGAATCTCGATCCTCAGCATGGAACCTCCGGGACGTTTGTGTTCAATCTTGATTTGCTAACAAGTCAAACACCTCAATACATATGCTGCGACTTCACGCTTCATCCTGTTCCACCAATACTTACGTTGAAGATCCTTGAACATCTTAGTACCACCAGGATGAATGGTGTACTTCGACAGATGTGCTTCATCAAGAATCTCTTTCCTTAACTCAGGGTCATCTGACACCCAAAGTCGATCCTTCATGCGGATACAATCGCCATCATCAATGCGAAAGGTTGAGCCCTCTTCACGAGCTCGATCAATAAACTTTTGATACTGAGCATTTCGCTTCTGCGCCTCGATAACCTTAGGCAAGAACTCTGATCGAATGGCCAACCCAGACAATCTGATCCACCCGCCTCCAATGGAGAATGGCTTCCAAGCCACGAAATCTTCGATCAACTTCTGGCTCAATACAAGGCTAGCCAGAACACTGCTCGCTTTACGACTAAGCACATCTGCCACGACGTTCGCCTTACCAGGGTGGTAAGACAACATGAACTCATAATCCCTGATGAACTCGAGCCAACGACGCTGTCTCATATTCAATTCCTTTTGAGAAAATAAATATTTGAGACTCTTGTGGTCAGAAAAGACCTCGAATGTATCTTCGTATAAATAATGTCGCCATGACTTCAAGGCGAACACTACAGCTGCTAACTCCAAGTTGTAAGTCAGATAATTCCTTTTGTGAATCTTCAGCTGTCGTGAAGCAAACACAATAACTCGACCGTGCTGCATGAGCACGCATCCCAAACCTGTACTTGAGGCGTCTGTGTACACCACAAAACCACCTCTACCCGAAGGTAAAGCTAACACCGGAGAGGTAGTCAGCTTTGTCTTCAGGATCAGAAAACTCTCTTCGCAAGAGTTAGTCCACTCAAACTTGACTCCCTTACGCAAAAGCTTTGTCAAAGGAAGCGCAATCCTGAAGAAATCCTGAATAAAACACCGATAGTAACTAGCTAACCCGAGAAAACTGTGAATGTCAATAACAGACTGAGGCTGCTTCTAGTCCAACACTGCTTCGACTTTCGTAGGATCAACTGACACTCCATCACTGGATATCACATGACCCAAAAACATGACTCGCCGGAGCCAAAACTTGCACTTGGAAAACTTGGCGAACAATCTGTGCTCCCGAAGTACTCCTAGAACAATACGCAGATGCTCTCGGTGCTGCTCAGGAGTCTTTGAGTAGATCAAGATGTCATCAATGAATACGATCACAAACATATCCACGAATGGACGAAAAATACGGTTCATCAAGTCCATGAATGTTGTTGGTGCATTCGTGAGCCCAAAAGGCATCACCATAAACTCGTACAACCCGTATCTAGTTCGAAAAGTTGTCTTCAAGACATCTTCCTCTCTGATCCAGAGTTGATGATAACCCGATCTGAGGTCGATCTTCGAGAATATCTTCGCTTTCTGCAACTGATCAAAGAGATCTTCAATTCTTGGCAACGGATACTTGTTCTTAATCGTGGCTTGGTTGAGCATTCTGTAGTCAATGCACAACCTCAAGGATCTATCTTTCTTCTTCACGAACAAAACAGGTGCATCCCATGGTGATGCATTGTTTCTGATAAAGCCTTGCTCCATCAACTCTTCCAACTGACGCTTCAGTTCTTCGAGTTCTGCCGGAGCCATACGATACAGTGCCTTTGAGATCAGAGTTGTTCCAGGTAACAACTCAATACAAAACTCGATCTCATGCTTCAGAGGTAATCCAGGCAGTTCCTCAAAAAACACGTCAGGAAACTTCCAAACTACTTCAAGATTTTTGATAGGGGTTAACACTGGTTCAACTGGGGCGATACTGACCAAGAATGCAGTACCCCCATTCCGCAGATACTTCTGAACCTTAAAAGACAAAATCAAGCGACTGTCTTTGATAGGTCAAGCAAGGCTGATCTTCAAAATCAGACGATCAGGAGGGTACAAAACCACCTTGCCTTCTCGGCACAGGACTTGAGCATGATACTCAAACAACCGATCCATGCCTAGAATATCATCAAACTCCGTCATGTCTAGTAGGATCAAGTAAGCTGGCAAGTTCTGACTTGCCACCGATACCTCTATTCCCGGAATGTACAAGGTACATAAAGACTGATCACCAGTCAGTGTACAAACTTCCAGCGGATAATTCAACGATATAGCAGACATAGGCAAAGAACTAGCAAATTTAGTAGCAATAAAAGAATGTGAAGCACCACAATCAAACAAAGTGAAAGCTGCATGTCCAGCGACTGGAATAGTACTTTGGACCAACTCTCCTTTTGTCACCTGCTCCACATTGGCTGCGTAGGCACACCCTGCCACTGTCCTCTGGTTACCTGTCTTCTGCTGGGAAGATTGTTGCGGCAGGTAAGACTGCTGTTGCTGGTGAGGAGGTCGCTAAAGTGCAGGCTGCGACATTTCTGGTGCGTTTCTCCTCAGATCATCAGACTGCTTCTTTCGACAATCCCTGATGTAGTGGCCCATCTTGCCACAATAGATACATCCTTCGAGGTCCCGAGGACACGGTCGGCTAGGATGATCCATATGACACTTCGGGCAACCCATTGTTGCCACTACCTGTCTCTGCTGTTGCTGTTGCTGCTGGGGCTGACGGTACTGTCACTGACGGTTGTTGTTGTTGTGACAGTTCCTCTTTGCTGGCGAGGCAGACTTCTTTTCTCCCGGATTCTGCTGGAAGGATCTCTTCTTAGGCCAACTCTTTTGGCCTTGCTGCTGCTGATTTCCTCAGGATTGTAGCATCTTCTGGGATTCTGTCCATTCCTGCTCCAGAAGTATAGCCTTCTCCAAGGCTTCTTCAAGAGTCGAGGGGGCACGCGTAATCACCCTCATACGCAGAGCTAGTTTCAGTCCGCGAGCGAACTTCATCGCTCGTTCCTTTTTCGTCACGTAGACATGTGAACAGAAGCGCTCCAGGCTTCTGAACTTCATGATATAGTCCACCAAGGTAGAGTTCCCCTGCTGAAGGTCGAGGAACTCCTGCATCTTTCGGCTGCGCTCGTGGGTCAGGAAGTAGGCTGCGTAGAAAACCTCTACGAACTGCTCCCACGTAACTGCACCGCCCGAGAACTTGACATCTAAGGTGGTCGCCCACCACCTTTCGGCATCCTTCCGAAGTCGATATGTGTCGAAGTCCACCTTTCGGTCGTCACTGACTTGCAACACACGAAAGATCCACTCGATCTCTTGTATCCAGTCCTCGGCTGCCTCAGGTGTAGACTTCCCATCGAAAGACGGAGGGTTCATACCCATGAACTGCTTGTAGGGTACGACTATTGCTGAAACTGGAGAGGGAGTAGGAATAGGAGTCTCTCATCCCTAAGAGGCTTGCAGATTCTCACCCATAACACACATGGCCTTGGCCTGCCTGCCAACAACCTCTGCTAGGTTGTTTAGGGTATCTATGATGAGGTCATAACACTCACGCCAAGCCATCTTAAACAAAAAAAAGACTCGTATAAGCGAAAGAGGCAAGTCAAAACATAATTTCATTGCATGAAACAAGTAATGCATACATATATTCCGTACAAGCCAAAATTACCATTCTACAACAGGGTTACCACACATATACCTCTGCAACAAAAGCAAACACAAAGCAAGTCTACATTTTGAGAACACAATTTCGATAATTAAACTAAGTCAAATACATTTTTGATCAGACAAGGACAGGTCCCATCACGGTCGCCAAACCTGTTTTCGTCGCAAAATTTTTCCCTTCCCTACGGGAGAGAGGGGAAACAATCTTGCGAGTCAAACATGACCAGAGTTTGAAAATTGTTTTGAAATACTCGCCTTCATTTTAAAATTGCAGGAAATATTCCGTGGAATGGGACTCAACCTGTCGGTACGCGGTTCGACCATTCCTGGTGCCTTTACCAGGGGTAATCGAACCAAGGACCAAATGTGTGCTTGACTTAGCTAAATTATCAAAATCGTGTTCTATCCTAAATGCACAGAGAATTCAAGCATGTGCTATGAAACTTTGTAAAATGTAGGTTGGAAAACATGATGTATGCTTAGAAAATGCTTTGGAGTTGGAAAATATTTCTAAGGCAAAAGATGAAAATCAATTTCTCAGTAAAACTCAGATAAAAGGATTTGAAAATCATAAGAAAGTTTCTGAGAATGTAAGAAAATCCTAGGAAAGTGGAGAGAATTCTTGAGAAAAGATAAACATTGAAAGAGAAAATGTTTGTCAGGAAAACTCCAGCTTTGAAAATTTTCTTTGGAAAATGATTGAAAATTCATAGGAGAACTCTTTGGAGAAGGAAAATCAAAAGTCAGGAAATTGAAATTCTAAAAATCTTAGCCTTGAAATATTTGAAAATCGATTTTTGAGTTTTTGAAGATGCTAGAAAATTTTCATTGAAGAATTGAAAAAGAATTCTAAAAAAAGAGTGTTTTCCAGGAAAATCATAGGAAACTTAACTTGAGAAAATCCAACTTTGAAAATTTTCAAAGTCTCCTGAGGAATCAATTTCCTTAGAATGAATTTTTCTTGAGAAAAAGTATAAGAAATGCATGTAATTTCATGATGCAAACTATCCTGAATGAATGAATGTCTTTTTATGAAAACATCTTTTCAGGAAAATATGCAATTTTAAAATTAAACTAAGGTAATATTACCACATATTCTGACTATGGCCGTAAATATGATTGTAATTTACTTAGTTAATTCTAAAATATTTTGTAAAATTGAAGATATGCAGTGAATTTTGGAAGATAGCCCAAGAGTGTAGGCTCGGTGTGACTAGTAGAAAGATGCTGAAGCTGGGTCTCGTCCATATTCCGACTAGGGCCATAAATATGGACTCCATCGAGTTCATCAACTCCCTAAGAGTTGGTGCACGTGCCATTCATGTTTATACACAATGATCTTCTAAGTAAAATGCATGAATCACATAATCAAGATATTGCAAAAATTCAAACTATATGATATGCATCCTAATCTAAGCAGAAAAGTAAATCTCTTATTCCAAAGTTACATTATTACATCACTAAATAAAATGAAAGAAAGAAAATTGCAGATTTTAGCTCTTTCCTTTGAATGTCCCCATATAAAGCACATTTTAGTTTAAAGACATGATCCAGAAATTGTTCATTTTCAAAACCTGTAAGTTGTTTTACATAAACTTTTTCATTTATAAAACCATTTAAAAAAACACTTTTAACATCCATTTGGTACAGTTTGAAATCCATATAGCTTGCATATGCCAAAAACATTCTTATAGATTCAAGTCTAGCAACAAGAGCAAATGTTTCATCAAAATCAATACCTTCCTCCTGATTGTATCCTTGAGCCACTAGCCTTGCCTTGTTTTTTATAACATTATCTGTTTAATCCAGCTTGTTTCTGAAGAGTAGTTGCGGTAGGTGTTCCGGTTTCCATATTGTTTATGCATCGGATGAGGAGGAAAAGAATGTGTGTACTCAGGAGGACTGTGATCATTGCAAAATTTTTTCTCTTGTGTATTTCTCTCTCTTCATTCTCTTTTCCTTTTCTAACCTCTATTTTCCCTTTTTAAAGGGGAAAATAAAAGACAAAAAAAGAAGAGAGAAGAGAAGAGAAAAGAAATAAGAGAGAGAGAGGAAATCTTCTGCGAAGGTGTCACTTGACCTTAGTTTTGAAAATATTTAAAAAGATTACTCGCCTCCATTTTGAAATGTTTGCAGGAAAATTGGGAGACGGGGCTCGCTCATCGGTACGAGGTTCGACCGTTCCTGGAGCCTTTACCAGGGGTAATTGAACCAAGGATCAAATTTATGCCTTTTGCTTTGCCTTAATATTATCTAAGAATTTATTCTAAGTCTAAAGATGCACAAGGAATCATGCTTGTGTAAATGCAAAGATGTATGCTCTTATGAGAAAATGATTTCAAAATTTCCAAGTGTTTTTGAGATGGACTTGATAATGGAGTGAAGAATTGATTTTTGAATACTTGAATCTGACTTAGAACGATATTCTAAGTCTTTGAAAATAATTAGAGTTTTGGGAGAATAAATCCAGACTTTGAAAAGAATGATTTGAGGTTTTGAGATAAAAGGAAAAGAAATGAAGTTTCAAAGTCAGAAATGGACTTTAAAATGTGAATTTTTTATCCTGGATTTAGGAGAAGAAATGAATATTTGAGATGGGATTGAATTCCAGATTTAAAGTTTGAAATCAGGATGGGATTTGGATTTGAGAAATCCAAACAGAAATTAAAAATAGAAATGGATTTGAGGAGTCCAGATGGGATCTGAAAATGGAATTGGATTTGAAATATGGAAATCCAAAATGGAATTTGAATATGGGACTGCAATTCTAAATAAAATTGGATCCGAGGTCTGGGAATTTCTAAATGGAATTTGGATCCGAAGTCTAGGATCCAAGATGTAGCTAAATTCTGGAGTCCTAAGTGGAGTTGAATCCGAAGTCTAAGATCCGAAAGTTGAATTTTGGATCCTAAATGGAATTGGATCTGAGGTCTGAGGTCCAAGATGGAATTGGATTCTAACTTTGGATTTGGATTTTGAAAGTCCAAGTGGGACTTTTGAAGATGGGTCTGGGTTTTGAAAACCCAGATTGAATTTAAAACTTAGAAAGAATCGAATTTTTGAGATTTTAGAATCAATCTCAAATTTAGATTTTGAATTGAGAAGCACTTTGAAGATAAAGAATAATTTTGAGATCAAAAGATGAATCAGAGGTTTCAAAGTCAATTTGAACTTTGAAATTGAATTTGAGATATTGAATTGAATTTGAATTTGGTTCTGAATTGGAAGTTGAATTTTGAATATAGAAATAAATTTCAAAGTCAATTTGGACTTTGAATTTTGAAAATGAGATAGAAATTTGAATTTGAATCTATAAATAAGAATTGATTTGAGAAATGAAGAAGATATTCAAAACCACTTGGATTTTTTGAAAAAGAATTTTGAAAATATGATGCAATTCTATCCTAAATGATGAATGAATTTAAAGAATTTGAAATTGGATTTGAAAATCCTATTTTATTCTTTAAGTGAATTAAAATAAGATTGAAGATATAATACATCCCTGACTATGGTCATTGAATGTATTATGTAATAATCACATTTGAATTCAGGTGAAGAATAAAATATATTTTGGTGCTTTTATAGAGTTTAAAAGGAAATTAACTCTCAATATATCCTGACTATGGCCATTGATATATATGTTGAGTTAATTTTAAGTTAAACTCTGATAAAAAGAAGAAGATATTTTAGAAATATGATGATTTTTGAAGAGGGATCCAGTGTGGATCCAGTGTTATTCCATAAAAGATGAAAAATTTAAGTTTTGTTTACATCCTGACTATTGCCATTGATGTAAATCATCAACTTAGGATTTAATCACTTTTTATAAAATGGTGCACGTGCCATTTGTGTTCCCATTTATGAATTTTTGAGAAATAAGAGGAAAATGATATGAAACAGATAATTTATATGCTCATATATTCTAATCTATGTTTGAAAAGATAAGATTCTCATTAATATTTGATTATTACAACCATGAAATTGAATTTGAAATCCTAATCTAAGAAGGAAACCAACATTTCTAGAGATTCCTGCAAAAACAAAGTTAGCATAAAGCAGAATATGAAACATGGAAAAAAAACTAAGAGGTTATATTGAAACAAAATTGTAATATGACGATTCCTAAATGAAAATGCATATACAATGATTTTATCAATGAGCAAATCTATATGGAGATGTATATTTGATGTGTTATAGCAACAAACATGTTATATACTAAGCTGATGGAAAAGGTGTACATGCCTAATGAGGATCCTATATACCATGGGGGTTAAAATATAGCAACTCATGAATTGCCGCAGTTTGTGAGTTGCTATAAGTGATCGTGGCCAATCATGAAGGTGTCTATACATTATTGTATGACACTGGGTGATAGTGGTGAAATGAGTGCATGAATAGTGCATTTTGCAGCAAGTAATGCAATGAAATATGCACATGCTGCTGATAAGTTGAGAAACGTGAGTGGGCTAGGCATTGGTAGAGTTGGAGTGACAAGTGAGGCTAAAATGATGGCCATCAAGTATTATGGGATGCTTATGATGCTGCGAGGTGGATG
Source organism: Nuphar pumila (assembly GCF_984573655.1). Taxonomy (NCBI): domain Eukaryota; kingdom Viridiplantae; phylum Streptophyta; class Magnoliopsida; order Nymphaeales; family Nymphaeaceae; genus Nuphar; species Nuphar pumila. Next base: position 70,243,253 of record NC_143256.1, on the reverse strand, counting down.
AGATATCAAATGGGGATGCCATATGTAGTAGTCTGGATGTAAGCATACAGGTGGATGCTAAATGATACCTATATGTGGGTGAAGGTGCTGTGGGAGAGTGTTGAAGGTAAGTATGGCTGCAATGTGGGGGAAGTACACAACAATGTATGGATACTGCAGTAGATGCAGCAGTAGATGCTGCAGTATAGAGACACGAGGGGTGATAACGGTTAGGTGAAGATGCTAATGTACAAGTGTGTACAGTAATGAAGGTACAGAGAATAGTGAATGAGATAGGTGCTGAAAATGTAGGTGATATGGATGTGTAGTGCTAAGTGCCACAAGGAAGGTGAGGGTGGCTGGTGAATGTGGTATAGTAGGGAGAAGGGATAATGCTGTGTTATAGGACATATGTTATGAAGGCAATGGTAGAGCTTGGTGCTGGTGAAGAGATGCTGTGAAAGGGAATACAGTGAAATAAGTGTAGTGCAGTGAGTATACACTGTGGTAAGACAATGACAATGTAGGTTCTGAAACATAGAACCAACTTTAATGAGATAAAAAGTTGCCATCATTAACAAAAAATGGGGTAAATCAAACATTATCCAAAGTCTGGATAATCTTAATAAATTCAGATTATTTACTTTATTTTTCTGTCTTTATTTTTCTGAACAAAAGCTCCCTTTCCATTTTGGCTTTGATGCAATATGCTACCTAGACCACAAATTTCACTGGTCAAGCTAGTACTTTGCTCTCTGGTGGGAAGTAGTGATTGTTGTAAGTGTATTGCAGTAGTGAAGGTGGTGTAAATGATGCTACAAGTGAATGTAATCACTCTGTAGTAGGCAAGGGCTGGGCAATGAAATGAGTATGGCTGGATGCAGAAGCCATGCACAGGTAAGTATATGAAAGTGCATGGAAATCAGTGCAGGGCACTTGAAATTTATATGGAACCATGCAAATTGAAGTGCATTTACTGACCCAAAAATGTTCAGTGCACAGGTGCTGTGCTAATATATATACAATAGAGATGATGAAATGAAGGAATGAAGATGGAACACTGTGTATATGGCCATTTTGCTGTAGAAGCATATGTGAGTGGATGAAAAATAGTAAAGTGTTGTTGTGTAGCTAGTGGGAGCTCATAATGGAGGTGCCAAAGTGGCAAGGACGACGCTTATGACTTAACACACTAACTGTTTGTTATACAAAATCTGGGCTACTAGCTGCAAATCAGTTTTAGCAGACCGATTTTGATGGTGACAGCTGAATTAAATCTCTTATGGCTGGGACTCATCCATTAGGTTGCGATGTAAAATCTCACATGAGTCCATCGAGCTATGACCTCGGTTGTCATTCAACCATGCTGGAGAGATGAAGTGTACAAGAGAGATGGATGGTAAGATATAACAGAGATTGTTTGTAATGAATGGAGGGATTTGTTGTAAGCGGCTCAACAGGGGCTTTCCATAGTAAGTTAGATTTCTTTTTTTTTCGAGCTTATTCTCACAACAGATCAAACCCATTATTCAGACAACTATCAAAAGTAAACTTATTATGGCAACTGAATCTAGTTGGATTATTTGATCAATATATTATATATGAATCAGAAAGCAAATTCAGATAAAGTGTAAATGCTATATTTATGAAGCATAGATGCAGGGAATGGATACTCAAAAATCGGTTTGATGAATCTGATGAAACTAGATGTTGCATGAATGGAATGACATGAATCGATGCCTATGAATTGGACGAATGTAAATGAGGAGCAATGTAAAAATCAAAAATCAAATAAAATGAATGTACAAGCTATATGAAATCAAGTATACCTCTAGTGGATTGTCAATCACTAGCCCACCATACCTGTAATTTCTGGGTTCAAATCCTGAAACAAACAGGTTTGATGGTTTAACTCCTCTTTCTTAATGATGTGCTCCACAGCCAACCAGAGTTAATGGTCTGGTTTTTGCTGTTTCATTAGAATCATCACCCCCATGCTGCAACTTGCTTCTCGAAGCACTGTATATCCTATGACATCCCTACCAATACATCAAACCATTAGAGACATAACAAATAACAGTAACCAAATGCGGATGGTATGTTAATACAGTATTCCAGTGGGTGAAAAAAAAGCACTCCCACAGCAATGAAATGATCTTCATGATTCCGGCAACAACAAACTGATTCCTACAAAAGATAATATTATCAATAACGAACAACCGAAAGCAAAAGATCTTAAATCACCCCTGTACAGAAATTCGTGGTTCACGAGTGATGGCTTTTGTCATATAAGAGGAACATTTAAGTAATAGCAATGTGATGCTAGATTACTACTTGATGGATAACGCACCAGAAAATGGAAGTAATGTATGACCCTTTTGAGATGTATAATACATGCTACAAGATTTAATAAAATGAATGAGTGCATACTGATATATAAGTGACAAGTTGGATATCATTACAAACTGTGAGAAAATTTCCTATATTCTAATTCCAACCCCCTGCGTGAGCTTATAGCAGGAAAACAATTTGAGATTGACTCCATCTAATCCCTCATGTCTTTTGGATGAAAGATCATCTTTATTTTTGGTATCTCAGACCATTCTCCTGTTGTAGCATAGATGCTTATTGATTATATTCCTTAAACCCTGCTCTTCAGATCTGAAAAGGGGGACCTTCTCGCCGCTCCTTCTGTAGTTTACGCACCTCTAGAGCTCCTGCAGATATCTCAAGAGAAGGCAGACCAAGCACGCCAGCCTTATACTTTGTCAAAAATAACAAACTCTGATTGAAAGAGAGACCAGACCCATTAAAAAGGAAAAAGAATGGCATTATGCATTGAAAAGGTCAAATGAACTGAAATGTGTAATGACATGGTATTTAAATGAAGAGCCGTAAGGGCATATCAGAGGACCGAATGGAGATTCTATAGTAATCACGCAGAAATTTTAACAGCCACCACGATTGATATGCAGACATTAATTTTATATAAAACATGTATTGGGGAGGTAGAAGTGACAATAAAATTCATAATAACTAAAAAGGGGATAAAAGAACGGCATATACTAATTCCTCTTACAACAAGTTTTAATCATGATGAAAAATTTCTAAGAGAATTATAATGTTTAACTCAATCCAAATGCAAATATCCAAACAGAAACAGGGAATTGAATTTTTGAAATAAAGATGACCATCTAAAAAAAAAGTGGAAATAAAAATCAAGGGTCAATGGAGGATTAGGATTGGACCTAGATGAAGCCCGAAAACAGATGTTGAATGTTGATGCTAGGCAATTAATGGCATTATATGGGTATTGGTGAACAAACACATGCTGGTATGGAATGTATATTGACTTCTACTACCAACTCACAGCCTATTGGCCTCTACTGTCCATTTGCGCCAAATCGGCCTCTGCTCCATGTATAAACAGTTTGATCTGATTGAGTCATGGATTCAGAGGAGGATTTGGGTCGTTGCGGAGAGAGACATATCATTATAGTGCAAAATTTGAAGGTACAGGGTATGTATGGCACGCATGAAGGGTCAATAATGAAGCATAAGGGAGGATTACATCTAAACAATATAAACGCTCATCTAAACTCCTATAAATTGAGGAAAAATCGGAATGCATTACAAAGAAAACAAAGAAAAAGTGTTAGAATCTAAGGATTATAACATAAACAAGAAATCACAACATAGATAAAATTGAGAATTAACAAAATCGGATGTGAAATTTGACAGAATTATATAACCTTACTAAATCTGATAACATGAACAGAACAAAAACGAATAAATTACAAAATAAAAGGGAAATGTCAGAATCAGTATGCTCCTTTTACTTTTGCATAGGGATGGTTGATGTTGCACAGGCAACTCAACACTACCAGAAGTGCGTAGATGATGTCAGAACAAGAAAAACTAAAAAAAAAAGAATCAAAGGGAAAAACCCATGAAAGGAAATGCTTACTGAATCGTCAATCGAAGCAAGAGAGGGGTTTTGATTGCTGCTACAGGATGAGGTCGACCTTCTCCTTCAGCCGATTAGGAGAATATCAAAAGAAAAGACAGAAGATGAAGAAGAAGCAGAAGTAAAAGAAGATGGGGAAAAAAAAGAGAAAAAGAGATTGATATACACAGAAGGGGGAGGGGTGAGGACGGATGGGTGAATGTTTCCGCATCGCGCCCCTTTTAAAGAGGGGGAAGATGATTCGAGAAGGGGCCATGCCGTTGGGGATCGACGATGGAAGAAGGAGGTAAATCAGTGGGCGATGGAGGAGAGAGAGAGAGAGGGAGAGAGGCGCTGCCCTGACCATTCGATTTCCTTGCGAAGGGTTCTTAAAGAGAAACCCTAAAAAAAGATTTTCAACGAGCCCCCTTTCGATATTGTGCAATTTCCAAATCGAGACCCCTTAGAAAAAGGGTTTTCATATGAACCTGATTTTTTTTCAAAAAGGCGCTTTAAAAGACCTTCTATATTTTTATATTTTTGACATAGAAACTTTAAAACTAGAAAAATAAAGGTTTTTGAAACTATTTTTTTTGTAATTTTTGAGAAATATTTTCAAAAGGAGGGTTTTTGAGGGAAACAAGACCCTGACGGAGGTTTTTGAATAAAAAAAAGAATTTTGCTTTTAGAACTTTAAGACTTTTTTAAAATGAGGTTTTTATGAAAATACCAGATTTATTTTAGAATATGCACAAAAAAAATGGATTTGGATCTTAGATTATGATTGGATCTAGAAAAAAACATCCGATAAAATTCAAGAATTGAATTTTTTGAACAATAAGAGATCCAGGATCAGAATTGGATCCGGATATCCGATTCGGATCAGAAAGAAAATTGAGTCTGGATTCTAGTGAATCCGAGAAATGAATAGATTTTTTGTTAAAAATTGACCCAATTATTCAGATGACGGAGGTCAGGGGCAAAGAAGGAATTTTTGGATTTTTTGAAAATTTGGGGTGTTCACAAAGGACTTCGGGAGAAACTAAGTGTGAGTAGGAAGCTGGTGTGTACTCGGAAGAACCTGATGCAACCTGTGCGTCTCCCACCGGGTCAACCGCTGGTTGTGCCTGACCGAACCCAGAAGCCTCATTCTCTTCGGTCTCAGCGTTACCCATCGCGAGTTCATCACCCAACTTATGCTGACACTCAATCTTGATATGCCCCCTGAGACCACAATAGGGGCGCACACTCAAAGCACGTGGACAAATCTATCCCGTGTGATACTGGTCACATCTCCCACAAGGAGGTGCCAGATGTGCAAGTATCCGGGCACTCCGCATAATCTGCTGAACCGCTTGGTCGAGGGCCTCTGTGCCTCGGATCAAGTTGATAAGAGCTCCGTGCATTCGCTCATTTCTCTAATCAGCAGGCATCTAACAAGTTATTTAACTAATTAAGCATGCCAAACTAAAATACCGCAAAAACCATCAATAAGCAGCAAAAGTAACTACACAAAACATACTTACACTGCGATGGACGATGCACGCAGAAGTCTTGGATCACACTTATAACTGCAGCTCTGATACCAATCTCTGTGACGCCCCAAACCCCGACCTTGTGAAAACCTTTGGTTTTTGAGCATTTTTTTTTGAAAGATACACAGAGTGAAAATAACCAGCAAAAGCACAGGAGGGAAAACAGGGGTAAAACAAAGGCCGCAAATATGAGCGGGCCACAGTGAGGAAGTCAAACCACAAGTCAAAGCAAAATACATTTCATTACCATAATGTTTACAATTTTACAAAAGGAGACTGAGTACAAAAAGGAACAATCTCTCCAAAAGAGAGGAATAACCCCTAAAACCCCAAAACCAGAAGAAGCCAGGATCCGCTGCTAAGTGTGGGTCTCAAGCCTCCTGCTGTGCACCGTCATATCGTGTTGTGTCTACTTGTCACCTGTATCCCCATAAAACGGGGTCAGTACTCTTGCGAGCTGGTGAGACAAACCATCCATACATCATCATTTTTATGGAAAAGCAGAAGGTAAGCAATATACTACGACTATCATGATGAAACAGTTAGAAACATTTAAATAAAAGTACAAGTGTGTGTTAAGTAGGTGCACGTGCTACACGACTGTAAAACTACGAAGTAAGTAACAGTGCAACAACTGAAACAAAGTAGGAACTAACCAACAGATTGCAGCAACTAAACAGAAGTACAAGCAGTGCTAGAGTAAAACAAGTAACCAACTATTGTACGTCAGTCTGTTTGGTTAGTACTTATGTTCTTCTGATTACTCTTTCGGGTACGCGAAGGAAACCTCGCATTCTGTGAGACATGCACCAGGTGTCTGTTATTCAATTTCTAATGTGATAACCAGGGATGCTACAGACCGAGTCAAAACCACCTGCGGGCAGCATACAACTAAGAGAAACCTTTTGCAGGGGCAAATGATTGCAATCCATGCTACTGTAGTAGCAGAGGTCCCTAAAGAGGACAAACCTCAACCTCCCTAACTCTGAGTGACTGGAGGTTAGAGGGCTCTGTGGCTCCTCGAAGAATGGGTCGTAGTAATGACATGTCACTCGGGGTTGTACCATTCACCCTCTCCCTGGGTGACCAAATTGTGAATGGGGCACGACAAGTTTATCTTATTTAGGCTCATTCTTCAAGTCGTACCTCCTCTCGAGGTAGTAGTGCCTCGTGGTCTCTGCGGGGTACGCAAACGAGGACTTGGCCTAGCCATTCACGTGATCAGCCTCACACGGCCACCACGAGCACATTGGATGTGAAGACAATATATTACCATGTTCATTTTATACCTAGGGTGACACAATACGTGAGTACACTCTCACGAACCCGGGCCATTGCCTGAAGACTCCAACCGAGTCCCAAAACCTCAACAGGTCAAAGTGTCATACCCTACAGTGTTTTCAATTCTTTTCAAGTGTAGGTCATGTCGAGTGTAAAGCACACCTCTGGTGCATCGTATATCCATCGATATATGAATGTGAGCCAAACAAGAATACACTGGACAACCAAAAACTAGTGACAAACGTGTCAGGATGTGCCAACGTGCACGTGCGAAAGCAGGAAAATCACAAAGTCATAATTTCCAACAAGTATCGTGCTGTGAGCGACAATATGCCAACTAGGATATAAAGTGGCATAAAACTATTGTTGAGCAACACGAAGCTCAAAACATATATATAATAGCTATTGTACATGCGCGGGGTGTCTAGAGCTTGGACTACGTATTTTTCTGAATACGCATCCTCCAACCATCGTATCGTGGCAAATCTCACGTAGTGAAGCCTTTCGCGAAGGACCTTTATGAATTCGACACTCACGAGTGTCGAGAGCGAGACTTAACCCAATTCCATCTGTATAGAAAGTACATTATCAATTCCCAAGGCATGACCGCGCTCTGCCCGCACAACGGGGCACGAACAAGGTTATCCGCTAGAAAGGTCCGTCAAGGCGAACAAACACATGCACACGTGTGGCGCGACACCAGTCGCGAGCTCAACCACCTCGCTGCCACGATGGGACAACGGGGTATGAGCAACAGAATCCCGAGATTGCAACTACCACGTTGCTTGCAAGCGATGAAATCTCGCTTTAGGGCTAAATGATCATGCATAGATTTTAGGTACATTTTACATAAAAACAAGCATGATTTCGTATTAAAATCAATTAAAAAACCCATCTATATGCTAGGATAGAGCATTTTAATAAAAAAATAGAGAAAAATAGTTTTATTTTGCAATTTAGTATACATTTTTATATTGTTATTAAAATCGTTTTAGTTTTATAGTTATAAAAATATTAGAGTAGTTATATTTTTTTAAGTCAAATGAGTTTTTCTGCAAATAACTTTTCTTGTAGTCTTTTTTTTTTGAAAAATAATAACAAACCGGTTTAACAAACCGGTTTGCTCTTTAAAAACCCACGAAAAGAAAAATTCCAGCGTCTTCCCCCTTTGCCAGAACCCTCTCTTCTTCCCCCTTCCTCTCCACCTCTCCTTACCTCTTCTTCCCCTTCTCCCTCTTTCTCTCTTCTTCCCTTTTTCCAGTGGAGCTAATCAATCCGGCAATGGCGTGAGGGTGGAAGGCCACCTCTCTTCTAATCCTTCCAGCTACGGTTCACGGTAATTTCTGCAATTTCTTTATCTTCTTCTTCTTCAGATTCTTCATCTTCTTCTTCTTCTCCCTGCTCAATTGATTCTGTGTGAAAAACGAAAATGAAAAAAATATAGATCGTTGTTATTTCCGATTTTTTTTCTGTTCATTGTCCGATCTTATGTTCTTTCACATTCATTCATCCGACCTTCTGTTTCGTTGATTCTTTAGTTAGATTTCTTTGATTCATTTGTAATTCTGTTTAATTTGTTTGTTAGCATTTTCGTTTCATAAGTTTCATTCATTAGTTGTTTTGAATTCTCTGCTTTCATTCATCGCATAGATTTCCCTGTTTTGCATTCATCGTATTTTCTATTTAATGTCTTGTTATCTTCAGTTTGTTTTTCTTTCATTTCTTGATTTTTTTTTATTTCTTTCATTTCATTTTCCTGTTTAACGTAATTCTGTTTTCATTCGTAATTCACATAGAGTTCCTGTTTTTTTCGTCAATCATCTTTTGTTTTGTTCTTTTCTGTTTTCCTGTTTGTTAATTCCTGTTTTCATTCATCACAGATTAAATTCCTGTTTTGTTTTTTTTTTTTAATTCCTGTTTTGTTTTCTGCGTTGTTCATTTCCAGTTTTAATGTTTTTCATTTGTTAAAGCTTAAATTTCTGTTTGTTTGATTGTATTTTCCTGTTATGATTTCATTTCCTGCATTTTTGTTTTGTATTCACACTGTTTTCAATCTTGTTTTTATATTTAGTAATTTTCTGTTTCATGTTACCACGATTTCTTATTTGATGTTTGATTTCCTGCTAATACAATTCTTTTTTTTTCTTTCATATCGCAGTCTTCATTTCCATTTTCTTGTTCGTATTTTTTTAGTAAATTTCTCTTGATTCCATGTCATTTAATTTCCAGTTTTCTAGTATTACATGCTTTTTTGAATTTCTATTTTTCATTGGTTCAAATTCTGATTTTCATGTATCTTCAGTAATTTCTTGTTTTTCACCTTTAGAGTTCATGTTCAAGTTTTTTTTAATATCTGTTCTTCATTTCACTGAACTTACTGTCTTTCATGCATTATATGTTTTTCAAAGCATTTCAATTCATGTTGTTTTGACTAAGCATTAGTGTTAATTGAGTTACTTGAACCATTAGTTCAATATTTAGTCAGTTCCTGATTTCATATTTTTAGCAGTTAGTCAGTTTAGTATAGTTCTACTTCTATCTCGTATACTGCTCGTGTTCATTTGATTTGTGCAGGATAGCACAGGAGCGGAGCTCAAGCGCATACACGACACAGAAGCACAAGAATAGAAGAATTTTGTTTTCAGTTTAGAATTAGTTATTTAGTTTTGGATTTGTAAATATCGCTTTTTACGCCCTCTGTGAAGGGTATTCATTTGGTGTAATAGTTAGTTGTTCTTACTTTTCTCGCACAGTTTACATTTTATAATTCGGCAATAAAGAATTGAATTAGTTTAATTGATTGTTTGGATACGAAATATTCCCGTTCCATGAGTTCAACCCAGTCTCATTTACTAGTGAGAACCGTTTTTTATTATTTGATGTCTGGTTTTCACGTGTTTTACATATAAAAATCTTTTCAAAAACTACAATGATTGCAAATAGACATCACTAAACTCTGTTTGTAGGTTGGCAACACGAAGGGGCGGTTGCCGCCACCGGTGAGTTTTCGTGGGAAACTCAACGGGGTCGTGCCAACCCTGTCGAAGCCCACTAGCAGTCTGGACCCAGTGCCAGAGTCCAACACCGGACTGCCCAAGTGGCAACAAGGTTGTCGGGTGCCTTAGCACCCGGTGCCGATTTTGGCGCCAAAGGGGAGGAGCAAGGCCCATCTGGGGGCCTGCTGTTGACTGAGCCACTGGGCCTAAGTCAACCTTGGTCTGCACCTCACGTGCAGACCAAGTGTTGCTGGCTGCAGCAATGGCCCAGGGGCCAACACAAAGTTTCCCCTGGGTGCACTAGCACCCGGTTAGGCTTAGAGCCCAACGAAGGGCTCGGTTGGGCTAAATGCCCGAATTGTTGGGCCAAGAACCACCTAACAGGGTCTAGTCCAGCTGTGACCAGACCCAGCTAGGCTTGGGTTGGGCCCCTGGTCTGAACCCAAAGGGGTTTCGAACCAGGGTGCCGGACTAAGCCCATGCTCAGTTGGGGTGCGACTAGTCCAAGGGACCCGACTTGGTGGGTCAACAAAATAGCGGGGTCTGGACCCCAGGAGTTCAGACCCTGCTGAAGTAGGTGGGGCAGGGCAGCACACTAGAGCGTGTGCTGGGCCCATGCCCCTGGTCGGTTCCCTAGAGGATCCTTGACCAAGCCTGCACCCGCACCCAGTGGTGCGCCCAAGGGTGCTTACCACCCTTTGTGATGGTTACAACCGACGCAAGGTCTGGACCTTGCGTCCAGACCGCGCAGGCCCAAAGGTGGGCCACCAGCTACAGACCTTAGGTCTGTAGCTCTTAGTCTGACCCAATCAGGTGTCCATACCAAGCCGCCCAAAGACTGCCTCCCCCCGAGGGGGTCCCGGGTGCCAAGTGCACCTGGTTCCAGCTAGGATGGGGGCTCCAAAACAACACGGTCTAGACCCAGTGGGTTCAGACCTTGCTGAGTCAACAAAAAAGGGGGGGGGGGGGGCTACAGACTGGAGCCTGTACCTCCCTGGTCTGACCCTACTGAGGGTCTAGACCGGCCAAAATGGGGCCGAGCGCCCCACCAGTGGGTGCGCCCAAGGGATGAACCCGGGTGCACCCAGCACCCGGTTTGGGGAAGGCTGCACAGTAGCAAGGAGGGGGCGTGGGTCCTCTAGTGGGGTTTGGGTCCTTCGTCGCCCAGACCAACGGGCCTCTAAAGAGGGCTGCAGCAGCAGCCCTGACGTCTACCTTGACAAGGGGGCGCCCAACAAAGGCCCAAACTCCCATGGTCAGTCTGGGGCTTTGTTGCTTGGGTAACAACATGCCCAAAGGGGCCCAGCAAAACCACCTAAGGACCTGGACTGGCCATGGAAGAACCCAGCCAAGCAGCCCACGAAACTCCAGCCTCTCAATGGGGCGTTTCTTTCCTTTTTAAGAAGAGAGTGAAGAAGACATAAATTTTTTTTTACACATCATGCCTATATGGGAAACAAGAATGGAAGGGGGAAACCAGGGGTTTCCACAACATTTTATGGGTTTCAACAGCCCAAGATCCTTTGCACAAGTGTGTGCAAAAATATTTGATTTGGGTGCCCTTGCCCAAACCGTAAGGCATTCCAAAAAAAATGAGAAACATATGGGGAGGGAGCTCACCTTAGAGTTGGGGCTGATGGAGGAAGTGGCTGGAGTCTGCTGCACTTCTTCCACACACAGACACACAACGTGAGAAGGGAGAGACGATGGAGGGGGAAGAGAGGAGGAGAAGAGAGGGTATCGACCCTCTCTCTCCTCTCTTTTTCCATTTTAAAAAGAAACGGATGGAGATGTATGGTGGGGAGGGAAAGGAGGGGGATGAGGGGCTTTCCCTAATCCCCTTGTGACGCCCCAGAATTCCCAACTTGGAAAATCCTTCAGATTTTAGGGTTAATTTTTTTTTGAAATGCATTGCGCGAAGCAGAAAAACTAGAAAGGAAAAACAAGTGGAAAGCTCTGGGCGGATCACAGTGTGAACAACAAGAATATGAAGCATTTTATTTACTACATTTTACAAAATGATACAACAATTCCCTTTACAAAACACTGCCAGGGTCACAAGGTTCTAGAAGTGTGGGTTCATGTCTTCCGCTGTGCATCGAGCTCCATCGCACACCTAGAAGCAAACACCTGCACCCTCATAAAACGAGGTCAGACCTCTTGCGAGGTGGTGAGAAATCAACCACGACAATCCATAAGCTAACCATAGCATTTATGACATGATATGCATAAGTATAAGTGAACATGTATGTGCATCATGGTGAGACAGTTAACATATTCTAAGAGAGGAAAACAAGAGTAACTGCCATGAGTAAATGGAGTGATGCTAATCAATAATGACAAGGACATGCACTAACATACTTAGACAACACGCCAAACATTTAAGCCAAGGAAAAATACAACTCTCACATCTTGATCACAATAAGCATTAGAAATGTAATATTGCAATTAACGAGCTTATGGAACTTAACATTGGCATTTGATGGCAATAACAACTGTTTCATGCAATTAGCTATCTGAAGTAAACCTCTTTTAGAGATACATCATACGAGGTGCACTTAGATGAAAGAGTACGTGTAACCTCACGTTTCAACATTAGTGAGCTTAACTCACGAGGTGGGTCTATCGCCCAAGATAACTCGCAAAGGAGTTCTATCAACCCCTAGTCTCTATGACACGGGTACTCAAAATCATTGCCATGCCTAACACGAAATCAATCATTGACACATGCCATTTTTCCCAAGTTATCTCGCATTCGAGAATTACCATAAATATGCAACCAAAAGTAATGTGCATCAAGAAAATATGCAAGTGACAAGTGGCATGAACACTTAATGGGAAACATAGTGTCCGAATTATTGAACCACTGCATTCAAATAATTCTGATTAAGTGCAAGAGCAATAAGCACGTGATTTCCTTGTTTTTCAATGAATCATAACATTGCATATGATATTAATTTGCTTCACATATTTAGCAAACCACACATTTGCGTAAAGAGCTAACTATGATGCACGTAAGTGACATAAGTGAAATGTCATCACACGTATGGAAAAAATATATATATATATTTTCGTTACCACGGCGTCAAAGAAAAAAATTTGCTAAATGCTGATATGGAAAAAGTCATCGTGCATTTGAGATGTGCAACTAAACCAGACGGCCATTGTGGCCACGATACGTGAAAAACCGCAAAAATAGCGATGATGGGGCCCGACAACATGCTGCCCCCGACTGCTGCAACAACCTCATACACAGGGTTACACCAAGGCCACGCTCTGGCCTCAAAGCCGCAACACACACCAACCCAAGTTGCTGACAAAATGCCACAGCTGCACATCTAGGTGCAGCTTGGGAGCGATGCCTCCCAACCTACCCACGTAGGGAGTGGCATTTCACCCCTAACCACAACTCATCCGCTGATTCTTCAACATCAGTCGGTTCGGACCTCCACTTAGTTTCACCCAAGCTTCATCTTGGTCATGGATAGATCACCCAGGTTCGGGTCCATAAGCAGTGACAATTGCCCTATGAAGACTCGCTTTCGCTATGGCTCCGGTGGGTTCCCTTAACCAAGCCACTGCCTATGAGTCGCCGGCTCATTCTTCAACAGGCACGCGGTCAGAGATCAAATTATCCTCCCACTGCTTGGGAGCTCACGGTTTCATGTTCTATTTCACCCCCCGATGGGGGTTCTTTTCACCTTTCCCTCACGGTACTACTTCGCTGCCAACACGCGGGGTTTAGCGGCCCACTTGTCTAGACAGCAGTCCAGACCCACACAGCTGGACCATGGGGTCCCTAGAAACTCGGCAGCAAGTCTGGACATTCAGTCTAGACTTGACCAAACCTGCGTCCGCAATGCACCACCTGAATCGGGCTCGGTTCAGGTGCTGAAATGCCTGGTTCAGGTCTGGTACAAACCTGAACCTATGCTCGAGCCCTGAGCACTGGTCTGGACTGGGATGTCCAGACCAGCAACGAGTGCAGGTCGCACCGAACGAGAAAGGGGCACGACGCTGCAGGTCAGCGCCTGCCACAAGAGTGCCAGCGCCTGGCGCATGGGCGCTAACGTCACGTGCCCACCCGAATGCGCTTCTAACACTCGGCGCTGACTTGGGCACGCCGAAGGCCACCCCAAGCCTATCTGAGCCCTGTGCTCAGACTGGCGGTGCTGAGGTCTAGTCTGAACCAAATCGGTTCAGATTGAGACAGACCAAAAGAGATAGAGATGGTGGGTTCGGCTAGGTGCAAGCCCAAACCGCCACCCAAACACAACAATGAAAGATGGCAGTGTTGCTGCCATCCCTCCCACCGTGAGTGGTGGCTGCAAACCGAACTGACCACACCCATGCCATCGAACCCAAAATGGGTAAAGAAGCACAAGAAGCCCGGAAACACAACATTGGGAGAGAAAACCAAAACAAATAGTAAATGAAAAACGAATATGCAACATGAGCGAAATTATCTAATCCCCCGAAAAACCCCTTGCATGCCATGGATGCAAGGTGGCTCGGTGTCATGGTCTCGTCTCGTGCTATACCTTTAAAAGACGCCATACAATGAAAGAACTTTCCAGATTTACATCTCAATCCCCGAAAACCTTCATGCATATCACAAAACGCATAGTAGGATGTTGTTTTCATGCCTTTAAAGAAGAAGGTACTCACATATACATACATTTTTGAAAGAAAATCGTAGACATGCAAAAATGGAAGATGGACTGAAACCTCACCTCCGAAGGCCTTCAAAATGATGGAGAGGAAGCCTAGGAGCTTCCACGAAAATGGTGCTTAGCACCCACACCTCTCATGGTTTAGGGGAAGGAGAGGAGAGAGAGAGAGAGAGAATTGCCCATTAGGGCTTTCTCTCTCTTTCTTCAAGGCATAAATACCTAGGGTTTTAGAACGTAGGGCTAGGATTAATCCGGAATGGATGAAGGGCTAGGGTGCTCCATGCCCCTTTCATAGCCGCCCAACAAGCCAATCGTTTTTCTCATTTCAAAAACTTCAAAAAGGTTTTCAAAAATGCCATTCAAAAGGGTTTTAAAAGACCATTGAGACTTTGAAAATTTACAAGGGAGCCCTCAAGTTGCCGCCCCTTTCAGCCACTAGAAGTGCGCCATTTAGGCTGCACCAAAAATCTTGTAAAAATGCCATGGGCTGCCGCCCATTTGGCAAACCTATGGCCGACATTCTAAAGGTTTCAAAAATGTTACCATGCTGCCACCGCCCAGCTGGTCAACCATTGACCAGCTGGTCCACCAAGACTAAAAACGTCCACATGAAAAATCGCCCAATGGGTCTGGATCACCCCTGGTCGGACCCAACCCAAAACGATATATATATATATATATATATATATATCAAGTAAAATGCTTATTTAATTCTCTAATTGAAATTAAATTTACCATGACGTATTATCATTTTAAAATTCCCAATCACCATATAATTTTCAAAGCTCCATAGAGAAATTTTCCATCGTTTGCGAGAAGTGCTCTCGTTACGACCCGCATACTATCGATATGCAATTTCAGTAATTCACATGCATTGAAGGAGTTTTTTCATCGTATAGGTCCCAAACTCGGGGACAAACTAAATACATATATTATGCACTTACCCTTAAATTTTTAGAAGTTAATTTGTCCAGAATTGTGCCCTTCTAACTCATATATTATACTTACTTGATTTAAGGTTTTGTGTAGTCAAGTACACATAAATTATGAAAAATTCTTGCAGTCACACAAGGAATTTCCGTCACTGAAGCACAACAATACATACATACATATATATATATATATATATATATGCAACACATTATGAATTTCCATCTTATATCAAAAAGATTTTCTCAGAAAAACCTCGGGTCTTACACTCCTCCTTGATCCAAGGCATGGGTCAAAGGGGTCAAGAGGCTGACCCCCTACCCACTCCCCTTGATTCAAGGGGAGTGGTTGGCTTTGACTTTTTTAAGCTAACCCTCCATAACAAAATCTGATATGTTTTTTTTTTAAACCCCTTTTTTTTTTTTTGAAAATGGTAGGGGCTACCCCCTAAGGCGCGCCCAACCTACTCCTTTAAACCATGGGGCCTTTCCACCCACTTCTACAATTTCCATTTTACGGCTCAAAATTAGCCTTTTTGCAACTCTTGAAAAATGCCTTTGAAAGGTGATTTTTTTTTAAAAGTAAATTTGTTTTCATTTTTAATACCTTAGGCTGAGGTGGGGCCATGCCAACCACCTCTTATAATGCCCAAAACCAACCTCTTTAAAATATTCTTTTGAAAAACCATCTTTAGGTTTTATTAAATTTACAATTCACTTTATGGGAAAACCCAAATTACTTCTTATTTAAATGGGTATGTTTAAATTAATTTTAAAACTTTTTTTTTTAAATTACATGAATTAGGTTCTAAATTATAATATTATATATTTAAATTTCTAAATTCGATGAATTTAAACCTCGATACGACTCATATTTATCGATATACCCCTTTTCACCAATTTCCATGGAATAACGAGGAATTTTTATCGTTTAGGTTCCAAATTTGGAGTGAACCTAATTAAATATAATATAAATCTAATTTACCAAAATCAAGGTTCAATTCATCGCGGTTTACCCTAAATCGCCTCGTAAACCATGTGCCAAATTTATGAGAAATTCTCGCATAAAACAAGAAATTTTACAACACTGAAATATATATCAAATAAAATTTCCTCAGAAATACTGTAGGTCTTACAGGGGTTTGCAAAAGGATGAAAATGCGATTGCAGGAGGCCACTCGAAAGACAAATAAGGCAATTTATTCGAAAAAGTATAAGGCAAATTTTTCATTAGTGCAAAAGGTAACTCTCTCAAAGAGGGGCAAGGATGATTCTTTTGACAACACGAAAGACGAATAGGACAATGTGAGGCAATTCTTTCGACAACGCGAAAGACGAATAAGGCTATCCTTTTAGAGAAAAGTGGGGCAAATCTTTTGACAACGCAAAAGATGACAAAGGCTATTTTTTTAGAGAAAAGTGAGGTGAATCTTTCAACAACGCGAAAGATGAATAAGGCAATGCAAGACAATTCTTTTGACAACGCGAAAGACGAACAAGGCAATCTTTTTGAATAGAAGCAAGGCAACTCTTTCGACAACGCGAAAGATAAACAAGGCAAATCTTTTCAAAGAGAAGTGGGGCAACTCTTTCGACAACACGAAAGACGAACAAGGTAATCTTTTTGAATAGGAGCAAGGCAACTCTTTCGACAATGCAAAGGTCGAACCAAGCAAATCTTTTCAAAGATAAGTAAGGCAACTCTTTCGACAATGCGAAATATGAATAAGGCAATGGAAGTCGATTCTTTCGACAACGCGAAAGATGAATAAGGCAATGGAAGGCGATTCTTTCGACAACGTGAAAGATGAATAAGGCAATTCTTTTCAAAGATAAGTAGGGCAACTCTTTCAACTACGTGAAAGACAAACAAGGGAATCTTTTTGAATAGGAGCAAGGCAACTCTTTCGACAACGCGAAAGACGAACAAGGCAAATCTTTTCAAAGAGAAGTAAGGCAACTCTTTCGACAACATGAAAGATGAATAAGACAATGCAAGGCAATTCTTTCGACAACGCAAAAGATGAATAAGGCAATGGAAGGGAATTCTTTTGACAACGCGAAAGATGAATAAGGCAATGTAAGGTAATTCTTTCGACAATGCGAAAGATATACAAGGCAATTCTTTCGACAACGTGAAAGATGAATAAGGCAATAAAAGGAAATTCTTTCGACAACGTGAAAGATGATAAAGGATACTCTCTCAAGGAGGCAAAAGGTGATGCCAGAATATGTCAAGATGGATATCGAGCTCTTCATTTCATGTCAGGACAGCAAGAAAATATAGCCAAAATGTTAAGATTGTTTGTTGATTCAAAATACTTGAAAATGATGTATATCAGTGAGAAAATATCTCCTCTTTTCTACCTAAAGTATTACCTCAAATTGGGTTAACTTCGGAGAATCGAGAATCAAGTTCAAATTGCTGGCAATTGGCTTTCTTCATGGAAGCTATCAATTTCCTTGATATGAACAGAAAGGAAAGGATTAACATTATGAAGGCAATTGGTGAAAGGATATTGATAATAGATTTTCACAAAATTAAAGAAGATTCTTGGCAGATTCGATAGTTTGATATCCTGGTTTTTTCCCATGATGATCTTTTTGCACTCTTTTTGAGACATAGAAGTGAGTTCTCTTGGGGTTTGGCAAGAATTTCATCGCATCAACCTTCAACTTGGAAATGGTCTGATTTTCCCTAGAAGGGTACGTCACAAACTCCTTTAACTTGGAGATGATCTGAGTCTTCCTTGGTCCCAAGGATTATTTTGATAAAGTAGTCTCTTTTGACTGAAATGTCTTTTTATGATAACATTGATTAAATATCTTTTAAGGATTGATGGGAGGTTCATCGCATCCGCCTTCAACTTGATGATGATTTGAACTTTCTCTGGAAGGATCTGTCACAAACTCCTTTATCTTGGGGATGTTTCAAATCTTCTTTGTCCCCGGGGGTCTAACTCATCCATTGTTTTCATCTTGACGATATTTGAGAGATCCCTTTTGCAGATGATAAGTAATTTACAACTTGATAATTTACCTAGAATATTTTCACTGCCTTATTACCACAAGAATGGTCTTTAAAAATATGTCATTGACTACGATCAATATCAATCACTTATGACTTTGTGACAACATTGAATTTCCTTTGCTGGCCACATCGAGGATTTATTGTTCATCCTTTTGGTTGGCCCACAGGAAAACTTGAATTTTCTTCTTTTTTCGCAAGAGCTTTACCCTTTTGAAAGTAATACTGAAGGTAATTTGAGGTAATTCTTTGTGCAATAAAGGTTTTGAGATCAACAACTGTTTCTGATAGCAATTTGGCAAAATATTCTTGAAATACTTGGTGAAAGAAGTTGCTTGATATCCGAGTTGGCACATCCATGGGATGAGACTTAAATTCGAAGGTAAATCCAATACGAAGTTGGAATTTGAAGGTAAGTTCAACTCAAAAGTTGGTTTTGAAAGAACGACTGAGACAAAACTCAGATCCTGTAAGGAAAACTGGAAAATTCAAGTCGGAACTCGAGTCTTGAAAGGAAAACTAGAAAGTTTGGTTTTGAATGAAAGAAAATTTGAGTTGGAACTCAAATCTTTGAAGAAAAACTACACCAATTCAGATTTAAAGGAAAGGAAATTCGAGTCGAAACTCAAATCTCAAAGGAAAAACTAACTCAGATTTTAAAGGAAAGAGAACTCGACTCGGAATTCGAATCCCACAGGAAAATTAAACTAGTGTGAACTAGGTTTAGAGACATTGACCAGTAAAACCAGATTTTGAGAATTCAACCAGTAAAAACTAGGTTTAGGAAAAGGGCTCAACCCGAAGGTTGACTTTGACATGACCAGAAAAAGTGCTTCGACAAAAGATTCATCCCAAAGGACAAATTTGAAAAAGATAGGTGTTTTTTTTTTAAAAAAGTGCTTGTTGGTCACGATGGGAGATTTTCAGTCTTCACCCTCACAATGACTTGAACAATTGTCAGGGCCTCAGGATTTATCCCTTATCCTGAATGGGTAACAATTTGATGCAAATTGATGTAAATGAATGCAAATACATGCAAAATGCAGATGAATACAAAATGCAGATGAATGCAAAATGCAAAATGCAGATGAATGAAAATGAATGTAAATGAATGATGGAAGATTTTGCTTGATCCTGCCTGCATACAAGACGTTTTGAAAGACAAATTAAAAAAAAAAATGCCACAGCGTAACTGGGGAGTAGGATACTGGACAAAAGAATAAGTAATTGATGTTTGATGAACACACTTTGAAGGTAACAAGGGAAAGATTAACGATGCGCTTCTTGATTGATTTGGGAAGCGTTCTGAAGGAGGTCACTTCCTGTAAGAAGACATTAGACATTTTGCAAGGAAGGAGGAATATAAAAGATGATGTCAAGCCATAAAGAAAATTGATAAATTTATTGATGCATTGGAAAGAGAAATAATAGATCAATAAGAGAACTGGGACTATATTGCCTCTTCAAAATGACAAAAGCAAAATGAAAGAAGTGGCATAGCCTTGGCATTGTCAGCTTCTTGAGTGATTGAGGAAAAAGCTTAGTCAGGATGACTGGTCTTTCTTTTTATCTTTAATGAGGAGATTCTTATCAATGCAGTCCTGAATGATGTTCTTGAAGACAAAGCAGTGGTTAGTATCGTGTCCTACTGCCCGATGGAATTTGCAGAACTGGTTCATGAATCCTTCCATGATCGTGAGAGGATTTGTGACTCTTGGGAGCTTTACCAATTCCTTGGTCAACATATATTCAAGGATTTCATCAAGAGGCTGCTCAAGAGGAGTAAACTGGCGATCGTTACCCCAACCATCTCGCTTTATTTTTTCTTTCTGTTGACCCAATTTTTCATTCTGCTTTGAAGGCTTTTCTTTCTGACTTGTATGGTTGCCCTTGCTATTTTTGCAGTCACTGCGGCCGACATTGGCGGAGAAGGTGAAATTTGTCTTCTTCTTCGAATCTTGATTATTCTTGACTAGGGTGATGCCATCATAGACTCTATTCTCCATTCCCATCTCGAGCCACTCAGCCCGTTCAGTAAGCTCAATGAAAGATTTGGAAAGCGAGGTAGAGATAAGACCTCTCAAAGGTTGTGAGAAGTTGTTCAGAATATTTTGGAGTGCGTGCTCCTCTGAGATGGGATTTCTCATTTTATTGCAAGTGCCCCTCCATTTGCGGATGAAGTTTCTAGCTTTCTCTTTATCTCTTTGCTTGGTATTGTAGAGGTGGTTGAGCGTTGGCAACGCTTCAGTGTTGAAAAGGAATTGCTCAATGAACAGATTGACCACCTTATCGAACTCTCGTAGCTCGATTGGATTGATATGTTCAGAGTACCACTTGGCGGTGGTGCCCTCCAGGCTGCGAGGAAAACACCTAAACAAAGCATGATTATCTCTCTTGAATTGATTGCATTTCGCAAAGAACATAGCCAGGTGAGCCTTGAGATCGCTAGTCCCATCAAATTTGACAAATTTACTGGGGAGATCCTCTAGGCTGTCATCCCCGTCTAAACCATCATATAAATCCTCACTTGTGAAGACCTTCTTGCCTTTATCACGAGCTTGTAAATCTTTAACCATTTTGACAACATCTCTGAGTTGTTGCTAGTCAGGGTCATTAACCGACTGATCCTTGGACTTAATGGCTGACCCCTATCCTTGAGTCATCTTCTGAAAAGTTTGTTGAACCTCACACTCATCATCGGTGTCACCCCCTGATTATGCTTCATCAGATGTATCCTTGTGTTGAATATGCTTCTTGGATATCTTCAGTTTCTTCTTCAGTGTTACACCCTTGGCCTTTTTCTTGATAAGAATCTTGCCAGAACTGGCCTCTGCTTGCTCCGCCATCATCTTACTCATCATTTTATGAAATAATGAGTATATTTGTGGATCAACATTGTAAGACCCGCAATTTTTCAGATAACTTCTGAATAAAATCCATGAGGCATTTCTGTGATCATCGCAAAATTTTTCCTCTCTCGTGGTTTCTCCATCTTCCTTCTCTTTTCCTTTTCCAACCTCTATTTTCCTCCTTTTTGAAGGAAGAAGAACAAAAGACAGAAAATAAGAGAGAAGAGAAAAGAAAGAAAAGAAGAGAGAAGAGGAACTCTTTTGTGGGGTCTCACTTGACCTTGATTTGAAATATTTAGAAAATTACTCGCCTCCATTTTGAAATATTGCGGGAAAAATGGAGAGATGGGATCCGCTCCTCGGTACGAGGTTCGACCGTTCATGGTGCCTTTACCAGGGGTAATCGAACCAAGGGTCGAATTCATGCCTTTTGCTTTTGCTAAGAATTTATCCTAAGTCTAAATGCACAAAGAATCATACTTGTGCAATGCAGAGATGTATGCTCTTTTCAAAAAACTGATTTGGAAATCTCCAAGTATTTTCTGAGATGAATAGAGTGAAGAAATGGTTTCTGATTCAGAACTCAAGATTTAAAATTCTGAGTTTTTGGAATAATCAGAGCTTGGAAAAATAATCTAGATTTTTGAAAGAAAGGATCTTGAAATCGAGATAAAAGGAGAAAAAAGGAAACTTCAAAGTCTAAAATGGACTTTGAATTTGAGTTTAAAACTTGAATAAATGTTTGAAAATGTAATTGAATTCTAACTTTGAATTTTGAAATCAGAATGAATTTTGAGAGATCCAAATAAGATTGAAAAATGGAATTGGCTTTTGGAATTTTTAAGAATCAAGGTAAAAACCTAGTTTTTTTTGACATATGGAATGAATTGGAGTTGGATTTGAAAAATTGGATTTGAGAATGGATTTTGAATCCAAGGTCTGGATAAAAAATAGATTTGAAATCCAAGGTGAAATTGAATTCTGGATTTAGAATGGAATTGGATCCAAGATTTGGAATCCAAGATGGAATTTGGATCTGAAGTCTGAGATTCAAGGTGGAATTAGATCCAAAATTTGAAATGGAATTTGGATCTGAAATCTGAGATCCAAGATGGAATTGGCTTCTGAATCCTAAATGGATTTTGGATCTGAAATCTGAGATCCAGGATGGAATTGGATCCGAAGTTTGGAATGGAATTTGGACCTGAAATCTGAGATCCAAGATAGAGTTGGATTCTGGATCCTAGAATGGATTTTGGATATGAAGTCTGAGATCCAAGGTGAAGTTGGGTTTTGGATCCTAAAATGGATTTTGGATCTGACTCTGTATTTGGATTCTGAAAGTCCAAATGGGACTTTTGAAGATGGATCTGGGTTTTGAAAACCCAGATTGAATTTAAATTTAGGAAGGGTCAAGTTTTTGGAGATTCAAAATCAATCGCAAACTTTGATTTTGAACCTAATTTGAAATCAGAAGATAACCCAGAGGTTTTGAAAGTTAAATTGAACTTGTAAAGATGGAATTTTGAGATATCTGATTTTGAATTTGAATTTAAATCTTGAAAATGAATCTTGGAATTTCAACATTGATTTGAGAATTGAATTTCGAATATACGAATGAATTTCAAAGTCAAATTGGATTTTGAATTTGAAGCTTGAATTTGAAAAAATGGATCAAGAATTTCAAAGTTAAAGTGAACTTTGAATTTGATTTCAAAGTCAAAATCTGGACTTTGAAGATGAGATAGAATTAATGAATTGAAAATAGAAAAAAAAGATATTCACAATCACTTGGGTTTTCGAAAGGAAATTTTGAAAATATGATGCAATTCTATCTTAAATGATGAATGAATTTAAAGAATTTGAAATTGGATTTTGAAAAGCATATTCCATTCTTTAAATTGATTAAGAATGAGATTGAGGATATAATACATCCCTGACTATGGTCATTGAATGTATTATATAATAACCACATTTAAATTCAAGTGAAGAATAAAATACATTTTTGGTGCTTTTATAGAGTTTAAAATGAAATTAACTCTCAATATACTCTGACTATGGCCATTGGTATATATAGTGAATTAATTTTAAACTAAACTCTGATAAAAGAGGAAAATATTTAAAGAAAACATGATGAACTTTGAAAAGAATCCAGTGTGGATCCAATGTTATTTTATAAAAATAGAAATACTAAGTTTTGTTTACATCCTGACTATGACCATTGATGTAAATCATCAACTTAGGATTAATTATCTCTTACGAAATGGTGCGCGTGCCATTTGTGTTTCACCATTGTGAGATTTTGAAAATATAAAGGCAAAGACATGAAAATAAGCAATTTATGATATTTACGATGCTCATTCATTCTATCTAAAGCAGAAAATGTAAATTCTCATTAAGATCTAACTATTATGATACATGAAATTGAATTTACAACTCCAAACAATGACCTGTTTCACATATTCCCTGCAAAACACTTGATTAGTATGAACATAAAGGAAAATTGCACCTATCATATGGATATCAAAAGTAAAATGTTCATATGCCAAGATATAAATGGTGGAAAGATGGAGAATGACATTATATACCTATACATATATATATATATATATATATATATATATATATATATATATATATATATATACATGCATATATATGTGTATATCCATATATATATATATATATATATATGTATATATATATTTTTATATATATATGGCATATACAATAGCTGGTAAGATAGGAAATGGAGTGAAGGGTTGTAGCCGTTCATGGCTGCAGTAGAAAGCAAAAGCCATAGTGGCTCAGGATGAGCCATCGTGGAAGGCAACAACCATAAAAGTTCATGCTGAACTGATGCACAGGTTAGAGCCATAACAACCTACCACAAATTGATATAAATGGCAGTAGAGGCTGCTATCATTTGGAATGAACTACTGTAGGAAGCCATAGGCAACTACAAATCAAGAGGACTGCTGTAAAGTAGGTGCTGTAAGTGACTGCTATCAGGATAGCTAATGTGTAGTGGGTCTATGGACAACTACTGCATGGTGGGGTGCTTGGATGATTATGTTGTGGCAACACATTTGAAAGGGTACTTGTGAAAAATAGGTAGTAATTTGACAGATTGAATACCTATGGAAGGTGGGCTGTAGTTGGAAGGTACATATACTATGGAAGTGGTGGCAACATTATGCAAAACTAGAAGTGGTAGAGTATACAGGCGATGTGGTGGAGTAATACATTGTGCATGTGGTAATGGGCATGGCTGTAGACATCAGCTATGTGGTGCAGTAAGGGATTAACAATACCAAACCACTGCTCTAATTGCTATTTACCACTTCCAGCAGTCCTGTGTAAAGGAGGAATCATGGGAAAGTTTCGGACATGTTAGTGAGATGTGTCCTCCTGTATGATACTCTGGTCCTTGCTCATCTACTGTTGTAGATGTAGCTTGATCAACTGTGATAACATTACATCTCAAACTCATGGGAATCTGGCACATCAGTTGCGAAGCTTGTGTTCGAGGTTGCAGAGACAATGAGTCTATTAAATTTGACAGGCACGACAAATGCTTGACTCAAAAGCCTCTTCCTTCTCATGTCAGGTAACTCAGAATCCACTTGTATCTATCTCCTCAAGGCACAGTCTAGTTACCTGCAGAGATTGATTAATGACAGCGAATGCCTTTATCCCCCATATCAATGTGATTTCTGTCATGTTGTGATAAGTAATGATGGCCCTTAAGGCCATAACATTTCTGACCCTGTAACTTTGAAAGATATTCCAGCAATGATCCTGAAATGGGTCTGCTGGGAGAGTTTTAATATAAAAAACTGACGTGATATTAAGAGTCAATTCCTAAAGGGAGGCAGATCCCACATGAACGCAACATGATGAGTGAAATGGACATGGGACAAGTTATAACAAAGCTTTCTAGGAATCTTCTAAAGCTTGTAATCTGAGTTTCAAATTCTTTCCCAGAATCAGCCTACTATTGAGAGAATAGAGCATTCCTTGTAACCAGTCTTGCCTTCAAGCGTTACTACTTGACTAGGCTTGTTGTGAACAGGCCCCCCCAAAAAATTTAAATTCACCATATTCAGCAGTACCTCTTCATGCACTCAGAGACATTGATACCTGGTCTTCAAAACCTGGGATAATAATAATAATAATAAAAAATTCTTTTTCCTTCAGATGGAGATGGGGTTTTATCAAGTCTGCCATGATGTATTCATACAGAAGCAACTCTCCAACATTCTTACCTTAACTGGCTGTCATATACATCATTCTTGAACCTGTAGTCTTCCCTTTTAATGGAGATATATTACATATGGTACATGGAAGAACATGGTTAACGATATGCATTAAACAAAATATAGAATGCAAAATGTACACAAGGGTAAATCCTCACCACCACCCGTTAAAATTAGAGAATCAGAATAAAAAACACGATGTTAATGAAAGGGGATATCAAATGATCCTAATAACGTATATTAGACAGAGAATAAAATCTAAACGTGAAAGACATGTGATGAACCAACATAGTCCAAAACCAGGCAGCTGTATTAAATGGAATTGATACATCAAAAAAAAAAAAGATGCGATATGTTGTAGAGATGTAGACGATGCAGAAAATTTTCCTTATGATGCGCTTGAATCACAGAAAAATCAGAGAACTTGTAAGAGATGAGCAGAAAAAAAAAAAAACAGAAGAAGAACTTACGAGTTAGTTGTAGATCTGGTGGAATTGATTGAGAAATGAATCAATCCAGATTCTTCATTGTAGGTTCAAATAGGGAAGCTCCAGCCGAGTCTTCATCTTTGAAGCATACAGATGGCGCCCATTGGCAGCAACAACACGATCGGCTGATTGGCGACTATTTCATACAATCTGGATTTTAATTGCTTTAATTTTGATCAGGATGATTAGATCTACCTCTCAGACGATCAAATCTACGGGTGAAGAAGGGAATCCGAGGAAGCGGAAGATAAATGGAAAGGGGACCGGTGAAAACGATGGTCGCTATGGATGTTAAAAACATGTAATGAAATCTTAATGTATTGCAAATAAAAAAAAAAGGTGATCAAAATTCTGTCAAATATTATTGAAACAGGAAATCAATGAGAATGAGATCAATAGAGTTTTTGGATCAAAACAGAAGTGGACGAACACTGGACCAAACAAAATACTAAAAACCAAATGCAAGTAAGTGTCTATGAAAGAAATGTATTACAGATATAAAAGAAGAAATAGAGCAAGCAAATAATAATAATAGATAATAAAAAAAATCAGAAATAAACTGTAAAGAAGAAATGGAGAGATGTCGGAATATGTATATATTCCATTGATATTGCATACACGTAGGTCGATTTTGCAATAAACAAACTGACCTACGATGGTTGCATTAAGGGGAAAGAACAGAGAATAAAATTTATAAAATGAAAGAGATGATTCTTAACTTGACTTTTCGTTGCAGGACTAACCTGGATTGCTGGAGAAAGGAAAATCAAGGGAAAAGGTGGGGAGGGGACTTATTGTAGCCTTGTATAGGGATTGATCTCATGAAAAGAGGGGTGCAAGGGTGATAACGGATAGAGAAGAAGGAAGGAGGAAGTGGGGAGGTGAAACGCGATGGCCCTCGGGAGCCCTGCGTGTCTCCTTTTAAGGAAGGAGAGGAAAGTTCTAGAGTGTGAAATTGGTTAAGCATCGACGGCAGAGGAAGGGGGGTTCAGAGAAAAGGGCGTGCGATGGAGGGTTTTGGAGGAAGAGAAGGTTTCTGCAAAAGGGGTGAAAGAGGTGAGAGTGAGAGGGCGAATTTTTCGCCCTTTTCCTTTCTTACGAAGGGTTTTAAAACCCTAAAAGAAAAATTTGTAGAGAAGCCCCTTTGATTTTCAAGATTTTACAAAGAGGGGGCTCCCGAGGTTTTTAGCAAAATTATCTTCAAAAGGCTTAAAATCATTTGTTTTTCTCGTAGTTTTTCCATTTTTTTTGGTTTTGTGTTATTTTTCAATTTTTTGTATTTTTGGAATAAAAGTCTAAGACTTTACGAGAAAACAAAGATTAGACATTATTTTTTTGTATTTTTGCAAAGTATTTACAAGCGAGAGTTTTTCTGAGAACTCAAGGCTATTTTAGGAAAATTTCTTCAGGAAAATGGGTTCATATTCAGATTTTGAGGAAATATTCGAGGTTTAAAGCCTCGAATCGAGAAATACATAGTTGGGGATCTAACATAGTGCCAGATGAACTGCCTGAGCCATTTAAAACCATTTTTTTGGTATTTTTGTAATTTTACTTGGGAAATCAGACAACGAGGCTCTTATTTGGATTTAAAACACCGGGATCGGACCCGGAATTGATTTTGAATATATCAATATGGAATTTAATCCAGAAAATTTGAAGAATGACTGAAATTTAGCTTTGGTTTTCTCAGAAGATGGAGCCAGGGGCAAAAAAGACATTTTTACAAAACTTTAAAAATTTTGGGGTGTTCACAGATGCCCCTCTTTGCTACTAAGCGGTTGAAAGCTGAGCTTAGTGGCAAAGATAACACTCCAAATTTTGAAAATGCCCCAGTCAGCAGATCTGAACTGGGTGTGGAAGAATTATTTTGAAAATATGGCTTCTTAGGCTTAGAACCTTATCCTGAATGGTTTTGGGGAGACGAAATCCTTGAAGATGATATGATTGAGTAGAAGATGAGGAAATCGTGATGGGACTTTGGGTGAACATCCCGAAATAAGCATTTTTATCAAGTCTCATGGGTGAGACAAGATACACTTTTGGAATGATTCAGGTTTAGCCCTTAACCTGGATGGGGCGATGATATATCAAGATGAATAGAATGGGGAAAGGAATACATGAGGACCTTGATGGGACATTTTTGGAAAATGCCTTGTGAAATGAAGCTCAAGTGGAATTCTATCCCGGGTGGATATATGAAGTATGAATTCCTCGATGGGAAGAACCATGATGGGACTGGAAGAAAACATCTCGTCAAAACGAGGAATCTCGTTGGAACGAGACTGAGGTTTAACCCAAACCTGAAAGGAAGATACCTCGCGAAGCGAGGTTTTGGGTTAACTCTTAACCTAAATAGGAAATCTACCATACGACTTTCTCAAATGGAGAAACCATAATGAGACCTTTCAGAGTTTAGACGAACAAATCCGAAAGGGGTTTTTGCGAAAGGAGGAAAATAGGGTTCCCTAAAGCTTTGAAAATGGGACAAAATGGGGTGTCTCATTGCTGAGACTGAAATAGCTTTTGAAATTAATGACCTCTCACAGAAGGTTCAGGTTTGACCCTTAACCTAAGTGGGGAAATCTACCATACGAATTTCTCAAATGGAGAAATCATAATGGGACCTTCGGAGTTTGGACGAACAAATCCGAAAGGGGTTTTGCGAAAGGAGGAAAATATGGTTCCCTAAAGCTTTGAAAATGGAAAGAAATGGGGCGTCTCATCGCTGAGACTGAAATAGCTTTTGAAATTAATGACCTCTCACAGAAGGTTCAGGTTTGACCCTTAACCTGATTGGGGAAATCTACCATACAGATTTCTTAAATGGAGAAATCATAATAGGACCTTCGTAGTTTGGACGAACAAATCCGAAAGGGGTTTTGCAAAAGGAGGAAAATAGGGTTCTCTAAAGCTTTGAAAAGTAGAAGAAATGGGGCATCTCATTGCTGAGACTGAAATAGCTTTTGAAATTAATGACCTCTCGCAGAAGGTTCAGGTTTGACCCTTAACCTGAGTGGGGAATCATACGAAATTCTTCAATGAGAAAACATTGATGGGACAGGAAGAGATACTTCAACTGAATGAGGTAACTTTTTCCCGAAAGATATAAACAACGCTAGGTTGCATCAAAATGGATATTGATTTTTTATGTCATTCTTGGAATAGCCAGAAAATTTTGCCAATAAGATAAAATTATAGTTGATTCACAACGCTTTAAAATGTGCACGTATGTGCAAAAGATATTCCCTCTTTTACCTAGAGCATTTCCTCCAATGAGGTTAATTCCTCGGTCTTTAAGAGTCAAATTCAAAATTTTAGCGTTGATGATTTTCTTCAAGGAAGCTATCCATTTCCTTGATATGAGAAGAGAAGAAATATTCTTAATTTCATAAAAGCAAGTAGTGAAAAGATATTGATAAAAGAATTTTGCATAAGAAAAGATGACTTCTGGCAACTTTGGCAGTTTGATATCTGGGTGTTTTCCCATGATGATCTTTTTGCACTCTTTTTGAGTCATTGAACTTTTTTGGGTTTTTACATCATCATTCATTTGGATGTCCTGCCTTTTCTCTCTTTTTCAGGGAAGGGTACGTCAGAAACTCCTTCATCTTGGAGATGTTCTGATCCTTCTTTTATCTCATAGATTCTATTGATGATATTGGCTCAAAAGGTCTTTAGATGATAGCAGAAATCAAATATCTTTTAGGGTTTGTGGGTAGGTTCATTGCACTCGCCTTCATCTCGACTTTGATCTGAACTTTCCCTGGAAGGATCCTTCACAAACTCCTTCATCTCGGAGATGATTCAAATCTTCTTTGGCCCCGGGGGTCTAGCTCGCATATTTGTCTTCATCTTGGCAATAGTTGAGAGATCCCTTTTGCAGATATTTGATTGCAACTTTAAATGAATGTAAAGACATGGGTTGAGTGGATTCTTTTTATAGCTCAAGATATGTCCACTGCCTAATTGCCAGAAAGCTATTTTTAAACATGCGCCATATCCATGATCAATATCAATTCGCTTCTAGCTTTTCAACATCATTGAAGATTTCATTCACTGATCATATCGAGGATATTTCTTACATCTTTTTGGTTGATCAACAGGAAAAGATTTTAATTTTACCTCTTTTTTGCAAAAAGTTTCACCTTTTTAGAAAGGATACTAGAGATAATCTGAGGTAATTCTTTTGTGTAGTCAGATTTTTAGAATCAACAAATGCTTTTAGCAAATTGGCAAAGTTTTCACGGATTCTTTATGAGATAATCGCTCAATATAGATTTTGATGAGACCTTTAGTTGTAATCTTTGATTTTGGAAATACATGACTAGCAAAAGCTGGAACCTTTGAAATACATGACCAACAGAAGCTGGAATGTTTGAAATACATGACCAGCAAAAAGCTGAAACATTTGAAATACATGACCAGCGAAAGCTGGAACGTTTGAAATACCTGATCAGCAAAAGCTGGAACGTTTTGAAATACATGACCAACGAGTGTTGGATCTTTTTTGGAAGTACATGACCAGCAGGAGCTGAAACTTTTGGAAATACATGACCAACGAAAGTTGGATCTTTTGGAAATACATGACCAGCAGAAGCTGAAATCTTTGGAAATACATGACCAACGAAAGTTGGATCTTTTGGAAATACATGACCAGCAAGAGCTGGAACCTTTGGAAATACATGACCAGCGGGATGCTGGATCCTTTGAAAATACATCAAATTTTGGGAAGTTTAAGTCAAAAAACTTGAATTTTGTAGAAGGAAGGACTTTGTTTAGAAGGTTGAATTTAGGAGGTTACCGGTGCGAGGACCAGATTTTGAAAATGAGCTCAATGTATGATTGAAAAGTTTGAGAAATAACCAGTGCGAGGACTGGGCTTTGAAGATGAGCTAGAAAAAAGAATTGAGGAATCAAAGATCCTTGGTGAAAAATAATGGACCATCATAGTTTTAACTGTATGTGGTCTGCTTTCAGGATTTATCCCTTTATCCTGAACGAGGGAAGGAAGGAAAGAAATACCTTGTCAGTAGGAGGCATCAGGTTTATCCCTTAACCTGAAGGGGAAAGGAAAGAAAGAAATACCTCGTCAGCAGGAGACATCAGGTTTATCCCTTATCCTGAAAGGGGATAGAAAGGAAGAAATACCTCGTCAGCAAGAGGCATCAGTTTTATCCCTTATCCTGAAAGGGAAATAGAAGAATTTTCAAAGAGAATAAACCTGAATTTTGAAATGGATTAGCCGGAAGGCTGGATTTTGGAAGAAGGTCCCGCCTGGCAATTGAGGTTTTATGAAAAAGAAGAGAGTCTAAGTTGGGACTCATGTATTTTTTAAAAGGAAGATGAAATAAAAGGGGAGAACCCGAGTCAGAACCCGGATGTTCAAGATAAAAGATAAGAGAGAATTTTTTTTTTTTAGAAAACTTAAATTCTCGACGCAACGATTGGTTCAACATGAGCATTGGATTCAAAAGGAAGTCCTAGTCGAAACTCAGAACTTCAAACGAAAGAAAGGGGAAAAACCCGAGCTGAAACTCGAATCTTCAGAAAATAAAAGATAAAAGAGAAAACCCGAGTTTTAAAAACTCGAATTTCTAAAGAAATGATTGGTTCCAACGCGAGCATTGGATTCAAAAGGAAGTCCTAGTCAGAACTCGAAACTTCAAACGAAAGAAAGGGGAAAGCCCGAGTGAGAACTTGGATCTTCAAAACAAAAGATAAAAGAGATTTTTGATTTTGAAAAGTTCGAAATTTCGATGCAATGATTGGTTCCAACACGAGCATTGGATTCACAAGAAAGTCCTAGTCGGAACTCGAAACTTCAAACAAAATAATAGAGGGAAAAACCCGAGTGGGAACTCGGATCTTCAAGTCAGAAGATAAAAGAGGATTTTGAAAAATTTGAAACTTCGACACAACGATTGGTTCCAATGTGAGCATTGGATTCAAAAGGAAGTCCTAGTCTGAACTTGGAACTTCAAATGAAATAATAGAGGAAAAACCCGAGCTGGAACTCGAATCTTCAAAAAATAAAAGATAAAAGAGAAACCCGAGTTTTGAAAACTCAAATTTCTAAAGAAATGATTGGTTCCAACGCGAGCATTGGATCCAAAAGGAGAAGCCTGAGTCAAAATTCGGGTTTTTGATAGAAAGTTTTAATCAGGATTGAGTTTTGAAAATTTGCCAGTGCGAGGACCGGATCTAGGATTGAGAATGACCAGCTCGAGGACTGAATTTATTTGCATGTGATCTGATTGCCCCCTTATCTTGACTGGGGACGAAATAAAATTTGAAAAAGAACTGACGAAAAGAGATAAAAATTGATAGAAGATTTGACAAAAAAAAAGAATCAAGGAATTTTATGAAATTTATCTTTGTAACAGAATTCTCACAGGTAGCATTATTGCTCCTATGAGTGGTTTCAGGATTATCCCTTATCCTGAATGGGAAGGGAAATTAATAAAAGGCTTGATAAAGAAAAGAATCGACAAAAATTGAAAAAGAAAAATAAAACTGATAAAATTGGATAAAGAAAAAGATTTGGTAGAGATTAATGAAGCTTTAAAAGAGGAAGAAAGACATTCAGGACGATCCCTTATCCTGAAGCAAGAAAGACCTCGTAGGATGAGGTTTCAGGTTTATCCCTTAACCTGAAGGGGGGCAAAGAAGGAAAAAGAAATACCTCATGGGAAGGAGGCATCAGGTTTATCCCTTAACCTGAAAGAGAAAAAATTTGAAATAAGAATTAACAAGAAGAATTAATAAAAATGGATGAATAAAATTTTAATAAAATTTGATAAAGATGAATAAAACTAATAAGACTGAAAGAAGATTTGATAAATGAAAAATTTGATAAAAGTTGAGAAAAAGAGTTTATTTGATCCTGCCTGCATGTGGGATCTTTAAAGAATATGAGAAAAATCATCTTTTGGAAAGAGATTAACCACGAGAGCTGATCTTTGAAAGAGGATCATTCACGAGAGATCATCATGAGGGTTAATTTTTGAAGCAATGATTTACAAACATAATTTTTGGAGAATATGATCGACACGAGGGTTGATCTTTGAATGCCATGGTTTAAAATCATTTTTTTAGAAAATATGATCAACACGAGGGTTGATCTCTGAATGCCATGGTTCGAAATTAATTCTTAGAAAATATGATCAACACGAGGGTTGATCTTTGAATGCCATTGTTCGAAATCAATTTTAGAAAATATGATCAACACGAGGGTTGATCTTTGAATGCCATGGTTTGAAATCAAATTTTTTTAGAAAATATGATCAACACGAGGGTTGATCTCTGAATGCCATGGTTCAAAATCAAAAAATATGATCAACACAAGGGTTGATCCTTGAATGCAATGGTTTGAAAACCAATTTTCAGAAAATATGATCAACACAAGGGTTGATCCTTGAATGTAAATGGTTTTGAAAACCAATTTTCAGAAAATATGATCAACACAAGGGTTGATCCTTTGAATGCAATGGTTTGAAAACCAATTTTCAGAAAATATGATCAACCCAAGGGTTGATCTTTGAATGCAATGGTTTGAAAACCAATTTTCAGAAAACATGATCAACACAAGGGTTGATCTTTGAATGTGATGGTTTTGAAAAACCAATTTTTGGAAAATATGATCAACACAAGGGTTGACCTTTGAATATAATGGTTGAAAACCTTTTTTTTTTTAAAAAGATGATCAACACGAAGGTTGATCTTTGAAAAAGGTTGGATTAAAATATGAAAAGTTTTTATGATTTTTGAAAGACCCTCATAGGTAATATCATTGCTCTCATGAATGATGTCAGGATTGTCCAACATTTAAAAAAAAAAAAGGAATTTAATGCCCCAGTATGGCAAAAAGAAGGGAATATCAAAGATATAAAGAAAATTGACATTTCATTGATAAGCAAAAGTAGATAACAAAGTTGAATATTTACAAGTATTTTAACCAAAAGAAGTCACAAAGACTGGGCCAACTTGCCCCTATAAAGCGACTGACAAAAAGAAAAGGGATGAAAGCGAAACACTTTTGGCATTCTCAATTCTTCGAGTGGTCTGGAAAAGGTTCGGTTGGAACTGCAGGCTGCTCTTCTCCTTCTTTTGGCACCAGAAGCTCTTTGTCAATGTAGTCTTGCACAATATTTTTGAGGACGAAGCAGCGCTCCGTGTCATGCCCCCTCGCTCGATGAAACTTGCAAAAGCGATCTTTCCATTTCCCCTTGGTGACAGAGGGATCATCCTGCTTTGGGAGTTTGATCATGCCTTTCGCAAGCAGGTATTGTAGAACTTCTTCGATTGGTTGTCTTAGAGGGGTAAGCTTGCGATCATAACCCAAACCCTCATGCTTTGCTTTCTTTAGCTTGCTTGACTTCTACTGAGTGCTGACCCCTGTTTGGTAGCTGGACTGAGCTTGCATGTTTAGGAGATCTGGATGCTTTTATTCTTTGTTTTTGAAAAAGAGATTCTTATCAAGGCAGTCCTGAATGATATTCTTGAAGTCAAAGCAATGCTCAGTGTCATGCCCTGTTGCTCGATGGAATTTGCAGAATTGGTCTATATATTTTCCCATGACTGTGGAAGGGCTGGCGGCTTTTGGGAGCCTGAGTAATCCGCTAGACAACACGTATTCGAGGATTTTGTCGAGCGGCTCATCTAAAGGAATAAAATCTCGACCCTTGCTCCAATCCTTGCGCCTTAGTCTTTCTTGCTTCTTGCCTTTTTGCTGAGGACTGTATTGCAGAAGTCTATCATGGTTTTCATAACATTTCTCAATCTGGTTTTTATACTCTCCCAAGTTGTTGCCCTGGTTGCCTTGGTTGCTGCCCCTGCTGGCTTTAGAGTTTCTTGCACTGATATTGCTGCGTTCATTCATGTGGAAGGTGACAGGTGCCTCTTCTTTGGTGGAAGCTTTTCCGCAACTGGCTTCAGCTTGCTCGGATAATATCTCAACCATCATCTTTTTGAATAATCGATATATAGCGGGATCAATCTCACTTTTGCTGTCCTGAACTTCTACGACAAACTTTGAGAATCCATTCCTTACTTTCTGCTTTGTAATTAGGATGTTGAAGCAGTGCAATCTTTGATCTTTGCCTGACTCAACTGATAACGCCAGTGCTCTCTGTAGAGCAAAATGGGATTTTTATAAAAGGTCTTGGAGGAAGTTTTAATAAAGAAAGAAATCACAATCTGACAACGAAACATATCCCATTACGAGGGATCGGGTTGTCACCAAAATTTGCGACAACCGCATTGTTTTTCTGAAAAAGAATAAGTAAAATGTGAACAAAGATTAATTTTGAAAATGACATATCTTGACAAAAGATATTTTATTGCAAAATAAGGTAAGAAATATATCAGAGAATAAAAGAATTTCGAAAGTAGATGGCAAAGATTTAAGATTTGAAGAATTTGCAGGCAAGATCAAAAGAATTAGAAGAAATTAAGGGAAGAAAAGAAAAATACACCTGGGTTTTAAAAGAAAAGAGAAAATTTTGAATAATATATACCCAGGGTTTTGGAAAAATATATAAAATATCATACAATCACAGATGTACAAACAAGGATGCACAAGCAACATTCCCTAAGGCTGACTCTAAATGCAAAATTTTGAAATGGCTTGTAGGACCTTAATCCTAACTCTAGGGTTCAAATCATCTGATTCCCATCAAGATATGCCGATATACCCAAGCCGAAGCTCGAAGTACGTGACATAGAAATATTTCTCCGGTTCTAAGGTAATGGTTTTTCGGCATCCTTGAGCACCTACCGATATACCTCAGACTATGGCCCTTAGGTATGTGGTAGGGGGGCGCGAACCCAAATAAGTGGTCCAGTTGTGAGGCTCTCTCCCGAACTATGGTTCAGTGAGACAACCCAGCAACGTGAAGACCGGGATAATATAGGCAGGGAAATTTTCAAAAATATGTTCAATATGCAAGAAATCAGATGGCTCTATTGCAAGTCCTAAAGAGATAGATTAAAAATGAAGAGGAGCATACACTTGCATACATTGTTTTGCATTTAATCCCTAGAATTGAGGAGAGTTTTATTTCAGACCTAAGTCTAATGTGAACATGAAATAATCTCCTCAATATGGTCATACCAAACCATACTTAGATCCTATATGCAATGATGTCAGCTTAGGACAAAGTCTAAGCTCCTAAGGTTTGCATGAAAATATAGCTGACATTTGTAGAATAAAGACTTAGATAATATCAAAGCAAAAGAAAAAGGCATAATTCGACCGGACGGAGACGAGTCCCATCACGGTCGCCAAAACTGTGATCATCGCAAAATTTTTCCTCTCTCGTGGTTTCTCTCTCTTCCATCTCTTTTCCTTTTTCAACCTCTATTTTCCTCCTTTTTGAAGGGAGAAGAATAAAAGACAAAAAAGAAGAGAGAAGAGAAAAGAAAGAAAAGAAAGAAAAGAAGAGAGAAAATGAACTCTTTTGCGGGGTCTCACTTGACCTTGATTTGAAAATATTTAGAAAATTACTCGCCTCCATTTTGAAATATTACGGGAAAAATAAAGAGATGGGATCCGCTCGTCGGTACGAGGTTTGACCGTTCCTCGCGCCTTTACCAAGGGTAATCAAACCAAGGGTCGAATTCATGCCTTTTTTTTTTTTGCTAAGAATTTATCCTAAGTCTAAATGCACAAAGAATCATGCTTGTGCAATGCAGAGATGTATGCTCTTTTCGAAAAACTGATTTGGAAATCTCCAAGTATTTTTTGAGATGAATAGAGTGAAGAAATGGTTTCTAATTCAGAACTCAAGATTTAAAATTCTGAGTTTTTGGAATAATCAGAGCTTGGAAAAATAATCTAGATTTTTGAAAGGAAGGATCTTGAAATCGAGATAAAAGGAGAAAAAAGGAAACTTCAAAGTCTAAAATGGACTTTGAATTTGAGTTTAGAACTTGGATAAATGTTTGAAAATGTAATTGAATTCTAACTTTGAATTTTGAAATCAGAATGAATTCTAAGAGATCCAAATAAGATTGAAAAATGGAATTGGCTTTTGGAATTTTTAGGAATCAAGGTAAAAACTTGGTTTTTTTTAGATCTGGAATGAATTGGAGTTGGATTTGAGAATGGATTTTGAATCCAAGGTCTGGATCAAAAATAGATTTGAAATCCAAGGTGAAATTGAATTCTGGATTTAGAATGGAATTGGATCCAAGATTTGAAATCCAAGATGGAATTTGGATCTGAAGTCTGAGATCCAAGGTGGAATTAGATCCAAAATTTGAAATGGAATTTGGATCTGAAATATGAGATCCAAGATGGAATTTGATTCTGAATCCTAAATGAATTTTGGATCTGAAATCTGAGATCCAGGATAGAATTGGATCAGAAGTTTGGAATGGAATTTGGACCTGAAATCTGAGATCCAAGATGGAGTTGGATTCTGGATCCTAGAATGAATTTTGGATATGAAGTCTGAGATCCAAGGTGAAGTTGGGTTCTGGATCCTAAAATGTATTTTGAATCTAACTCTGTATTTGGATCCTGAAAGTCCAAATGGGACTTTTGAAGATGGATTTGGGTTTTGAAAACCCAGATTAAATTTAAATTTAGGAAGGGTCAAGTTTTTGGAGATTCAAAATCAATCGCAAACTTTGATTTTGAACCTAATTTGAAATCAGAAGATAACCCAGATGTTTTGAAAGTTAAATTGAACTTGGAAAGATGGAATTTTGAGATATCTGATTTGAATTTGAATTTAAATCTTGAAAATGAATCTTGGAATTTCAACATTGATTTGAGAATTGAATTTCGAATATACGAATGAATTTCAAAATCAAATTGGATTTTGAATTTGAAGCTTGAATTTGAAAAAATGGATCAAGAATTTCAAAGTTAAAGTGAACTTTGAATTTGATTTCAAAGTCAAAATCTGGACTTTGAAGATGAGATAGAATTGATGAATTGAAAATAGAAAAAAAAGATATTCACAATCACTTGGGTTTTCGAAAGGAAAATTTGAAAATATGATGCATTTCTTTCCTAAATGATGAATGAATTTAAAGAATTTGAAATTGGATTTTGAAAAGCATATTCCATTCTTTAAATTGATTAAGAATGAGATTGAGGATATAATACATCCCTGACTATGGTCATTGAATGTATTATATAATAACCACATTTAAATTCAAGTGAAGAATAAAATATATTTTTGGTGCTTTTATAGAGTTTAAAATGAAATTAACTCTGAATATACCCTGACTATGGTCATTGGTATATATAGTGAATTAATTTTAAACTAAACTCTGATAAAAGAGGAAAATATTTAAAGAAAACATGATGAACTTTGAAAAGAATCCAGTGTGGATCCAGTGTTATTTTATAAAAGATAGAAATACTAAGTTTTGTTTACATCCTGACTATGAGCATTGATGTAAATCATCAACTTAGGATTAATTACCTCTTATGAAATGGTTTACGTGCCATTCATGTTTCACCATTGTGAGATTTTGAAAATATAAAGGCAAAGACATGAAAATAAGCAATTTATGATATTTACGATGCTCATTCATTCTATCTAAAGCAGAAAATGTAAATTCTCATTAAGATCTAACTATTACGATACATGAAATTGAATTTACAACTCCAAATAATGACCTTTTTCACATATTCCTTGCAAAACAATTGATTAGTATGAACATAGAGGAAAATTGCACATATCATATGGATATCAATCGTAAAATGTTCATATGCCAAGATATAAATGGTGGAAAGATGGAGAATGACATTATATACCTATATACTTATATATATATATACATGCATATATATGTGTATATCCGTATATATAGGTATATATATGTGTATATATGTATGTATATATATATATATATATATATATATATATATATATATATATATATATATATATATATATATGGCGTATACAAAAGCTTGTAAGATAGGAAATGGGGTGAAAGGTTGTAGCCATTCATGGCTGCAGTAGAAAGCAAAAGCCATAGTGGCTCAGGATGAGCCACCGTGGAAGGCAACAACCATAAAAGTTCATGCTGAACTGATGCACAGGTTAGAGCCATAACAGCCTACCACGAATTGATATAAATGGCAGTAGAGGCTGCTATCATTTGGAATGAACTACTGTAGGAAGCCTGAGGCAACAACAAATCAAGAGGACTGTTGTGAAGGTAGGTGCGGTAAGTGACTGCTATCAGGAGAGCTAATGTGTAGTGGGTCTATGGACAACTACTGCATGGTGGGGTGCTTGGATGATTATGCTGTGGCAACACATTTGACAGGGTACTTGTGAAAAAAAGGTAGTAAGTTGACAAATTGAATACTTATGGAAAGTGGGTTGTAGCTGGAAGGTACATATACTATGGAAGTGGTGGCAACATTATGCAAAACTAGAAGTGGTAGAGTATACAGGCGATGTGGTGGAGTAATATATTGTGCAGGTGGTAATGGGCATGGATGTAGACATCAGCTATGTGGTGCATGTGAACACCCCAAATTTTTTAAAATTTTGTAAAAATGACCTTTTTGCCCCTAGTTCCATTTTCTGAGAAAATTAAAGCTAATTTTCAGTTGATCTTCGGATTTTCGGATCAAATTCCATTTAAACTCAATTTCGGAGCCGAACCTAGTGTTTTAAACCCAAATTTGAGCCTCGTTGTCTGATTTCCAAATTAAAATTACAAAAATACCTCTGAATGGCTCGGGCAGTTCATCCGACACTCTGTTGGATCCCCAACTCTGTATTTCTCGATTCAAGGCTTTAAACCTCAAATATTTTCTCTAAATCCGGATATAAACCCATTTTCTGAAGAAATTTCTCAAAATGGCTTTTAAATCTCAAAAAAAATCCCTGTTGTAAATACTTTTTCAAAAACACAAAAAAATTAGTTTTAATCTTTGTCTTCTCGTAAAACTTTTAGGACTTTATTCTAAAAAATGGAAAATAACACAAAAACCAAAAATTGGAAAAATTACGAGAAAAACAAATAAGTTTAAAAGTCAATTTTTGCTAAAAACCTCGGGGACCCTTTTTTGTAAAAATTTAAAAATCGAAGGGGGGTCTTTTGCAAAACTCTCTTTTAGGGTTTGAAAATCCTTCATAAGGAAAAAGGGGAAAGAGAGCCGCCCCCTCCATTCTCTCTTCACTCTCTCCCTCTCTCGCAGGTTACCCTCTAGAAGCTTCTCCCCATCAAGCTCCACCCTCCGATCCTCCATGGTCTTCATCTCCCGTTCATCCCCAACGGCCTCCACTTTCTCTCGTTCACGCATCTCTCTCTCTCCCTCAGTCAATCGATCGATCGATCTCCATCCAACTTACTTGAGCCATTGATCCTCTAACTTCTTCCATGCCAGGCTCTTCTTCCCCCTCTTTAAAACAGAGCAAAGAAGGAAACTCTAGCCACCGCTTCTTCACCCCCGCATGCTCCCTTCTTCAACTTCTCGGATCCGTTTTCACCCTTTCCCCTTCTGGCATCTCTCACAGATCGCCTCTTCACCCCCTCTTTCCTTCGACGATATCCTTCATCGTCTTCACTCCAGCCTTCTTCTTATTCTCCACTGGTTCTGAGAGGAATTCCACAGCCGGGCTCCCCTTTCATCCAAAACCCCTATAGAGTTACAGGATCTTCAGCTCCGACAATACAAGCTGAACCAGATACAAAAGAAAATCAGTCACCAGAAAGATTCCCTTCTTTGGTGGACCAAGTGAATGCCTTCGCCACTACAATCTGGCTATGCAAATCATCATGGAGTGATCCTGGATTGCCAATCTGCTGAATATCTAAGATTCCAATTGGCGAGATTTCTTTTGGTTCACTGAACAATAGAATTTGATATGTCCTGCTGAGCTCCAATCATAAGCACGTTAAACATTCCCTGGTGAGTATTGAATATCACTTAGAGCTTTTGAAAGATATTAGCCATGTCTGAGTTGTTGCATGAGTCTTCACTCGAGAGATATCTCTATTTGCTCAAGCATTTGTGGGTAGATGCCATGGAACAGGTATGAATATTGCACCAAATTCGGTGGACCTTCCATGTGTAGATATAAACTTGTTATCTGATCCAGTCCGACTTTCAAGGTTTCTCACTGAAATTGTAGCAACTGCAACTATTAAGTATGGTGACCGGTTGTTGGTTTTAATTTGTCCTATAGCTTATGAGCACAAAAGTTACGAAGTTCTTAAGCTCCTCAGTGACACTGACATTAGCCTTATAATCCAATGTTGTCTTAAGGAAAACATTGAAAGACCTGTTCCTTCTAGATTTGCAACTCTATTCCTGTGGGTGTTTTTTTTTTTTACTCATAGCTGGTTAGATCCAACTCCATCATCATTATACTATGCAGTCTAATATGGATATTGCCCTGTTGTATCGTCATCTTTATCACGTTTTGCATTGGCAGGTCCATAGTGCCATCTCCATTGTTGCATATTTCCATTTCTTCACCTGCCAGGTACCCATTTCAGAAGTACATATTTATACAGAAGCACTACACTTCACAACACATGCATCTGCAAAATGCATTGTTCATTATTTACCCACAACATCCATAACAGTCCTGCACAACCATAGGTTCACCATCTATGCATTTGTTGCACTTTGCACACCTTTGTTCCATCGCTATTACCATCTACAACAGTACTCCAAGTGCCTATACACTATATCTTTTGTATCTGTTGTAGCTTTAACACTTTATTCTCATTGCTTTACAACCTTTATAGCAGGCAGCTATTACATACCATCACCCACCTGTGGCAGCATATTAGCTCCAGCTAGTTCACCCTTGTTTATAGCCATTAGGTTACCCTTGTGTTTGTTAGTGCATGTCAGTTCAGACCTTTATGTCACCATCTTCCATAGGTATTCATTGTCCAGCTACTACATGCATTGCTGCTGCTATCTCAGACTCAACCATGGATCCTATTAATCAGTCATGTTCTTCTAATGACAATGTTGTGAGAACAAGAATTTCTTTGCAATAAATTTACCAAACAAAGCCATGGCAGGTATCAACTATCTAGTGATGGTTGTGTTTCATATTTCCCCTGGAATGCTTGTTGCTGCATTTTCCAGGATCAGCAGAACCTCCACACACATCACCCAGCTCCACTTTCACACTAACACTCGCCTGTAGGCCTGCTGGCTGAAACATACTGTTTCTATTTCCAGCACCTTTACCATTTGCAGCAGCAACCATGCCTCCTTCCCATTTACAGCATATCCAACATTTTTCTGTGTCCTGTTACACCACAAACTGTCTTTTCACGCATCATCTATGATGTAGCATACACCACCTATCCACTATGCACATCACTCATTTATTTGCCACGACATATGTATCACATGCATACACAACCACACTTCATCACTGTCCACATCTTTAGCAAACCCCTATGATTGCTATGCTC
The DNA here is from genome assembly GCF_984573655.1 of Nuphar pumila. Lineage (NCBI taxonomy): Eukaryota > Viridiplantae > Streptophyta > Magnoliopsida > Nymphaeales > Nymphaeaceae > Nuphar > Nuphar pumila. The sequence goes on along the minus strand of NC_143256.1, from coordinate 70,200,865 downwards.
TACCTGATATACAAAAGCCACTGATACCTCTGGCTTTATACCTTCTTTCACTATAGCACTCTCATCCACCTACATTGAATGTATGTCATTAGGATATATATATATATATATATATATATATGTATATGTATACGTGTATATATATATATATATATATATATATGTATATACCATATGTATGTATGTGTATATAGGCATGCATGTATATATCCATATAGGCATGTATGTCAATTTTCATCCCTTCATCATATATATCTGGGTACATGAGCATCTTACCATTGACCTCTGTGTGATATATGCAAACTTCTTCCATTTTTCATATTAACCCAGTTGTTTTGCAGGAAACCTGTGGAATATATCGTTACTAGGAGTTGTAAATTCAATTTTATGTAATAGTTAGATCCTAATGAGAATTTATCTTTCTTGTTTTAGATAGAATGAATGAGCATTATAAATATCATGAATTACTTATTCTCATATTTTCTCCTTTATTTTCAAAATTTCACAATGGTGAAACACGAATGGCACGTGCACCATTTCATAAGAGGTAAATCAATCCTAAGTTGATGATTTATATCAATGACCATAGTCAGGATGTGAACAAAACTTAGGATTTTCATCTTTTATAAAATAACACTGGATCCTTTTCAAAATTCATCATATTTTCTTTAAATATTTCCCTCTTTTATCAGGGTTTAATTTAAAATTAACTCAATATATACCAATGGCCATAGTCAGGATATATCGAGAGTTAATTTCATTTTAAAACTCTATAAAAGCACCAAAATATGTTTCATTCTTCGCCTGAATTTAATTATAGATTATTATATAATATATTCAATGACCATAGTCAAGGATGTATTATATTTTTAATCTTATTTTAATTCATTTAAAGAATGAGATATGCTTTTTAAAATCCAATTTTTAATTCTTTAAATTCATTCATCATTTAAGATAAAATTGCATCATATTTCCAAAATTCTTTTTCAGAAATCCAAGTGATTTCCTTCAGATATCTTCTTCACTTCTCAAATCAATTTTCAACTCTTGTAAATTCAAATATCATTTTCGGATTCTAACTTTAAATTCGAAGTCCAATTTGACTTTGAAATTCATTTGTATATCCAAAATTCAAATTCTAATTCAAATCAAATCTCAAAGTTCAATTTAACTTTGAAATTCTTGATTCATCTTCTAAATTCCAGATTCAAGCTTCAAATTCAAAGTCCAATTTGACTTTGAAATTCATTTGTATATTCAAAATTTAATTCTCAAATCAATTTTTGAAATTCCAAATCCAAAGTTAGATCTTAAACCCAACTTGGATCCAGATTTCCAAGTACGATCTCCATTTTGGGTCATAGACTTTAGATCTACTCCATTTTAGGATCCGGAATCCAACTTCCACTTTGTATCTCAGACTTCAGATCCAAAATCCATCTTAGGATCCATAATCTAATTTCACCTTTTGGATCTCAGACTTCAAAATCCAAATCCATTTTAGGATCAAGAACCCAATTCTGCTTTGGATCTCAGACTCCAGATCCAAATTCCATTTAGGATCCATAATTCAACTTCACCTTGGATCTCAGATTTCAGATCTACTCTATTTTAGGATCCAGAATTCAACTTCTACTTTGGATTTCAGACTTCAGATCCAAAATCCATTTTAGGATCCAGAAGCCAGTTCCACTTTTGGATCTCAGACTTCAGATCCAAAATCCATCTTAGGGTCCAGAGTCCAACTCTATTTTTGGATCTCAGATTTCAGATCCTAAAATCCATTTTAAGATCCAGAACCTATTTCAGGATCCAGAATCCAATTCCATTCCCAATTCAAACTTTCAAATCAAGTTCTATTTCATTTCCAGATTTCAAATCTAAATCCATTTACGGGTCACATCTGGATTTCTTAAATTCATTTCAATTTTGGATTTCTCAGATCCATCCTGATTTCAAACTTCGAAATTTGAAGTTCAATTCCATTTCAAGTATTCATTTCCTTCCCTAAATCCAAGTTTAAAACTCAAATTCAACCTCGAAGTCCATTTTCTGACTTTGAAGCCTCATTTCTTTTTCTCTTATCTTCAAATCATTCTTTTTGAATTCAAAACATTTATTTTTCCAACTCTGATCATTCCAAAAAGACTTAGAACTTCAAAAATCTATCTCAAGTTCTAAGTTAGATTCTACCATTTCTTCATTCTATTATCAAATTCATCTCGGAAAACTTGGGAATTTTCAAAACATCTTTCAAAAGGGCATACATCCTTGCATTACACAAGCATGATTCTTTGTGCATGTAGACTTAGAATAAATTCTTAGATAATATTTTAGCAAAGCAAAAGGCATAAATTCGATCCTTGGTTCGATTACCTCTGGTAAAGGTGCCAAGAATGGTCGAACTTCGTACCGATGAGCGAATCCCATCTCTCCATTTTTCCCGCAATATATTTCAAAACGAAGGCGAGTAAATTTTTTTTTAAATATTTTCAAATCAAGGTCAAGTGAGACCCCGCAAAAGAGTTCCTTCTCTTCTTCTCCACTTTTCTTTTCTCTTCTCTCTTCTTTTCTTTCTTTTATTTTTCTTCCTTCAAAAAGGAGGAAAATAGAGGTTAGAAAGGAAAAGAGAAGGAAGAGATAAAAACCACAAAAGAAGAAAAATTTTGCGATGATTACAGTGCAGCAAGGGATTAACAACACCAAACCACTTCTCTAATCCCTATTTACCACTTCCAGCAGTCCTGTGTAAAGGAGGAATCATGGGGGAGTTGCAGACATGTTAGTGAGATGTGTCCTCCTGTATGATACTCTGGTCCTTGCTCATCTACTGTTGTAGATGTAGCTTGATCAACTGTGATAACATTATATCTCAAACTCATGGGAATCTGGCATATCAGTTGCGAAGCTTGTGTCCGAGGTTGCAGAGACAGTGAGTCTATTAAATTTGACAGGCACGACAGATGCTTGACTCAAAAGCCTCTTCCTTCTCATGTCAGGTAACTCAGAATCCACTTGTATCCATCTCCTCAAGGCACAATCTAGTTACCTGCAGAGATTGATTAATGACAGCGAATGCAATTATCCCCCATATCAATGCAATTTCTGTCATGTTGTGATAAGTAATGATGGCCCTTAAGGCCATAACATTTCTGACCCTTTAACTTTGAAAGATATTCCAGCAATGATTCTGAAATGGCTCTGCTGGGAGAGTTTCAATATCAAAAACTGATGTGATATTAAGAGTCAATTCCTAAAGGGAGGCAGATCCCACAAGAACGCAACATGATGAGTGAAATGAACATGGGATAGGTTATAACAAAGGTTTCTAGGAATCTTCTAAAGCTTGTAATCTGAGTTTCAAATTCTTTCCCAGAATCAACCTACTATTGAGAGAATAGAGCATTCCTTGTAACCAGTCTTGCCTTCAAGCGTTACTACCTGACTAGGCCTGTTATGAACAGGCCCCAAAAAAAAATTTAAATTCACCATATTCAGCAATACCTCTTCATGTACTCAGAGACATTGATACCTGGTCTTCAAAATCTGGGATAAAAAAAAATTCCTTTTCCTTCAGATGAAGATGGGGTTTTATCAAGTCTGCCATGATGTATTCATACAGAAGCAACTCTCCAACATTCTTACCTTAACTGGCTGTCATATACATCGTTCTTGAACCTGTAGTCTTCCCTTTTAATGGAGATATATTACATATGGTACATGGAAGAACATGGTTGACGATAAGCATTAAACAAAATATAGAATGCAAAATGTACACAGAGGTAAATCCTCACCACCACCCGTTAAAATTAGAGAATCAGAATAAAAAACATGATGTTAATGAAAGGGTATATCAAATGATCCTAATAACATATATTAGACAGAGAATAAAATCTAAACGTGAAAGACATGTGATGAACCAACATAGTCTGAAACCAGGCAACTGTATTAAATGGAATTGATACATTAAAACAAAAAAAAAAAGATGCGATGTGTTGTAGAGATGTAGACGATGCAGAAAATTTCCCTTATGATGCGCTTGAATCACAGAAAAACCAGAGAAGTTGTAAGAGATGAGCAAAAAAAAAAAAAAACATAAGAAGAACTTACCAGTTAGTTGTAGATCGGGTGGAATTGATTGAGAAATGAATCAATCTAGATTCTTCATCGTAGGTTCAAATAGGGAAGCTCCAGCCGAGTCTTCATCTTTGAAGCATACAGATGGTGCCCATTGCCAGCAACAACACGATCAGATGATTGGCGACTATTTCATACAATCTGGATTTTAATTGCTTTAATTTTGATCAGGATGATCAGATCTACCTCTCAGACGATCAAATCTACGGGTGAGGAAGGGAATCCGAGGAAGAGGAAGATAAAGGTAAAGGGGACCGGTGAAAACGATGGTCGCTATGGATGTTAAAAACATGTAATGAAATCTGAATGTATTGCAAATAAAAAAAAAGGTGATCAAAATGCTGTCAAATATTATTGAAACAAGAAATCAATGAGGATGAGATCAACAGAGTTGCTGGATCAAAACAGAAGTGGACGAACACTGGACCAAACAAAATACTAAAAACCAGATGCAAGTAACTGTCTATGAAAGAAATGTATTACAGATATAAAAGAAGAAACAGAGCAAGCAAATAATAATAATAAAAAAAAAATCAGAAATAAACTGTAAAGAAGAAATGGAGAGATGTCGGAATATGTATATATTCCATTGATATTGCATACACGTAGGTCGATTTTGCAATAAACAAACCGACCTACGATGGTTGCATTAAGGGGAAAGAACAAAGAATAAAATTTATAAAATGAAAGAGATGATTCTTACCTTGACTTTTCGTTGCAGGACTAACCTGGATTGCTGGAGCTGAACGAAGACCTAGTTGCAAAAGGAAAATCAAGGGAAAAGGTGGGGAGGGGACTTACCGTAGCCTTGTATAGGGATTGACCTCATGAAAAGAGGGGTGCGAGGGTGATAACGGATGGAGAAGAAGGAAGAAGGAGGAAGTGGTGAGGTGAAACGCGATGGCCCTCGGGAGCTCTGCGTGTCTCCTTTTAAAAAAGGAGAGGAAAGTTTGAGAGTGTGAAATCGGTTGGGCATTGACGGCAGAGGAAGGGGGGTTCGGAGAAGAGGGCGTGCGATGGAGGGTTTTGGAGGAATAGAGGGTTTCTGCAAAAGGGGTGAAAGAGGTGAGAGTGAGAGGGCGAATTTTTCGCCCTTTTCCTTTCTTACGAAAGGTTTTAAAACCCTAAAAGAAAAATTTGTAGAGGAGCCCCTTTGATTTTCAAGATTTTACAAAGAGGGGGCTCTCGAGGTTTTTAGCAAAATTATCTTCAAAAGGCTCAAAATCATTTGTTTTTCTCGTAGTTTTTCTAATTTTTTTGGTTTTTGTGTTATTTTTCAATTTTTTATATTTTTTGAATAAAAGTCTAAGACTTTACAAGAAAACAAAGATTAGACATTATTTTTTTGTATTTTTGCAAAGTATTTACAAGCGAGAGTGTTTCTGAGAACTCAAGGCTATTTTAGAAAAATTTCTTCAGAAAAATGTGTTCATATCCAGATTTTGAGGAAATATTCGAGGTTTAAAGTCTCAAATTGAGAAATACATAGTTGGGGATCCAACAGAGTGCCGGATGAACTGCCCGAGCCATTCAGAAACATTTTTTTGGTATTTTTGTAATTTTACTTAGGAAATCGGACAACGAGGCTCAGATTTGGATTTAAAACACTGAGTTCGGACCCAGAATTGATTTTGAATATATCAATATGGAATTTAATCCAGAAAATCTGAAGAATGACTAAAATTTAGCTTTGGTTTTCTCAGAAGATGGAGCCAGGGGCAAAAAGGGCATTTTTACAAAACTTTGAAAATTTTGGGGTGTTCACAATTTCCAGGTGAAAATAGCATTTATACTCAAAATGTGAAACAAATCGATTCCAACGAACCAAATATACTTAGGATATTCGTCGTTTCACGAATTTATGCTCAAACATTCTGGAAGTCATAACTTTCTACCTTCATAAAATCAAGAGATTTCCATGAGCCAACTTTCTTAGTTATGTCAATATGAAGAGAATGACGTACTCAAAAATTTTCAGAAAACAAATCGCTGAAAACCCAAAAATTTTGTGGGACCCACAAAAATATTGGTGGGACCCACAAAATATCCCATGAAATTTCTATATGGGCCCCACATCAAAAGGAACCTCTTGGAATTCTTCAGAAGGAAAGGGCAAGAAGGGGAAAGAAAGCATTAGATTTTTCTAAAAAAATATAGAAAAATGAGGTTGCTTAGGGGCTAAGCAACCTTGGCTATAAATAGCCTTGCCCCCCCTTTGAAAAAATCACCAACCCCCTCTCTCTCTTGCCTTCTCTCTCTCCTAAACCTCCCCTAGTGAGCCCACTTGGTCTGAACCTGCCTGATCTGGTCCTAGCCTGCCTGACCTGGTCCTAGCTTACCTGACCTGGTCCTAGCCTGCCTGACCTGGTCCTAGCTTACCTGACTTGGTCCAAACCTAGTTGACTTGACTTGAACCTAGTTGGGTTTGAAGTCATAGTCAAAGTCCTTTTTGGTCCCAAACCTTGGTTTGATTTTCTGAACCCAGACCCAGCCAGCTTGGGCTAAGTCTGAACCTGCTGAACCCAGTTGACTTAGACTGAACCCAGTTTGGTTCATGTGATGATGCAAAAAAAATTCCCCTCGTTCTTATTTTCCTTTCTCTTTGCCTTTTCTAGCCTCTATTCCCTTTTGAAGGGGAATAAAAAACAGAAAGAAGAGAGAATGAGAAAAGAAAGAAGAGAGAGAAATACTTTTGCAAGGTCTCATCTGACCAAAATTTTAAAAATGTTTTAAAATCACTTGCCTTCGTTTTGAAAATTTACAGGAAAATAGAGAGACGGGATTCGCTCGTCGGTACAAGGTTCGACCGTTCCTGGTGCCTTTACCAGGGGTAATCGAACCAAGGATAGAATAAATGCCTTTTTGCTTTGCTAAAATATTATCTAAGAATTTATCCTAAGTCTAAAATGCACAGAGAATCATGCTTGTGCAATGCAAATGCAGAAATGTATGCTTTTGAGAAAACACTTTTGAAAATTTGGGATTTTTCAAGTGACTCTAAAAAAATGTGATAATGTTGTGCAAAAATGATCCAAAGTTTTTGAAATTGGTTTGAAAAAGTTAGACTTTGAATCTAACTTAGATTTTGAAATAGATCTTGGCAGAAGAGACATAAAGTTTTAAGTCTTGGAATAATCAGGGTTGGAAAAATAAATCTTGAATTTGAAAAGAATGTAGAGAAAAGAGGAATTTTGAAGCTGAGATAGAAAGAATGAAGTTCCAAAGTCAAAATGGACTTTGAATTTGGATTTTGGATCTGGATTTCGAAGTAGAGATGGAATTTGAAATGGAATTGAATTCCAGATTTAAAGTTCGAAATTAGGATGGAAATTTGGATTTAAGAAATCCAAATGGATTTTGAAAATAAAATTGGATTTAAGAAGTCCAGATGGGATCTGAAAATGGAATTGGTTTTGAAATTTGGAATTGGGAATGAAATTGGTTTTGAAATCTGGAATCCAAGATGGAATTCGAAGTCTGAATCCCAAATGGAATTGGATCTGAAGTCTAGAATCCAAGATGGAGTTGAATCCGAAATCTGGAATCTTAAATGGGATTGGATCCAAAGTCTGGAATCCTAAATGAGATTGGATCCAAAGTCTGTAATCCAAGATGAAGTTGAATCTGAAATCTGGGATCCAAAATGGAATTTGGATCTGAACCTGGATCCTAAATGGAATTAGATCCGAAGTCTGGGATTGTTATCGTCGCGAAATTTTTCCCCGTCTCCCCTTTCTTGCGGAAGAGAGAGAGGGAAACGCTTTCGCGATTCAAACTTGACCGGATTTTGGAAATTGTTTATGAAATACTCGCCTCCGTTTTGAAAATTGTGGGAAAATCCGTGGGATGGGGCTCGACCTGTCGGTACGAGGTTCGACCGTTCCTGCCGCCTTTAACAGGGTAATCGAACCAAGGACCAAAATTGTGCTTGACTTGGCGAAATTATCAAAATTATGTTCTATCCTAAATGCACAGAGAATTCAGGCATGTGCTATGAGACTTTGAAAAATGTAAGTTGGAAAACATGATGTATGCTCAGAAAACCTTTGGAGTTGAAAGATATTTCTCAGGGAAAAGGTCAATTTCTCAGAAAACTCAAATGAAAAAGGGTTTTTGAAATCACGAGAAAGCTCATAAAGATGTGGGAAAATCATGAATAGTTGAAAATCCTGGGAAAATAGAAGTGATTCTTGAGAAAAAGGTGAACATTTGAAAAGGGAAACACTTCTCAGGAAAACTCGGACTTTGAGAATTTTCTTAGGAAAATGATGGAAAATTTATAGGAAAACTCATTGGAGAAGAAAAAAAACTGAACTTGGGAAATTGAAATCCTGGGAATCTTACCCTTGAAATACTTGGAAATCGATTTTGATCTTTGAGGAAGATTGGAAAACTCTTTTTGAAAATCTCAAGAAAAAACATTTCCAAGGAAAAACGAAGGAAACTTGGATTTTGGAAATCCAACTTAGAAGTTTCTTGAGAGACTAGTTTCCATGGAAAACTGTGAACACTTGACTTGGGAAAACCGATTTTGGAAAATACTCATAGTTTCTTGAGAAATCGATTTCTTTGAGAATGAAGTTTTCTTAAGAAAATCATGGGAAAACCAATGATTTCATGATGCAAATGATATGAGTGAATGAATGCACTTTGAAAGATTTTCTAAGAAACTTGTTGGAAAAATGTGTATTAAGTCAAAATAAATCCTTCACATATTCTGACTGTGGCCATGAATATGTTCAGAGTTTAATTGATTTAATGCACACTACTTTGAAAATATTAGAAATATGATATGCATTTTAAGATAACCTAAGAGTGTAGGCTCAATGTGACTGGTAAAAAGATGATGGATCTGGGTCTCATCCATATTCCGACTAGGGCCGTAAATATGGATTCCACTGAGTTCATCAACTCCCTAAGAGTTGGTGCACGTGCCATTCGTGTACATCCATAGTGCTTTTGAAATAAAATACATGAATCATATAAACAGGATATTGCATAAATTCAAACTATATGATATGCATCCTAGTCTAAGCAGAAAATTAAAATCTTATTCCAAGATTTACATTATTACATCACTAAATAAATGAAATAAATGGAAATTGCAGACTTCAGCTCTTTCTTTTGAATATCCTGCCAAACTTGAAATAAAGTTAGCTCAAATATGTGGGGTTTTTCAAGATTTTCCAATAATATTATGAAATTATTGGATTTAATTGGATATAAACCCTATTCTCATGCTTCCTTGATATTTGAAATGATGTAAATGCAGGAAACTTAGTAGAAACTAGTTTGAAATTCGAAATTGTTGTCAAAATGACCAAAATACCCCTAATTATAAAGTTAAACCTTTAAAATTAGGGTTTTTTGAAGGAAAACTTGGTAAAATTGAGATTTTGAAATTCAAATTGAATCAAATGATGATGAAATTCTTGATGAGGCATGATGACATGCTATTAAACACATTAGGACTGTAAAATCAGAATTTGATATTTTGCAATTTATCCAAAATAACGAATTTCGCTTGTTTTTTGCTTGGATTCGGGTCCCGCGGGGCCCTGTTTTGATATTATGGCTAAATCGAACCTCAAATGGATTCCAAATTACACCAAATTCGGTATGAAGCATCTACATACTTTGATAAACAGCCTAGAATGCTAAAATTCACGAAATGATATGATTTGAATGCTAAAATTTAAAGAAAGTCCTAAAAAGGGTGGATTTCGCCTACGGATCCGAACCAAATGCAATGCTTAATATGATAATGCAAAATTTACACCATAAAAACTTTTGATATTTTGCATACTGTTAAAGGACCCGAAATGGAACATTTTTGGTTTTTACATCCTCGGGGTTTGAGCCATGGTGAGTTCGGTAACAAGGATTTGGTTCTGATGGAGGTAAAAATCAACCTAATTTAATATAAAATGCTAAAAAAATGAAAAACAGCTCTGGAAATTTCTGGTGTTTAACATAGCTACTCAAGACACCTACAGAGACAACTTTCATGTTCATGACTTTGGCGTTTGATAAACATAGACACAGATAAAAATATAACTTTTCATTCCTAAATTGACAGAACAGACAAATGTAGCAAAACAGGGGACTGATGAAAAAAATCCGAAACAGGTATTACAGATGTTCTAAAAATCACAAGCTTCCATATGCAAACATAGGACATCTCGGTCATAACTTTCACTTTTTACAGTTTTGGATTAGGAGCAACACACAAAGAGAGCCCATAGCCTTAAGTCGATCCAAAATCTCAGAGGCCCAAATCAGGCTCTGACACGTGTCCCGAACTCTCGGATTTTGTCAGATATTAAAAAAAATCAGAAAAATCTGATACAATCAAGTTAAAAACTAGACATTCTTCCGCATTCAGAACATATTTTGGATCGAAAATCGGATACCACATGAGGGAGATCTCGATTTTACAAGTCGGAAAAGACATTTTAAAATGCATCCCGAGTAGTAAAACCTGCCTTACCGTTTTGAACGTTTACCATAGTAAACGAATTCAAATGCTTCCAAATTTTTGGCGCAATTCTAGGGACACCTAAGGGCGCATTCCATGATTTTTTTGGAATTTTAATTAAAAATAAATGCATGAAATGACGTGTAGACCGACTGACAAAAATAGAGAACTACTGAAAATGAGCAGAATTGAAATAAATGCTAAATTATTCCTAATTAATTCATGAAATGTGCTAAATTAACGAAATAGAATGCAAATTAAGTCTAGCTAAATGCATGAATGCTAAAAATCATCAAGGAATCATAATCATGTATTTTTATATGTGTCATTTTATGAGAATAGCTCAATCCATCTCTCGGATGAGCTCTTTCTTCAAACGACTCCCGAATTGAATTATGAAATCAAATCAAGAGGAAAAGAAGTGCACCTTGCTTCGTTAGGCAGCGTTGAAGCTCTTGAAAGGGACGGCTATCACGAGCTTTGTTCGTCCTTCGCTCCGGGCTTCGGATGATTCACCAAAATCGACCCACTGCACCTTCTTCACTGAGCCAAAGGGGGCGTGAATTCCAAAGTTCAAAATCGGGTTCTCAAGAAGGATAGGTCGAATTTTCAAGTCCAAAAGAAGCTCTTCAAAAATGGTCTCCTCATGCTGGGCGTGGAGCCTTGTTTTTATAGATTTTTCTGAAAAAATTTGAATTTCAAACAGGCCCAATCTGAGCCCTCCATGTGGCACCATCTCAGGGGTGCTATTTTGATTTTTTTGAGAAAATAAAATAGGAAATTTGTGGGTGAGACACCTCAGCAGGATTTGAAATTTTTCAAAATTTGGGTCTGCTTGATTTTCTCTGCAGGAAGCTCCCAGATGGTGCCACTTCAGAGGGTGCTATCTGGGGTTTGAAATTCAAAGTTTGCCTTTTGTATGGAGCCCTCAGGTGGCGTCACCTCATGGGGCTATTTTTATTAAAAGAATAAAATAAATAAAAGAGAGGAAGCCAAGTGGGGCTCTGGATTGGCGCCACCTCAAAAGGTGTTCTGAGGTGTAAAGCTGGAAACAATAGGAGCATGCCATGTGGCGCTGTCTCTGGAGGCTCTTGCCATGTGTCAGAAGGATAGGAGTGGAAGAAGCAGATTGTGCCACCTCAGAGGAATTCAAATTCTACTTTTCTGCAGGAAAGGAGAGGCTGACATGTGGCGCCACCTCAGTAGGAGATTTGAATTTCAAATGGGGGTTGGCTCTGGAGGAATGGAGGATGGACATGTGGCAGTTCCTCAGAGTGGCTCCTACAATGCCATGTGGCAGGAGGGAGAAGCAAGGAACATGTGGCGCCATCTTAGGCCAAGTAGAAAAAGGTAGAACTCCAGGATTTTCGCCACCTAGCTCTTGTTTGAAAATTTTTGAATGGCTGCTTTTTCTGAAGAAGCCAAGAGTGACATGTGTCCTCTACTTTTTTTGAGGGAGGCTAGACATGACATGTGTCATTTACTTTTCTGAGACATGGTAGGGGGAAGACATGTGTCACCCTGCTTTTTCTGAATGAAGCAGAGATTGACACGTGGCAGAGGGAAGAGGAGGAGGTCCAAGCCATGTGGCGCCATCTCAGACAAAATGGAAAAGGTGAAGTTCAGGATTTGCGCCACCTCTGGAGAGATTTGAATATTTGAATTCCAGTTTTTCTGAAGAGAGCAGGAAATGACACATGGCATCTACTTTTTTTGAGAAGAGCAGAGAATGACACATGTCACCTGCTTTTTCTGAAAAGAGTAGGGGATGACACATGGCATTTGCTTTTTCTGGGGAAATGAGAGATTGACATGTGTCTTCTGCAGGAGACACACTTCAAATGGCACCACCTCAGAGGAGACAAGCCTACTTTTCTGGAGGAAGCTAGGAGTGACATGTGTCTCCTACTTTTCTGAGAAAAGTAGGAAGAGACATGTGTCAGTCTACTTTTCTAAAAGAGGAAGAGGTTGACACGTGTCCTCTGCAGGAGACATTCTTCAAATGGCGCCACCTCAGAGGAGACAAGTTTTGCTTTTTCTGGACAGGACAACACATGACACTTGGCATCCCCTGGTGATCTGTGGAATGACACATGGCGCAGGGTGAAGATGGTGGATGCTGACACCTGGCAAATAAATGGGATGACATGTGGCGGCTTCTTAAGGTAGCCCCACACTGACACTTGGCATGGAAATGGGAGGAGAGAGAAAATGACAAGTGAAACCAATTCAGGGGACAAGGCTCCTATATTTTTGGGTTTTTCAAAATTCAAAATTTTCAAAAGAAAAGCCTATGTGACACCACCTCAGTGTGGGTCCCACATTGCTTCTTTATTAAAATAAGGATAAAATAACAACTTCTTTTTGGAATTTTCATAAAATCTAGACTAATTGGTAAAACAAGAATTTTTGGAAAGAGTTGGCCCCTGTAGGGCGATTTTGTAAAAGAATGATAGTTGAAATAGCTGGCAAAAGGCAAAATTTGAGTTGAAATTTATTGAAAATCATCCAGATTGTTTTCCTGAGGAAGTATTTTGAAATTCAGAACCCTGGGGGTAAAATGGGAAGAATTGGTAATGTTGAAGACCCAGGGTTTTGAAATCAATTTTGAAAGTAGTTGAAATTCGAATCTGGATTGAAAATTTTGAAATCGAGAGTTCTGGATCTCGAAATGACATGCTGTGCAATGCAGTGATATGAAATGCTCATGCAATGCTATGCAATGACATATTTTATGAAATGCAATCATGAACCAGGATTTGGAGATTCCCGTCTCCTGTTAGGAGTAGAATTTTGAACATCTGAGCTAAAATAGAGAAATTTTGAGAGTTCCAGTTGAAATTTGAACTTTTGCAAGGTTCGAGCTCAGAAAATGACCATTTTGTCCTCCAGCGATTTCAGAGGCTGGATGATGATGTTTGGTGAAAATGTCGGGGAGGTGAGTGAAAATTTGGGGCGTTTACAGGGATCCAAGATGGGATTGGATTTTGAAGATCCAATTGGTTCTTTGAAGATGGATCTGGATTTTGGAAATCAAGATTTTGAATTTAAAAGTGGGATTTAAACTTTAGAGAAAATCGGATTTTGAGACTCAGAATCAATCTCGAAACCTTGATTTTGAATTGAGAATCAAGACTCAATCTTGGGACAAAACTGTGAAGATTTTGAAAAATAAAGAATAAACTTGATTTTAAACTTGAGTTTTGAAATTAGGAGATGAATCAAGAATTTCAAAGTTGAATTGAACTTTGAAATTGGATCTGAGATGTTCAATTGAATTTGAAATTGAATCTTGCAAATGAATTTGGAATTTTCAAAGTCAAATTGAACTTTAAAATTTTATTTGAATTGGAATTTTGAATTTGAATATAAAATGAATTTGAAATTTCAAAATCAAATTGGACTTCTCAGATCCAATTTCAAAGTTCAATTCAACTTTGAAATTCCCGATTCATCTCCTGATTTCAAAACTCAAGTTTAAAATCAAGTATATTCTTTATTTTTCAAAATCTTCAAAGTTCTGTCCCAAGATTGAGTCTTGATTCTCAATTCAAAATCAAGGTTTTGAGATTGATTCTGAGTCTCAAAATCCGATTTTCCCTAAAGTTTAAATCCCACTTTTAAATTCAAAATCTGGATTTTCATAATTCAGATCCATCTTCAAAGTCCCAATTGGATCTTCAAAATCCAATCCCATCTTGGATCCCAGACTTCGGATCCAATTCCATTTAGGATCCAGACTTCAGATTCAAATTCCATTTAGGATTCCAGATTTTGGATTCAACTTCATCTTGGATTCCAGACTTCAGATCCAATCCCATTTAGGATTCCAGACTTTGGATCCAATCCCATTTAAGATTCCAGATTTCGGATTCAACTCCATCTTGGATTCCAGACTTCGAATTCCATCTTGGATTCCAGATTTGAAAACCAATTTCATTCCCAATTTCAGATTTCAAAACCAATTCCATTTTCAGATCCCATCTGGACTTCTTAAATCCAATTTTTTTTTTCAAAATCCATTTGGATTTCTTAAATCCAAAATTTCATCCTGATTTCGAACTTTAAATCTGGAATTCAATTCCATTTCAAATTCCATCTCTACTTCAAAATCCAGATCCAAAATCCAAATTCAAAGTCCATTTTGACTTTGAAACTTTATTCTTTCTATCTTAGCTTCAAAATTCCCCTTTTCTCTACATTCTTTTCAAATTCAAGATTTATTTTTCCAACCCTGATTATTACAAGACTTAAAACTTCAAGTCTCTTCTGCCAAGATCTATTTCAAATTCTAAGTTAGATTCAAAGTCTAACTTTTTCAAACCAATTTCAAAATCTTTGGATCATTTCTTCACAACATTATCACATTTTTTCAATCACTTGAAAAATCTCAAATTTCCAAAAGTGTTTTCTCAAAAGCATACATTTCTGCATTTGCATTGCACAAGCATGATTCTCTGTGCATTTTAGACTTAGGATAAATTCTTAGATGATATTTTAGCAAAGCAAAAAGGCATTTATTCGATCCTTGGTTCGATTACCCTTGGTAAAGGCGCCAGGAACGGTCGAACCTCGTACCGACGAGTGAATCCCGTCTCTCCATTTTTCCGCAAATTTTCAAAATGAAGGCGAGTGATTTTAAAACATTTTTAAAATTTTGGTCAGATGATACCTTGCAAAAGCATTCCTCTCTCTTCTTTCTTTTCTTATTCTCTCTTCTTTCTGTCTTTTATTCCCCTTCAAAAGGGAATAGAGGCTAGAAAAGGCAAAGAGAAAGGAAAAGAAGAACGAGGGGAAATTTTTTTGCAAGATCACAGAAGTTGGCGACCGTGATGGGACTTGTCTTCGTCCGATCGAATTTGTGCCTTTTGCTTTGATGTTGTCTAAATCTTTATTCTCTAAATGTCAGCTTCATTTCCATGCAAACCTTAGGAGCCTAGACTCTGTTCTAGATGACATAAATACATATAGGATTTAAGTATGGTTTGGTAGGACCATATTGAGGAGATTATTCCATGCTCACTTAGACTTAGGTCTGAAATACAACTCTCCTCAAATTCTAGGGATTGAATGCAAACAATGTATACAAATGTATGCTTCTCTTCATTTTAATTCTATCTCTTTAGGACTTGCATTAGAGCCATCTGATTTCTTGCATGTTGAACATGTTTTTGAAAAACATCCCTACCTATATTGTCCCGGTCTTCACGTTGCTGGGCTGTCTCACTGAACCATAGTTCGGGAGAGAGCCTCACAATTGGACCACTTATTTGGGTTAGCGCCCCCCTACCACGTTGTAAACACCCCAAATTTTCATTCACCTCCCCGACATTTCCACCAAGCATCATCATTCAGCCTTTGAAATCGTCGGAGGGCAAAATGGTCATTTTCTGAGCCCGAACCTTACAGAAGTCTAAATTGCATCCGGAACTCTCAAAATTTTTCTATTTTTAGCTCAGATATTCAAAATTTTATTCCTGACAGGAGACATGCATCTCCAAGTCTTGGTTCAAGATTCTATTGCATAAGACATGACATTGCATATCATTGCATGAGCATTTCATATCACTGCACTGCACAACATGTCATTTCGAGGTCCAGAACTCTTGATTTCAAAATTTTCAATCCAGATTAGAATTTCAACTATTTTCAAAGTTGATTCCAAAACCCTGGGTCTTCAAAATTATCAATTCTTCCCATTTTACCCCCAGGGCTTTGAATTTCAAAATATTTCCTCAAGAAAATGATCTGGATAGTTTTCAATATGGATTTCAATCACTTCACCTCAGATTTTGCCCTTTTGTCAGCTATTTCAACTGTCTTCCTTTTACAAAATCGCCCTACAGGGGCCAACTCTTTCCAAAAACTTCTGTTTTACCAATTAGTCCAGATTTTATGAAAATTCCAAAAAGAGGTTGTTGTCTTGTCCTTATTTCAATAAAGAAGCAATGTGGGACCCACATTGAGGTGGTGTCACACAGGCTTTCCTTCTGAAAAAATTTGAATTTTGAAAAACCCAAAAATATAGGAGCCTTGTCCCCTGGATTGGTGCCACTTGTCTTTTCTCTCTCCTCCCATTTATTTGCCAAGTGTCAGTGTGGAGCTACCTTAAGAAGCCGCCACATGTCATCCCATTTATCTGCCAAGTGTCAATGTGGGGCTACCTTAAGAAGCCACCACATGTCATTCCATGCCATGTGTCAGTATCCACCCTGCGCCATGTGTCATTCAAGATCACCCTGAGATGCCAAGTGTCATGTGTTGTCCTGTCCAGAAAAAGTAAAGCTTGTCTCCTCTGAGGTGGCGCCATTTGAAGTGTGTCTCCTGCAGAGGACACATGTCAATCTCTCATTTCCTCAAAAAAAGCAAATGCCATGTGTCATTCTCTGCTCTTCTCAGAAAAAGTAAATGCCACGTGTCACTTTCTGCTCTCTTCAGAGAAAACTGGAATTCAAATATTCAAATCTCTCCAGAGGTGGCGCAAATCCTGAACTTCACCTTTTCCATTTTGTCTGAGATGGCGCCACATGGCTTGGGCCTCCTTCTCTTCCCTCTGCCACGTGTCAATCTCTGCTTCTTTCAAAAAAAGCAGGATGACACATGTCTTTCCCCTACTTTTCTCAGAAAAGTAGATGACACATGTCATGTCTAGCTTCCTTCAGAAAAGGTAGAGGACACGTGTCACTCTTGGCTTCCTTTAGAAAAGCAACCATTCAAAAATTTTCAGACAAGAGCTAGGTGGTGAAAATCCTGGAGTTCTACCTTTTTCTACTTTGAATATGAGGGCGCCACATGTTCCTTGCTTTTCCCTTCTGCCACATGGCATTGTAGGAGCCACTCTGAGGAAATGCCACGTGTCCATCCTCCAGAGCCAACCTCCATTTGAAATTCAAATCTCTCTCTGAGGTGGCGCCATTTGAGAGAACTCCTCCAGACAGCTGACACTTGTCTGCCACATGTCCAGACCTACCTGCATCAGAAAAAGTAGAAAAACCCCCCTTTGAGGTGGCACATTCTGCTTCCTCCATTCCTGTTCTCCTGCCACATGGCAGTGCGGAGCAACTTGGAGGGGGCGCCACATGTCAGCCTCTCCTTTCCTGTAGAAAAGTAGAATTTGAATTCCTCTGAGGTGGCGCATTCTGCTTCCTCCATTCCTGTTCTCCTGCCACATGGCAGTGTGGAGCAACTTGGAGGGGGTGCCACATGTCAGCCTCTCATTTCCTGTAGAAAAGTAGAATTTGAATTCCTCTGAGGTGGCACAGTCTGCTTCCTCCACTCCTGTCCTTCTGACACATGTCAAGAGCCTCCAGAGGTGGTGCCACATGGCATGCTCCTATTGTCTCCAGCTTTACACCTCAAAACACCTTTTGAGGTGGCGCCAATACAGAGCCCCACTTGGCTTCATTCCTTTTATTTATTTTATTTTTTTAATAAAAATAGCCCCATGAGGTGGCGCCACCTGAGGGCTCCCTACAAAAGCCAAATTTTGAATTTCAAACCCCAGGTAGCACCCCCTGAGGTGGCGCCATCTGGGAGCTCCCTGCAGAGAAAATCAAGCAGACCCAAATTTTAAAAAATTTCAAATCCTGCTGAGGTGTCTCACCCACAAATTTCCTATTTTATTTTCTCAAAAAATCAAAATAGTACCCCCTGAGATGGCGCCACATGGAGGGCTCAGATTGAGCCTGTTTGAAATTCAATTTTTTTTTAGAAAAAGTCTATAAAAATAAGGCTCCACGCCCAGCTTGAGGAGCTCTTTTTGGGACTTGGAAATTTGACCTAGACTTGCTTCAGAATCTGATTTTGAACCTTAGAATTCACGCCCCCCCCCCTTTCGCTCAGTGAAGAAGGTGCAGTGGGTCGATTTTGGTGAATCATCTGAAGCCCAGAGCGAACGACGAACCAAGCCCTTGGTAGCAGTCCCTTTCAAGAGTTTCAAAGCTGCGTAACGAAGCAAGGTGCACCTCTTTTCCTCTTGATTTGATTTCATAATTTGATTCGGGAGTCGTTTGAAGAAAGAGCTCATCCGAGAGATGGATTGAGCTATTCTCATAAAATGACATATATAAAAATACATGATTATGATTCCTTGATGATTTTTAGCATTCATGAATTTAGCTAGATTTAATTTGCATTTTATTTCGTTAATTTAGCATGTTTCATGAATTAATTAGGATTAATTTAGCATTTATTTCAATTCTGCTCAGTTTCAGTAGTTCTCTGTTTTTGTCAGTCAGTCCACACGTCATTTCATGCGTGTAATTTTTGTTAAAAAATCCAAACAAATCATGGAATGCGCCCTTAGGTGTCCCTAGAAATGTTCCAAAAATTCGGAAGCATTTGAATTCGTTTACTATGGTAAACATTCAAAAAGGTGAGTCAGGTTTTACCACCCGGGATGCATTTTAAATTTTTACTTCCGACTTGTAAAATCGAGATCTCCCTTATGGGAGATCTAATTTTCAATCCGAAAGATGTTCTGAACTCGAACGGATGTCTAGTTTTTACGCTGATTTTCTTCGATTATTCTGATTTTTTTTTTATGTCTTACAAAATCCGAGAGTGCGGGACACGTGTCAGAGCCTGTATTGGGCCTCTGAGACTTTGGATCAACTTAGGTCGATGGGTTATCTTTGAGTATTGATCCAAATCCAAATCTGTAAAAAGTAAAAGTTATGTCCAAGATGTCCTCTATTTGAATATGAAAGCTTGTGATTTTTTGAGCAGTGGTGATACCTGTTTCGGATTTTTCTTGTCAGTCACCTGTTTGGTAACATTTGTCTGTTCTGTTATTTTAGGCGTGAGAAATTATATTTTTATCAGTGTTTCTGTTGATCAAATGCCAAAGTCATGAACATGAAAGTTGTCCCTGTAGGTGTCGTATCGCTGTTAAATATCAGAAATTTCCATGTCTGTTTTCTATTTTTTTAGCATTTTATATTAGATTAGGTTGATTTTTCCTCTGTCAGAACCAAATCCCTGTTACCGAACTAACCATGGCTCAAATTCTGAGGCTGTAAAAACCAAAAATGTTCCATTTTGGGTCCTTTAGCAAACTGCAAAATATCAGAGGTTTTTATGGTGTAAATTTTGCATTATCATATTAAGCATTGCATTTGGTTCAGGTCCGTAGGCGAAATCCACCCTTTTTAGGATTTTCTTCAAATTTTAGCATTTAAATCATATCATTTTGTGCGTTTTAGTATTCTAGGCTGTTTATCAAAGTAGGAAGATGCTTCATACCGAATTTAGTGTAATTTGGAATCCATTTGAGGCTCGGTTTAGCCATAATATCAAAACAGGCCCCGCGGGACCCGGATCCAAGCGAAAAACAAGCAGAATTCATTATTTTGGATAAATTGCAAAATGTCAAATTCTGATTTTACAGTCCTAAGGTGTTTAGCAGTATGTCATAATGTCTCATACTGCATTTCATCATCATTTGATTCAATTTGAATATCAAAATCTCAATTTTACCAAGTTTTCCTTCAAAAAACCCTGATTTTAAAGGTATAACTTTAATATTAGGGGTATTTTGGTCATTTTGACCACCATTTCGAATTTCAAACTATTTTCTACTAAATTTCCTGCATTTACATCATTTCAAATATCAAGGAAGCATGAGAATAGGGTTTATATCCAATTAAATCCAATAATTTCATAATATTATTGGAAAATCTTGGAAAAACCCACATATTTGAGCTAACCTTATTTCAAGTTTGGCAGGGACATTCAAAAGAAGGAGCTAGAGTCTGCAATTTCTTTTATTTCATTTATTTAGTGATGTAATAATGTAAATTTTGGAATAAGAGATTTAATTTTTTGCTTAGACTAGGATGCATATCATATAGTTTGAATTTATGTAATATCCTGCTTATGTGATTCATGCATTTTATTTCAAAAGCACTATGAATGTACATGAATGGCACGTGCACCAACTCTTAGGGAGTTGATGAACTCGGTGGAATCCATATTTACGGCCCTAGTCGGAATATGGACGAGACCCAAATCCATCATCTTTCTACCAGTCACATTGAGCCTACACTCTTAGGCCATCTTAAAATGCACATCATATTTTCAATATTTGCAAAGTATTGTGCATTAAATCAATTAAACTCTGAACATATTCATGGCCACAGTCAGAATATGTGAAGGATTTATTTTGACTTAATACACATTTTTCCAACAAATTTCTTAGAAAATCTTTCAAAGTGCATTCATTCACTCATATCATTTGCATCATGAAATCCTTGGTTTTCCCATGATTTTCTTAAGAAAACTTCATTCTCAAAGAAATCGATTTCTCAAGAAACTATGAGTATTTTCCAAAATCGGTTTTCCCAAGTCAAGTGTTCACAGTTTTCCATGGAAACTAGTCTCTCAAGAAACTTCTAAGTTTGATTTCCAAAATCCAAGTTTCCTTCGTTTTTCCTTGAAAATGTTATTTTCTTGAGATTTTCAAAAAGAGTTTTCCAATCTTCCTTAAAGATCAAAATCGATTTCCAAGTATTTCAAGGGTAAGATTCTCAGAATTTCAATTTCCCAAGTTTCCGTTTTTCCTCTCCAATGAGTTTTCCTATAAACTTTCCATCATTTTCCTAAGAAAATTCTCAAAGTTCAAGTTTTCCTGAGAAGTGTTTCCCTTTTCAAATGTTCACCATTTTCTCAAGAATTCTTGCCATTTTCTCAGGATTTTCATCCATTCATGATTTTCCCAAATCTTTATGAACTTTCTCATGATTTCAAAAACCCATTTCATCTGAGTTTCTTGAGAAATAGATTTCCATCTTTTTCCTGAGAAATATTTTTCATTCTCAAAGCATTCTCTGAGCATACATCATGTTTTTCCTACTTCCATTTTCCAAAATCTCATAGCACATGCCTGAATTCTCTGTGCATATAGGATAGAACACGATTTTGATGATTTAACTAAGTCAAGCACAATTTTGGTTTTTGGTTCAATTACCCCTGTTAAAGGCGGCAGGAATGGTCGAACCTCGTACCGACAGGTCGAGCCCCATCCCATGGATTTTCCCGCAATTTTCAAAACGGAGGCGAGTATTTCAAAACATTTTCCAAAACCCGGTCAAGTTTGAAGCGCGAAAGCGTTTCCCTCTCTCTTCCGCGAGGAAGGGAAGACGAGAAAAATTTCGCGACGATAACAGGTTTGGCGACCGTGATGTAACCTGTCCTTGTCTTATCAAAATTATGCTTGACTTAGTTCAATTATCGAAACTGTGTTCTCAAAATGTCAGCTCTTTTACTTTTGCTATCATGCGAACCTAGGAGCCTAGATTATGACCTAGCTGACATTGACTGCATATAGACTAGGCATGGTTTGGTAGGACCATATTGAGGAGATATTTTCATGCTCACATAGACTTAGGTCTAAATACAACTCTCCTCAATTTAGGATCTGAGTGCAAACAGTGTATGCTTCTTCAAAATTTTCAAAATCTATCTCTCTAGGACTTAGAGCCCTCTATTTCTCGCATGTGATCATTTTTCAAAATCTCCATTACCTATCATTACCCGGTCTTCACGTTGCTGGGCTCTCTTCTAGAACCCTAGTTCGAGACAGAGCCTCACAACTGGGCCAACTATTTGAGTTAACACCCCCCTACCACGTACCGCGGGCCACAGTCCGAAGTATATCGGTAGGCACTCAAGGATGTTGGAAAACCTTACCTTAGAACCGGAGTTGAGATTATATGCCACGTACCTCGGATTTCGATTCGGGTATATCGGCATAACTGGATTGGACAAAGATGATCTGAACCTAGAGTTAGGATTAGGGTCCTACAGTTGTTTTCAAAATGATGCATCTAGAGTTAGCCTTTTAGGGAGTGCTGAATGTGCATAAATGTTTGTGCAGGGTGTGATTGTTTGTATGTTACAGCTATTTCCTTACATTTTCCCAAAATATTTTCAAATACCCATATTTCTCATCTTTTCCTTTATTTTCTCAAACCCTGGATGATTTTCTCAAATATCCCATTTCTTTCAAAACTCCAGGTAGTTTTTCCATTCTACCTTTCTACTGGATCTCGAATTTCCAACTGCATTTTACCCTGCCTGCAAAATACTTTCAAAATTTCCCACATTTTCCTAAGTCTCATTCTGAGTCTTTCTCTGTTTTCAGTTTAATGGCATCCAGCCAAGTCGATCCTATCTTTCCTGAAGATCACATCTCCTACGAGGTGCGACAAGGTTGTCCTGAACATCGAGCCCTCAGCACCGGAACTTTCATTCCCCGGTGGTACTATTCCTGGCTAAAAAGCTTTTCCCGAATGTTCCCAGACCATTTGAGCGAGTGCAGATTAGAACTGGCGTCAGCAGTCGGATCCATGCAATGGCGGAGCGATGGAATCCACGGACGTGTACCTTCTGGTTCTCATGGGGAGAGATGACCGTTTTAATGGATGAATTTTCAGAGATCATGGGATTGCCAGAACCAGACGATCCATTAGAACATCAGTTCCTTATCAATGTCAAGGGTTTGGACCCCCGAGACTCCTTAGCTCGTATGACAGGCCGTCGATCCTGGCCCCTGATCCAGTTGGAGGGAAATGAATATGTTGACCTGCTCGAGTTGTATCGCCAGTACGGGACCTTCGTTGAAGTCAGTTCGCTATCCAGGACAGCTAAAGAAAGGATTCAGAATGCAATGGTCCTGTGCACTGTAGGATTATCCCTCTTTCCAGATGGACAAAACTACATGGACATCAGAATAATCCAGCTTATGAGAAGATGGGGAAGTCGCCAGACTAATCGCCTCTCCATATCCATGGTAGCGCTCGCTTTCCTATATCGAGGCCTGACTCGATTTTCACTTGGAGAATCCATTTTAGTTGAAAGTTGCATCTACGCGCTTCAGTCCTGGTCTTCCAGCATGTTCCAGCCCGAGCAAGCTCTTTCAGATACAATGGACAAGAACTTCTTCCAGTGTCGCAGTACCGAACCATGATCAACAGCATTCAAGAAGATGACATAGTTTGGGACTACTTTGATCGGCAATTATCCCCTCCCAGATATACGTACGCTTATGGCAAGCGGTTCAAGTTATTAGGACCATTCTTCTGCACTTACTACCAACCAGAGAGATGTGTTCGACAATTCTCCCAGAGGTAGCAGTACGTCGAAGCCCGACTGTTATCAGGAGCTATGCCAGAGTTCGATCTCACCTCCGCACAATGGTCCGGGGCATATCATTCTGCCCGCTACGGCTGGGATTCCTTTGTTTCTCTTAAAATCTTTCCTAGTCCTAGAGTGTCTGCCGACTATCATGAATGGTGGCAAATTGTCTGTCCTCCACCTCTCTGTCAAGATCAATAAAATCATATTTTCCTCATTTCTATTTTCTCGCTTTCTATTTGTGGTTTGACGACCTCGCCTAGGTAACAAGGCATATTTTCGTTGTTCATTTCTTTTGCAAAAAAGAATGACAACACAATTGTCGTGATTCCCGCGACGACTCAATCCCTAGTAATGGGATATCTTTTTCAAATTGTCTACCATATTTTCAGCAAATATTTCTTCCAAAAACCAAGTTCTACAGAATCTAATCAGGTCTTTGCCCTGCAGAGAGCGTTTACAACATTTGATGGCGCAAACAAGATCAGGCAAAAGAACAACAGCACCGCAGTACTCGTCAGCTTCGGAAGAAGAGATAGGTTCCCCCCGATCCGAGAGGAGTCAAGAGCAGCAGCAAGAAGATGATGGCATAGACCCTCAAATGTATGCCATGTTTCGAAAAATGATAAACAAAATGATGAATGAGCAGCCCGGGACCAGCTTAGAAAGGAATCCATTCAGAGAAAAGTTCCATGGTCACAAGGGTAAGAAGGCTTCCAAAAGGCAGATCTAGTCAGAGGAAATCTCAGATAAATCAGACTCCATTGAAGATACGGATGAAGAATATGAAGTGCCTCCAGCATTTCAGAAACGTGGCCAAAGTAAAAGCCGCAGATCAAAAAGCCGAGATGCAGAAGAGCCCTTGCAAGCACAGTTCAAGGAAATGGCCCGAGTTGTCAAGGATCTGCAAGCCCGCGACAAGGGCAAGAAAGTCTTCACCAGTGAGGACTTCTATGACGGCTTAGAAGGGGATGATGATCTGGAGAATCTTCCCCGTAAATTCATCAAATTCGACGGTTCTAGCGACCCAAAAGCGCATCTCGCCACTTTCTTTGCAGAATGCTCTCGGTTCAAAAGGGACAACAGAGCACTGTTCTTATGCTTTCCCCGCAGCTTGGAAGGAGTTGCAGCTAAGTGGTATGCTGAGCATATCAACCCCATCGAGCTCAAGGAGTTCGATAAAGTCGTAAATCTGTTTATTGAACGCTTCTTGTTCAACACAGAAGCGCTGCCTACATTGAGTCATCTCTGCAATCTCAGGCAGAATGAGAATGAAAAGGCACGAGACTTTATCCACAGATGGAGATCGGCCTGCAACAAAATGAGAGATCCTATCTCGGAAAGGCACGCCCTGTCCTTAATCCTCAACAACTTTTTGCAGCCGTTAAGAGGATTGATCTCCACAGCACCATCACGTACCTTCCTCGAATTGACTGAAAGAGCCGAATGGCTCGAACTGAGTGTGGAAAATGGAGTCTATGAAGGCTTCACCTTTTCCAAAAGCAACTCCCAAGGTGAGCAGAAGAAAAAAGCTCACTTCACTTATTCTGCCAACAACAGCAACAAAGGCCAAAATCAGCACAAAGGGCAGAAAAGAGATTACTGCTACAGCTCAGGCAGTTCAAACAACAAGGATCATAAAGCAAAACCTGCTCCTCAGTATAGCAAGCCTCCTCAGCAGAACCAAGGGCCGAAACTGCGTGAGAAGACTAAACATGAAGGATGGAGTTACGATAGAAAGTTTACTCCTCTAGACCAATCACTCGAAGATGTACTCGAGTACATGCTATCAAAAGAAATGGTCCAGTTGCCCAGATTGGTTGATCCCCCTGTGCCTATAGGGAAGTGAAAGGATCAATTTTGTAAGTTTCACAGGACAGTGGGACACAACACTGAGAACTGCTTTGTTCTAAAAAACATTATACAAGACCTCATTGAAAAAAATCTTTTAGTGGAAGGAGAAGAAGAAGAGAAAATGACATTCTCAATCACCCCTTCCCTTCGCACACCACAGCTGTAGTGTCTGCACAGCCATTTCTGCCGCATGAATACATCAAGCCATGTTCTGCACAAGATCTACAAGTTCAGCATCAGGTGTCAGTGCTACGACAAGCAACTCCTGATTCCAAGAAGATGGACTTGATCTTAGCATTCGACAAGATGAAAGTTTCGGAAGTACCTGTAAAGTCAGCCCCCAAGTCAAAGGGAACTCCTGACTTCTTCAAGCAAATTATCAAACCCAGGCTGGAGAGTTCAAGTCAGAAGCCTCTAACCTCTCTATCTAATGTCTCCATCTTTGACTTGACCAAGAATTCTAGCAAGCACCAATGAGTACTGAATGATTTGCTCAGAAAGATCAAGGTTAAGCCCAGTACCACTCCTGAAGACATGGCACAGATTGTGAACTCTGCCATGACAAATGCGCCAATCACCTTCTCGGATAAGGACCTTCCAAAGCCTCATTCCTTTCATAATAATGCTCTGTACATCGTTGTTCGAGTCAGAGGAATGACAGTACCACACGTGCTAGTCGATGGAGGCAGTAGCCTCAATATATGTCCCGAGATGACATCAAAAGCATTAGGGATCAAGGATGAAGAATATATCCCAGATCCCATCACAATCTATGGGTTTGACAACCATGGTCAAACGGCTAAGGGCAAAATATTTCTGGAAGTGTTCATCAACTATTCGGTGCACTCCGTCCTTTTCCACGTGGTCAATGTGCCACCCACCTATAACTTGCTGCTCGGAAGGACATGGATTCATAATGCAAATGCAGTGCCTTCCACCCTGCATCAATGTGTAAAATGGTCCAAAGGTGGGATGATTACCACAATACTAGGAGAAGACCTAGAAGAAAGGCTCCCGCAGCCAATGATTCCTCGGCCCTCATTCAATGCAGATATTCCCAACATCAGGGAAAGTGAAGAGATCAGTCACGGAGAAAATCAAGAAATACTTTAGGCATCATTAGAACTATCTCTGCACACGGTAGCCATGACCCAATGGAGAGATCCTCAATTCTTCAAGGTTGGAGGCCGAATCAACTACAACGCCATTAAGGATCACCCCTTGTTTCCTCAATTCATGAAGGCAAGAAAGGGATTCGATTTACTTCTGAAGCATGGTTATCAACCCTTCAAGGGACTCGGCAAAATTGAAGATGGCCGCATAGAGCCAGTGATCCAGAAGCATCGTCCCCACAGGGCAGGATTAGGGTTTTCAGGCAGGAGCTTGTCAAAGAAGACTGTTTTTGTTAAAGGGGCACATTGAGAATCGTTGTTGCATTTCCTTTCTATTCCTTTCAAAATAAATGTCTCAATGTCTTTTATCAAGTCAAATCAATAAAATGTCAAGTTTCTTTGTCTATCTGGATGCCATCTGTCTCCTTTATCTCTATATCCTCATTTTATAACTCAATGTCATTTTATGCATAGTTCTTTTTAAATGATTGTTTGTCGTATGATGGACGATTTTTCCTGAATCCCATTTCTTATCCAAAATTTTAGAAATCTCTTCTCGAGCAATCAAGAAACTCGTTCTCAATCCAAAGGCTTTTCAGAAGTCGACAGCAATTCACCGAGTCAAAGCAAGCACAGGAGATAGCAAGGTTGCAAAGCAGTTAGATGATTATGCAGAATTTGATCCGTCTCTTCAGGAATTACCAGAGTTCGCCTCAGTTCAGAAACAGGATGAACCATCCACTCTAGTACAAGACCCAACTGAAGATGTCAATATCGGTTCAGAGGACAATCCCAAGGTTCTCAAAATTGGTACCAGCCTAAGTCCGGAAGAGAAAGAAAGGCTTACAAATTTTCTCAAGCAACATGAAGAAGTGTTCGCATGGACATATGAAGATATGCCGGGCTTAGATCCCAAATTGGTCGAACACCGACTCGTTTTGAAGCCAGATGTAAAGCCAGTTAAGCAAAAGCTGAGAAAAATGGATCCCAGAATAGAACAACAAGTCAAAGAAGGACTTGAAGATCTGCTCAAAGCAGGGTTTATCCGACCTATTGACTATCCAGATTGGTTAGCCAATATCGTCGTTGTCCCAAAGAAAAGTGGCAAAGTCAGGATTTGCATAGACTTCAGAGACCTCAACAAGGCAACTCTGAAGGATGACTATCCACTTCCAAGCATCGATCTTTTAGTCGATAGCACGGCAGAACATGCCATGTTCTCCTTCATGGATGGATATTCCGGCTACAATCAGATTAAGTTAGCCACCCGCGATCAATTAAAAACTTCCTTCACTACGCCTTGGGGCACTTTCTGCTATACAGTCATGCCAGAGCAACGTATCAACGGGCAATGGTTGTTATCTTTCACGATCAGATGCACAAAATCATGGATGCGTATGTTGATGATATTCTCGTGAAATCTAAAGAGGAAGAAGATCACCTCGAAGCACTTGATCAAGTCTTTAAGAGACTCATTCTTTACAAGTTAAGGCTTAACCCGCAAAAATGTGTCTTTAGAGTCGAATCAGGCAAACTGTTGGGTTTTCTGGTCAGCAAAAAGGGAATTGAAATTGACCCAGCCAAAGCAAAGGCTATCATTGATATGCCACCCCGAAGAATCTCAAAGAACTGCGTAGCCTTCAAGGACGTATGCAGTCAATCCGACGATTTATTTCCAACTTGGCAATGAGATGCGAACCTTTCAATCACTTGCTCAGAAAATGAGTGAAGTTCGAATGGGGACCGGAGTGTCAACAATCGTTCGATCGAATCAAGAAGTATCTTCTCAATCCTCCTATCCTGAAGCCGCCTGAATTGGGAAAACCTCTTTTATTATATATCTCAGTCAATCAAGTCGCATGCGGCGGATTCTTGGCGCAATACAAAGAAGGTAGCTTGATAGAGCATGCCATTTATTACGTGAGTAAGACTTTCATAGATTATGAAAAGAGATACTCTCAAATAGAGAAGACCTGCCTAGCTCTGGTATGGATGTGTCAGAAGTTAAGACACTACCTACTGGCATCTGAAGTCAAAATTTTGTCCAAGCTCAATCCTCTTAAATACATCTTGGAGCAACCTTTCCTCAGCGGACGGGTCGCAAAATGGCAAGTTTTACTGATGCAGTATGATTTAGAATATGTCTCGCAGCAATCAATCAAAGGCCAAGCAATTGCAGATCAATTAGCGGATTTTCCTCTGGCGGAAGAGGTGAAAGCCGAAGATGATTTCCCAGATGAGCAAATTTGCAATATCCAGCAATATCTAGTCTGGAATTTGTTTTTCGATGGTTCCAAGAATATGGCCGGAATAGGCATTGGGATCTTATTAATCACTCCTGAGAAGGAGATGATTCCATTTTCTCTCAAGTTAAACTTTCAATGCACCCATAACATGGCTGAATATGAAGCCCTGATTCAAGGTCTAAAAATTCTATTAGATTTCAAAGTTAAGAGAGTGCATGCCTACGGCGAATCATTACTTGTTGTCAATCAAGTTCGAGCCGAATGGCAAGTCAAAGATCAGAAGCTATTCCCCTATCAGAAAATTGTTTCAGCTCTTGTCAGCAAGTTTGAAGAATTTCAGCTCTTCCATATCAAGAGAGATTTTAATCAAGTGGCGGATAGCCTAGCTAGTTTAGGCTCCATTATGGCATTCAGAAATGGAGAATCTTGTCGCTCCTTTGAAATTGGCAGACTTGACCAACTTGCTTTCCTTCCAGCGGAACAAGTAAACCAGGCTGAACAAATGAAGAAGCCTTGGTATTACAACATCAAGACTTTCATAGAAACTGGTGAATTCCCTCCAGAAATCTCAAAGAGAGAGCAGCGGGCAATCCAGCGTATGTCTACTCGATACTTCATTTTGGCCAATGTCCTCTATCGTCGTGGATTCAGTTCAGAATATTCCAGATGTTTAGATGAAAGTCCTAAGTCTATGTGATAGATTTTTATTTAAGTCCTAAAGAGATAGATTTTGAAAAATTTGAAGAAGCAAACATTGTTTTCATACAAACCTAGATTGAGGAGTGTTGTATTAGACCTAAGTCTATGTGAGCATGAATAATTTCCTCCTCAATATGGTCCTACCAAACCATGCCTAGTCTATATGCAATCCATGTCAGTTGGGTTCAAGTCTAGGCTCCTAGGTTCACATGATATCATAAAGCAAAGCTGACATTCCATGGAAATCGATTTTGACAATTTGAACTAAGTAGAGCATTAGATTGATCAGGCAAAGACAGGTCCCATCACGGTCGCCAAACCTGTTATCATCGCAAAATTTTTTAACTTCTTGCAAATCAAACTGACCTTTGAAAAAGATTTTGAAAATAACTTGCCTCCGTTTTTAAAATGCGGGATTATTCCGAAGAATGGGACTCGCCTGTTGGTACGAGATTCAACCGTTCCTGGCGCCTTTACCAGGGGTAACTGAACCAAGGATCAATCAAATGCTTTGCTTTGTTCAACTTGTCTAAACCATATTCTAATTCCTAAATGCACAAAGAATCAGGCATGTGCTATGAATTTCTAAAAATGCACATTTGAAAACATGATGTTTGCTTCAAAGATTGAAAAATATTTGGAAAATTCTTGGAAAATAAACTCTTTGAAAGTTGTGAATTATTTTTGAGATGCTGTATTTGAGAAAGTGAAAATCGATTTCTGAAGAAATATAAGGATTTTGTGAAAATCGATTTTGAGAAATGTGAAATAACTTTGAAAAACTCGATTTCTTTGAATTCAAACTTTGAAATTGAAAATCTAACTTAGAAAATAGAATTTGGAACTTGGGAAATACTTGAAATATCATTGGCAAATCCATATTTTGAGAAAATCGATTTTTAATAAGACTTAGGAAATTTTGAAGAATTTGATTCCTTTGACTTGGAATTTGAATCGGAATTGGAATTGGAAAATTCATGAAATGAATGAATATGATTTTGAGGAATTGGTAAAAACTCTTTGTATTTTTGAGAAATGCAGTGCATTTTGAAATTAGCCTAAGAGTGTAGGCTGAATGTGGCTAATGTGAAGATCATAAATCTAGATATCCTTCATATTCTGACTATGGCCATAAATACGAATTCCACCAAGTTTATAAACTTCATAAAAGCTAGTGTATGTGCCATTCGTGTAGACCATAGTGAGTTTGAATATGCATGAATCATCATCCATCACACATTAACATTATTTAAAAAAATAAACTATATGCAATGCTGCCTAAGCTAAGCAGGAAATGTAAATTCTTATTCCAAAGTTTAATTTAGTTTACATCATTATTGAAATTTAAATACATGAAAAATAAAGTCTTCAATGTACCTGCAAAACTAGAAAACTTTGTTAGTGATCATATGTTGGCTTTTCTAGGTTTATCCAGTAATATCTAGAAATTACTGGATTTTGCTAGATATAAGCCTTTTTGCCATGATTCCCTTAAATCAAAATTATAAAAATATGAATTAAACTTGAATAAACATGAATATAAGATATGAAATTTCGAAATTGGGGTCAAAATGACCAAAAATACCCCTAATAACAAGACTATGACCTTGAAATTAGGGTTTTTAGAAAGATATTTGATAAAATGCAAGTTTTGAAGTTCAAATGAAAATAAATCAAACTAAATATACTGTAACATGATTATAAATATGAAAATTAGGGTTAGGGATTTCAAAATTTAGGTCAAATGACCAAATTTCCCCCGATAGCAAGACTATGGCCTTGAAATCAGGGTTTTCTGAAATAAAATTTGGTAAAAACTTAGGTTTTATGCACTAAATGAAATCAAATGAGCATCAAATTAAACCTAAAGCATCCTAATATGATTATGAATATGATTAAACACTAAAAATATATGCTTATACAAGAAAATCCAAGAATATCACAAATTTTGTGATTTTTGCAGTGTTTTGGAATTCTTCGGGTGCCCTGTTTTGCAATTCAAGCCATTCAAGCATCAAACGGATTCTAAAAATCCTCAAAATTGGTACCTGCACTTTTTATATCCCTAATATCAAATTAGAATTATAAAAATATTTTTTTGGCATTAAATTAATCCGAAAATAGCATCAAACCCTAAAAATAGGCTATTTTTGACCTAGTTCACCAACTAGTCTCAGTCCAAGACCCGAACCAGGGGTCAAATTTCCATGGAAATCTATGAAATTTTACAGAGAACAAATAGATAAGAAAACAGAACTTTTACTTTTTACAGATCTGAAAAAGCTATTAAAACCAGGGAGATACCCATCCGACAATCCGGACTTGAATATATTGATTTTAACTTCGGTCCTAACTGATACTTTTCAATTGAAAATTCCGGGATAAATAGCAGAACTCATTCAAAATATCTGATATTTTAACAGTGAACAGTTTACCAAAAAATAACAATACTCACCTTTTACAGATCATGAATCGGATCTGTAGTTTGGGATTTATAAACAACACAAGTCTGATTAGGGTTTTGGAAAACCCTAACGAGTTTTAAATTGAAAATCAGAGTCTCTGACAGAGGAAAAATACTAAAATGTAATACAAAATTCTGAAAATTTCACAGTAGGTATATCTAATCAATATGAATCCATAGAATTTTACAGATCTAAAATCGGATATAGGATGAGAAAAATATCATAACAGCAAGTTACCTTCTTGATTTTAACAACGATTTTAAAGATTTAAAAACCCGACTTGATGTCTGATTTGTTTGACAGGGTTTTCGAAGTCCAAAATCTCTGATTTTTTTACAGTAGTTCAGTCACATATGCATGCATCACATATAAAACAATCAGAAATTAACAACACATATTTCAATCCGAAACAGCATGCTCTTTTCTGTTCTAAACTAAAAACACACAGAAATCTAAGAAACTTGAGAAAATATGCATTAACTAATGAAAAATAATAAAATAAACACTAAAACAGTAAAATAAAAATTATTTCTATGCTGGAAAACGTGTAATAAACATGAATAAACAAATAAATAAATAAAATACAGGGAATCAATGGCTGGAATTTGCTTTCACCTTTGAAATCATGGATTTAACCCATTTAACGGGTAAATCTCACGTTTCGTCGGTTAAGAATATGAAAAGCGTACCTCTCATCGATTCTAATGAATTAAAATCCTTGAAATCACCCTCAAACTGAGTTAGATCATCTTTTTGGGTCGATTTTGGGGTTCTTGGATGAAATCCATGGTTAAATCCATGAGCACAAGAGTTTCCATGGTGAAATCTATTGAAAAATCATAAAAACTAATAAAATAATAATAAAATAATATTAAATAAACTCACCTTGGGGCTGCAGCTGCAATGGAGGAAGGTAGAGGTGCTGGAGCGGAGAGAGAGGCCACAAAATTTTGAGAGAAAAAGAGCCTTTTTTGACCTCTTGAAGTCCCCTATTTATAGGTTTTCAAAACCTCCTTAATTAGGGTTAATTAAGGAGTTTTATTTTTTTAGAACTCTTTCTAATAAATCCAATAAAGGGGGCAACAATTTTTTAGAGAATTATAGCCTAGGTGGGACTCTAATTAATCCCTAATTAGCCCCTAACTAAACCTAGAAAACCCCCAAATGTGATGCCACTTGGCATCTTCCACATTTGGTTTTTTTAAAAACCTTTAAAAACCTTTAAAAAGACTAGTTTTAAAAACTAAACTTCAAAATGGGTTTTCAAAATGATATTAACTCTTCTAAACCCCTAACACTAACCAAGACACTGACTAACCCTAGTCTAGCCCTGACTTACTCGAATATGGCGCCACCCCGAGTGGGCCCTACTTGAGTTTTTCAAAAAGCGATTTTAAAACTTGAAATTGAAGGAGTTTTCAAAAGATTTTCAAAAGTAAGCTTGAAATTAAAAGTTTTGAAATGACATAGGGTTCTAACTGGGTCAAAACCCCTCTGGATATGGTTCCAACTGAGTGGGCCCACATCGATTTTTGCAAATTTTGAAATAAACACTGAAACAACTTTGAAAAGTGGTTAAAATCAATAATTGAAATTCAAGATTTTTGAAAACAGAGTCTCAGGCGAACTGGAACTCTGGGTTAGAGTCCTGAACTCTTAGGATTCTGAGATTTTAGATTTTAAAAAGCCAAATGAAAGGTTTTTGAAAGATTTTATCAGAAAATGGTGAAACAAGTCAGAAAATACAGCCAGGGTTAGACTCCTAACTCGATCAGAACTCTGACATAGAGTCCTGAACTAACTGGACTCTGCAAAATGACCTAATTTTTTTGAAAACGAATATAAACAAATGAAAATGGAATAAAAACAGACTCCTGACTGGACTGGGACTCTGGGACAAAGTCCTGATCGGACTAAAACTCTAGATTTTTTTGGTATTTTCTGAAAAACAGTTGAAAGAACTTGTGAAAATAGTTAAAATAATAACAAATATTAGAATAAACCAGAGTTCTGATTCAACTGAGACTCTGAGAACAGAGTCTTGATTGAACTAGGACTCTTATATTTTTGGATTTTCTGATAAGTAAGTGATGGAATTTAAGAAAAGCTTTTGAAAACCAGTGAAAATGAAGTAAAAAAAATCAATTTTGGATAGAGTCCTACTTCGATCAGGACTCTGGGGTAGAGTCCTGATTTGACCAGGACTCTGAGATAAAACCTCAGAATTTTAAAATTCTTTGATAAAAGTGCAACAGTTTTGATAGATGAAAAGATTTTTGAAAGATTCTTTCAAAATTTGAAATCAGGATCGGAGTCCTGATCCAACTAGGACTCTCTGAACAGAGTCCTGTTTTGACCAAAACTCTGAGTTTCTGACTCATTTTAAAAGATTTTGAAAGATTTGATTGAAAATGGATGTGAAAGATTAGAGTTCTAATCTGATTAAAACTCTGAAGAATAGTCCTGATCCGACTGGACTCTTGAAGAAGAGTCCTGATCCAACTAGGACTCTAAGATTTTGGCCAAAACAGAAGATTTTAAAAGGTTTTCTTCGAAAACAGGTAAAAAGGTAGTGAAAAGTAGAGTTTTGATCCGACTAGGACTCTGGAAAAAGAATTCTGATCCAACTAGGACTCTAAAATTTTTGAGATTTTTGATAAATGAAGGAATCCAGAAGCGACACCACCTAAATGGGTCTCATCTGAGAATTGAAATCAATTGAAATTGAGTTTGAAATGAATCCAGATTGTTTTCTGAGAAAATACTTCAAAATATAAGGTCCTGGGGGTTGGCAAATGACACAATGTTGATTAAAAACCCAGGTTTTAAAATTGATTTTTGAAAGAAAAGTTTTAAAACTCAAATCTGGATTGAATATTTTGAAAACAAGAGTGTTGGATCTCGAAGATGAGATGTAATGACATGCAATGCTATGCTATGCAATGCAATGATATGCTGAATTCACGCAATGATAAGCAATGACACATGAAATGGATGAATACTGAATGAGGAGGAAAATTTGGGGTGTTTACAGATGCCCCTCTTTGCTGCTAAGCCGGTTAGAGGCCGAGCTTAGTGGCAAAGAAAAACACACCAAATTCAGACTATAAACATGCCCCAGTTAGATGAATTTGACTGGGTATGAAAGAATTAGTTCAAATGATGGTGGTAGATATAGCATAAAGAATAAAGAAGAAGATTCACCTCATCGAAATGAGGCTCAGGCTTAGCCCTTAACCTGGATGGGACGACAAATGAAATACCTCATCAGAATGAGGCTCAGGTTTAACCTCTTAACCTGAAAGGGGACGATACCTCGTGGAAAAACGAGGCTCAGGCTTAACCCTTAACCTGAAAGGGGACAATACCTCATGAAAAAACGAGGCTCAGGCTTAACCCTTAACCTGAAAGGGGACGATACCTCGTGGAAAAATGAGGCTCAGACTTAACCCTTAACCTGAAAGGGGACGATATACGGAGTCCTCGAATGAAGAAACCATGATGGGACCTTCGAATTTTGCACAATAAATTCGAGAGGGGTTTGCAAAAGGAAGAAAGGGGGTTCCCTAAAGCTTGAAAAGGGATTGATCTTGGACGTCTCATCGCTGAGACTGAATGGCTTTTAAGACAGATGACCTTTTTGCAGAAAATTCAGGTTTTACCCTTAACCTGAACGGGAACTGTCTATGGTGGGACAGTGGGGAGCACAGGGAAGTGTGCAAATCTGAGAGCCCAGGCACTCAGATTAAAACAAGAAGGGAAGGATCTTGGACAACTCCCATCATCCGATCCTAAAAGGGATAACAACAACGCCTGGATACATCAAAATAAACATCAAGTTCTCACTTCATGTCAGGATAACTTGAAAAGATTGCCAATAAGATAAAAAATTCTCGTTAATTCAAGAATGATAAGCACATATATATATGAAAAGTATTCCCTCTTTTTTACCTGAAGTATTACCTCTAACTGGGCTTAACTCCATAGAATCAAGATTCAAATTCAAATTGCTTGCGATTGACTTTCTTTCAAGGAAGCTATCAATTTCCTTGATATGGACGGAAAAGAAAGTATTCTTGATATTGCGAGAGCTATTGGTGAAAGAATATTGATAAAAGAATTTCACAAAATTAAAGAAGATTCTTGATAGATTTGGCAGTCTGATATTCTGAGATTCTTTTCTCATGATGATCTTTCTGCACTCTTTTTGACAGAATTGAAGCTCTCTTGGATTTTTTGGGAATTACATCATCCTTCATTTTGGAGATGTCCTGACTTTTCTCTCTCTTTTTTTGGGGGGGGAAGGGTACGTCACAAACTCCTTCATCTCAGAGATGTTCCGATCCTTCTTTTCTCTCAGGGATTATCTTGATAGTTATTGGCTCTTTGGTAGGAAATCTCTTGATGATAGCTGGAATTAAATATCTTTTAGGGTTTGTCAGTAGGTCCATCACACTCGCCTTCATCTCGACGGTGATCTAAACTTTCCATGGAAGGATCTGTCACAAACTCCGTCATCTTGGAGATGATCCAAATCTTCTTTGGCCCCGGGGGTTGACTCGCATAATTCGTCTTCATCTTGACGACAATTGAGAGATCCCTTTTGCAGATATTTAATTGCAGCTTAGGTGATTGAGGAGATATGGAAATTGAGTGGATTTTTCTGTATCACCCAGGATATTTCGACTGCTTTATTTTTCAAGAATGATTTTTAAAATCGTGCCATTGACTGTGATCAATATCAATCACTCATGGCTTTGCAACAACATTGAATTCTCTTTGCTGGCCATATCGAGGATTTATTCTTCATCCTTTTGGTTGGCCAATAGAAAGATTTTGATCTTTGAATCCTTTTTCGCGAAAGCATTGCCCTTTCGAAAGTAATATTGGGGGTATTTTGAAGTAATAATTTTGTGCAATAAAGATTTTTGAAATCAACAAATATTTAATGACAAATTGGCAAAATTTTCTTGAAATCCTTTGTGAAAGCGAGCATTTGAGGCACAATGCAACACATCCATGACAAAAATTCTCTTCTCCTTTCCCCAAAGGAGACGATTTAGAATTTGAAATTAGGAATTACTCCTCTCCCTTCCCCAAAGGAGAGACTCAGAAATTGGAAATAGGATATTGGATGCCCTGGAGATCGAAATTGAGAATTGGTTTACTGGGAGTGACATGGGTTCCGTAGGGATTCATCCTAAGAACGACATTGGTTCGATTGAGAACGACATTGGTTCGATTGAGAATGACATTAGTTTAATAGGGATTCAGCCTAAGAACGACATTGGTTCAATTGAGAACGGCATTGGTTCACTGGGAACGACATGGGTTCAATAGGGATTCAGCCTAAGAACGACATTGGTTCTATTGAGAACGGCATTGGTTCACTGGAAACGACATGGGTTCAATAGGGATTCAGCCTAAGAACGATATTGGTTAAATTGAGAACGACATTGGTTCACTGGGAACGACATGGGTTCAATTAAGAACAACATTGGTTCACTGGGAACAACATGGGTTCAATAGGGATTCAGCCTAAGAACGACATTGGTTCAATTGAGAACAACATTGGTTCACTGGGAACGACATGGGTTCAATAGGGATTCAGCCTAAGAACGACATTGGTTCAATTGAGAACGACATTGGTTCATTGGGAACGACATGGGTTTGATAGGGATTCACCCTAAGAACGACATTGGTTCAATTGAGAACGACATTGATTCATTGGGAACGACATGGGTTCGATAGGGATTCAGCCTAAGAACGACATTGGTTCAATTGAGAATGGCATTGGTTCACTGGGAACGACATGGGTTCAATAGGGATTCAGCCTAAGAACGACATTGGTTCAATTGAGAATGACATTGATTCATTGGGAATGACATGGGTTCGATAGGGATTCAGCCAAAGAACGTGGATCAGGAGGACTTCAACCTACAAATCATATATATGAAAATACCAATCCAAACGGTGTTCGACCTAAGGACTGTAAAGAATATCGGATCAGGAGGACTTCAACCTACAGATTGAAATTTTTGGCAAATGGGATTAGTTCCGAAGGAGTTCAACCTAAGAACCGGGGATTAGTAAGACTTCAACCTACAGATCGAAAT
Source organism: Nuphar pumila (assembly GCF_984573655.1). Lineage (NCBI taxonomy): Eukaryota > Viridiplantae > Streptophyta > Magnoliopsida > Nymphaeales > Nymphaeaceae > Nuphar > Nuphar pumila. The sequence goes on along the minus strand of NC_143256.1, from coordinate 70,162,624 downwards.
TTTGAGAACGAGATTGGTTCGAAAGGGGTTCAGCCTAAGAACCACTGGGTTGAGAAGGACTTTTGGTTCACAAAGGGGTTCAACCTATGAGCCGTATTGGTATGACAGGCGTTCAACCTACAAATCACATTGACTTTGCAGGGGTTCGATCTACGAACTATCAATTTCATAGGGCTTTAACCTAAGGATCACAGTTTAAGAAGGAAGTGTTCAACTTATGGGTTTTGAATTTGGAAAATAAAAATTCTTGGTTCATGATTTGAATGGACCATCATAGTTAGCTTTTCAAAGCCTGTTTTCAGGATTAACCCCTTCTCCTGAGCAGGGAAGCTTGATACAAATGCAGATGAATGCGAATGAATGCCTGCAAATGCAAATGAATGTAAATGTATGTAAAATGATATAAATGGGTGCACATGCGTGCGAAATGGGAGATTTGTTTGATCCTGCCTGCATACAGGATGTTTTGAAGACAATTTCCAAAGTAATGCCTTAGTGTAATGGGGGAATAAGAAAGGATAAGTAATTGATATTTGATGATAATTCTCTAAAGATAACGATGTGAAAACTGACAACAAGCTTCTTGGTTGATCAGAGAGGCACTTTGAAAGAGGTTACCCCATGTAAAAAGACATTTAAACATTTGCAAATGAGGAATATAAAAGATGACACCAGGCCATAAGAAAGAGTGACAATTTTGTTAATGCATTGAAAAAGGAAACAACAAATTGATAGAAGAACTAGGACTGCATTGTCCCTTCAAAATGACAAAATGATGAAAGTGACATAGTCTCGACATTGTCAATTTTTTTCTTAGAAAACTTGCTCAGGATGGTTGACTGGTATCTTCCTCATCTTCAATCAGGATATTCTTGTCGATGCAATCTTGAATGATATTTTTCAGGACGAAACAATTCTCAGTGTCATGCCCTACTGCCTGCTGAAATTTGCAAAATCTTTCTTTGAATCTGCCCATGATTGTTGTGGGATCAGCTGCTTTAGGTAAACGGATCATATCTTTTGCAAGCATGTATTCCAGAACACTCTCTAGTGTTTGGTCCAGAGGGGTGAACTTTCGATCCGTACTCCAATCCTTGCGCTTTGGCTTTTCTTGATCTTTCTCTTTATGCTGAGGACTAGATTGAAGAGGCCTATCATTGTTGGAGAACTTTCCTTTTTGGCCCTTGGATCCCTCTGAATAGTGATCATGATTTTTCTTGTTGCTTTTGCTATCATTGGCAGAAAGAGTGAAGTGAGCCTTCTTCTTCAGCTCACTCTGATTGTTAACTTGTGTAAAGATGAAGCCTTCATAAACTCCATTTTCCATGCTTAGCTCGAGCCACTCGGCTCGTTCTGTCAGTTCGATGAAGGTTTTTGACGGTGCCGTGGAAATGAGACCTTTCAAGGGTTGTGAAAAATTATTCAAGATTAGTGACAATGCATGCCCTTCTGATATCGGGTCTCTCATCTTATTGCAAGCTGGCCTCCATCGGTGGATAAAATCTCGGGCCTTCTTGTTTTCTTTCTGCTTGAGGCCGCAAAGATGACTGAGAGTCGGGAGTGCTTCAGCATTGAATAGAAAGCGCTCAATAAATAAATTGACCACTTTATCGAACTCTTTCAGCTCTATCGGGTTGATATGCTCTGAATACCACTTTGCTGCGATACCCTCCAAGCTGCGAGGGAAGCAGAGAAATAAGGCACGATTATTCCTCTTGAACTTGGAACACTCTGCGAAGAATAGGGCGAGATGCGCTTTTGGATCGCCCGAACCATCAAACTTGATAAATTTCTTGGGGAGATTATCAAGATCATCATCCCCATCCAGTCCATCATAGAAGTCTTCACTTGTAAAGACTCTTTTGCCCTTGTCACGAGTTTGAAGATCCTTAACTATTTTCATCACATCTTTGAGTTGTGACTGCGTAGGGTCGTCAACAGACTGATTCTTGGATTTGTAGGCCGACCCCTGCCCCTGAGTTGACCTTTTGAATTCTTGCTTGTTTTCATATTCTTTGTCAGTATCATCTCCTGATTCTGACTCATCAGACATTTCCTCATGACGATTATGCTTTTTACTGATCTTTACATTTTTGGCCGTGTGGCCCCTATCCTTCTGTTTGATCTGAGTCTGCTCAGTACTGGCTTCAGCTTGCTCTGCCAGCATCTTGGTCATCATTTTCTTGAACATGATGTACATCTGGGGATCCACGTCATCCTCCACCTGCTGTCCTTGACTTTTGGCTGATCGGGGTGAGTCCATTTCTTCTTCCGAAGCGATTGAGTACGTGATGCCTTCAACTGATGTGGTTTTCTTTCCGGACCTCGTATCAACCATTGTATGCCACGACAACCCTCTGGAGGATGCTAGTGCTCTCTGCATGGCAGAATTGATGGTTAGGCTTTTGAAAGAAATTGGGTTGGAGAAAAATATTTATTGAGAATTTTGGTAGACAATTGAAAGAGTATCCCATTACTAGGGATTGAGTCATCGCTGGAGTTACGACAATTGCGCTGTTATTCTTTGCAAAATAAACAACTGAAAATATGCCTTGTTACCTAGGCGAGGTCGTCAAACCAAGATGGGATGAAAATTGAAGGAATTTTATTGAAGGGAAAAAGATGATTTTATTAATAATAAACTCGACAAAGGGGAGGGGGATGGACAATTTTCCACCACTCCTGATAATCATTGGACACTCGAGGACCCAAAAAAATAGTAAGAGTAACAAAAGAATCCCAGCCATGTTTGGCAGAATGGTATGCTCCGAACCATTGATCTGATGTGAGATCGAATTCTGGCAAGATCCCTGATGGTAGACGAATCTCTACGCGCTTCTGTCTTTGAGAGAACTGCTTGACACACCGCTCTGGATGATAGTATGTGCAGAAGAAGGGACCAAGTAGCCTGAACCGCTTGCCATAAGCGTAAGTATAACTGGGAGGTGATTCCTGACGATCAAAGTAGTCCCATACGACTTCTTCCTCCTGAAGGTTGTCGATCAAGAATCGGTAGAGCGCAACTGACAGAAGCTTTTCACTATTATATCTGAATGAACTGGCTCGGGCTGGCACATGCCGAAGGAACCAAGATTGCAATGCATAAGTGCACCCTTTGACTAGAATTGATTCTCCGAGTGTGAAACGGGTCAACCCTCGGTATAGAAAAGCGAGTGCGGCCATGGCTATAGAGAGGCGGTTGGTCTGTCGACTTCCATATCTCCTTAGAAGCTGAACTATTCTGATATCCATATAATTTTGTCCATCGGGAAGGAAAGCTAATCCCACCGTACACAGAACCATCGCCTGCTGAATTCTTTCTCGAGCTGTTCGAGATAGGGAACTGACTTCCACAAATGTCCCATACTGTTTGTAGATTTCAAGCAGGTCCACATATTCGTTTCCATCTTCTTCGATCAGCGGCCAAGACTTGCGTCTTGTCATGCGAGCTAAAGCATCTCGGGGATCCAGACCCTTGACATTAATCAAAAATTATTTCTACAATGGATCTCCAGGCTGACCAGCTGGCTCAGGTAATCCCATAATCTCTGAAAATTCATCTATCAGCAACGTCATTTCGCCTCATGGAAACCAGAAGGTAGAAGTGCTCGGATTCCACCGCTCTGCTAGTGCATGGATCAAATTGCCGTTGACTGACTGTTTTTCCACTGTGGATGCCAGTTCCAATCCACAATCGTCCAAATGGTCCGGAAACATACGATAGAAGTTCTTGAGCCATGAATAGTACTACCGGGGAATGAAGGATCCGGTGTTGAGGACTCGATGTTCAGGAAGACTTTGCCGCACCTAGTAGGAGATGTGACCCTCAGGGAAGACTGAATCAAGTTGACTGGATGCCATCAGACTAGAAGACATAGAAAATTGGAATAAGACTTGGGAAAATACAGGAATTTTGAAAGAGAATTGCAGGCAGGATAAAATGAAGCAGAAAATTCGAGATCCAGAAGAAAGGAAAGATGGGAAATCACCTGGAGTTTTGAAGAAAATAGAGGAATTTCATGAAAATCGTCCAGGGTTTTAATATTTCATAAAATGGAGTATTTGAAAATCGTCCAGGGTTTAAAACATGGACAGCATATGGACATGGATTGGAAATCATCTAGTATTTTAGAAAATTGGGAAAATATGGAAAATAAAAAAGAAATGACTTTAACACATTTAAGCACATCCTACATAATCAAGTATGCACATACAGCATTCCCTAAAAGCTGACTCTAGATGCACAAATTTTGAAATAGCTGTAGAACCTTAATCCTAACTCTAAGGTTCAGATCATCTGTGTCCAATCATGCTATTCCTATATACTCAAGCCAAGGCTCGATGTACGTGGCATAAAATCAATTCCTCCGGTTCTAGGTTCAAGTTTTCCAACATCCTTGAGCACCTGCCGATATACGTTGGACTATGGCCCTTGGTACGTGGCAGGGGGGGTTTCACCCAAATAGGTGGCCCAGTTGTGAGGCTCTGTCCCGAACTATGGTTCTGGAAGAGAGCCCAGCAACGTGAAGACCGGGACAATATAGGTGGGGTGGTTTTTGAAAAATATGAGCACATGCAAGCAAATAGAAGGCTCTAAGTCCTAAAGAGATAGATTTTGAAAAATTTGAAGAAGCAAACATTGTTTTCATACAAACCTAGATTGAGGAGTGTTGTATTAGACCTAAGTCTATGTGAGCATGAATAATTTTCTCCTCAATATGGTCCTACCAAACCATGCCTAGTCTATATGCAATCCATGTCAGCTGGGTTCAAGTCTAGGCTCCTAGGTTCACATGATATCATAAAGCAAAGCTGACATTCCATGGAAATCGATTTTGACAATTTGAACTAAGTAGAGCATTAGATTGATCAGGCGAAGACAGGTCCCATCACGGTCGCCAAACCTGTTATCATCGCAAAATTTTTTAACTTCTTGCAAATCAAACTGACCTTTGAAAAAGATTTTGAAAATAACTCGCTTCCGTTTTTAAAATGCGGGATTATTCCGAAGAATGAGACTCGCCTGTCGGTACGAGATTCAACCGTTCCTGGCACCTTTACCAGGGGTAATTGAACCAAGGATCAATCAAATGCTTTGCTTTGTTCAACTTGTCTAAACCATATTCTAATTCCTAAATGCACAAAGAATCAGGCATGTGCTATGAATTTCTAAAAATGCACATTTAAAAACATGATGTTTGCTTCAAAGATTGGAAAATATTTGGAAAATTCTTGGAAAATAAACTCTTTGAAAATTGTGAATTATTTTTGAGATGCTGTATTTGAGAAAGTGAAAATCGATTTCTGAAGAAATATAAGGATTTTGTGAAAATCGATTTTGAGAAATGTGAAATAACTTTGAAAAACTCGATTTCTTTGAATTCAAACTTTGAAATTGAAAATCTAACTTAGAAAATAGAATTTGGAACTTGGGAAATACTTGAAATATCATTGGCAAATCCATATTTTGAGAAAATCGATTTTGAATAAGACTTAGGAAATTTTGAAGAATTTGATTCCTTTGACTTGGAATTTGAATTGGAATTGGAATTGGAAAATTCATGAAATGAATGAATATGATTTTGAGGAATTGGGAAAAACTCTTTGTATTTTTGAGAAATGCAGTGCATTTTGAAATTAGCCTAAGAGTGTAGGCTGAATGTGGCTAATGTGAAGATCATAAATCTAGATATCCTTCATATTCTGACTATGGCCATAAATACGAATTCCACCAAGTTTATAAACTTCATAAAAGCTAGTGTATGTGCCATTCGTGTAGACCATAGTGAGTTTGAATATGCATGAATCATCATCCATCACACATTAACATTATTTAAAAAAATAAACTATATGCAATGCTGCCTAAGCTAAGCAGGAAATGTAAATTCTTATTCCAAAGTTTAATTTAGTTTACATCACTATTCAAATTTAAATACGTGAAAAATAAAGTCTTCAATGTACCTGCAAAACTAGAAAACTTTGTTAGTGATCATATGTTGGCTTTTCTAGGTTTATCGAGTAATATCTAGAAATTACTGGATTTTGCTAGATATAAGCCTTTTTGCCATGATTTCCTTAAATAAAAATTATAAAAATATGAATTAAACTTGAATAAACATGAATATAAGATATGAAATTTCGAAATTGGGGTCAAAATGACCAAAATACCCCTAATAACAAGACTATGCCCTTGAAATTAGGGTTTTTAGAAAGATATTTGATAAAATGCAAGTTTTGAAGTTCAAATAAAAATAAATCAAACTAAATATGCTGTGACATGATTATAAATATGAAAATTAGGGTTAGGGATTTCAAAATTTAGGTCAAATGACCAAATTGCCCCCGATAGCAAGACTATGGCCTTGAAATCAGGGTTTTCTGAAATAAATTTTGGTAAAAACTTAGGTTTTATGCACTAAATGAAATCAAATGAGCATCAAATTAAACCTAAAGCATCCTAATATGATTATGAATATGATTAAACACTAAAAATATATGCTTATACACGAAAATCCAAGAATATCACAAATTTTGTGATTTTTGCAGTGTTTTGGAATTCTTCGGGTGCCCTGTTTTGCAATTCAAGCCATTCAAGCATCAAACGGATTCTAAAAATCCTCAAAATTAGTATCTGCACTTGTTATAACCCTAATATCAAATTAGAATTATAACAATATTTTTTTGGCATTAAATTAATCCGAAAATAGCATCAAACCCTAAAAATATGCTATTTTTGACCTAGTTCACCAACTAGTCTCAGTCCAAGACCCGAACCAGGGGTCAAAGCTCCATGGAAATCTATGAAATTTTACAGAGAACAAATAGATAGGAAAACAAAACTTTTACTTTATACAGATCTGAAAAATCCTTTAAAACCAGGGAGATACCTATCCGACAATCCAGACTTGAATATATTGATTTTAACTTTGGTCCTAACTGATACTTTTCAATTGAAAATTTCGGGATAAATAGCAGAATTCATTCAAAATATCTGAGATTTTAACAGTGAACATTTTACAGAAAAATAACAATACTCACCTTTTACAGATCATGAATCGGATCTGTAGTTTGGGATTTATAAACAACACAAGTCTGATTAGAGTTTTGGAAAACCCTAACGAGTTTTAAATTGAAAATCAGAGTCTCTGACAGAGGAAAACTACTAAACAATAATACAAAATTATGAAAATTTCACAGTAGGTAGATCTAATCAATATGAATCTATATCACTTTACAGATCTAAAATCGGATATAGGATGAGAAAAATATCATCACAGCAAGTTACCTTCTTGATTTTAACAACGATTTTAAAGATTTAAAAACCCGACTTGATGCCTGATTTTTTTGACAAAGTTTCCGAAGTCCAAAATCTCTGATTTTTTTATAGTAGTTCAAACACATATGCATGCATCACATATAAAAAAATCAGAAATTAACAACACATATTTCAATCCGAAACAGCATGCTCTTTTCTGTTCTAAACTAAAAACACACAGAAATCTAAGAAACTTGAGAAAATATGCATTAACTAATGAAAAACAATAAAATAAACACTAAAACAGTAAAATAAAAATTATTTTTATGCTGGAAAACGTGTAATAAACATGAATAAACAAATAAATAAATAAAATACAGGGAATCAATGGCTGGAATTTGCTTTCACCTATGAAATCATGGGTTTAACCCATTTAACGGGTAAATCTCACGTTTCGTCGGTTAAGAATATGAAAAATGTACCTCTCATCGATTCTAATGGATTAGAATCCTTGAAATCACCCTCAAACTGAGTTAGATCATCTTCTTGGGTCGATTTTGGGGTTCTTGGATGAAATCCATGGTTAATTCCATGAGCACAAGAGTTTCCATGGTGAAATCTATTGAAAAATCATAAAAACTAATAAAATAATAATAAAATAATATTAAATAAACTCACCTTGGGGCTGCAGATGCAATGGAGGAAGGTGGAGGTGCTGGAGAGGAGAGAGAGGCCACGAAAATTTGAGAGAAAAAGAGCCTTTTTTGACCTCTTTAAGTCCCCTATTTATAGGTTTTCAAAACCTCCTTAATTAGGGTTAATTAAGGAGTTTTATTTTTTTAGAACTCTTTCTAATAAATTCAATAAAGGGGGCAACGATTTTTTGGAGAATAATAGCCTAGGTGGGACTCTAATTAATCCCTAGTTACCCCTAACTAAACCTAGAAAACCCCCAAATGTGATGCCACTTGGCATCTTCCACATTTGGTTTTTTTAAAAACCTTTAAAAACACTAGTTTTAAAAACTAAACTTCAAAATGGGTTTTCAAAATGATATTAACTCTTCTAAACCCCTAACACTAACCAAGACACTGACTAACCCTAGTCTAGCCCTGACTTACTCGAATATGGCGCCACACCGAGTGGGCCCTACTTGAGTTTTTCAAAAAGCGATTTTAAAACTTGAAATTGAAGGAGTTTTCAAAAGATTTTCAAAAGTAAGCTTGAAATTAAAAGTTTTGAAATGACATAGGGTTCCTACTGGGTCAAAACCCTCTGGATATGGTTCCAACTGAGTGGGCCCACATCGATTTTTGCAAATTTTGAAATAAACACTGAAACAGCTTTGAAAAGTGGTTAAAATCAATAATTGAAATTCAAGATTTTTGAAAACAGAGTCTCAGGCGAACTGGAACTCTGGGTTAGAGTCTTGAACTCTTAGGATTCTGAGATTTTAGATTTTAAAAAGCCTAATGAAAGGTTTTTGAAAGATTTTATCAGAAAATGGTGAAACAACTCAGAAAATACAGCCAAGGTTAGACTCCTAACTCGATCAGAACTCTGACATAGAGTCCTGAACTAACTGGACTCTGTAAAATGACCTAATTTTTTTGAAAACGAATAGAAACAAATGAAAATGGAATAAAAACAGACTCCTGACTGGACTGGGACTCTTGGACAAAGTCCTGATCGGACTATAACTCTTGATTTTTTTGGTATTTTCTGAAAAACAGTTGAAAGAACTTGTGAAAACAGTTAAAATAATAACAAATATTGGAATAAACCAGAGTTCTGATTCAACTGAGACTCTGAGAACAGAGTCCTGATTGAACTAGGACTCTTATATTTTTGGATTTTCTGATAAGTAAGTGATGGAATTTAAGCAAAGCTTTTGAAAACCAGTGAAAATGAAGTAAAAAAAATCAATTTTGGATAGAGTCCTACTTTGATCAGAACTCTGGGATAGAGTCCTGATTTGATCAGGACTCTGAGATAAAACCTCAGAATTTTAAAATTCTTTAATAAAAGTGCAACAGTTTTGATAGATGAAAAGATTTTTGAAAGATTCTTTCAAAATTTGAAATCAGGATCGGAGTCCTGATCCAACTAGGACTCTCTGAACAGAGTCCTGTTTTGACCAAAACTCTGAGTTTCTGACTCATTTTAAAAGATTTTGAAAGATTTGATTGAAAATGGATGTGAAAGATTAGAGTTCTAATCCGATTAAAACTCTGAAGAAGAGTCCTGATCCGACTGGACTCTTGAAGAAGAGTCCTGATCAAAGTAGGACTCTAAGATTTTTGGCCAAAACAGAAGATTTTAAAAGGTTTTCTCCGAAAACAGGTAAAAAGGTAGTGAAAAGTAGAGTTTTGATCCGACTAGGACTCTGAAAAAAGAGTCCTGATCCAATTAGGACTCTAAAATTTTTGAGATTTTTGATAAATGAAGGAATCCAGAAGCGACACCACCTAAATGGGTCTCATCTGAGAATTGAAATCAATTGAAATTGAGTTTGAAATGAATCCAAATTATTTTCTGAGAAAATACTTCAAAATATAAGGTCCTCGGAGTTGGCAAATGACACAATGTTGATTAAAAACCCAGGTTTTAAAATTGATTTTTGAAAGAAAAGTTTTAAAACTCAAATCTGGATTGAATATTTTGAAAACAAGAGTGTTGGATCTCGAAGATGAGATGTAATGACATGCAATGCTATGCTATGCAATGCAATGATATGCTGAATTCACGCAATGATAAGCAATGACACATGAAATGGATGAATAGTGAATGAGGAGGAAAATTTGGGGTGTTTACAACCTTCGATGTCGTAGGTCCCATCACTCCTTCAGCTTCAAATGGCCACAAATACTTCCTTGCCGCAACAGAATATTTCACCAAGTGGGTAGAAGCTATCACTCTTTGCACAGTAGAAGGCCGACACGTGGTCTCTTTCATTCACAAGAACATCTTTTGCCGTTTCGGCATCCCGCATGACAATATGTCAGACAATGGCAGTCATTTCAAGAATGAAAAGATGAAAACATTCTGCATTTATCAAGCATTTGCTTCCATTTTATGAAATACATGCATTATTGCATGTTTATTATTGATACGCTTTTTGCGTATTTTGTTCAAGTGTTGTGAGAGTGCTTTCGTGCACTTCTTTTATAAAGTATTTATGCTTGTATGCATATTGTCTATTCATACACATTTTCACATGGTACTATCTTTTCAATAAAGAGATGTTTTTATTTCTTTAGGGCTTGTGTTTGTTTTTTAATGGACCTGTAAGATTGTTTCTTTTATCATTCCGCAATATCTTGGTACATGTCCTAAATTTGCACATTTAAGATTATTGTCATTTTACATCTTGGTATACGTATAATTGCAAATTATAAAGGCTTGATTTGTTTCTTGGATTATTTCTTTCTCACACATGACATAGCTTAAATATTTCATGTTGTGTTTATTAAAGTTTTTTTTTATATAATGATCATGATTGAACATAATTTCGTATATATGCAACATTATTGTTATATGGCATATTGTTGTGATTAATTATGTTGGACCTTTGAATCAACCCTCTTTGTAAAATCACATATTTGGAAAATGTTTTCCCTAAGAGTTCATTGCCTTTTATGGCATTTTATCTTCTATCCATCACATGTTATATGATGCATCAATCCTTTTTTATGGCCTTATTATTATATTAGAGATGGTTGTTGAGGTGAGTTATGGGCACCTTGTGTTATGTCATTTTAGATTGTCCACTTGTCATATTATAGATGGTGATTGAGGTGAGTTATGGGCACCTTAGGATTCTAGAATGATTTGGTATATGATCTCTAATTATGAGTGTGTCACTCGTTTGTTTTTAGCCATTGATTTTATGGATGCTCTTATTTATATATAAATGTGATGGATATATGATGTTTGAAACCTTAAATGTTTTAAGGTATATTAAAATCAAGGTTTTGGGGATTATTACCCAACCTTTTATTGTTTATGAATCTTATGAGTGCATTTGCACATTTATGTTTTGTGCACAAGTATTCTTGGTGTGTGTATATTCACACGTTTATTCCAAAATATTGTTATTATGGGTATTCTTTTTGAAGAATATTGTTTTATTGATTCAAGGTTTTATTTATATGTTTGTCATTACAAGTTTTATTGCCTCAAAAGTCTTCTCCTTTTATAACTCTTATTGTAACGACCCCAACTCATCCTCTTTGAAAATGCAGAAATATTTTTTTTTCTAAGAGTTGCGGAAAACTTTCTAGAGACCTGGGGTCCTTACAGTTCCAATTTCAGTTGGATAACTACACACCACAAACAAACTTACATTTATCATTCATAACCAACCAACTGAACTCTTTTATTCATTAATCAATAAGAGTCTCATATTCAATGTTAAAAGTGAAATAACAACTTGCAGAAAATAAGAACTAAAAGAAAATAACAATAGAGCCACTCTGCCCGTAAGTGAAGCAATCTGAAGCAAATGTGACCCTCGTGTCTCCTCAGAGCGAGTCAGTTTCACTGATCACCTGTATCTAGGAAAAACCACTCAATTTCCAAATCTCTTCAATTTCAAAATTTAGGTCAAATGACCAAATTGCCCCCGATAGCAAGACTATGGCCTTGAAATCAGGGTTTTCTTAAATAAATTTTGGTAAAAACTTAGGTTTTATGCACTAAATGAAATCAAATGAGCATCAAATTAAACCTAAAGCATCCTAATATGATTATGAATATGATTTAACACTTAAAATATATGCTTATACACGAAAATCCAAGAATATCACAAATTTTGTGATTTTTGCAGTGTTTTGGAATTCTTCGGGTGCCCTGTTTTGCAATTCAAGCCATTAAAGCATCAAACGGATTCTAAAAATCCTCAAAATTGGTACCTGCACTTTTTATAACCCTAATATCAAATTAGAATTATAAAAATATTTTTTTGGCATTAAATTAATCCGAAAATAGCATCAAACCCTAAAAATATGCTATTTTTGACCTAGTTCACCAACCAGTCTCAGTCCAAGACCCGAACCAGGGATCAAACCTCCATGGAAATCTATGAAATTTTACAGAAAACAAATAGATAGAAAAACAGAACTTTTCCTTTTTACAAATCTGAAAAAGCCTTTAAAACCAGGGAGATACCCATCCGACAATCCGGACTTGAATATATTGATTTTAACTTTGGTCCTAACTGATACTTTTCAATTAAAAATTCCGGGATAAATATGAAAGCTCATTCAAAATATATGAGATTTTAAAAGTAAATAGTTACATAAAAATAACAATACTCACTTTTCACGGATCATGAATCGGATCTGTAGTTTGGGATTTATAAACAACACAAGTCTGATTAGGGTTTTGGAAAACCCTAACGAGTTTAAATTGAAAATCAGAGTCTCTGACAGAGGAAAAATACTAAACAGTAATAAAAAATTCTGAAACTTTCACAGTAGGTAGATCTAATCAATATGAATCCATATCACTTTACAAATCTAAAATCGGATATAGGATGAGAAAAATATCATCACAGCAAGTTACCTTCTTGATTTTAACAACGATTTTAAAGATTTAAAAACCCGACTTTATGTCTGATTTTTTTGACAGGGTTTTCGAAATCCAAAATCTCTGATTTTTTTACAGTAGTTCAATCACATATTCATTCATCACATATAAAAAAAGCAGAAATTAACAACACATATTTCAATCCGAAACAGCATGCTCTTTTTTGTTCTAAACTAAACACACACAGAAATCTAAGAAACTTGAGAAAATATGCATTAACTAATGAAAAATAATAAAATAAACACTAAAACAGTAAAATAAAAATTATTTCTATGCTGGAAAACGTGTAATAAACATGAATAAACAAATAAATAAATAAAATACAGGGAATCAATGGCTGAAATTTGCTTTCACCTTTGAAATCATGGATTTAACCCATTTAACGGGTAAATCTCACGTTTCGTCGGTTAAGAATATGAAAAACGTACCTCTCATCGATTCTAATGGATTAGAATCCTGGAAATCACCCTCAAACTGAGTTAGATCATCTTCTTGGGTCGATTTTGGTGTTCTTGGATGAAATCCATGGTTAAATCCATGAACACAAGAGTTTCCATGGTGAAATCTATTGAAAAATCATAAAAACTAATAAAATAATAATAAAATAATATTAAATAAACTCACCTTGGGGCTGAAGCTGCAATGGTGGAAGGTGGAGGTTCTAGAGATGAGAGAGCGGCCACGAAAATTTGAGAGAAAAAGAGTCTTTTTTGACCTCTTGAAGTCCCCTATTTATAGGTTTTCAAAACCTCCTTAATTAGGGTTAATTAAGGAGTTTTATTTTTTTAGAACTCTTTCTAATAAATCCAATAAAGGGGGCAACGATTTTTTGGAGAATTATAGCCTAGGTGAGACTCTAATTAATCCCTAATTAGTCCCTAACTAAACCTAGAAAACCCCCAAATGTGATGCCACTTGGCATCTTCCACATTTGGTTTTTTTAAAAACCTTTAAAAACACCAGTTTTAAAAACTAAACTTCAAAATGGGTTTTCAAAATGATATTAACTCTTCTAAACCCCTAACACTAACCAAGACACTGACTAACCCTAGTCTAGCCCTGACTTACTCGAATATGGCGCCACCCCGAGTGGGCCCTACTTGAGTTTTTCAAAAAGCGATTTTAAAACTTGAAATTGAAGGAGTTTTCAAAAGATTTTCAAAAGTAAGCTTGAAATTAAAAGTTTTGAAATGACATAGGGTTCCTACTGGGTCAAAACCCCTCTGGATATGGTTCCAACTGAGTGGGCCCACATCGATTTTTGCAAATTTTGAAATAAACACTGAAACAGCTTTGAAAAGGGGTTAAAATCAATAATTGAAATTCAAGATTTTTGAAAACAGAGTCTCAGGCGAACTGGAACTCTGGGTTAGAGTCCTGAACTCTTAGGATTCTGAGATTTTAGATTTTAAAAAGCCAAATGAAAGGTTTTTGAAAGGTTTTATCAGAAAATGGTGAAACAAGTCAGAAAATACAGCCAGGGTTAGACTCCTAACTCGATCAGAACTCTGACATAGAGTCTTGAACTAACTGGACTCTGCAAAATGACCTAATTTTTTTGAAAACGAATGGAAACAAATGAAAATGGAATAAAAACAGACTTCCGACTGGACTGGGACTCTCGGACAGAGTCCTGATCGGACTAAAACTCTAGATTTTTTTGGTATTTTCTGAAAACAGTTGAAAGAACTTGTGAAAACATATAAAATAATAACAATTATTGGAATAAACCAGAGTTCTGATTCAACTGAGACTCTGACAACAGAGTCCTGATTGAACTAGGACTCTTATATTTTTGGATTTTCTGATAAGTAAGTGATGAAATTTAAGCAAAGCTTTTGAAAACCAGTGAAAATGAAGTAAAAAAAATCAATTTTGGATAGAGTCCTACTTCGATCAGGACTCTGAGGTAGAGTCCTGATTTGATCAGGACTCTAAGATAAAACCTCAGAATTTTCAAATTCTTTGATAAAAGTGCAACAATTTTGATAGATGAAAAGATTTTTGAAAGATTCTTTCAAAAATTGAAATCAGGATCGGAGTCCTGATCCAACTAGGACTCTCTGAACAGAGTCCTGTTTTGACCAAAACTCTGAGTTTCTGACTCATTTTAAAAGATTTTGAAAGATTTGATTGAAAATGGATGTGAAAGATTAGAGTTCTAATCCGATTAAAACTCTGAAGAAAAGTCCTGATCCGACTGGACTCTTGAAGAAGAGTCCTGATCCAACTAGGACTCTAAGATTTTGGCCAAAACAGAAGATTTTAAAAGGTTTTCTCCGAAAACAGGTAAAAAGGTAGTGAAAAGTAGAGTTTTGATCCGACTAGGACTCTGAAAAAAGAGTCCTGATCCAATTAGGACTCTAAAATTTTTGAGATTTTTGATAAATGAAGGAATCCAGAAGCGACACCACCTAAATGGGTCTCATCTGAGAATTGAAATCAATTGAAATTGAGTTTGAAATGAATCCAGATTGTTTTCTTAGAAAATACTTCAAAATATAAGGTCCTGGGAGTTGGCAAATGACACAATGTTGATTAAAAACCCAGGTTTTAAAATTGATTTTTGAAAGAAAAGTTTTAAAACTCAAATCTGGATTGAATATTTTGAAAACAAGAGTGTTGGATCTCGAAGATGAGATGTAATGACATGAAATACTATGCTATGCAATGCAATGATATGCTGAATTCACACAATGATAAGCAATGACACATGAAATGGATGAATACTGAATGAGGAGGAAAATTTGGGGTGTTTACAACCTTCGATGTCGTAGGTCCCATCACTCCTTCAGCTTCAAATGGCCACAAATACTTCCTTGCCGCAACAGAATATTTCACCAAGTGGGTAGAAGCTATCACTCTTTGCACAGTAGAAGGCCGACACGTGGTCTCTTTCATTCACAAGAACATCTTTTGCCGTTTCGGCATCCCGCATGACAATATGTCATACAATGGCAGTCATTTCAAGAATGAAAAGATGAAAATATTCTGCTCAAAGTTTAAGATCTATCATCATTTTTCCGCTCCATATTATCCCCAAGGGAATGGTCAGGCAGAGGCCACCAACAAAATTTTAATTCGTATCTTGGAGCGAACTGTAGAAACAGGCCGTGACTGGCATGAGAAGATCCACGATGCATTATGGGCCTACCGGACCACCATTCGCACTCCAACGAATGCTACTCCATCAGAATTGGTCTATGGAACAGAAGTAGTATTGCCACTACATGTTCAGAAGCCCGCTTTGAAGTTCGCATCCCTTCTAGAATTACCTCTTGATCAATACCAGCAGCAGCGACTAGTGCAGCTAGACTTACTCGACGAGAAAAGGCTAAAAGCAGCAGAGCATGCTCAATCCTATCGCCAGAGAGTAGTCAGGCAATATGCGAAGTCTATCATCGAAAGAAGATTCAAAGTAAATGATTTAGTACTTCGATCCACAGCCTATCTCAAGCATCGTCCAGGCGGCAAATGGTCGCCAAATTGGGAAGGTCCCTATGTTATCAAAGAAGCATTACCCCGCAACTCATATCGGCTCATCAATGCCGATGGGGTAGAATTGCCGGATCCCATCAATGCTTGACACTTGAAAAAGGTTTATACCTGAAACATTTATTCTCCTCTTGTAATCCTTCCTATATTCTTCAAATAATGATCAAACTTTCTTTTCCCAGTATACACTGGGGCATTTTTAAATTTTGTTCTGAATGCAGGCAGGATAAACAAATTCCTCATTTCACGCACTTGTGCATTCATGTGCATCAATTCATATTCATTTGCATTCAACTGCATTGACAACAATCCGGTCAGTATTGGGATTTCAACAAACATTCCCGTCACAATTCCTAATGATTCAAAATTGAAAGGGAATCACAAATACTGAACCAAAACCCAGCGCTCGAACTGGTATTATTTCAAAATCCAGAGTTCAAACTGGTACATTTTCAAAATCCCAACTTTTCAGAAAACCGAGTTCCGACTCGGGTTTTTATTCAAATCATTTTTTTCTTTGTTGATCCGGGTTCCGACTCGAGATCTCTTTATCCATTTGAGCTCAGATTCGAGCTCTTTATTTCCCTTTGTTGATCCGGGTTCCGACTCGAGATCTCTTTATTCATTCGAGCTCAGATTCGAGCTCTTCATTTTCCTTTGTTGATCCGGGTTCCGACTCGAGATCTCTTTATCCATTTGAGCTCAGATTCAAGCTCTTTATTTCCTTTTGTTGATCCGGGTTCCGACTTGAGATCTCTCTATTCATTCGAGTTGAGACTCGAGCTTATCATTTTCTTTTGTTGATCCGAGTTCCGACTCGTGATCTCTCTATATCATTCGAGCTCTAATTCAAGCTTTTTCATTTTCTTGTGTTGATCCGGCTTCTGACTCGTGATCTCTGTATTTTCTTCGAGCTCTGATTCAAAACCATTATTCTCCTTTGTTAATTCAAGTCATTTCAATCATCAGGGTCAGTCAATTGCTCGAATTTGATATTTTGCCCTCCAAATTCCAATTTAAATCTTCAAATCAGGCAATTCTTCAACTTTGACCTCCGGGTCACCCAATCTCCAATTCTCAATCTCAATTATCAATTTCCAATTTTCGACCTTCGGGTCAATCAATTTCCAATTTTCGACCTTCGGGTCAATCAATTTCCAATTTTTGACCTTCGGGTCAATCGATTTCCAATTTTCGACCTTCGGGTCAACCAATTTCCAATTTTCGACCTTCGGGTCAATCAATTTCCAATTTTCGACCTTTGGGTCAATCAATTTCCAATCTTTGACCTTCGGGTCGCTCAATTCTCAATTTCGATCTTTAGGTCACTCAATTCTCAATTTTGACTTTCGAGTCACACAATTTCGACCTTTTGGTCAACCAATTCTCAATTTCGATCGTCAGGTCATCCAATTTCGACCTTCCGGTCATTCAATTTCCAGCAACCAATTTTCCAATTTCCAATTTCGACCTTTGAGTCAATCAATATCAATATCCAATTTCAATCATTTTCTCTTGCGAGAGACCCTTTTTAGGGAGAGTTCGAGGGAGCTCGTTCTTTTCGCATGCTATCCAATTCGTTCACTTAGCCCCTTTTCAGGGAGAGTTTGAAGGGACTCACGTCTTCGTGAACCATTTGCAAAACAATTTCCAATTTCACACAAGGAACCCTTTCATAGGGAGAGGATCGACGGAGACTCGCTTTTCTTGTGACCCCCCAATTTCATACTAGGCCATTTTCGTCATGAAGGACCCTCTTGGCAGGGAGAGTGTGATGGACTCGTTCCTTTCATGACCCAATTTTCAGACCTCACTATTATCGGCCCCCTTTCCATAAGAGAAGCCTAATATTAGGGAGCTTTGACGAAAGCTCAATTTCTCTTTGAAAGTTCGTTTTGCAAACACCTCCTCTTCAGGGAAGAGAGGAGTATTTTTCATTTCCCATTCAGGTAAGGGCTAAGCCTGAGTCTCTCTTTTTGGGAAAAAAAAGAGGAGAATTTTCGTCATGGATGTGTTGGGCCGGATTTCAAATACTCACTTTCACCAAGGATTTCAAGAAAATTTTGTCGATTTGTCAAATCAATTATTTGTTGATTTCAGAATCTTCACGGCACAAATCTTTATTTCGGTTTGCCTTTAGCATTACTTCCAAAAGGGCAAAGCTTTTGCGAAAAGAGATTCAAACTTCAAATTCTTTCTATTGGCCAACCAAAAGGATGAATCCTTGATATGGCCAGAAAAGAAGATTCAACGTTATTGCAAAGCCATGGATGATTGATATTGATCGCAGTCAATGGCACATCTTTAAAGACTATTCTTGTAAAGACGAGGCAGTGGAAATATCCTGAGTGCTAGAAAAGAGAGCATTCACCCAAGCCTTGTCCCCTCAAAATCACCTAAGCTGCAATTAAATATCCGCAAAAGGGATCTCTCACCTGTCATCAAGATGAAGGCGAATTAGGCAAGTAGACCCTCGGGGCCAAAGAAGATTCGAAACATCTCCAAGATGACGGAGCTTGTGACGGATCCTTCCAGGGAAAGTCCAAAGCACTGTCGAGATGAAGGCAGATGCGATGAACCTCTCGACAATCCCTAAAAGATATTTAATTTCATCTATCATCCAAAGATCTCCAAACAACATTGTCCAAGAAGGATCAAAACATCTCCAAGTTGAAGGAGTTTGTGACGTACCCTTTCAAAAGAGAGAAAGAGAGGAAAAAGAAAGAGAGAAAAAAATCAGAACATCTCCAAAATGAAGGAGAATATAGCCAAGACACTAGAGAGCCGAAAGAGTGCAGAAAGATTATTAGGAGAGAAGCTCTCAGGATATCAAACTGCCAGATCTATCAAGAATCTTCTTTAAATTTGTAAAATTCTACTATCAATACTCTTTCATCAACTGCTTTCACAATATCAAATTCTCTTTCCTGCTCATATCAAGGAAATTGATAGCTTCCTTAAAGAAGGGCAATTGCAAATAATTTGGGTTTCCAATCTTGATTCTACAAAAGTGAACCATGTTTGGAGGTAATGCTTTGGGTAGAAAAAAAAGAATATCTTTGTAACCACGTGCAGCATTTTCAAAAATTTTGAATCAACAGCAAAATTTCCAAAATTTCTAACATTTTGACAATATTTTCTAGCTATTTTGACGTGAAGTGAGAGCTTGATGTCCGTCTTTGATACATCCTGACACCAATTTTAAATCCCTCTTAAGGACTTGATTCTTTCCCTTCTTTGAGAGCGTAAGCTCTCATATTAGCACACTTCCCTGTGTCCCCACTGTCCCACCATAGACAGTCCCATTTCGGTTCGAGGTCGAACCACCAATCATTTCTCGCAAAAGGCAATTTCAAAAGCTATTTAGTCTCAGCAATGAGACGCCCAAAATCAATCCCTTTTCAAGCTTTAGGGACCCCATTTTCCTTCCTTTTGCAAAAACCCCTGTCAGATTTATTGTGCAAAATCTGAAGGTTCCATCATGGTCTCTTCTTTCAAGGATTCCATTTCATCTTCCGCCCGATCAGGTTAAGGGTACAAACTTGAGTCTCATTTCGATGAGATATTCCATTCCCCAATCAGGTTAAGGGCCAAACCTGAGCTTCGTTCTATACGAGGTATTTTTGTCCCATCCAGGTTAAGGGCATAAACCTGAATTTCACTCCCACAGAGTGAGTCTTTTCTCTCCATTCTTCGCTTCATATCTACCGTTTTCCTCGGGCTAATTTCCTCACACCCAGTCAGATCCTTCTAACTGGGGCATTTTTTTATATATAGCCCAAATTTGGTGTGTTTTTCTTTG
This sequence comes from Nuphar pumila, assembly GCF_984573655.1. Classification (NCBI taxonomy): domain Eukaryota; kingdom Viridiplantae; phylum Streptophyta; class Magnoliopsida; order Nymphaeales; family Nymphaeaceae; genus Nuphar; species Nuphar pumila. Next base: position 70,142,483 of record NC_143256.1, on the reverse strand, counting down.
CCACTAAGCTCGGCCATGAGCCGGCTTAGTAGCAAAGAGGGGCATCTGTAAACACCCCAAATTTCCATTCACCTCCCCGACATTTCCACCAAGCATCATCATTCAGCCTTTGAAATCGCCGGAGGGCAAAATGGTCATTTTCTGAGCCCGGACCTTACAGAAGTCTAAATTGCATCCGGAACTCTCAAAATTTCTCTATTTTTAGCTCAGATGTTCAAAATTTTATTCCTGACAGGAGACAGGCATCTCCAAGTCTTGGTTCAAGATTCTATTGCATAAGACATGACATTGCATATCATTGCATGAGCATTTCATATCACTGCACTGCACAACATGTCATTTCGAGGTCCAAAACTCTTGATTTCAAAATTTTCAATCCAGATTAGAATTTCAACTATTTTTAAAGTTGATTCCAAAACCCTGGGTCTTCAAAATTATCAATTCTTCCCATTTTACCCCCAGGGCTCTGAATTTCAAAATATTTCCTCAAGAAAACGATCTGGATAGTTTTCAATATGGATTTCAATCACTTCACCTCAGATTTTGCCCTTTTGTCAGTTATTTCAACTGTCTTCCTTTTACAAAATCGCCCTACAGGGGACAACTCTTTCCAAAAACTTCTGTTTTACCAATTAGTCCAGATTTTATGAAAATTCCAAAAAGAGGTTGTTGTCTTGTCCTTATTTCAATAAAGAAGCAATGTGGGACCCACATTGAGGTGGTGTCACACAGGCTTTCCTTCTGAAAAAATTTGAATTTTGAAAAACCGAAAAATATAGGAGCCTTGTCCCCTGGATTGGTGCCACTTGTCTTTTCTCTCTCTTCCCATTTATTTGCCAAGTGTCAGTGTGGAGCTACCTTAAGAAGCCGCCACATGTCATCCCATTTATCTGCCAAGTGTCAGTGTGGGGCTACCTTAAGAAGTTGCCACATGTCATTCCATGCCATGTGTCAGTATCCACCCTGCGCCATGTGTCATTCAAGATCACCCTGAGATGCCAAGTGTCATGTGTTGTCCTGTCCAGAAAAAGTAAAGCTTGTCTCCTCTGAGGTGGCGCCATTTGAAGTGTGTCTCCTGCAGAGGACACATGTCAATCTCTCATTTCCTCAGAAAAAACAAATGCCATGTGTCATTCTCTGCTCTTCTCAGAAAAAGTAAATGCCACGTGTCACTTCCTGCTCTCTTCAGAGAAAACTGGAATTCAAATATTCAAATCTCTCCAGAGGTGGCGCAAATCCTGAACTTCACCTTTTCCATTTTGTCTGAGATGGCGCCACATGGCTTGGGCCTCCTTCTCTTCCCTCTGCCACGTGTCAATCTCTGCTTCTTTCAGAAAAAGTAGGATGACACATGTCTTTCCCCTACTTTTCTCAGAAAAGTAGATGACACATGTCATGTCTAGCTTCCTTCAGAAAAGGTAGAGGACACGTGTCACTCTTGGCTTCCTTCAAAAAAGCAACCATTCAAAAATTTTCAGACAAGAGCTAGGTGGCGAAAATCCTGGAGTTCTACCTTTTTCTACTTTGAATATGAGGGCGCCACATGTTCCTTGCTTTTCCCTTCTGCCACATGGCATTGTAGGAGACACTCTGAGGAAATGCCACGTGTCCATCCTCCATTCCTCCAGAGCCAACCTCCATTTGAAATTCAAATCTCTCTCTGAGGTGGCACCATTTGAGAGAACTCCTCCAGACAGCTGACACTTGTCTGCCACATGTCCAGACCTACCTGCATTAGAAAAAGTAGAAAACCCCCCTTTGAGGTGGCGCATTCTGCTTCCTCCATTCCTGTTCTCCTGCCACATGGCAGTGTGGAGCAACTTGGAGGGGGCGCCACATGTCAGCCTCTCCTTTCCTGCAGAAAAGTAGAATTTGAATTCCTCTGAGGTGGCGCATTCTGCTTTCTCCATTCCTGTTCTCCTGCCACATGGCAGTGTGGAGCAACTTGGAGGGGGCGCCACATGTCAGCCTCTCCTTTCCTGCAGAAAAGTAGAATTTGAATTCCTCTGAGGTGGCACAGTCTGCTTCCTCCACTCCTGTCCTTCTGACACATGTCAAGAGCCTCCAGAGGTGGTGCCACATGGCATGCTCCTATTGTCTCCAGCTTTACACCTTAAAACACCTTTTGAGGTGACGCCAATCCAGAGCCCCACTTGGCTTCATTCCTTTTATTTTTTTTATTTTTTTAATAAAAATAGCCCCATGAGGTGGCACTGTAAACACCCCAAATTTTCACCCTCATCCAGTACTTACATTTCATGTGTCATTGCATATCATTGCATGCATTCGGCATACCATTTCGTTGCATTGCATAGCATTGCATGTCATTACATCTCATTTTCGAGATCCAACACTCCTGTTTTCAAAATATTTAATCCAGATTTGGGTTTTAAAACTTTTCTTTCAAAATCAATTTTAAAACCTGGGTTTTTAATCAACATTATGTCATTTGCCAACCCCCAGGACCTTATATTTTGAAATACTTCCTTAGAAAATGATCTGGATTCATTTTAAACTCAATTTTCAACTGATTTCAATTTTCAGATGAGATCCATTTAGATGGTGTCGCTTCTGGATTCCTTTACTTGTCAAAACTCTTCAAAAATTTCAGAGTCCTAGTTGGATCAGGACTCTTTTTCCAGAGTCCAGTCGGATCAGAACTCTACTTTTCACTACTTTTTTACCTGCTTTTGAAAAAAACCTTTTAAAATCTTCTGTTTTGGCCAAAATCTCAGAGTCCTAGCTGGATCAGGACTCTTCTTCAAGAGTCCAGTCGGATCAGGACTCTTCTTCAGAGTTTTAATCGGATTAGAACTCTAATCTTTTACAACCATTTTCAATCAAATCTTTCAAAATCTTTCAAAATGAGTCAGAAACTCAGAGTTTCAGTTAAAACAGGACTCTGTTTAGAGAGTCCTAGTTGGATTAGGACTCTGATCCTGATTTCAATTTTGAGAGAATCTTTCAAAAATCTTTCAATCTACCAAAACTATTACACTTTTATCAAAGAATTTCAAAATTCTGAGGTTTTATCTCAGAGTCCTGATCAAATCAGGACTCTACCCCAGAGTCCTGATCGAAGTAGGAATCTATCCAAAATTGATTTTTATACTTCATTTTCACTGGTTTTCAAAAGCTTTGCCCAAATTTCATCATTTGCTTATCAGAAAACCAAAATTCTTAGAGTTCTGATCGAATCAGGACTTTTTCTTAGAGTCCTAATCAGATCAGGACTCTGAGCCAAAATTCAATTTCATCCTGTTTTTAACTGTTTTTCAAAATTCTCTCATTTGATTTCTCAAAAAATCTAAAAATTAAAAGTCCTAGTTCAATCAGGACTCTGTCCTTAGAGTCTCAGTTGAATCAGAACTCTGTTTTATTCCAGTATTCATTATTGTTTTCACTGTTTTGACAAGTTCTTTCATTTGTTTTTCAGAAAATACCAAAAAAATCTAGAGTTTCAGTCCGATCAGGACTCTGTCCCGGAGTCCTAGTCCAGTTAGGAGTCTGTTTTGAAGTCTGTTTAATTTCCATTAAAAATCTTCTCCATTTGTTTTAAAAAATTAGGTCATTTGGTAGAGTCCAGTTAATCCAAGACTCTATTTCAGAGTCCTGATCGAGTTAGGAGTCTAACCCTGACAGTATTTTCTGACTTGTTTCACCATTTTAGATGAAATATTTTCAAAAATACCTTCATTTGGCTTTTAAAAAACCAAAATCACAGAGTCCTAAAAATCCAGGACTCTAACCCGGAGTTCCAGTTTGCTTGAGACTCTATTTTCAAAAATCTTGAATTCCAAATATTGATTTTAACCCCTTTTCAAAGCTATTTTCAGTGTTTATCTCAAAATTTCCAAAACTCGATGTGGGCCCACTCAGTTGGCACCATGTCTAGAGAAGTTCTAACCCAGTTAGAACCCTATGCAATTTCAAAACTTTTAATTTCAAGATTGTTTTTTAAAATCCTTTTGAAAATGCTTTCAATTTCAGGTTTTAAAATCGCTTTTTGAAAAACTCAAGTAGGGCCCACTCAGGGTGGTGCCATATTCGAGTAAGTCAAGGTTAGACTTGGGTTAGTCATTGTCCTAGTTAGATTAGGGGTTTAGAGGAGTCAAAATTAATTTTAAAATTCCATTTTATTTAAGTTTTAAACCATTGGTTTTTAAAGGTTTTAAATTCAAGTTTTAAAAACCAAATGTGGGTCCATACTAGATGGTGCCACATTTGGACTCTTTAGGGTTTAATTAGGTATTAATTAAGGTTTAGTTAGAGTTCATTTAGGGTTAGGAAACCACAAAAAATCGTTGCCCTTAGTGGATTTATTAGAAAGAGTCCTGAAAAAATGAAAAACCTCTTAATTAACCCTAATTAAGTGACTTTTTGAAAATCTATAAATAGCGGACCTAAAGGGGGTCAAAAGGAAGCTCTTTTTCTCTCAAATTTTTGTGGCCTCTCTCTCCTCTCCAGCACCTCCACCTTCTTCCATTGCAGCTGCAGCCCCAAGGTGAGTTTATTTAATATTATTTTATTATTATTTTATTAGTTTTTATGATTTTCAATAGATTTCACCATGGAAACTCTTGTGTTCATGGATTTAACCATGGATTTCATCCAAGAACCCCAAAATTGACCCAAGAAGATGATCTAACTCAGTTTGAGGGTGATTTCAAGGATTCTAATCCAATAGAATTGATGAGAGGTACGTTTTTCATGTTCTTAACCGACGAAACGTGAGATTTACCCGTTAAATAGGTTAAATCCATGATTTCAAAGGTGAAAGCAAATTCCAGCCATGGATTCCCTATATTTTATTTATTTATTTGCTTATTCATGTTTATTACACGTTTTTCAGCATAGAAATCAATTTTATTTTACTGTTTTGGTATTTTCTTTATTGTTTTCATTGATTAATGCATGCTTTATTGGGTTTTATCAAATTTCTGTGTGTTTTTAGTTTAGAACAGAAAAGAGTATGCTGTTTCGGATTTAAATATTTAATGTTAATTCTTGATTTTTTTATATGTGATTCATTGATATGTGATTGATCTACTGTAAAAAAATCAGAGATTTTGGGCTTCGGGAACTCTGTCAGAAAAATCCGACATCAAGTCGGGTTTTTAAATCTTTAAAATCATTGTTAAAATCAAGAAGGTAACTTGCTGTGATGATATTTTTCTCATCCAATGTCCGATTTTAGATCTGTAAAGTGCCATAGATTCACATTGATTTGATCTATCTACTGTGAAATTTTCAGAATTTGTTATCACTGTTTGGTATTTTTCCTCTGTCAGAGACTCTGATTTTCACTTTAAAACTCGTTAGGGTTTACCAAAACCCTAATCAGACTTGTGTTGTTTATAAATACCAAACCACAGATCCGATTCATAATCTGTAAAAAGTGAGTATTGTTTTTTTTTTATCAACTGTTCACTGTTAAAATATCAGATATTTTCAATGAGCACTGCTATTTATCCCGGAATTTTCAATTGAAAGTATCACTTAAAACCAAAGTTAAAATCAATATATTCAAGTCCGGATTGTCGGATAGGGATCTCCCTGGTTTTAAAAGCTTTTTCAGATCTGTAAATAGGAAAAGTTCTGTTTTCGTGTCTATTTGTTCTCTGTAAAATTTCATAAATTTTCATGGAGGTTTGACTCCTGGTTCGGGTCTTGTACTGAAACTGGTTGGTGAACTAGGTTAAAAATAGCATATTTTTAGGGTTTAATGCAATTTTCGGATTAATTTAATGCCAAAAAAATAATTTTATAATTCTAATTTGATATTAGGGTTATCACAAGTGCAGGTACCAATTTTGAGGATTTTTAGAATTTGTTTGATGCTTGAATGGTTTGAATTGCAAAATAGGGCACCCGAAGAATTCCAAAACACTGCAAAAATCACAAAATTTGTGATATCTTTGGATTTTCGTGTATAAGCATATATTTTTAGGGTTTAATCATATTCATAATCATATTAGGATGCTTTAGGTTTAATTTGATGCTCATTTGATTTCATTTAGTGCATAAAACCTAAGTTTTACCAAAATATTTTCTAAAAACCCTGATTTCAAGGCCATAGTCTTGCTATCGGGAGCAATTTGGTCATTTGACCACAATTTCGAAATTCCTAACCCTAATTTTCATATTTTTAATCATGTCATAGCATATTTAGTTTGATTTATTCTCATTTGTATTTCAAAACTTGCATTTTACCAAATATATTTCTAAAAACCCTAATTTCAAGGCCATAGTCTTGTTATTAGGGGTATTTTGGTCATTTTGACCCCAATTTCGAAATTTCATATCTTATCTTCCTTATTTTTTCAATTTTATTTCATACTTTATCATTTTGATTTAATGAAATCATGGCGAAAAGGCTTATATCTAGCAAAATCCAGTAATTTCTAGATATTGTTGGATAAATCTAGAAAAGCCAACATATCATCACTAACAAAGTTTTCTAGTTTTGCAGGTACATTGAAGACTTTATTTTTCATGTATTTAAATTTCAATAGTGATGTAAATTAAATTAAACTTTGGAATAAGAATTTACATTTCCTGCTTAGCTTAGGCAGCATTGCATATAGTTTATTTTTTTAAATAATGTTAATGTGTGATGGATGATGATTCATGCATATTCAAACTCACTATGGTCTACACGAATGACACATACACTAGCTTTTATGAAGTTTATAAACTTAGTGGAATTTGTATTTATGGCCATAGTTAGAATACGAATGATACCTAGATTTATGATCTTCACATTAGCCACATTCAGCCTGCACTCTTAGGCTAATTTCAAAATGCACTGCATTTCTCAAAAATACAAAGAGTTTTTCCCAATTCCTCAAAATCATATTCATTCATTTCATGAATTTTCCAATTCCAATTCAAATTCTAAGTCAAAGGAATCAAATTCTTCAAAATTTCCTAAGTCTTATTCAAAATCGATTTTCTCAAAATATGGATTTGCCAATGATATTTCAAGTATTTCCCAAGTTCCAAATTCGATTTTCTAAGTTATATTTTCAATTTCAAAGTTTGAATTCAAAGAAATCAAGTTTTTCAAAGTTATTTCACATTTCTCAAAATCGATTTTCACAAAACCTCTAGATTCTTCAAAAATCGATTTTTACTTTTCTGAGAAGTACATTTCAAATCCCAATTCACGATTTTCCATGTGATATCTATTCTATGTGTTTCAGTTATTCAAAGCAAACAGCATGTTTTCAAATGTGCATTTTCAAAAAATTCATAGCACATGCCTGATTCTATGTGCATTTAGAAATTAGAATATGATTTAGATAAGTTGAATAGAGCAGAGCAGTAGATTGATCCTTGGTTCGATTACCCCTGTTAAAGGTGGCAGGAACGGTCGAACCTCGTACCGACAGGCGAGTCCCATTCTTCGGAATTATCCCGCATTTTAAAACGGAGGCGAGTTATTTTCAAAATCTTTTTCAAAGGTCAGTTTGACTCGCAAAAAGTTAAAAATTTTGCGATGATAACAGGTTTGGCGACCGTGATGGGACCTGTCTTCGCCTGATCAATCTAATGCTCTACTTAGTTCAAATTGTCAAAACCGATTTCCATGGAATGTCAGCTTTGCTTTATGATATCATGTGAACCTAGGAGCCTAGACTTGAACCCAGCTGACATGGAATGCATATAGACTAGGTATGGTTTGGTAGGACCATATTGAGGAGAATTATTCATGCTCACATAGACTTAGGTCTAATACAACACTCCTCAATTTAGGAATTGTATGAAAACAATGTTTGCTTCTTCAAATATTTCAAAATTCTATCTCTTTAGGACTTAGAGCCCTCTGTTTTCTTGCATGTGCTCATATTTCAAAAATCACCCTACCTATATTGTCCCGGTCTTCACGTTGCTGGGCTCTCTTCCAGAACTATAGTTTGGGACAGAGCCTCACAACTGGGCCACTTATTTGGGTGAAAACCCCCCTGCCACGTACCAAGGGGCATAGTCCAACGTATATCGGCAGGTGCTCAAGGATGTTGGAAAACTTGAACCTAGAACCGGAGAAATTGATTTTATGCCACGTACATCGAGCCTTGGCTTGAGTATATAGGCATAACTGGATTGGATATAGATGATCTGAGCCTTAGAGTTAGGATTAAGGTCCTACAGCTATTTCAAAATTTGTGCATCTAGAGTCAGCTTTTAGGGAATGCTGTATGTGCATACTTGTTTGTGCAGAATGTGATTGAATATGTTATAGTCATTTCCTTTTATTTTCCATATTTTCCCAATTTTCTAAAATACTGGACGATTTTCTCAAAATTCCCCAATCTATGTCCATGTACTGTCCATGTTTTAAACCTTGGACGATTTTCCAAATACTTCATTCTCCATTTATTTCTTCATATTTCGTCAAACCCTGGACGATTTTCCAAATTTCCCTTAAATTCCTTCAAAACTCCAGGTGATTTCCCATCTTTCTTGTCTTCTGGATCTCGAATTTCCTACTTTATTTTTATCCTGCCTGTATTTCCCTCAAATTTCCTGTATTTTCTCAAGTTTTATTCCAATTTTCCATATTTTCCAGTCTAATGGCATCCAGTCAGCTTGATTCAGTCTTCCCTGAGGGTCACATCTCCTACGAGGTGCGACAAGGTCTTCCAGAACATCGAGTCCTCAGCACAGGATCCTTCTTTCCTCGGTGGTACTATTTATGGTTCAAGAATTTCTCTCGTATGTTTCCGGACCACTTGGACGATTGTGGGTTAGAACTGGCGTCCGCAGTGGGAAAGCAGACAGTCAACGGCAATTTGATCCATGCACTAACAAAGCGGTGGAATCCGAGCACTTCTACCTTCTGGTTTCCATGGGGCGAGATGACGGTGCTGATAGATGAATTTTCAAAGATTATGGGATTGCCCGAGCCAGCCGGTCAGCCTGGAGATCCATTGGAGAAACAGTTTCTGATTAATGTTAAGGGTCTAGACCCTAAGGATGCCTTAGCTCGCATGACAGGACGCAAGTCTTGGCCATTGATAGAGGAGGATGGAAACAAATATGTGGACCTGCTCGAAATCTATAGACAGTATGGAACATTTGTAGAGGTCAGCTCATTGTCTAGGACAGCTCGAGAGAGAATCCAGCACGCGATGGTTCTGTGCACGGTGGGATTAGCTTTCTTTCTCAACGGACGGAATTATATGGATATCAGAATAGTTCAGCTTCTAAGGAGATGGGGAAGTCGACAGACCAACCGCCTCTCGATAGCCATGGACGCACTCACCTTTCTATACCGAGGGTTGACCTGTTTCACACTCGGAGAATCAATCCTAGTCGAAGGGTGCACCTATGCCTTGCAGTCTTGGTTCCTCCAGCATGTGCCAGTCCGAGCCAGTTCATTCAGATACAATGGAAAAAAGCTTTTGCCAGTTGCGCGATACCGGTTCTTGATCGACAACCTTTAGGAGGAAGAAGTCGTATGGGACTACTTTGATCGTCAGGAATCACCTCCCAGATATACTTACGCATATGACAAGCGATTCAGGCTACTTGGCCCATTCTTCTGCGCATACTATCATCCAGAGCGGTGTGTAAGGCAATTCTCTCAGAGGCAGAAGCGCGTAGAGATTCGTCCACTAGCAGGGGTTCTGTCAGAATTCGACCTCGCATCAGATCAATAGTCCGGAGCATACCATTCTGCCAGACATGGCTGGGATTCCTTTGTCAATCTTACTATTTTTCCTGGCCCTCAAGTGTCATCTGATTATCCGGAGTGGTGGAAAATTGTCTGTCCCCCTCCCCTCTGTCAAGTATATTATTGATAAAATCATGTTTTTCCCCTCAATAAAATTCCTTTATTCTACATTTCACCTTGGTTTGACGACCTCGCCTAGGTAACAAGGCATATTCTCAGTTGTTTATTTTGTAAAGGAATGACAACACAATTGTCGTAATCCCAGCGACGACTCAATCCCTAGTAATGGGATACTCTTTCAATTGTCTACCAAAATTCTCAGTGAATATCTTCCTCCAACCAAATTTCCTTCAAAAGCCTAATCATCAGTTCTACCTTGCAGAGAGCATCAGCAACATTCAGGAGAACATTTGTGATACTCGATGGTTTATACAAGATCCGGAAAGAAAACCTCATCAATCGAAGGTGTGGCATACTCAGTCGCTTCAGAAGAGGAAATGGACTCACCCCGATCAGTCAGAAGTCAGGGTCAGCAAGCAAAGGATGATGTTGATCCCCAGATATATGCTATGTTCAAAGAGATGATGACCAAAATGTTGACAGAATAAGCTGAAGCTAGTACAGAAAAGATCCAGGTCAAGCAGAGGACAAAAGACCGGTCAGCCAAGAAAGTCTTGAAACTATCCAAGAAACATATCCAACACGAGGATACATCTGATGAATCAGAATCAGTAGGTGGCACTGATGAAGAGTATGAAGTATGGCAAGCACTTCCAAGATCCTCTCATAGACAAGGGACAACCTATAAGTTGAAAGATCAAGCAATGGATGATCCAGTCCAAATACAACTGAAGGAAATGGCCAAGATGATTAAAGATTTGCAAGCTCATGACAAGGAAAAGAAGGTCTTCAGGAACAAAGATTTTCATGATGGCATCACCTTCGTCAGGAATAATCAAGATTCAGAAAAGAAGACAAAACTCATCTTCTTCGTTGATGCCAATCGCAGTGATTGAAAAAATAACAAAGGCAATCATACAAGTCAGAAAGAGAAATCTTTAAAGCAGAGTGAAAAATTGAGTCAACAGGAAGAGAAGAAAAAGCATGACGGTTGGGGTTACGATCGCGAATTCACTCCTCTAGATCATCCCCTCGAAGAGGTCCTTGAATACATGCTGAGCAAAGGAATGGTTAAGCTTCCAAGAATTGTTAATCCTCTGGTCGCCCTAGGGAAATGGAAAGACCGCTTCTGCAAATTCCACCAAACAACAAGGCACGATATTGAACATTGTTTCGTCTTTAAGAATATCGTCCGAGATTATATCAACAAGAAATTCTTTGTTAAGGGTGAGAAAGAATACCAGTCGACTGTCTTTGCCAAGTCTCAGCAGAAATCAAGCACTCGGCAAGAGGTACAACATGATGATCGAAATCAGGACCGCAAGATGGCCCCTTTGGATCAAATATTTGAAAGTTTTTTGGAATACATGCTCGCGAAAGATACAATAAGATCTCTGAAGGCTCACTTCACTCTTTCTGCCAATGATAGCAAAAGCAATAAGAAGAATCATGATCACTATTCAGAGGGATCCAAGGGCCAAAAAGGAAAATTCTCCAACAATGATAGGCCTCTTCAATCTAGTCCTCAGCATAAAGAGAAAGATCAAGAAAAGCCAAAGGGCAAGGATTGGAGTACGAATCGAAAGTTCACCCCTTTGGACCAGACACTAGAGAGTGTTTTGGAATACATGCTCGCGAAAGATATGATCCGTTTACCTAAAGCAGCTGATCCCACAACAATCATGGGCAGATTCAAAGGAAAATTTTGCAAATTTCATCGGGCAGTGGGACATGACACTGAGAATTGTTTCGTCTTGAAGAATATCATTCAAGATTGCATCGACAAGAATATCCTTATTGAAGATGAGGAAGATACCAGTCCACCATCCTGAGCAAGTTTTCTAAAAATTGACAATGTCGAGACTATGTCACTTTTATCATTTTGTCATTTTGAAGGGACAATGCAGTACCAGTTCTTCTATCAATTTGTTATTTCCTTCTTCAATGCATTAATAAATTTGTCAATCTTTCTTATGGCCTGGCGTTGTCTTTTATATTCCTCATTTGCAAATGTTTAAATGTCTTCTTATAAGGGGTAACTTTTTTTTTAAAGTGCCTCTCTGATCAATCAAGAAGCTCATTGTCAGTTTTTACCTCGTTATTCTCAGAGAATTCTCATCAAATATCAACTACTTATCCTTTCATCCAAACTCTCACTCCCCAGTTATACTGGGGCATTATTTTGAAAATTGGCTTCAAAACTTTCTGTATGCAGACAGGATCAAACAAATCTCTCATTTTGCACACATGTGCACCCATCTACATTCATTTGCATTTGCATGCATTCATCTACATCAATTTGCATTGAACTCCCCATTCAGGATAAGGGATAAATCCTGAGGCCCCGACAGTCGCCCAAGTTGTCGTAAGAGTGAAGACTGAAAATTTTCCATCAAAATCAATTAGTAATTCTTCAGAATCCAGTGTTCGTGCTGGTAATTTTTCAAAAATCCAATGTTCGTGCTGTTAAACTTTCAAAATCCAGTGTTCGTGCTAGTAAACTTTCAAAACCCAGTACTCGTACTGGTAATCATTTAAAACCCAGTGCTTGTACTGGTAACCATTTAAAATCCAGTGCTCGTACTGGTAATCTTTCAAAATCCAGTGCTCATACTGGTACTCTTCCAAAATCTGATGCTCGTGCTAGTTGAACTAGTCCCAAATGTCATCATTATACTTATCAACTTTTCTTTCCTTTAAATGTCTTGAATTGGTCTAGAAGATTAGAATTCCGATTCGAATCTTCTTCCAAATCCAATTCAGAATTGGTCTAGAAAATCAGAGTTCCGACACGAATTTTCTTTCAAATCCAATTCGCTTAGCTTTCCTTTACAAGTTTGAACTTCTACTCAAACTATCCTGCGAGTTGGTCTAGAAGATCCGAGTTCCGACTCGAATTGTCTTTCAAAATCCAATTCATCTAGTTTTCTTTGAAGAGTTGAATTCCGATTCGAATCTTCCCTCAAAAACCCAGTTTAGCACCTGGTCCATTCAAAGCTCACAAGTTGGAATCATTCCTTCTTAAGCTATGATCCTTAGGTTGAATTCCTATAGAATTGATAGTTCGTAGGTCGAACCCCTACGGGACCAATGTCGTTCTCAATAGAACCAATGTCGTTCTTAGGCTGAATCCCTATAGAACCCATGTCATTCTCAGTAAACCAATTCACAATTTCGACCTTCGGGTCAATCAATTTCCAATTTCCAATTTCTAATTATCAATTTCCAAATTTCCAATTTCCAATTTCCAATTTCCAATTTCCAATTTCAAATATCAAATTTCAAAATTCCAATTTCCAAAATTTGACCCTTTTGGTCATCCAATACCAATTCCAACAATTTTCTCTTGCGAGAGACCCTTTGTATAGGGAGAGTTTGAGGGAGCTCGTTCTTTTCGCATGCTATCCAATTCGTTCACTTAGCCCCTTTTCAGGGAGAGTTTGAAGGGACTCGTGTCTTTGTGAACCGTTTGCAAAACAAAATTCCAAATTTCACACAAGGAACCCTTTTTATAGGGAGAGACTCGACGGAGACTTGCTTTCCTTGTGGCCCATAATTTCAGACTAGGCCATTTCAGCATGAAGGACCCTCTTTTCAAGGAGAGTGTGATGAACTCGTTCCTTCATGACCAATTTACTAACCTCACCAATTTCGGGCCCCTTTCCATAAGAGAAGCCTAATGTTAGGAAGTTTTGACGAAAGCTTAATTTCTCTTAGAAAGTTCGTTTTGCAAACACCTCCTCTTCAGGGAAGAGAGGAGTAATTCCCAATTCTAATTTCTGAATCTTCTCCTTTGGGGAAAGGAGAAGAGAATTTTTGTCATGGATGTGTTGCGTTGTGCTTCAAATGCTCGCTTTCACAAAGGATTTCAAGAAAATTTTGCCAATTTGTCATTAAATATTTGTTGATTTCAAAAATCTTTATTGCACAAAATTATTACTTCAAAATACCTCCACTATTACTTCCGAAAGGGCAATGCTTTCACGAAAAAGGATTCAAAGTTCAAAATCTTTCTATTGGCCAACCAAAAGGATGAAGAATAAATCCGCGATATGGCCAGTAAAGAAAACTCAATGTTGTTGCAAAGCCATAAGTGATTGATATTGATCGCAGTCAATGGCACATTTTTAAAGATCATTCTTGAAGAATAAAGCAGCCGAAATATCCTGGGTGATACAGAAAAATCCACTCAATCTCCATATCTCCTCAATCACCTAAGCTGCAATTAAATATCAAGATGAAGGCGAATTAAGCGAGTCGACCCCCGGGGCCAAAGAAGATTTGGATCATCTCCAAGATGACGGAGTTTGTGACGGATCCTTCTAGGGAAAGTTCAGATCACCGTCAAGATGAAGGCGAGTGTGATGAGCCTACCGACAAACCCTAAAAGATATTTAATTCAAGCTATCATCAAGAGATTTCCAACCAATGAGCCAATAATCGTTAAGATAACTCCTAAGAGAAAAGAAGGATCGGAACATCTCTGAGATGAAGGAGTTTGTGACGTACCCTTCCCAAAAAGAGAGAAAAGTCAGGACATCTCCAAAATGAAGGATGATGTAATTCCCAAAAAAATCCAAGAGAGCTCCAATCTGCTAAAAAGAGAGTGCAAAAAGATCATCATGAGAAAAGAATCCCAGGATATCAGATTGCCGAATCTATCAAGAATCTTCTTTAATTTTGTGAAATTCTTTTATCAATATTCTTTCAACAATAGCTCTCGCAACATCAAGAATACTTTATTTCCCGTCCATATCAAGGAAATTGATAGCTTTCTTGAAAGAAAGCCAATCGCAAGCAATTTGAGTTCGAATCTTGATTCTACGGAGTTAAGCCCAGTCGAAGATAATACTTCAGGTAGAAAAGAAGGAATACTTTCAAAACAATGTGCATCAGTTTCAATTATTTTGAATCAACAACAATTTTCAACATTCTGACAATATTTTCTAGTTATCCTGGCATGAAGCGAGAGCTTGAGGTTCATCTTTGGCGCATCTTGACACCATCCCTTTTTAGGACTTGATAACGGGAGTTTTCAAGATTCCTTCCCTTCTTCGGTATAATCTGAGCGCCTGGGTTCTCAGATTCGCACACTTCCCTGTGTCCCCACTGTCCCACCATAGACAGTCCCATTTCGGCTTGAGGTTAAGCCACCAATTTCAGCAAAAGGCAAATTCAAAAGTTAATTAGTCTCAGCAATGAGGCGCCCAAAATCAATCCCTTTTTAAACTTTAGGGACCCCAATTTCCTTCCTTTTGCAAAACCCCTATCGGATTCATTGTGCGGAAATCCGAAGGTTCCATCACAGTCTCTTCTTTCGAGGATTCCGTCCATTTTCTGCCCAATCAGGTTAAGGGTACAAACCTGAGCCTCCTTTGATGAGGTATTCCATTTTCTGCCCAATCAGGTTAAGGGTATAAACCTGGGCTTCATTCTGATGAAGTATTCCATTTTTTTTGCCCAATCAGGTTAAGGGTACAAACCTGAGCCTCCTTTGATGAGGTATTCCATTTTCTGCCCAATCAGGTTAAGGGTACAAACCTGGGCCTCCTTTGATGAGGTATTCTATTTTCTGCCCAATCAGGTTAAGGGTATAAATTTGGGCCTCCTTTGATGAGGTATTCCATTTTCCCCCCAATCAGGTCAAGGGTACAAACCTGAGCCTCCTTTAATGAGGTATTCCATTTTCATTTCCCGGTCAGGTTAAGGGTCAAACCTAAGCTTCGTTTCTACACGAGGTATTTTCTGTCCCATCCAGGTTAAGGGCAAAACCTGAATCTCACTTCTTTTCGAAGTAAAATTTTCTCCTTATTCTTCATTTCATATCTACCATCATCACTTGAACTAATTCTTTCATACCCAGTCAGATTCATCTAACTGGGGCGTTTTTATAATCTGAATTTGGTGTGTTTTTCTTTGCCACTAAGCTCGGCTTACAACCGGCTTAGTAGCAAAGAGGGGCATCTGTAAACACCCCAAATTTTCACCCTCATCCAGTACTTACATTTCATGTGTCATTGCATATCATTGCATGCATTCAGCATACCATTTCGTTGCATTGCATAGCATTGCATGTCATTACATCTCATTTTCGAGATCCAACACTCCTGTTTTCAAAATATTTAATCCAGATTCGGGTTTTAAAACTTTTCTTTCAAAATCAATTTTAAAACCTGGGTTTTTAATCAACATTATGTCATTTGCCAACCCCCAGAACCTTATATTTTGAAATACTTCCTTAGAAAATGATCTGGATTCATTTTAAACTCAATTTTCAATTGATTTCAATTCTCAGATGAGACCCATTTAGATGGTGTCGCTTCTGGATTCCTTTACTTGTCAAAACTCTTCAAAAATTTCAGAGTCCTAGTTGGATCAGGACTCTTTTTCCAGAGTCCAGTCGGATCAGAACTCTACTTTTCACTACTTTTTTACCTGCTTTTGAAAAAAACCTTTTAAAATATTCTGTTTTGGCCAAAATCTCAGAGTCCTAGCTGGATCAGGACTCTTCTTCAAGAGTTCAGTCGGATCAGGACTCTTCTTCAGAGTTTTAATCGGATTAGAACTCTAATCTTTCACAACCATTTTCAATCAAATCTTTCAAAATCTTTCAAAATGAGTCAGAAACTCAGAGTTTCAGTTAAAACAGGACTCTGTTCAGAGAGTCCTAGTTGGATCAGGACTCTGATCCTGATTTCAATTTTGAGAGAATCTTTCAAAAATCTTTCAATCTACCAAAACTATTACACTTTTATCAAAGAATTTCAAAATTCTGAGGTTTTATCTCAGAGTCCTGATCAAATCAGGACTCTACCCCAGAGTCCTGATCGAAGTAGGAATCTATCCAAAATTGATTTTTATACTTCATTTTCACTGGTTTTCAAAAGCTTTGCCCAAATTTCATCATTTGCTTATCAGAAAACCAAAATTCTTAGAGTTCTGATCGAATGGAGACTTTTTCTTAGAGTCCTAATCAGATCAGGACTCTAAGCCAAAATTCAATTTCATCCTGTTTTTAACTGTTTTTCAAAATTCTCTCATTTGATTTCTCAAAAAATCTAAAAATTAAAAGTCCTAGTTCAATCAGGACTCTGTCCTTAGAGTCTCAGTTGAATCAGAACTCTATTTTATTCCAGTATTCATTATTGTTTTCACTGTTTTGACAAGTTCTTTCATTTGTTTTTCAGAAAATACCAAAAAAAATCTAGAGTTTCAGTCCGATCAGGACTCTGTCCCGGAGTCCTAGTCCAGTTAGGAGTCTGTTTTGAAGTCTGTTTAATTTCCATTTAAAATCTTCTCCGTTTGTTTTAAAAAATTAGGTCATTTGGTAGAGTCCAGTTAATCCAGGACTCTATTTCAGAGTCCTGATCGAGTTAGGAGTCTAACCCTTACAGTATTTTCTGACTTGTTTCACCATTTTAGATGAAATCTTTTCAAAAATTCCTTCATTTGGCTTTTAAAAAACCAAAATCACAGAGTCCTAAAAATCCAGGACTCTAACCCGGAGTTCCAGTTTGCTTGAGACTCTATTTTCAAAAATCTTGAATTCCAAATATTGATTTTAACCCCTTTTCAAAGCTATTTTCAGTGTTTATCTCAAAATTTCCAAAACTCGATGTGGGCCCACTCAGTTGGCACCATGTCTAGAGAAGTTCTAACCCAGTTAGAACCCTATGCAATTTCAAAACTTTTAATTTCAAGATTGTTTTTTAAAATCCTTTTGAAAATGCTTTCAATTTCAGGTTTTAAAATCGCTTTTTGAAAAACTCAAGTAGGGCCCACTCGGGGTGGCGCCATATTCGAGTAAGTCAAGGTTAGACTTGGGTTAGTCATTGTCCAAGTTAGATTAGGGGTTTAGAGGAGTCAAAATTAATTTTAAAATTCCATTTTATTTAAGTTTTAAACCATTGGTTTTTAAAGGTTTTAAATTCAAGTTTTAAAAACCAAATGTGGGTCCATACTAGATGGTGCCACATTTGGACTCTTTAGGGTTTAATTAGGTATTAATTAAGGTTTAGTTAGAGTTCATTTAGGGTTAGGAAACCACAAAAAATCGTTGCCCTTAGTGGATTTATTAGAAAGAGTCCTGAAAAAATGAAAAACCTCTTAATTAACCCTAATTAAGTGACTTTTTGAAAATCTATAAATAGGGGACCTAAAGGGGGTCAAAAGGAAGCTCTTTTTCTCTCAAACTTTCATGGCCTTTCTCTCCTCTCCAGCACCTCCACCTTCCTCCATTGCAGCTGCAGCCCCAAGGTGAGTTTATTTAATATTATTTTATTAGTTTTTATGATTTTTCAATAGATTTCACCATGGAAACTCTTGTGTTCATGGATTTAACCATGGATTTCATCCAAGAACCCCAAAATCGACCCAAAAAGATGATCTAACTCAGTTTGAGGGTGATTTCAAGAATTCTAATCCATTAGAATCGATGAGAGGTACGTTTTTCATGTTCTTAACCGACGAAACGTGAGATTTACCCGTTAAATGGGTTAAATCCATGATTTCAAAGGTGAAAGCAAATTCCAGGCATGGATTCCCTGTATTTTATTTATTTATTTGCTTATTCATGTTTATTACACGTTTTCCAGCATAGAAACCAATTTTATTTTACTGTTTTGGTATTTTCTTTATTGTTTTCATTGATTAATGCATGCTTTATTGGGTTTTATCAAATTTCTGTGTGTTTTTAGTTTAGAACAGAAAATAGTATGCTGTTTCGGATTTAAATATTTAATGTTAATTCCTGATTTTTTTATATGTGATTTATGCATAAATGATTGATCTACTGTAAAAAAAATCAGAGATTTTGGGTTTCGGGAACCTTGTCAGAAAAATCAGACATCAAGTCGGGTTTTTAAATCTTTAAAATCATTGTTAAAATCAAGAAGGTAACTTGCTGTGATGATATTTTTCTCATCTGATGTCCGATTTTAGATATGTAAAGTGCCATGGATTCACATTGATTTGATATGTCTACTGTGAAATTTTTAGAATTTTTTACCACTGTTTGGTATTTTTCCTCTGTCAGAGACTCTGATTTTCAATTTAAAACTCGTTAGGGTTTACCGAAACCCTAATCAGACTTGTGTTGTTTATAAATCCCAAACCACAGATTCGATTCATGATTTGTAAAACGTGAGTATTATTTTTTTTATCAACTGTTCACTGTTAAAATCTCAGATATTTTAAATGAGCACTGCTATTTATCCCGGAATTTTTAATTGAAAGTATCAGTTAAAACCAAAGTTAAAATCAATATATTCAAGTCCGGATTGTCGGATAGGGATCTCCCTGGTTTTAAAAGCTTTTTCAGATCTGTAAAAAGGAAAAGTTCTTTTTTCGTGTCTATTTGTTCTCTGTAAAATTTCATAAATTTTCATGGAGGTTTGACTCCTGGTTCGGGTCTTGTACTGAAACTGGTTGGTGAACTAGGTTAAAAATAGCATATTTTTAGGGTTTAATGCAATTTTTGGATTAATTTAATGCCAAAAAAATATTTTTATAATTCTAATTTGATATTAGGGTTATCACAAGTGCAGGTACCAATTTTGAGGATTTTTAGAATCTGTTTGATGCTTGAATGGCTTGAATTGCAAAACAGGGCACCCGAAGAATTCCAAAACACTGCAAAAATCACAAAATTTGTGATATCCTTGAATTTTTGTGTATAAGCATATATTTTTAGGGTTTAATCATATTCCTAATCATATTAAGATGCTTTAGGTTTAATTTGATGCTCATTTGATTTCATTTAGTGCATAAAACCTAAGTTTTACCAAAATATTTTCTAAAAACCCTGATTTCAAGGTCATAGTCTTGCTATCGGGAGCAATTTGGTCATTTGACCACAATTTCGAAATTCCTAACCCTAATTTTCATATTTTTAATCATGTCATAGCATATTTAGTTTGATTTATTCTCATTTGTATTTCAAAACTTGCATTTTACCAAATATATTTCTAAAAACCCTAATTTCAAGGCCATAGTCTTGTTATTAGGGGTATTTTGGTCATTTTGACCCCAATTTCGAAATTTTATATCTTATCTTCCTTATTTATTCAATTTTTTTTCATACTTTATCATTTTGATTTAATGGAATCATTGCGAAAAGGCTTATATCTAGCAAAATCCAGTAATTTCTAGATATTGCTGGATAAATCAAGAAAAGCCAACATATCATCACTAACAAAGTTTTCTAGTTTTGCAGGTACATTGAAGACTTTATTTTTCATGTATTTAAATTTCAATAGTGATGTAAATTAAATTAAACTTTGGAATAAGAATTTACATTTCCTGCTTAGCTTAGGCAACATTGCATATAGTTTATTTTTTTAAATAATGTTAATGTGTGATGGATGATGATTCATGCATATTCAAACTCACTATGGTCTACACGAATGGCACATACACTAGCTTTTATGAAGTTTATAAACTTGGTGGAATTTGTATTTATGGCCATAGTCAGAATACGAACGATACCTAGATTTATGATCTTCACATTAGCCACATTCAGCCTACACTCTTAGGCTAATTTCAAAATGCACTGCATTTCTCAAAAATACAAAGAGTTTTTCCCAATTCCTCAAAATCATATTCATTCATTTCATGAATTTTCCAATTCCAATTCAAATTCTAAGTCAAAGGAATCAAATTCTTCAAAATTTCCTAAGTCTTATTCAAAATCGATTTTCTCAAAATATGGATTTGCCAATGATATTTCAAGTATTTCCCAAGTTCCAAATTCGATTTTCTAAGTTATATTTTCAATTTCAAAGTTTGAATTCAAAGAAATCAAGTTTTTCAAAGTTATTTCACATTTCTCAAAATCGATTTTCACAAAACCTCAAGATTCTTCAGAAATCGATTTTTACTTTTCTGAGAAGTACATTTCAAATCCCAATTCACGATTTTCCATGTGATATCTATTCTATGTGTTTCAGTTATTCAAAGCAAACATCATGTTTTCAAATGTGCATTTTCAAAAAATTCGTAGCACATGACTGATTCTATGTGAATTTAGAAATTAGAATATGATTTAGATAAGTTGAATAGAGCAGAGCAGTAGATTGATCCTTGGTTCGATTACCCCTGTTAAAGGTGGCAGGAATGGTCGAACCTCATACCGACAGGCGAGTCCCATTCTTCGAAATTATCCCGCATTTTAAAATGGAGGCGAGTTATTTTCAAAATCTTTTTCAAAGGTCAGTTTGACTTGCAAAAAGTTAAAAATTTTGCGATGATAACAGGCGCCACCTGAGGGCTCCCTACAAAAGCCAAATTTTGAATTTCAAACCCAGGTAGCACCCCCTGAGGTGGCACCATCTGGGAGCTCCCTGCAGAGAAAATCAAGCAGACCCAAATTTTGAAAAATTTCAAATCCTGCTGAGGTGTCTCACCCACAAATTTCCTATTTTATTTTCTCAAAAAATCAAAATAGCACCCCCTGAGATGGCGCCACATGGAGGGCTCAGATTGAGCCTGTTTGAAATTCAATTTTTTTTTAGAAAAAGTCTATAAAAATAAGGCTCCACGCCCAGCTTGAGGAGCTCTTTTTGGGACTTGGAAATTCGACCTAGACTTGCTTCAGAATCTGATTTTGATCCTTAGAATTCACGCCCCCCCCCCCCCTTTGGCTCAGTGAAGAAGGTGCAGTGGGTCGATTTTGGTGAATCATCCGAAGCCCGGAGCGAAGGACGAACCAAGCCCTTGGTAGCAGTCCCTTTCAAGAGTTTCAAAGTTGCGTAACGAAGCAAGGTGCACCTCTTTTCCTCTTGATTTGATTTCATAATTTGATTCGGGAGTCGTTTGAAGAAAGAGCTCATCCGAGAGATGGATTGAGCTATTCTCATAAAACGACATATATAAAAATACATGATTATGATTCCTTGATGATTTTTAGCATTCATGCATTTAGCTAGATTTAATTTGCATTTTATTTCGTTAATTTAGCATGTTTCATGAATTAATTAGGATTAATTTAGCATTTATTTCAATTCTGCTCAGTTTCAGTAGTTCTCTATTTTTGTCAGTCAGTTCACACATCATTTCATGCATGTAACTTTTGTTAAAAAATCCACAAAAATCATGGAA
This sequence comes from Nuphar pumila, assembly GCF_984573655.1. NCBI lineage: Eukaryota > Viridiplantae > Streptophyta > Magnoliopsida > Nymphaeales > Nymphaeaceae > Nuphar > Nuphar pumila. Next base: position 70,120,588 of record NC_143256.1, on the reverse strand, counting down.
TGCGCTCTTAGGTGTCCCTATAAATGTGCCAAAAATTCGGAAGAATTTGAATTCGTTTACTACAGTAAACGTTCAAAAAGGTGAGTCGGGTTTTACCACCCGGGATGCATTTTAAATTTTTACTTCCGACTTGTAAAATCGATATCTCCCTTATGGGAGATTCGATTTTCATACCAAAAGATGTTCTGAACTCGAAAAGATGTCTAGTTTTTACCCTAATTTTCGCAGATTTTTAGGATTTTTCTTGATGTCTGACAAAAATCCGAGAGTGCGGGACATGTGTCAGAGCCTGATTTGGGCTTCTGAGACTTTGGATCGACTTAGGTCGATGGGTTATCTTTGGGTATTGATCCAAATCCAAATATGTAAAAAATAAAAGTTATGTTCGGGATGTCCCATGTTTAAATATGAAAGCTTGTGATTTTTAGAACAGTGGTGATACCTGTTTCGGATTTTTCTTGTCAGTCACCTGTTTGGTCACATTTGTCTGTTCTGCTATTTTAGGCGTGAAAAATTATATTGTTATATGTGTTTTTGTTATCTAATGCCGAAGTCATGAACATGAAAGTTGTCCTTGTAGGTGTCGTGAGTATCTTTGTTAAATATCAGAAATTTCCATGTCTGTTTTCTATTTGTTTAGCATTTTATATTAGATTAGGTTGATTTTACCTCCGTCAGAACCAAATCCCTGTTACCGAACTAACCATGGCTCAAATTCTGAGGCTGTAAAAACCAAAAATGTTCCATTTCACGTCCTTCAGCAGTCAGCAAAATATCAGAGGTTTTTATGGTGTAAAATTTTCATTATCATATTAAGCATTGCATTTGGTTCGGGTCCGTAGGTGAAATCCACCCTTTTTAGGATTTTCTTCAAATTTTAGCATTTAAATCATATCATTTCGTGAGTTTTAGCATTTTAGGCTGTTTATAAGAGTAGAAAGATGCTTCATACCGAATTTGGTGTAATTTGGAATCCATTTGAGGTTCGGTTTAGCCATAAAATCAAAACAGGGCCCCGCGGGACCCGGATCCAAGCGAAAAACAAGCGAAATTCGTTATTTTGGATAAATTGCAAAATGTCAAATTCTGATTTTACAGTCCTAAGGTGTTTAGCAGCATGTCATAATGTCTCATACTGCATTTCATCATCATTTGATTCAATTTGAATATCAAAATCTCAATTTTACCAAGTTTTCCTTAAAAAAACCCTGATTTTAAAGGTATAACTTTAATATTAGGGGTATTTTGGTCATTTTGACCACCATTTCAAATTTCAAACTATTTTCTACTAAATTTCCTGCATTTACATCATTTCAAATATCAAGGAAGCATGAGAATAGGGTTTATATCCAATTAAATCCAATAATTTCATAATATTATTGGAAAATCTTGGAAAAACCCACATATTTGAGCTAACCTTATTTCAAGTTTGGCAGAGACATTCAAAAGAAGGAGCTAGAGTCTGCAATTTCTTTTATTTCATTTATTTAGTGATGTAATAATGTAAATTTTGGAATAAGAGATTTAATTTTCTGCTTATACTAGGATGCATATCATATAGTTTGAATTTATGCAATATCCTGCTTATGTGATTCATGCATTTTATTTAAAAAGCACTATGGATGTACACGAATGGCACGTGCACCAACTCTTAGGGAGTTGATGAACTCGATGGAATCCATATTTACGGCCCTAGTCGGAATATGGATGAGACCCAGATCCATCATCTTTCTACCAGTCACATTGAGCCTACACTCTTAGGCCATCTTAAAATGCACATCATATTTTCAATATTTGCAAAGTATTGTGCATTAAATCAATTAAACTCTGAACATATTCATGGCCACAGTCAGAATATGTGAAGGATTTATTTTGACTTAATACACATTTTTCCAACAAATTTCTTAGAAAATCTTTCAAAGTGCATTCATTCACTCATATCATTTGCATCATGAAATCCTTGGTTTTCCCATGATTTTCTTAAGAAAACTTCATTCTCAAAGAAATCGATTTCTCAAGAAACTATGAGTATTTTCCAAAATCGGTTTTCCCAAGTCAAGTGTTCACAGTTTTCCATGGAAACTAGTCTCTCAAGAAACTTCTAAGTTTGATTTCCAAAATCCAAGTTTCCTTCGTTTTTCCTTGAAAATGTTATTTTCTTGAGATTTTCAAAAAGAGTTTTCCAATCTTCCTTAAAGATCAAAATCGATTTCCAAGTATTTCAAGGGTAAGATTCTCAGAATTTCAATTTCCCAAGTTTCCGTTTTTCCTCTCCAATGAGTTTTCCTATAAACTTTCCATCATTTTCCTAAGAAAATTCTCAAAGTTCAAGTTTTCCTGAGAAGTGTTTCCCTTTTCAAATGTTCACCATTTTCTCAAGAATTCTTGCCATTTTCTCAGGATTTTCATCCATTCATGATTTTCCCAAATCTTTATGAACTTTCTCATGATTTCAAAAACCCATTTCATCTGAGTTTCTTGAGAAATAGATTTCCATCTTTTTCCTGAGAAATATTTTCCATTCTCAAAGCATTCTCTGAGCATACATCATGTTTTTCCTACTTCCATTTTCCAAAATCTCATAGCACATGCCTGAATTCTCTGTGCATATAGGATAGAACACGATTTTGATGATTTAACTAAGTCAAGCACAATTTTGGTCCTTGGTTCGATTACCCCTGTTAAAGGCGGCAGGAACGGTCGAACCTCGTACCGACAGGTCGAGCCCCATCCCATGGATTTTCCCGCAATTTTCAAAACGGAGGCGAGTATTTCAAAACATTTTCCAAAACCCGGTCAAGTTTGAAGCGCGAAAGCGTTTCCCTCTCTCTTCCGCAAGGAAGGGAAGACGAGAAAAATTTCGCGACGATAACGCACGTACCTAAAGGCCATAGTCTGAGGTATATCGGTAGATGCTCGAGGATGTTGGGAAGCCATTACCTTAGAACTAGAGAAATATTTTATATGCCACGTACTTCGAGCTTCGGTTTGAGTATATCGGCATACCTTGATTGGAATCAGATGATCTGAACCATAGAGCTAGGATTAAGGTCCTAAGAGCCATTTCAAAATATTGCATTTAGAGTCAGCTTCTAGGGAGTGCTATTCAGTGCATCGTTGCTTGTATAATTTGATTCTTTTATAAATATTATCTTGAAAATTCTTATTTTTCAAAACCCTGGATGTTTATTTCATAAAAAATTCCTTTTTTCTAAAAAATCCAGGATTGTATATGTCTCATTTCTTTATTCTTTCATAATTTTCTAAAACCCTGGACATCCTTTCAAGTTTTTCCCTCTATCTTTTTCAAAAAGTCCAGGCGTATTTTCCTTTTTGCTCTTCTGATTTATTCAATTCTTTTGATCCTGCCTGCAATTTTTTCAAAATATTTAGATCTTGTCATCCATCTTTATGCCTTCAAATTCTGTTTTCTCACCCAAGATCTCCTTTTATCAAGAGATCTCTCTTCAGATCTTTTTATCTCTTTCTTAAGTTTCTCTTTTTCAAAAAACTCCTCGAGTTTAAATCCTTCCTTTATTTTACAAAAAACATCTACATTTCATCATGGTTCAAACGAGAGCAGGAAGGAGGGTAGCTCAGCAGCACGGTGTGTTATCGTAGCAAAATTTTTCCCTTCTCTGTGAGAGAGAGGGGAAACACTTCCACGAGTCAAACTTGACCAGAGTTTTGAAAATGGTTTTGAAATACTCGCCTCCATTTTGAAAATAGCGGGAAAATTCCGAAGAACGGGACTCGACCTGTCGGTACGAGGTTCGACCATTCCTGCCGCCTTTAACAAGGGTAATCAAACCAATGATCAAATGTGTGTTTGACTTAGCTGAATTATCAAAATTGTGTTCTATCCTAAATACACGGAGAATTCAGGCATGTGCTTTGAAATTTTGTAAAATGCAAATTGGAAAAACATGATGTATGCTTAGAAAACATTTTAAAGTTGGAAAAGTCTTTCTTAGGCAAAAGATGGAAATCAATCTCTCAGGAAAAACCCTGATAAAAGGATTTGAAATCTCAAGAAAATTTACAAAGATTTGGGAAAATCATGAATGGATGAAAATCCTGGGGAAGTAGGAATAATTCTTGAGAAAAGGCAAACACTTGAAGAGAAAATGCTTGTCAGGAGAACTCTAACTTTGAGATTTTTCTTTGGAAAATGATTGAAATTCAGTGGAAAAGTCTTTGGAGAAGGAAAATCAAAACTCAGGAAATTGAAATTTTGAGAATCTTAGCCTTGAAGTACTTAAAAATTGATTTTGATTCTTGAGAACGATGAGAAACTCTTTTTGAAAATGAATCTTAAGAAAAGAACATTTTCCAGGAAAAATCGTGGAAAACTTAAATTGGGAAATCCAACTTTGGAAATTTTCAGAGTTTCTTGAGGAATCGATTTCCTTGAAATGAAATTTTCTCGAGATGATTTCATGATGCAAATGATTTAAATGGATGAATGTCTTTTGATGAAAACATTTTTTTTTTAGGAAAATATGCAATTTTAAAATTAAGCTAAGGTAATATTACCATATATTCCGACTATGGCCGTAAATATGCTTGTAACTTAGTTAATTCTAAAATATTTTGTAAAAACCAAAGATATGTAGTGAATTTTGGAAAATAGCCTAAGAGTGTAGGCTCAGTATGACTAGTAGGAAGATGCTGAATCTGGGTCTCATCTATATTTCAACTAGGGCTGTAAATATGGACTCCACCAAGTTCATCAACTCCCAAAGAGCTGGTGCACATGCCATTCGTGTCCATCCATAGTGGTTTTCCAAATAAAATGCATGATTCACATAATCAGGATATTACAGAAATAAACTATATGATATGCATCCTAATCTAAGTGAAAAAGTAAATATTATTCCAAATTTACATTTGATTGTTACATAGATGACATAAAGCAAACTGAGAGAAAAAAAAAATCAAAAGAATGGGCCTCCTCCAAACTTTCCTGCAAATGTGAGTTAACACAAGAAATACAACATACAAAGGGAGATTAAAAATCTCACATTAAGGCCAGTGTACCGACAATTATGCCTATATTACAACAGAAATGTACATATTAATGAAAATATAATGTCTAAAGTGTATATGGAATGCTTATGAAAATGCCTAGATGCTAAGTTTATGTTGAATGAAAGATTGCATTTTATCTAAATGCATGAGAATACATCTACTTAATTGCATGTGTATTTTGTCTAAGGCGATGCCTATACTTAATGAGGAAATGCCATGCCTATATTTAATGAAAAAATACATATGAATATGCATACGCAAGGCTAATGCGAAAGGAGAAATGTAATATGAGATTGCCCAGGGGTATGGATAGTACTAAATGAACGAAGATATGAGATGTGCATGCGGGTATACTAAGGAATGCAATAATACGTAACAAGGTTTTGATGATATACCGAATCAATGAAATGTATGCATATGCAAGAAATGACAATATATAGATAATGGGTGTAATACGCATGCAGTGAGTGAGGAGGTGCTATTAATGGCTGAAACGGATGATCATAAGTATATTGTACAGGGGTATATCATATTACTTATAATATGCAAATGATAAACAAGAATCAAGGGGATGCTTACAGGGAATAGAACAAACGCAGGTGATAAATGCTATGCTGAAAGATATCATCGTACATTCAGATGCAAGCAAATACATACTGGAAATTAAATATGACATAGCACTGAAGTGTGAGCACAAAAAATCGGTAAATCTGTGCAGCAAATGAGATGCACAGAGATATTTTTTTTTTTGCAAAGAATATTCAAATGCGTAAAGGAAATAGAAAGTTCGCAAATGATGCATATTGCAATATACAAGAGGCGGAATGAGATCAGAAATGAAAGGATTATAAATGAGGAAGACAAGTAAATGCTAAATGAAATTAAGTTACCGATACAGAGTGTCCAAAAGCAAAATGGTTGAATAAAATTAAACTAAATTATATAGATGAAGATGCAGAACATATATTATGTAATAAAATGAAATATGTGCAAGGAAAGGGTATACAATACCATGTTGAATATGAAATGCATGAAGGAAATAATGCTATGCCACATGCCAAAATGCAAATATGCAGACTGAAGGATATAGTGGTACATGCATTAACTGGTATGTTGTATGCTACTTAAATGCAAGATGCTCAGGGTAGACCCATGAATGGATGAATATCAGATGATGTTACTAATGGGCTAATGATACCTTTAATATGCCATGGAATGAAGATATATACAGTGGCAATATGAAAATGCAACTATAGGTAGGCTGCAAATGCTGAAATGCAAGTGCAAAGATGAGATGTTGTAAGGATGGATGTTGTAGTGAAGCAAATCTGATTCCAGAATATGTAAATTTTCACAATTCAGAATCTGTGTTGGATCAGCACATCAAACAAATCTTTTATTGGTGCCAATCATCTTTGTCAATACATTGATGTCATGGAGTTGTGAGATAGCTCATCTTACAGGGGACTGCTCTGGTCCTTTGTCTTGAATTGTCCAGTGGCTTCCAACCAGTCGACAGTTTTAGCATGATCATTCTGAAGCTATAGGTACCATTTTTTATAATATAATTTCCAGACATAGCGAATTCAGAAGCACTGTAGCCAAACGAGTCAAACATCTGTACTGAAACCTATCTATCGGCGTTGGATATTAATGCATCCAGGACACAATTAAACAAGTGAGGATTCAAATCTTCATCAAGTAATATATATACTCATTGAAAGTTTCTATGTATAACAGATGGTAGGCATATTTCGTGCCAATATTCAAGTGCTCTGGCTGCACCAAGAATAATCCTGACACATGCATTCCATATCAGTTAATATTATTCTCAATGAAATGTAACGTATCATGAAAAGTCCTTTGTCCACAGAACTTATAGACAATTAGGTATTGTGCCTATTGAAATACAATGATATATCATGAACCTAAATCCCACCTGATTAAATACACGCCAAGGTGATAGAGCTGCATCGATTTTAGCAAGTATTTAGAAAAGTCCACAACAAGTTGCCATGAAATAGAACTTCACGGTGATGATATTGTATATCACCTCTGTTGCAGCAAAGATTTCATGGAAAACCCAGCAGAAATCCAGATCTGGATTTTATAACAAACCATGTGAAGCAAACACTGGGTTTATATCTATGCTTTCTGAATTGTTGTGCCCCTCACCATAAGATACTATAGGGCTTTTAATTAGTCGATGGTGGGTGTAAGGCTAATGACAATCATGTTGCACCAATTTTGGGGATGTTGGAGTACCACAGACATGCCAATGCAACGTGCAATGAAGATGATATAAAAGGATGCAAAACATGATAAGGTAATGTACAGGAAATCAGTCAAGCACAAAGGGCTAAATGTAAAAGAAAGAGTTTCAAAACAAGTAGAGGATGTATATAAGTATGTGGAATATACGAAACGACTGGATATAGAGTTGGCCATTTGTTATGAGATTATGTAAATGACGAAGATGTTGTGCCTGAGTTAATGGCACTATTCACTATACGATAAATCCTTCTGGACATCGTTTGATGCAATGACATGCAGACGCCCTCATCAAAAGCCATATGATGCAATGACGTGCAGGATGTGATTGTTTACACTTTACCTTTATTCCTCTCATATTTTTCCCAAAATATATATTTTTTTTCAAATATCCATATTTCTCACCTTTCCTTTATTTTCTCAAACCCTGGATGATTTTTCCCAAATATCCAATTTCTTTCAAAACTCCAGGTGATTTTCTATTCTCCCGTTCTACTGGATCTCGAATTTTCAGCTGAATTTTCATCCTGCCTGCAATTTTCAAAAACCATATGTTTTCTCTGATTGGATTTTCAATCCTTTTGTCTATTTGCAAAATTCTTCATCTTATTTTCCTCATGCATACCTTGATTATTGCAATGAAAATTGTTTATCCATCTTCTCTTTTGCCTTCTCCTTACTCTAAATCCGTTTGCGGATTGTTTTTCCAAATATCTCTTTCCTTCAAAATAGTGTTTTCCTCGTGGTTGACGACCTCGCCTAGGTAACAAGGCACATTTTTCGTTATTTATTTCCCTTGCAAAAGGATGACAACATAATTGTCGTAATCCTTACGACGACCCAATCCCTAGTAATGGGATAATCTTCCAATGGTCTATCATATTTTTCTCAAAATCAAAAAATTTTCCTCAAAATTTGATCTTGTCTTTGCCCTGCAGAGTCCTCCAGAGAGCCTTCTTTAAATTTTATTCCCTCTTCCAAGTTACACTGGGGCATCTTTTGAAAATTCGTTTTCAAACATTCTGTATGCAGGCAGGATAAACCAATCTCTAATTTTGCATGTATATGCACCCACTTGCTTTATTTTTGCATTCATTTACATTTTATTTTGCGTTAATTTCGCATCCATTTCCTTCCCCTTCAGGTTAAGGGATAAACCTGAGATTTCCCCTTCAGGTTAAGGGATAAACCTGAATCCTTTTCCATAATTCTTCGATTTCGACCCTCTGGTCATTCAATTCTTCAATTTCGACCTCCGGGTCACCCAATTTCCAATTTTCAAATTACCAAAATTCTCAATTTCGACTGCCAGGTCATCCGATTTCTATCCCTCGTTCAGGATAAGGGAATAATCCTGAAACCATTCATAGAAGCGATCCAACTCTTTATAATGGTCCATGTTCTTCATTGAACTGATAGTGTTCCAAGCGAACTGATAGTCGTTCTTCATTGAACTGATAGTGTTCCAAGCGAACTGATAGTCGTTCTTCATTGAACTGATAGTGTTCCAAGTGAACTGATAGTCATTCTTCATTGAACTGATAGTGTTCCAAGTGAACTGATAGTCGTTCTTCATTGAACTGATAGTGTTCCAAGTGAACTGATAGTCGTTCTTCATCGAACTGATAGTGTTCCAAGTGAACTGATAGTCGTTCTTCATTGAACTGATATTGTTCCCAGCGAACTGATAGTCGTTCTTTATTGAACTGATATTGTTCCAAGTGAACTGATAGTCGTTCTTCATCGAACTGATAGTGTTCCAAGTGAATTGATAGTCGTTCTTCATTGAACTGATAGTGTTCCAAGCGAACTGATAGTCGTTCATCATTGAACTGATAGTGTTCCAAGCGAACTGATAGTCGTTCTTCATTGAACTGATAGTGTTCCAAGCGAACTGATAATCGTTCTTCATTGAACTGATATTGTTCCCAGCGAACTGATAGTCGTTCTTCATTGAACTGATATTGTTCCCAGCGAACTGATAATCGTTCTTCATTGAACTGATATTGTTCCCAGCGAACTGATAGTCGTTCTTCATTGAACTGATATTGTTCTCAGCGAACTGATGGTCGTTCTTCATTGAACTGATAGTGTTCCAAGTGAATTGATAGTCGTTCTTCATTGAACTGATAGTGTTCCAAGCGAACTGATAGTTGTTCTTCATTGAACTGATAGTGTTCCAAGCGAACTGATAGTCATTTTTCATTGAACTGATAGTGTTCGTAGTGAACTGATAGTCGTTCTTCATCGAACTGATAGTGTTCCAAGCGAACTGATAGTCGTTCTTCATTGAACTGATATTGTTCCCAATGAACTGATAGTCGTTCTTCAGTGAACTGATATAGTTCCCAGCGAACCGATGATCGTTCTTAATTGAACTGATATTATTCCCAGCGATGAGCATTCTTAATTAAACTGATATTGTTTCTGATGAACCGATGGTTGTTCTGACACTGTTCCCAGTGAACTGATAGTCGCCTCCTTTGAGGAAAGGAGAGGATATTTTTTTTCACGGATGTATTGAGCCGGACTTTAAATACTCACTTTCACCAGGGATTTTGAGAAATTTTATCAATCTGTCAATTTATTTGTTGATTTCAGAATCTTTATTGCACAAATCTCTACCTCAATTTACCTTTAGCATCACTTTCAAAAGAGTGAAGCTTTTGCGAAAAGAGATCCAAAATTCAAATTCTTTCTATTGGCCAACCAAAAGGATGAAGGATAAATCCTCAATATGGCCAGCAAAGAAGATTCAGTGTTATTGCAAAGCCATAAATGATCGATATTGATCACAGTCAATGGCACATCTTTAAAGACCATTCTTGTGAAGATGAGGCAGTGGAAATATCTTGAGCGCTAGAAAAGAGAGAATTCATCCAAGCCCTGTCTCCTCAAAACCACCTAAGCTGCAATTAAATATCCGCAAAAAGGATCTCTCACTTGTCGTCAAGATGAAGGCGAATTAAGCGAGTAGATCCCCGGGGCCAAAGAAGATTTGAAACATCTCCAAGATGACGAAGTTTGTGATGGATCCTTCCAGAGAAAGTCCAAAGCACTGTCGAGATGAAGGCAGACGCGATGAACCTCTCGACAATCCCTAAAAGATATTTAATTTCAGCTATCTTCCAAAGATTTCTAACCCATGAGCCAACATCATCCAAGAATGATCGAAACATCTCCAAGATGAAGGAGCTTGTGACGTACCCTTCCAAAAGAGAGAAAGAGAGGAAAAAGAAAGAGAGAAAAAGTCAGAACATCTCCAAAATGAAGAAGAATGTAGCCAAAAAACTCAAAGAGAGCCAAAAGAGTGGAAAAAGACTATCATGAGAGAAGCTCTCAGGATATCAAACTGCCAGATCTATCAAGAATCTTCTTTAAATTTGTGAAATTCTATTATCAATACTCTTTCATCAATTGCTTTCATAATATCAAGTTCTCTTTCGTGTTCATATCAAGGAAATTGACAGCTTCCTTGAAGAAGGTCAATTGCAAGCGATTTGGATTTCAAGTCTCGATTCTACGAAGTGAACCTTGTTTGGAGGAAATGCTTCGGGTAGAAAATGAGGAATAATCTTGCAATAATGCATATTATTTTCAAATATTTTGGATCAACAACAAAATTCTCAACATTTTGACAATATTTTCTAGCTATCCGGACACGAAGTGAGAACGTGATGTCCGTCTTTGATACATCCAGACACCAATTTTAAATCCCTACTAAGGACTTGATTCCCGCCCAATCAGGATAAGGGTACAAACCTGAGCCTCATACGATGAGGTATTCCATTTTCCGCCCGATCAGGATAAGGGTATAAACCTGAGCATCACTCAAAGAGGTATTTCATTTTCCGCCCAATCAGGATAAGGGTACAAACCTGAGCCTCATTCAATGAGGTATTCCATTTTCCACCCGATCAGGATAAGGGTACTAACCTGAGCCTCAATCAAAGAGGTATTTCATCTTCCACCCGATCAGGTTAAGGGTACAAACCTGAGTCTCATTTCGATGAGATATTTCATAACCCAATCAGGTTAAGGGTCAAACCTGAGCTTCGTTCCATGCGAGGTATTTCTGTCCCATCCAGGTTAAGGGCGAAAATCTGATTTTCACTCTCATAGAGTGAATCTTTCCTCTTCATTCTCCAATTCATATCTACCATCTTCCTCGGGCTAATTTCCTCATACTCAGTCAGATCCTTCTAATTGGGGCATTTTTTTATATAACCCAAATTTGGTGTGTTTTTCTTTGCCACTAAGCTCGGCCACAAGCCGGCTTAGTAGCAAAGAGGGGCATCTGTAAACACCCCAAATTTTCACTCACCTCCCCAACATCTTCACCAAACATCATCATCCAGCCTTTTGAAATCGCCGGAGGGCAAAATGGTCATTTTCTGAACCCGGACCTTGCAAAAGTCTAAATTTCATCTGCAACTCCCAAAATTTCTCTATTTTTAGCTCAGATGTTCAAAATTTTATTCCTGACGAAAAACAGGAATATCCAAGTCTTGGTTTAAGATTATATTGCATAAGACATGGCATGGCATATCATTGCATGAGCATCCCATATCACTGCACTGCACAACATGTCATTTCGAGATCCAAAACTCTTGATTTCAAAATTTTCAATCCAGATTAGAATTTCAACTGTTTTTAAAATCGATTTCAAAACCCTGGGTCTTCAAAATTATCAATTCTTCCCATTTTACCCCCAGGACTCTGAATTTCACAATATTTTCTCTGGAAAACGATCTGGATAGTTTTCAATATGGATTTCAGCCACTTCACCTCAGATTTTGCCCTTTTGACAATTTCAAATATCTTACTTTTATAAAATTGCCCTACAGGGGCCAACTCTTTTCAAAATTTCTGTTTTGCCAATTAGTCCAGGTGTTATGAAAATTCCAAAAAGAGGTTTTGTTGTCTTGTCTTTATAAAGAAGCAATGTGGGACCCACATTAAGGTGGTGTCACATAGGCTTTTCTTTTGAAAAACCTAAATTTTGAAAAAACCCAAAAATATAGGAGCCTTGTCCCCTGGATTGGTGCCACTTGTCTTTTTCTCTCTCCTCCCATTTACCTGCCAAGTGTCAGCGTTGGGTTCACCTAGAGGTGGCACAACATGTCTCTCTCCTTCCATCCTCCGACACGTGTCAATGTGGGGGCAATCTTAAGATGCCGCCACATGTCATTAGACATCCTCTTCATTTTATGCCACGTGTCAGTGTCCACCATCTTCACCCTGTGCCATGTGTCATTCCAAGGTCACCATGAGATGCCACATGTCATGTGTTGTCCTGTTCACAAAAAGTAGAGCTTGTCTCCTCAGAGGTGGCACCATTTGAATTATGTCTCCTTCAAGTAACACATGTCACTCTCTCCTTTCCTCAGGAAAAGTAGATGACACATGTCACCCTCTGCTCTTCTCAGAAAAGCAAGTGACACGTGTCATTCTCTGCTCTTCTTAGAAAAAGCAAATGACACATGTCATTCTCTGCTCTTCCTAGAAAAAGCAAATGACACATGTCATTCTCTGCTCTTCTTAGAAAAAGCAAATGACACATGTCATTCTCTGCTCTTCTCAGAAAAAGCAAATGACATATGCCATTCTCTGCTCTTCTTAGAAAAAGCAAGTGACACATGTCACTTTCTGCCTCCTTCAGAAAAAGCAACAATTCAAATATTCAAACTCTAGGCTGAGGTGGCACAAATCCTAAAGTTTCCTCCCTAAATTCATTTTTTGAGATGGTGCCACGTGTCCTTTTGCCTCCTTTTCCTCCCTCTTGCCACATGTCATTGTAGGAGCCACCCTGAGATGGCGCCACATGTCAGTCTCTCCTTTCCTCTAGAAAAAGCAGAAATTTAAATTTCAAACTCTCTTTGAGGTGGCACCATCTGAATCCTCTGCCTTTCCTTCTGACACATGTCAATGTGGAGCCACCCTGAGGTGGCGCCACATGTCAGTCTCTTATTTCATCAGAAAAAGTAGAATTCAAACCCCTCTGAGGTGGCATCTTCTGCTTCCTCTGCTCCTACCTTCTGACACATGGCAGTGTGGAGCCACCCTGAGGTGGCGCCACATGGCAATCTCTCCTTCTTCCAGGAAAACCAAGCTTTGAATTTCAAACTCCAAGAGGACATCCTCGGAGGTGGTGCCATTTGGGAGACTCCTGCAGAGAAAATCAAGCAAGCTTTTTGAAAAATTCCAAATTCCCCTGCTGAGGTGTCTCACTCACAAAATTCTCATTTTTATTTTCTCAAAAAATCAAAATGGCATGCCCTGAGATGGCGCCACATGGAAGGTCCAGATTCACTGTGTTTGAATTTTGAAAATCTCCAAAATTTCTACAAATACCCTAGCCCATGCCTAGCTCAGGGAGAGCCCTGTTTGAGAATTGAAATTCATAATTCCATTTTTTTTCTTTCTTGGTGTCCTTTGGATTCATGCCCCTCTGGAGCCCATTATCAAGGTAGCCACTCATTTTGGGAGTTCCAAAACCACTGGAGAAGACAAGGTAAGCCTCCATTCCTATTGATTTCACCATGATAATTCCTTTGGTTTGATTCGTGTTGTCGTTTGAAGAAAGAGCTCATTCGAGGGATGGATTGAGCTATTCTCATAAAACGACATATATAAAAATATATAATTATACTCCATTGATGATTTTTAGCATTCATGCATTTAGCTAGATTTAATTTGCATTTTATTTCGTTAATTTAGCATGTTTCATGAATTAATTAGGATTAATTTAGCATTTATTTCAATTCTGCTCAGTTTCAGTAGTTTTCTATTTTTGTCAGTCAGTCCACACGTTATTTTATGCATGTAATTTTTGTTAAAAAATCCAAAAAAATCATGGAATGCTCCCTTAAGTGTCCCTAGAAATGTGCCAAAAATTTGAAAGCATTTGAATTCGTTTACTGCGGTAAACGTTCAAACAGATGAGTCGGGTTTTACCACCCGGGATGCACTTTAAATTTTTACTTCCGACTTGTAAAATCGAGATCACCCTCATTGGAGATCCGATTTTTGATCCGAAAGATGTTACGAATTCGAGAGCATGGCTAGTTTGTAACCGGATTTTCTCAGATTTTTCTGATTTTGTTTTATGTCTGACAAAAATCCGAGAGTGCGGGACACGTGTCAGAGCCTGATTTGGGCCTCTGAGACTTTGGATCGACATAGGTCGATGGGTTCTCTTTGGGTATTGATCCAAATCCAAATCTGTAAAATATAAAAGTTATGTCCGGAATGTCCTCTGTTTGATTATGAAAGCTTGTGATTTTTAGAACAGTGGTGATACCTGTTTCGGATTTTTGTTGTCAGTCATCTGTTTGGTCACATTTGTCCGTTCTGTTATTTTAGGCATGAAAAATTATTTTTTTATCTGTGTTTTTGTTGCTCACATGCCACAGTCATGAACATGAAAGTTGTCTCTGTAGGTGTCGTGAGTATCTCTGTTAAATATTAGAAATTTCCATGACTGTTTGTCTATTTATTTAGCATTTTATGTTAGATTAGGTCGATTTTTACCTAAGTCAGAACCAAATCCCTATTACCGAACTCACCATGGCTCAAATCCCGAGGCTGTAAAAACCAAAAATGTTTCATTTCAGGTCCTTTAGCAGTATGCAAAATATCAGAAGTTTTTATGGTGTAAAAGTTGCATTATCATGTTAAGCATTGCATTTGGTTCGGGTCCGTAGGCGAAATCCACCATTTTTAGGACTTTCTTTAAATTTTAGTATTCAAATCATATCATTTCGTGATTTTTAGCATTCTAGGCTGTTTATCAGAGTAGGTAGATGCTTCATACCGAATTTGGTGCAATTTGGAATTCATTTGAGGCTTGATTTAGCCATATCATCAAAATAGGGCCCCGCGGGACCCGGATCCAAGCGAAAAACAAGCGAAATTCGTTATTTTGGATAAATTGCAAAATATCAAATTCTGATTTTACAGTCCTAATGTGTTGAGCAGCATGTCATCATGCCTCATACTGCATTTCATCATCATTTGATTCAATTTGAATTTCAAAATCTCAATTTTACCAAGTTTTCCTTAAAAAAAACCTGATTTTAAAGGTATAACTTTAATATTAGGGGTATTTTGGTCATTTTGACCCCAATTCCGAATTTCAAACTATTTTCTACTAAGTTTCCTGCATTTTCATCATTTCAAATATCAAGGAAGCATGAGAATAGGGTTTATATCCACTTAAGTCCAATAATTTCATAATATTATTGGAAAATCTTGGAAAAACCCACATATTTGAGCTAACCTTATTTCAAGTTTGGCAGGGACATTCAAATGGAGAAGCTGAAGTCTGCAATTTTATTTTATTTCATTTATTTAGTGATGTAATAATGTAAATTTTGGAATAAGATTTTAATTTCCTGCTTAGACTAGGATGCATATCATCTAGTTTGAATTTATGCAATATCCTGTTTATGTGATTCATGCATTTTATTTCAAAAGCACTATGGATGTACACGAATGACACGTGCACCAACTCTTAGGGAGTTGATGAACTCGGTGGAATCCATATTTACGGCCCTAGTCGGAATATGGACGAGACCCAGATCCATCATCTTTATACCAGTCACATTGAGCCTACACTCTTAGGCTATCTTAAAACGCACATCATATTTATAATATTTTCAAAGTAGTGTGCATTAAATCAATTAAACTCTGAACATATTCATGGCCATAGTCAGAATATGTGAAGGATTTATGTTGACTTAATACACATTTTTCCAACAAATTTCTTAGAAATCTTTCAAAGTGCATTCATTCACTCATATCATTTGCATCATGAAATCATTGGTTTTCCCATGATTTTCTTAAGAAAACTTCATTCTCAGAGAAAACGATTTCTCAAGAAACTCTGATTATTTTCCAAAATCGGTTTTCCCAAGTCAAGTTTTCACAGTTTTCCATGGAAACCAGTCTCTCAAGAAACTTCTAAGTTGGATTTCCAAAATCAAAGTTTTTCCTCGATTTCCCCTGGGAAATGTTATTTTCTTAAGATTTTCAAAAAGAGTTTCCCAATCTTTCTCAAGAGTAAACAAAAATCAAATTTTCAAGGGTTTTAAGGCTAAGATTCCCAGGATTTCAATTTTCCAAGTTCAGTTTTCTTCTCCAAAGAATTTTCCAATGAATTTCAATTATTTTCCAAAGAAAGCTGTCAAAACTTGAAGCTTTTCCTGACAAGCATTTTTCCTTCAAACGTTTACCTTTTTCTCAAGAATTCTTTCCATTTTCTCAGGATTTCCATCATTTTCCTAAGAAAATTCTTAAAGTCCGAGTTTTCCTGAGAAGTGTTTCCCTTTTCAAATGTTCACCTTTTCTCAAGAATCACTTCTATTTTCTCAGGATTTTCAAAATATTCATGATTTTTCCACAACTTTATGAACTTTCTCGTGATGTCAAAACCCCTTTCCATCTGAGTTTTCCTGAGAGATTGATTTCCATCTTTTTTCTGACAAATGTTTTTCAACTCCAAATGTTTTCTAAGCATACATCATATTTTCCAACTTACATTTTCCAAAATCTCATAGCACATGCCTTAATTCTCTGTGCATTTAGGATAGAACACGATTTCGATAATTTCACTAAGTCAAGCACAATTTTGGTCCTTGGTTCGATTACCCCTGTTAAAGGCGGCAGGAACGGTCGAACCTCGTACCGACAGGTCGAGCCCCATCCCATGGATTTTCCCGCTATTTTCAAAATGGAGGCGACTATTTCAAAACAATTTTCCAAAATCCGGTCAAGTTTGAAGCGCGAAAGCATTTCCCTCTCTCTTCCGCAAGGAAGGGAAGACAAGGAAAAATTTTGCGACGATAACAGAACTAATGAGATGCAGAAGAGTTAAGGTGATTATCAAACAGAAAAACATGTAAGAAAACAGGGAAAAACATACGGAAATAACAGGATTGCAAAAAGATTATAATGAATGTGATACCATTTGAGATTTCATTCACTGCGTTTGTAGAGACTGAAACATTAATGAAATTGAGAATTCTTGCAAAAATAACTTTCAATAACATGGTGAAGTCAATGATATGCAATATGGGATGGTATAAATATGAGTCTGAAAAACCGTAAATTGAAACAAAAATGTCATTCCATGATGTTTATAATGCTGAAACAAATCAAATAAAATATCATGGAAAAGATGATGATTTCGTTAAAATACGATATTCAGAGGAACCCATGGTGCCATTGTGAGGCATCATCTATCATCAATGTATGAGACAACCATGGATGCAAACCACATCAACAAATGCAACAGATTTGCAATACATATGATATGAGTATGATGCATAATTATCAAAATTGCAGACATAGGTAATGAGATAATCCTATGATGCGATAAAACCATTAGATTAGACAAAATGCATAATAAACAAGATTAGGCGTATGTCAACTCTAATGAAATCAATGGAATACAACTTCTCAGAAGATAAAAAATAAAGAAGGAAGGTAGCTCCTCACCTAATTGCTTTGAAATGGACACATTCTGGATGATGATTCTTAGAAACTTGTTTCTTGAAAGCGAGAAACACAATATCCAAGATCGATTGAAAGGAGGCGGTATTTCTTTTGTATACGTTGTAGGTTCGCTCGATCTTCCTTGACTGTTTAGTTGAAGGAGGGTGGAAGCAGGAGACCGTGAGGGGGATGAACAAGAAATGGAAGAGAAGATGAAAAAGCCAGGGGGTTCGAGAGATAGGGAGAAAAGAAATCGGAGATTCGATGCCCTTTTTGCGATCAAAGAGGGACCTTTTAAAGATCGGAGCTCTCTCTATGAAGCACTCGAACTAACTTTTGAAAATCCTAAAACTGATTTTTGAAAAGTTTTGAAAAATCGCCGTTTGAGAGGGGACGACTCTTTGCTTTTTATTTTATTTTTTGTTCATTTTACCTAAAGCTTAGGTAAAGTAACCATTTTTTGAGGAGGGCTCGGATGTGGCGCCATCTAGGGCCACCTTTATAAAAAAAAAATAAAGAAAGAAAGAAAATAAAACAAATAAAAATAGGAGGTCTTAGGGTGGTGCCACCTCAAGGTGGCCCCCACACTGCCACATGGTTGTGAATAAGATGAGGACACTTCAGATGACGCCACCTCAGGAGCTACATTTTTTTTTTTAAACCTAAACTAACTGGCAAAATAAGAAATGAAACTCGGCCTTATTACAAAAATTTTGAAAGAAAGGTGGCCCTTCAAGGCAATTTTGTAAAATGATATTGAAATCGCTGATAAAGTAAAGAGGTTTTGTAAAATTCAAGTCTAAAGCTTCGTCCTTTTCTTTAGACAAAGCTGATCCAACCGACAAAATTTAAAATCAATATTAAAAACTATCCAGATCGTTTTCCTGAGAAAACTTTTTGCAATCCAGGGCCCTGGGGGTTAAAATGAGAGAAATTGGCAATTTTGAAAATCTAGGGATTTTAAATCAATTTTGAAAGAGTTAAAACTCGAATCTGGATTGAAAGTTTTGAAAATCAGGAGTTCTGGATCTCAAAATGATATGCTGTGCAGTGCAGTGATATGAAATGCTCATGCAATGACATGTCTTATGAACTGTAATCTTGAACCAGGATTTGGATCTTCCCGTCTCCTGCAAAGAGTAAAACTTTGAAAATCTGAGCAAAGATAGAGAAATTTTGGGAATTGGGGATGAAATTTGAACTCTTACAAGTTCCAGGCTCAGAAAATGACCATTTTGCCCTTAGGCAATCTCAAGTGATGAATTATGATTTTTGGTGGAAATGTCGAGGAGGTGAGTGAAAATTTGGGGTGTTTACAAATGCCCCTCTTTTCTACTAAGCCGACTTATGGCCGAGCTTAGTGGCAAAGAAAAACACACCAAATTTGGGCTATATATAAAAAAATGCCCCAGTTAGAAGGATCTGGCTGGGTATAAAGATATTAGCCTGTTGAAGATGGTGGATATGAAATGGAGAACGAAGATGAATAGATTTGCTCTGTGGTGGTGAAGTTCAGGTTTTTGCCCTTAACCTGGATGGGACAGAAAATGCTTTACATGGGAAAAAGCTCAGGTTTGACCCTTGACCTGGTTGGGAAATGGAATATCTCATCGAAATGAAACTCAGGTTTGTACCCTTAACCTGATCGGGCAGAAAATGAAATACCTCATCAAATGAGGCTCAGGTTTGTACACAAGGTAAGCCTCCATTCCTATTGATTTCACCATGATAATTCCTTTGGTTTGATTCGTGTTGTCGTTTGAAGAAAGAGCTCATTCGAGGGATGGATTGAGCTATTCTCATAAAATGACATATATAAAAATACATAATTATACTTCATTGATGATTTTTAACATTCATGCATTTAGCTAGATTTAATTTGCATTTTATTTCGTTAATTTAGCATGTTTCATGAATTAATTAGGATTAATTTAGCATTTATTTCAATTCTGCTCAGTTTCAGTCTCTGTTTTTGTCAGTCAGTCCACATGTCATTTCATGCATGTAATTTTTGTTAAAAAATCCAAAAAAAATAAAGAAAGAAAGAAAATAAAACAAATAAAAATAGGAGGTCTTAGGGTGGTGCCACCTCAAGGTGGCCCCCACACTGCCACATGGTTGTGAATAAGACGAGGACAGTTCAGATGGCGCCACCTCAGGAGCTACATTATTTTTTTTAAACCTAAACTAACTGGCAAAATAAGAAATGAAACTCGGCCTTATTACAAAAATTTTGAAAGAAAGGTGGCCCTTCAAGGCAATTTTGTAAAATGATATTGAAATCGCTGATAAAGTAAAGAGGTTTTGTAAAATTCAAGTCTAAAGCTTCGTCCTTTTCTTTAGACAAAGCTGATCCAACCGACAAAATTTAAAATCAATATTAAAAACTATCCAGATCGTTTTCCTGAGAAAACTTTTTGCAATCCAGGGCCCTGGGGGTTAAAATGAGAGAAATTGGCAATTTTGAAAATCTAGGGATTTTAAATCAATTTTGAAGGAGTTAAAACTCGAATCTGGATTGAAAGTTTTGAAAATCAGGAGTTCTGGATCTCAAAATGATATGCTGTGCAGTGCAGTGATATGAAATGCTCATGCAATGATATGCAATGACATGTCTTATGAACTGTAATCTTGAACCAGGATTTGGAGATTCCCGTCTCCTGCAAGGAGTAAAACTTTGAAAATCTGAGCAAAGATAGAGAAATTTTGGGAATTGCAGATGAAATTTGAACTCTTACAAGTTTCAGGCTCAGAAAATGACCATTTTGCCCTTAGGCGATCTCAAGTGATGAATTATGATTTTTGGTGGAAATGTCGAGGAGGTGAGTGAAAATTTGAGTTGTTTACAGATGCCCCTCTTTGCTACTAAGCCGACTTATGGCCGAGCTTAGTGGCAAAGAAAAACACACCAAATTTGGGCTATATATAAAAAAATGCCCCAGTTAGAAGGATCTGGCTGGGTATAGAGATATTAGCCTGGTGAAGATGGTGGATATGAAATGGAGAACGAAGATGAATAGATTTGCTCTGTGGTGGTGAAGTTCAAGTTTTTGCCCTTAACCTGGATGGGACAGAAAATGCTTTGCATGGGAAAAAGCTCAGGTTTGACCCTTGACCTGGTTGGGAAATGGAATATCTCATCGAAATGAGACTCAGGTTTGTACCCTTAACCTGATCGGGCAGAAAATGAAATACCTTATCAAATGAGGCTCAGGTTTGTACACAAGGTAAGCCTCCATTCCTATTCATTTCACCATGATAATTCCTTTGGTTTGATTCGTGTTGTCGTTTGAAGAAAGAGCTCATTCGAGGGATGGATTGAGCTATTCTCATAAAATGACATATAAAAATACATAATTATACTTCATTGATGATTTTTAGCATTCATGCATTTAGCTAGATTTAATTTGCATTTTATTTCATTAATTTAGCATGTTTCATGAATTAATTAGGATTAATTTAGCATTTATTTCAATTCTGCTCAGTTTCAGCAGTTCTCTGTTTTTGTCAGTCAGTCCACACGTCATTTCATGCATGTAATTTTTGTTAAAAAATCCAAAAAAAAATAAAGAAAGAAAGAAAATAAAACAAATAAAAATAGGAGGTCTTAGGGTGGTGCCACCTCAAGGTGGCCCCCACACTGCCACATGGTTGTGAATAAGACGAGGACACTTCAGATGGCGCCACCTCAGGAGCTACATTATTTTTTTTTAAACCTAAACTAACTGGCAAAATAAGAAATGAAACTCGGCCTTATTACAAAAATTTTGAAAGAAAGGTGGCCCTTCAAGGCAATTTTGTAAAATGATATTGAAATCGCTGATAAAGTAAAGAGGTTTTGTAAAATTCAAGTCTAAAGCTTCGTCCCCATCTTTAGACAAAGCTGATCCAACCGACAAAATTTAAAATCAATATTAAAAACTATCCAGATCGTTTTCCTAAGAAAACTTTTTGCAATCCAGGGCCCTGGGGGTTAAAATGAGAGAAATTGGCAATTTTGAAAATCTAGGGATTTTAAATCAATTTTGAAAGAGTTAAAACTCGAATCTGGATTGAAAGTTTTGAAAATCAGGAGTTCTGGATCTCAAAATGATATGCTGTGCAGTGCAGTGATATGAAATGCTCATGCAATGACATGTCTTATGAACTGTAATCTTGAACCAGGATTTGGATCTTCCCGTCTCCTGCAAGGAGTAAAACTTTGAAAATCTGAGCAAAGATAGAGAAATTTTGGGAATTGCGAATGAAATTTGAACTCTTACAAGTTCCAGGCTCAGAAAATGACCATTTTGCCCTTAGGCGATCTCAAGTGATGAATTATGATTTTTGGTGGAAATGTCGAGGAGGTGAGTGAAAATTTGGGGTGTTTACAGATGCCCCTCTTTTCTACTAAGCCGACTTATGGCCGAGCTTAGTGGCAAAGAAAAACACACCAAATTTGGGCTATATATAAAAAAATGCCCCAGTTAGAAGGATCTGGCTGGGTATAAAGATATTAGCCTGTTGAAGATGGTGGATATGAAATGGAGAACGAAGATGAATAGATTTGCTCTGTGGTGGTGAAGTTCAGGTTTTTGCCCTTAACCTGGATGGGACAGAAAATGCTTTACATGGGAAAAAGCTCAGGTTTGACCCTTGACCTGGTTGGGAAATGGAATATCTCATCGAAATGAAACTCAGGTTTGTACCCTTAACCTGATCGGGCAGAAAATGAAATACCTCATCAAATGAGGCTCAGGTTTGTACACAAGGTAAGCCTCCATTCCTATTGATTTCACCATGATAATTCCTTTGGTTTGATTCGTGTTGTCGTTTGAAGAAAGAGCTCATTCGAGGGATGGATTGAGCTATTCTCATAAAATGACATATATAAAAATACATAATTATACTTCATTGATGATTTTTAACATTCATGCATTTAGCTAGATTTAATTTGCATTTTATTTCGTTAATTTAGCATGTTTCATGAATTAATTAGGATTAATTTAGCATTTATTTCAATTCTGCTCAGTTTCAGTAGTTCTCTGTTTTTGTCAGTCAGTCCACATGTCATTTCATGCATGTAATTTTTGTTAAAAAATCCAAAAAAAATAAAGAAAGAAAGAAAATAAAACAAATAAAAATAGGAGGTCTTAGGGTGGTGCCACCTCAAGGTGGCCCCCACACTGCCACATGGTTGTGAATAAGACGAGGACAGTTCAGATGGCGCCACCTCAGGAGCTACATTATTTTTTTTAAACCTAAACTAACTGGCAAAATAAGAAATGAAACTCGGCCTTATTACAAAAATTTTGAAAGAAAGGTGGCCCTTCAAGGCAATTTTGTAAAATGATATTGAAATCGCTGATAAAGTAAAGAGGTTTTGTAAAATTCAAGTCTAAAGCTTCGTCCTTTTCTTTAGACAAAGCTGATCCAACCGACAAAATTTAAAATCAATATTAAAAACTATCCAGATCGTTTTCCTGAGAAAACTTTTTGCAATCCAGGGCCCTGGGGGTTAAAATGAGAGAAATTGGCAATTTTGAAAATCTAGGGATTTTAAATCAATTTTGAAGGAGTTAAAACTCGAATCTGGATTGAAAGTTTTGAAAATCAGGAGTTCTGGATCTCAAAATGATATGCTGTGCAGTGCAGTGATATGAAATGCTCATGCAATGATATGCAATGACATGTCTTATGAACTGTAATCTTGAACCAGGATTTGGAGATTCCCGTCTCCTGCAAGGAGTAAAACTTTGAAAATCTGAGCAAAGATAGAGAAATTTTGGGAATTGCAGATGAAATTTGAACTCTTACAAGTTTCAGGCTCAGAAAATGACCATTTTGCCCTTAGGCGATCTCAAGTGATGAATTATGATTTTTGGTGGAAATGTCGAGGAGGTGAGTGAAAATTTGAGGTGTTTACAGATACCCCTCTTTGCTACTAAGCCGACTTATGGCCGAGCTTAGTGGCAAAGAAAAACACACCAGATTTGGGCTATATATAAAAAAATGCCCCAGTTAGAAGGATCTGGCTGGGTATAGAGATATTAGCCTGGTGAAGATGGTGGATATGAAATGGAGAACGAAGATGAATAGATTTGCTCTGTGGTGGTGAAGTTCAAATTTTTGCCCGTAACCTGGATGGGACAGAAAATGCTTTGCATGGGAAAAAGCTCAGGTTTGACCCTTGACCTGGTTGGGAAATGGAATATCTCATCGAAATGAGACTCAGGTTTGTACCCTTAACCTGATCGGGCAGAAAATGAAATACCTTATCAAATGAGGCTCAGGTTTGTACACAAGGTAAGCCTCCATTCCTATTCATTTCACCATGATAATTCCTTTGGTTTGATTCGTGTTGTCGTTTGAAGAAAGAGCTCATTCGAGGGATGGATTGAGCTATTCTCATAAAATGACATATAAAAATACATAATTATACTTCATTGATGATTTTTAGCATTCATGCATTTAGCTAGATTTAATTTGCATTTTATTTCATTAATTTAGCATGTTTCATGAATTAATTAGGATTAATTTAGCATTTATTTCAATTCTGCTCAGTTTCAGCAGTTCTCTGTTTTTGTCAGTCAGTCCACACGTCATTTCATGCATGTAATTTTTGTTAAAAAATCCAAAAAAAAATAAAGAAAGAAAGAAAATAAAACAAATAAAAATAGGAGGTCTTAGGGTGGTGCCACCTCAAGGTGGCCCCCACACTGCCACATGGTTGTGAATAAGACGAGGACACTTCAGATGGCGCCACCTCAGGAGCTACATTATTTTTTTTTAAACCTAAACTAACTGGCAAAATAAGAAATGAAACTCGGCCTTATTACAAAAATTTTGAAAGAAAGGTGGCCCTTCAAGGCAATTTTGTAAAATGATATTGAAATCGCTGATAAAGTAAAGAGGATTTGTAAAATTCAAGTCTAAAGCTTCGTCCCCTTCTTTAGACAAAGCTGATCCAACCGACAAAATTTAAAATCAATATTAAAAACTATCCAGATCGTTTTCCTGAGAAAACTTTTTGCAATCCAGGGCCCTGGGGGTTAAAATGAGAGAAATTGGCAATTTTGAAAATCTAGGGATTTTAAATCAATTTTGAAAGAGTTAAAACTCGAATCTGGATTGAAAGTTTTGAAAATCAGGAGTTCTGGATCTCAAAATGATATGCTGTGCAGTGCAGTGATATGAAATGCTCATGCAATGACATGTCTTATGAACTGTAATCTTGAACCAGGTTTTGGATCTTCCCATCTCCTGCAAGGAGTAAAACTTTGAAAATCTGAGCAAAGATAGAGAAATTTTGGGAATTGCGGATGAAATTTGAACTCTTACAAGTTCCAGGCTCAGAAAATGACCATTTTGCCCTTAGGCGATCTCAAGTGATGAATTATGATTTTTGGTGGAAATGTCGAGGAGGTGAGTGAAAATTTGGGGTGTTTGCAGATGCCCCTCTTTGCTACTAAGCCGACTTATGGCCGAGCTTAGTGGCAAAGAAAAACACACCAAATTTGGGCTATATATAAAAAAATGCCCCAGTTAGAAGGATCTGGCTGGGTATAGAGATATTAGCCTGGTGAAGATGGTGGATATGAAATGGAGAACGAAGATGAATAGATTTGCTCTGTGGTGGTGAAGTTCAGGTTTTTGCCCTTAACCTGGATGGGATATAAAATGCTTTGCATGGGAAAAAGCTCAGGTTTGACCCTTGACCTGGTTGGGAAATGGAATATCTCATCGAAATGAGACTCAGGTTTGTACCCTTAACCTGATCGGGCAGAAAATGAAATACCTCATCAAATGAGGCTCAGGTTTATACCCTTAACCTGATCGGGCGGAAAATGAAATACCATCATCTTTCTACCAGTCACATTGAGCCTACACTCTTAGGCTATCTTAAAATGCACTTCATATTTCTAATATTTTCAAAGTAGTGTGCATTAAATCAATTAAACTCTGAACATATTCATGGCCACAGTCAGAATATGTGAAGGATTTATTTTGACTTAATACACATTTTTCCAACAAATTTCTTAGAAATCTTTCAAAGTGCATTCATTCACTCATATCATTTGCATCATGAAATCATTGGTTTTCCCATGATTTTCTTAAGAAAACTTCATTCTCAGAGAAATCGATTTCTCAAGAAACTCTGAGTATTTTCCAAAATCGGTTTTCCCAAGTCAAGTTTTCACAGTTTTCCATGGAAACCAGTCTCTCAAGAAACTTCTAAGTTGGATTTCCAAAATCAAAGTTTTTCCTCGATTTCCCCTGGGAAATGTTATTTTCTGATTGATTTTCAAAAAGAGTTTCCCAATCTTTCTCAAGAGTAAAAAAAAATCAAATTTTCAATGGTTTTAAGGCTAAGATTCCCAGGATTTCAATTTCCCAAGTTCAGTTTTCTTCTCCAAAGAATTTTCCAATGAATTTCAATTATTTTCCAAAGAAAGCTTTCAAAACTTGAAGCTTTTCCTGACAAACATTTTTCCTTCAAACGTTTACCTTTTTCTCAAGAATTCTTTCCATTTTCTCAGGATTTTCATCATTTTCCTAAGAAAATTCTTAAAGTCCGAGTTTTCCTGAGAAGTGTTTCCCTTTTCAATGTTCACCTTTTCTCAAGAATCACTTCTATTTTCTCAGGATTTTCAAAATATTCATGATTTTTCCACAACTTTATGAACTTTCTCGTGATTTCAAAACCCCTTTCCACTTGAGTTTTCCTAAGAGATTGATTTCCATCTTTTTCCTGAGAAATGTTTTTCAACTCCAAATGTTTTCTAAGCATACATCATATTTTCCAACTTACATTTTCCAAAATCTCATAGCACATGCCTTAATTCTCTGTGCATTTAGGATAGAACACGATTTTGATAATTTCATTAAGTCAAGCACAATTTTGGTCCTTGGTTCGATTACCCCTGTTAAAGGCGGCAGGAACGGTCGAACCTCGTACTGACAGGTCGAGCCCCATCCCATGGATTTTCCCGCTATTTTCAAAACGGAGGCGAGTATTTCAAAACAATTTTCCAAAATCCGGTCAAGTTTGAAGCGTGAAAGCATGTCCCTCTCTCTTCCGCAAGGAAGGGAAGACGGGGAAAAAATTTGCGACGATAACAGGTTTGGCGACCGAGATGGGACGTGTCATTGTTTGATCAAAGTAGTGCTTGACTTAGTTCAATTATCAAAACTGTGTTCTAAAAATGTCAGCTCTTTATTTTCTGATATCATGTGAACCTAGAAGCCTAGATTCTGACCTAGCTGACATTGATTGCATATAGACTAGGCATGGTTTGGTAGGACCAGATTGAGGAGATATTTTCAAGTTCACATAGACTTAGGTCTAAATACAACCCTCCTTAATTTAGGATCTGAATGCAAATAATGTATGCTTCTTTAAAAAATTTCAAAATCTATCTCTCTAGGATTTAGAGCCCTCTATTTCTTGCATGTGATCATTTTTTAAAATCTTCATTACCTATCATTACCCGGTCTTTACGTTGCTGGGCTCTCTTCCAGAACCCTAGTTCGGGACAGAGCCTCACAACTGGGCCAATTATTTGGGTTAACACCCCCCTACCACGTACCGCGGGCCACAGTCCGAAGTATATCGGTAGGCGCTCAAGGATGTTGGAAAACCTTTCCTTAGAACCAGAGTTGAGATTATATGCCACGTACCTCGGATTTCGATTCGGGTATATCGGCATAACTGGATTGGACAAAGATGATCTGAACCTAGAGTTAGGATTAGGGTCCTACAGTTGTTTTCAAAATGATGCATTTAGAGTCAGCCTTCTAGGGAGTGTTGTATGTGCATAAATGTTTGTGCAGGATGTGATTGTTTGCACTTTACCTTTATTCCTCTCATATTTTTCCCAAAATATATATTTTTTTTCAAATATCCATATTTCTCACATTTCCTTTATTTTCTCAAACCCTGGATGATTTTTCCAAAATATCCAATTTCTTTCAAAACTCCAGGTGATTTTCTATTCTCCCGTTCTACTGGATCTCGAATTTTCAGCTGAATTTTCATCCTGCCTACAATTTTCAAAAACCATATTTTTCTCAATGGATTTTCAATCCTTTTGTCTATTTGCAAAATTCTTCATCTTATTTTCCTCATGCATACCTTGATTATTGCAATGAAAATTGTTTATCCATCTTCTCTTTTGGCTTCTTCTTACTCTAAATCCGTTTGCGGATTGTTTTCCAAATATCTTTTTCCTTCAAAATGGTGTTTTTCTCGTGGTTGACGACCTCGCCTAGGTAACAAGGCACATTTTTCGTTGTTTATTTCCCTTGCAAAAGGATGACAACATAATTGTCGTAATCCTTACGATGACCCAATCCCTAGTAATGGGATAATCTTTCAATGGTCTACCATATTTTTCTTAAAATCCAAAAATTTTCCTCAAAATTTGATCTTGTCTTTGCCCTGCAGAGTCTTGCAGAGAGCCTTCTTTAAATTTTATTCCCTCTTCCCAGTTACACTGGGGCATCTTTTGAAAAATCGTTTTCAAACATTCTGTATGCAGGCAGGATAAACCAATCTCTCATTTTGCATGTATATGCACCCACTTGCATTAATTTTGCATTCATTTACATTTTATTTTGCGTTAATTCCGCATCCATTTTCTTCCCCTTCAGGTTAAGGGATAAACCTGAGATTTCCCCTTCAGGTTAAGGGATAAACCTGAATCCTTTTCCATAATTCTTCGATTTCGACCGTCTGGTCATTCAATTCTTCAATTTCGACCTCCGGGTCACCCAATTTCCAATTTTTAAATTACCCAAATTCTCAATTTCGACTGTCAGGTCATCCGATTTCTATCCCTCGTTCAGGATTAGGGAATAATCCTGAAATCATTCACAGAAGCGATCCAACTCTTTATAATAGTCCATGTTCTTCATTGAACTGATAGTGTTCCAAGCGAACTGATAGTCGTTCTTCGTTGAACTAATAGTGTTCCAAGTGAACTGATAGTCATTCTTCATTGAACTGATAGTGTTCCAAGTGAACTGATAGTCATTTTTCATTGAACTGATAGTGTTCCAAGTGAACTGATAGTCGTTCTTCATCGAACTGATAGTGTTCCAAGTGAACTGATAGTCGTTCTTCATTGAACTGATATTGTTCCCAGCGAACTGATAGTCGTTCTTCATTGAACTGATATTGTTCCAAGTGAACTGATAGTCGTTCTTCATTGAACTGATAGTGTTCCTAGTGAACTGATAGTCGTTCTTCATCGAACTGATAGTGTTCCAAGCGAACTGATAGTCGTTCTTCATTGAACTGATATTGTTCCCAATGAACTAATAGTCGTTCTTCAGTGAACTGATATAGTTCCTAGCGAACCAATGATCGTTCTTAATTGAACTGATATTATTCCCAGCGATGAACATTCTTAATTGAACTGATATTGTTTCTAATGAACCGATGGTTGTTCTGACACTGTTTCCAGTGAACTGATAGTCGCCTCCTTTGAGGAAAGGAGAGGATAATTTTTTCCCGGATGTATTGAGCCGGACTTTAAATACTCACTTTCACCAGGGATTTCGAGAAATTTTGTCAATCTGTCAATTTATTTGTTGATTTCAGAATCTTTATTGCACAAATCTCTACCTCAATTTACGTTTAGCATCACTTTCAAAAGAGTGAAGCTTTTGCGAAAACAGATCCAAAATTCAAATTTTTTCTATTGGCCAACCAAAAGGATGAAGGATAAATCCTCAATATGGCCAGCAAAGAAGATTCAGTGTTATTGCAAAGCCATAAATGATCGATATTGATCACAGTCAATGGCACATCTTTAAAGACCATTCTTGTGAAGATGAGGTAGTGGAAATATCCTGAGCGCTAGAAAAGAGAGAATTCATCCAAGCCCTGTCTCCTCAAAACCACCTAAGCTGCAATTAAATATCCGCAAAAGGGATCTCTCACTTGTCGTCAAGATGAAGGCGAATTAAGCGAGTAGATCCCCGGGGCCAAAGAAGATTTGAAACATCTCCAAGATGACGGAGTTTGTGATGGATACTTCCAGAGAATGTCCAAAGCACTGTCGAGATGAAGGCAGATGCGATGAACCTCTCGACAATCCCTAAAAGATATTTAATTTCAGTTATCTTCCAAAGATTTCTAACCCATGAGCCAACATCATCCAAGAAGGATCAAAACATCTCCAAGATGAAGGAGCTTGTGACGTACCCTTCCAAAATAGAGAAAGAGAGGAAAAAGAAAGATAGAAAAAGTCAGAACATCTCCAAAATAAAGAAGAATGTAGCCAAAAAACTCAAAGAGAGCCAAAAGAGTGCAGAAAGACTATCATGAGAGAAGCTCTCAGGATATCAAACTGCCAGATCTATCAAGAATCCTCTTTAAATTTGTGAAATTCTATTATCAATACTCTTTCATCAATTGCTTTCATAATATCAAGTTTTCTTTCCTGTTCATATCAAGGAAATTGACAGCTTCCTATAAGAAGGTCAATTGCAAGCAATTTGGATTTCAAGTCTCGATTCTACGAAGTGAACCTTGTTTGGAGGAAATGCTTCAGGTAGAAAAGGAGGAATAATCTTGCAATAATGCATATTATTTTCAAATATTTTGGATAACAACAAAATTCTCAACATTTTGACAATATTTTCTAGCTATCCGGACGCGAAGTGAGAACGTGATGTCCGTCTTTGATACATCCAGACACCAATTTTAAATCCCTCTTAAGGACTTGATTCCCGCCCAATCAGGATAAGGGTACAAACCTGAGCCTCATTCGATGAGGTATTTCATTTTCCGCCCGATCAGGATAAGGGTATAAACCTGAGCCTCACTCAAAGAGGTATTTCATTTTCCGCCCAATCAGGATAAGGGTACAAACCTGAGCCTCATTCAATGAGGTATTCCATTTTCCACCCGATCAAGATAAGGGTACAAACCTGAGCCTCAATCAAAGAGGTATTTCATCTTCCACCCGATCAGGTTAAGGGTACAAACCTGCGTCTCATTTCGATGAGATATTTCATTCCCCAATCAGGTTAAGGGTCAAACCTGAGCTTCGTTCCATGCGAGGTATTTCTGTCCCATCCAAGTTAAGGGCGAAAACCTGAATTTCACTCTCATAGAGTGAATCTTTCCTCTTCATTCTCCAATTCATATCTACCATCTTCCTCGGGCTAATTTCCTCATACTCAGTCAGATCCTTCTAACTGGGGCATTTTTTTATATAACCCAAATTTGGTGTGTTTTTCTTTGCCACTAAGCTCGGCCACAAGCCAACTTAGTAGCAAAGAGGGGCATCTGTAAACACCCCAAATTTTCACTCACCTCCCCAACATCTTCACCAAACATCATCATCCAGCCTTTTGAGATCGTCGGAGGGCAAAATACTCATTTTTTGAGCCCGAACCTTGCAAAAGTCTAAATTTCATCTGCAACTCCCAAAATTTCTCTATTTTTGGCTCAGATGTTCAAAATTTTATTCCTGACAAAAAACAGGAATCTCTAAGTCTTGGTTTAAGATTATATTGCATAAGACATGGCATTGCATATCATTGCATGAGCATCCCATATCACTGCACTGTACAACATGTCATTTCGAGATCCAGAACTCTTGATTTCAAAATTTTCAATCCAGATTAGAATTTCAACTATTTTTAAAATCGATTTCAAAACCCTGGGTCTTCAAAATTATCAATTCTTCCCATTTTACCCCTAGGACTCTGAATTTCACAATATTTTCTCAGGAAAACGATCTGGATAGTTTTCAATATGGATTTCAGCCACTTCACCTCAGATTTTGCCCTTTTGACAATTTCAAATATCTTCCTTTTACAAAATTGCCCTACAGGGGCCAACTCTTTTAAAAATTTCTGTTTTGCCAATTAGTCCAGGTGTTATGAAAATTCCAAAAAGAGGTTTTGTTGTCTTGTCTTTATAAAGAAGCAATGTGGGACCCACATTAAGGTGGTGTCACATAGGCTTTTCTTTTGAAAAACCTGAATTTTGAAAAAACCCAAAAATATAGGAGCCTTGTCCCCTGGATTGGTGCCACTTGTCTTTTTCTCTCTCCTCCCATTTATCTGCCAAGTGTCAGCGTGGGGTTCACCTAGAGGTGGCACCACATGTCTCTCTCCTTCCATCCTCCGACACGTGTCAATGTGGGGGCCATCTTAAGATGCCGTCACATGTCATTAGACATCCTCTTCATTTTATGCCACGTGTCAGTGTCCACCATCTTCACCCTGTGCCATGTGTCATTCCAAGGTCACCATGAGATGCCACATGTCATGTGTTGTCCTGTTCACAAAAAGTAGAGCTTGTCTCCCCTGAGGTGACACCATTTGAATTATGTCTCCTGCAAGTAACACATTTCACTCTCTCCTTTTCTCAGGAAAAGTAGATGACACATGTCACCCTCTGCTCTTCTCAGAAAAGCAAGTGACACGTGTCATTCTCTGCTCTTCTTAGAAAAAGCAAATGACACATGTCATTCTCTGCTCTTCCTAGAAAAAGCAAATGACACATGTCATTCTCTGAACTTCTTAGAAAAATCAAATGACACATGTCATTCTCTGCTCTTCTAAGAAAAAAGCAAATGACATATGCCATTCTCTGCTCTTCTTAGAAAAAGCAAGTGACACATGTCACTTTCTGCCTCCTTCAGAAAAAGCAACAATTCAAATATTCAAACTCTAGGCTGAGGTGGCGCAAATCCTGAAGTCTCCTCCCTAAATTCATTTTTTCAGATGGTGCCACGTGTCCTTTTGCCTCCTTTTCCTCCCTCTTGCCACATGTCGTTGTAGGAGCCACCTTGAGATGGCGCCACATGTCAGTCTCTCCTTTCCTCTAGAAAAAGCAGAAATTTAAATTTCAAACTCTCTCTGAGGTGGCACCATATGAATCCTCTATCTTTCCTTCTGACACATGTCAATGTGGAGCCACCCTGAGGTGGCGCCACATGTCAGTCTCTCCTTTCATCAGAAAAAGTAGAATTCAAACCCCTCTGAGGTGTCATCTTCTGCTTCCTCTGCTCCTACCTTCTGACACATGGCAGAGTGAAGCCACCCTGAGGTGGCGCCACATGGCAATCTCTCCTTCTTCCAGGAAAACCAAGTTTTGAATTTCAAACTCCAAGAGGACATCCTCTGAGGTGGTGCCATTTGGGAGACTCCTGCAGAGAAAATCAAGCAAGCTTTTTGAAAAATTCCAAATTCCCCTGCTGAGGTGTCTCACTCAAAAAAATTTCATTTTTATTTTCTCAAAAAATCAAAATGGCATGCTCTGAGATGGCGCCACATGGAAGGTCCAGATTCACTGTGTTTGAATTTTGAAAATCAACAAAATTTCTACAAATACCCTAGCCCATGCCCAGCTCAAGGAGAGCCATGTTTGAGAATTGAACTTCATAATTCCATTTTTTTTCTTTCTTGGTGTCCTATGGATTCATACCCCTCTGGAGCCCATTATCAAGGTAGCCACTCATTTTGAGAGTTCCAAAACCGCTGGAGAACACAAGGTAAGCCTCCATTCCTATTGATTTCACCATGATAATTCCTTTGGTTTGATTCGTGTTGTCGTTTAAAGAAAGAGCTCATTCGAGGGATGGATTGAGCTATTCTCATAAAATGACATATATAAAAATACATAATTATACTTTATTGATGATTTTTAGCATTCATGCATTTAGCTAGATTTAATTTGCATTTTATTTCGTTAATTTAGCATGTTTCATGAATTAATTAGGATTAATTTAGCATTTATTTCAATTCTGCTCAGTTTCAGTAGTTCTCTGTTTTTGTCAGTCAGTCCACACGTCATTTCATGTATGTAATTTTTGTTAAAAAATCCAAAAAAAATCATGGAATGCGCCCTTAGGTGTCCTTAGAAATGTGCCAAAAATTCAGAAGCATTTGAATTAGTTTACTGCGGTAAACGTTCAAACAAATGAGTCGGGTTTTACCACCCGGGATGCATTTTAAATTTTTACTTCCGACTTGTAAAATCGAGATCGCCCTCATTAGAGATCCGATTTTCGTTCCAAAAGATGTTCTTAACTTGGAAAGATGACT
Source organism: Nuphar pumila (assembly GCF_984573655.1). Lineage (NCBI taxonomy): Eukaryota > Viridiplantae > Streptophyta > Magnoliopsida > Nymphaeales > Nymphaeaceae > Nuphar > Nuphar pumila. The sequence goes on along the minus strand of NC_143256.1, from coordinate 70,086,739 downwards.
AGTTTGTAACCTAATTTTCTCAAATATTTCTGATTTTTTTTTATGTCTGAAAAAAATTCGAAAGTGCGGGATACGCGTCAGAGCCTGATTTGGGCCTCTGAGACTTTGGATCGACTTAGGTCGATGGGTTCTCTTTGGTATTGATCCAAATCCAAATCTGTAAAAAGTAAAAGTTATGTCCCGAATGTCCTCTATTTGAATATGAAAGCTTGTGATTTTTAAAACAGTGGTAATACCTGTTTCGGATTTTTCTTGTTAGTCACTTGTTTGGTCACATTTGTCCGTTCGGTTATTTTAGGTGTGAAAAATTATTTTTTTATCTGTGTTTATGTTGCTCAAATGCTAAAGGCATGAACATAAAAATTGTTCCCGTAGGTGTCGTGAGTATCGTTGTTAAATATCAAAAATTTTCATGACTTTTTTCTATTTAGTTAGCATTTTATGTCAGATTAGGTTGATTTTTACCTCCATCAGAACCAAATCCCTGTTACCGAAATCACCATGGCTCAAATCCCAAGGATGTAAAAACCAAAAATGTTTCATTTCAGGTCCTTTAGCAGCATGCAAAATATCAGAAGTTTTTATGGTGTAAAAGTTTCATTATCATGTAAGCATTGCATTTGGTTCGGCTCCGTAGGCGAAATCCACCATTTTTAGGACTTTCTTTTAATTTTAGTATTCAAATCATATCATTTCGTGATTTTTAGCATTCTAGGCTGTTTATCAGAGTAGGTAGATGCTTCATACCGATTTTGGTGCAATTTAGAATTCATTTGAGGCTTAATTTAGCCATATCATCAAAATAGGGCCCCGCGGGACTCAGATCCAAGCGAAAAACAAGCGAAATTCATTATTTTGGATAAATTGCAAAATATCAAATTCTGATTTTACAGTCCTAATGTGTTTAGCTGTATGTCATCATGCCTCATACTGCATTTCATCATCATTTGATTCAATTTGAATTTCAAAATCTCAATTTTACCAAGTTTTCCTTCAAAAAACCCTGATTTTAAAGGTATAACTTTAATATTAGGGGTATTTTGGTCATTTTGACCCCAATTCCGAATTTCAAACTATTTTCTACTAAGTTTCCTGTATTTTCATCATTTCAAATATCAAGGAAGCATGAGAATAGGGTTTATATCCACTTAAGTCCAATAATTTCAAAATATTATTGGAAAATCTTGGAAAAACCCACATATTTGAGCTAACCTTATTTCAAGTTTGGCAAGGACATTCAAATGGAGGAGCCGAAGTCTGCAATTTTATTTTATTTCATTTATTTAGTGATGTAATAATGTAAATTTTGGAATAAGATTTTAGTTTCTTGCTTAGACTAGGATGCATATCATATAGTTTGAATTTATGCAATATCCTGCTTATGTGATTCATGCATTTTATTTCAAAAGCACTATGGATGTACACGAATGACACGTGTACCAACTCTTAGGGAGTTGATGAACTCGGTGGAATCCATATTTACGGCCCTAGTCGGAATATGGACGAGACCCAGATCCATCATCTTTCTACCAGTCACATTGAGCCTACACACTTAGGCTATCTTAAAATGAACATCATATTTCTAATATTTTCAAAGTAGTGTGCATTAAATCAATTAAACTCTGAACATATTCATGGCCACAGTCAGAATATGTGAAGGATTTATTTTGACTTAATACACATTTTTCCAACAAATTTCTTAGAAATCTTTCAAAGTGCATTCATTCACTCATATCATTTGCATCATGAAATCATTGGTTTTCCCGTGATTTTCTTAAGAAAACTTCATTCTCAGAGAAATCGATTTCTCAAGAAACTATGAGTATTTTCCAAAAAGGATTTTCCCAAGTCAAGTTTTCACAGTTTTCCATGGAAACCAGTCTCTCAAGAAACTTCTAAGTTGGATTTCCAAAATCAAAGTTTTTCCTCGATTTCCCCAGGGAAATGTTATTTTCTTAAGATTTTCAAAAAGAGTTTCCCAATCTTTCTCAAGAGTAAAAAAAAATCAAATTTTCAAGGGTTTTAAGGCTAAGATTCCCAGGATTTCAATTTCCCAAGTTCAGTTTTCTTCTCTAAAGAATTTTCCAATGAATTTCAATTATTTTCCAAAGAAAGCTTTCAAAACTTGAAGCTTTTCCTGACAAGCATTTTTCCTTCAAACGTTTACCTTTTTCTCAAGAATGCTTTCCATTTTCTCAGGATTTCCATCATTTTCCTAAGAAAATTCTTAAAGTTCGAGTTTTCCTGAGACGTATTTCCCTTTTCAAATGTTCACCTTTTCTCAAGAATCACTTCTATTTTCTAAGGATTTTCAAAATATTCATGATTTTTCCACAACTTTATGAACTTTCTCGTGATTTCAAAACCCCTTTCCATCTGCGTTTTTCTGAGAGATTGATTTCCATCTTTTTCCTGAGAAATGTTTTTCAACTCTAAATGTTTTCTAAGCATACATCATATTTTCCAACTTACATTTTCCAAAATCTCATAGCACATGCCTTAATTCTCTGTGCATTTAGGATAGAACACGATTTTGATAATTTCATTAAGTCAAGCACAATTTTGGTCCTTGGTTCAATTACCGCTGTTAAAGGCGGCAGGAATGGTCGAACCTCGTACCGACAAGTCGAGTCCCATCCCATGGATTTTCCCGCTATTTTCAAAACGGAGGCGAGTATTTCAAAACAATTTTCCAAAATCCGGTCAAGTTTGAAGCGCGAAAGCATTTCCTTCTCTCTTCCGCAAGGAAGGGAAGACGGGGAAAAATTTCGCGACGATAACATGTTTGGCGACCGAGATGGGACCTGTCATTGTCTGATCAAAGTAGTGCTTGACTTAGTTCAATTATCAAAACTGTGTTCTAAAAATGTCAGCTCTTTTATTTTCTGATATCATGTGAACCTAGGAGCCTAGATTCTGACCTAGCTGACATTGATTGCATATAGACTAGGCATGGTTTGGTAGGACCAGATTGAGGAGATATTTTCAAGTTCACATATACTTAGGTCTAAATACAACCCTCCTTAATTTAGGATCTGAATGCAAACAATGTATGCTTCTTCAAAAATTTTTAAAATCTATCTCTCTAGGATTTAGAGCCCTCTATTTCTTGCATGTGATCATTTTTTAAAATCTTCATTACCTATCATTACCCGGTCTTCACGTTGCTGGGCTCTCTTCCAGAACCCTAGTTCGGGATAGAGCCTCACAACTGGGCCAATTATTTGGGTTAACACTCCCCTACCACGTACCGTGGGCCACAGTCCGAAGTATATCGGTAGGCGCTCAAGGATGTTGGAAAACCTTTCCTTAGAACCAGAGTTGAGATTATATGCCACGTACCTCGAATTTCGATTCGGGTATATCAGCATAACTGGATTGGACAAAGATGATCTGAACCTAGAGTTAGGATTAGGGTCCTACAGCTGTTTTCAAAATGATGCATTTAGAGTCAGCCTTCTAGGGAGTGTTGTATGTGCATAAATGTTTGTGCAGGATGTGATTGTTTGCACTTTACCTTTATTCCTCTCATATTTTTCCCAAAATATATATTTTTTTTCAAATATCCATATTTCTCACCTTTCCTTTATTTTCTCAAACCCTGGATGATTTTTCCCAAATATCCAATTTCTTTCAAAACTCCAGGTGATTTTCTATTCTCCCGTTCTACTGGATCTCGAATTTTTAGCTGAATTTTCATCCTGCCTGCAATTTTCAAAAACCATATGTTTTCTCTGATTGGATTTTCAATCCTTTTGTCTATTTGCAAAATTCTTCATCTTATTTTCCTCATGCATACCTTGATTATTGCAATGAAAATTGTTTATCCATCTTCTCTTTTGCTTTCTCCTTACTCTAAATCCGTTTGCGGATTATTTTTTCAAATATCTCTTTCCTTCAAAATAGTGTTTTCCTCGTGGTTGACGACCTCGTCTAGGTAACAAGGCACATTTTTAGTTGTTTATTTCCCTTGCAAAAGGATGACAACATAATTGTCGTAATCCTTACGACGACCCAATCCCTAGTAATGGGATAATCTTCCAATGGTCTACCATATTTTTCTTAAAATCCAAAAATTTTCCTCAAAATTTGATCTTGTCTTTGCCCTGCAGAGTCTTGCAGAGAGCCTTCTTTAAATTTTATTCCCTCTTTCCAGTTACACTGGGGCATCTTTTGAAAATTCGTTTTCAAACATTCTGTATGCAGGCAGGATAAACCAATCTCTCATTTTGCATGTATATGCACCCACTTGCTTTATTTTTGCATTCATTTACATTTTATTTTGCGTTAATTCCGCATCCATTTCCTTCCCCTTCAGGTTAAGGGATAAACCTGAGATTTCCCCTTCAGGTTAAGGGATAAACCTGAATCCTGTTCCATAATTCTTTGATTTCGACCCTCTGGTCATTCAATTCTTCAATTTCGACCTCCGGGTCACCCAATTTCCAATTTTCAAATTACCAAAATTCTCAATTTCGACTGTCAGGTCATCCGATTTCTATCCCTCGTTCAGGATAAGGGAATAATCCTTAAACCATTCATAGAAGCGATCCAACTCTTTATAATGGTCCATGTTCTTTATTGAACTGATAGTGTTCCAAGCGAACTGATAGTCGTTCTTCATTGAACTGATAGTGTTCCAAGTGAACTGATAGTCATTCTTCATTGAACTGATAGTGTTCCAAGTGAACTGATAGTCGTTTTTCATTGAACTGATAGTGTTCCAAGTGAACTGATAGTCGTTCTTCATCGAATTGATAGTGTTCCAAGTGAACTGATAGTCGTTCTTCATTGAACTGATATTGTTCCCAGCGAACTGATAGTCGTTCTTCATTGAACTGATATTGTTCCAAGTGAACTGATAGTCGTTCTTCATCGAACTGATAGTGTTCCAAGTGAACTGATAGTCGTTCTTCATTGAACTGATAGTGTTCCAAGCGAACTGATAGTCGTTCATCATTGAACTGATAGTGTTCCAAGCGAACTGATAGTCGTTCTTCATTGAACTAATAGTGTTCCAAGCGAACTGATAATCGTTCTTCATTGAACTGATATTGTTCCCAGCGAACTGATAGTCGTTCTTCATTGAACTGATATTGTTCCCAGCGAACTGATAATCGTTCTTCATTGAACTGATATTGTTCCCAGCGAACTGATAGTCGTTCTTCATTGAACTGATATTGTTCTCAGCGAACTGATAGTCGTTCTTCATCGAACTGATAGTGTTCCAAGTGAACTGATAGTTGTTCTTCATTGAACTGATAGTGTTCCAAGCGAACTGATAGTTGTTCTTCATTGAACTGATAGTGTTCCAAGCGAACTGATAGTCGTTCTTCATTAAACTGATAGTGTTCCTAGTGAACTGATAGTCATTCTTCATCGAACCGATAGTGTTCCAAGCGAACTGATAGTCGTTCCTCATTGAACTGATATTGTTCCCAATGAACTGATAGTCGTTCTTAAGTGAACTGATATAGTTCCCAGCGAACCGATGATCGTTCTTAATTGAACTGATATTATTCCCAGCGATGAGCATTCTTAATTGAACTGATATTGTTTCTGATGAACCGATGGTTGTTCTGACACTGTTCCCAGTGAACTGATTGTCGCCTCCTTTGAGGAAAGGAGAGGATAATTTTTTTCACGGATGTATTGAGCCAGACTTTAAATACTCACTTTCACCAGGGATTTCGATAAATTTTGTCAATCTGTCAATTTATTTGTTGATTTCAGAATCTTTATTGCACAAATCTCTACCTCAATTTACCTTTAGCATCACTTTCAAAAGAGTGAAGCTTTTGCGAAAAGAGATCCAAAATTCAAATTCTTTCTATTGGCCAACCAAAAGGATGAAAGATAAATCCTCAATATGGTCAGCAAAGAAGATTCAGTGTTATTGCAAAGCCATAAATGATCGATATTGATCACAGTCAATGGCACATCTTTAAAGACCATTCTTGTGAAGATGAGGCAGTAGAAATATCCTGAGCGCTAGAAAAGAGAGAATTCATCCAAGCCCTGTCTCCTCAAAACCACCTAAGCTGCAATTAAATATCCGCGAAAGGGATCTCTCACTTGTCGTCAAGATGAAGGTGAATTAAGCGAGTAGATCCCCGGGGCCAAAGAAGATTTGAAACATCTCCAAGATGACAAAGTTTGTGATGGATCCTTCCAGAGAAAGTCCAAAGCACTGTCGAGATGAAGGCAGACGCGATGAACCTCTCGACAATCCCTAAAAGATATTTAATTTCAGCTATCTTCCAAAGATTTGTTACCCATGAGCCAACATCATCCAAGAATGATCGAAACATCTCCAAGATGAAGGAGCTTGTGACGTACCCTTCCAAAAAAGAGAAAGAGAGGAAAAAGAAAGAGAGAAAAAGTCAGAACATCTACAAAATGAAGAAGAATGTAGCCAAAAAACTCAAAGAGAGCCAAAAGAGTGCAGAAAGACTATCATGAGAGAAGCTCTCAGGATATCAAACTGCCAGATCTATCAAGAATCCTCTTTAAATTTGTGAAATTCTATTATCAATACTCTTTCATCAATTGCTTTCATAATATCAAGTTCTCTTTCCTGTTCATATCAAGGAAATTGACAGCTTCCTTGAAGAAGGTCAATTGCAAGCGATTTGGATTTCAAGTCTCGATTCTACGAAGTGAACCTTGTTTGGAGGAAATGCTTCAGGTAGAAAAGGAGGAATAATCTTGCAATAATGCATATTATTTTCAAATATTTTGGATCAACAACAAAATTCTCAACATTTTGACAATATTTTCTAGCTATCCGGACGCGAAGTGAGAACGTGATGTCCGTCTTTGATACATCCAGACACCAATTTTAAATCCCTCTTAAGGACTTGATTCCCGCCCAATCAGGATAAGGGTACAAACCTGAGCCTCATTCGATGAGGTATTCCATTTTCCGCCCAATCAGGATAAGGGTATAAACCTGAGCCTCACTCAAAGAGGTATTTCATTTTCCGCCCAATCAGGATAAGGGTACAAACCTGAGCCTCATTCAATGAGGTATTCCATTTTCCACCCGATCAGGATAAGGGTACAAACCTGAGCCTCAATCAAAGAGGTATTTCATCTTCCACTCGATCAGGTTAAGGGTACAAACCTGAGTCTCATTTCGATGAGATATTTCATTCCCCAATCAGGTTAAGGGTCAAACCTGAGTTTCGTTCCATGCGAGGTATTTCTGTCCCATCCAGGTTAAGGGCGAAAATCTGAATTTCACTCTCATAGAGTGAATCTTTCCTCTTCATTCTCCAATTCATATCTACCATCTTCCTCGGGCTAATTTCCTCATACTCAGTCAGATCCTTCTAACTGGGGCATTTTTTTATATAACCCAAATTTGGTGTGTTTTTCTTTGCCACTAAGCTCGGCCACAAGCCGGCTTAGTAGCAAAGAGGGGCATCTGTAAACACCCCAAATTTTCACTCACCTCCCCAACATCTTCACCAAACATCATCATCCAGCCTTTTGAAATCGCCGGAGGGCAAAATGGTCATTTTCTGAGCCCGGACCTTGCAAAAGTCTAAATTTCATCTACAACTCATAAAATTTCTCTATTTTTAGCTCAGATGTTCAAAATGTTATTCCTGACAGAAAACAGGAATCTCCAAGTCTTGGTTTAAGATTATATTGCATAAGACATGCATTGCATATCATTGCATGAGCATCCCATATCACTGCACTGCACAACATGTCATTTCGAGATCCAAAACTCTTGATTTCAAAATTTTAAATCCAGATTAGAATTTCAACTATTTTTAAAATCGATTTCAAAACCTTGGGTCTTCAAAATTATCAATTCTTCCCATTTTACCCCCAGGACTCTGAATTTCACAATATTTTCTCAGGAAAACGATCTGGATAGTTTTCAATATGGATTTCAGCCACTTCACCTCAGATTTTGCCCTTTTGACAATTTCAAATATCTTCCTTTTACAAAATTGCCCTACAGGGGCCAACTCTTTTCAAAATTTCTGTTTGGCCAATTAGTCCAGGTGTTATGAAAATTCCAAAAAGAGGTTTTGTTGTCTTGTCTTTATAAAGAAGCAATGTGGGACCCACATTAAGGTGGTGTCACATAGGCTTTTCTTTTGAAAAACCTGAATTTTGAAAAAACCTAAAAATATAGGAGCCTTGTCCCCTGGATTGGTGCCACTTGTCTTTTTCTCTCTCCTCCCATTTACCTGCCAAGTGTCAGTGTGGGGTTCACCTAGAGGTGGCACCACATGTCTCTCTCCTTCCATCCTCCGACACGTGTCAATGTGGGGGCCATCTTAAGATGCCGCCACATGTCATTAGACATCCTCTTCATTTTATGCCACGTGTCAGTGTCCACCATCTTCACCCTGTGCCATGTGTCATTTCAAGGTCACCATGAGATGCCACATGTCATGTGTTGTCCTGTTCACAAAAAGTAGAGCTTGTCTCCCCTGAGGTGGCACCATTTGAATTATGTCTCCTGCAAGTAACACATGTCACTCTCTCCTTTCCTCAGGAAAAGTAGATGACACATGTCACCCTCTGCTCTTCTCAGAAAAGCAAGTGACACGTGTCATTCTCTGCTCTTCTTAGAAAAAGCAAATGACACATGTCATTCTCTGCTCTTCCTAAAAAAAGCAAATGACACATGTCATTCTCTGCTCTTTTTAGAAAAAGCAAATGACACATGTCATTCTCTGCTCTTCTCAGAAAAAGCAAATGACATATGCCATTCTCTGCTCTTCTTAGAAAAAGCAAGTGATACATGTCACTTTCTGCCTCCTTCAGAAAAAGCCACAATTCAAATATTCAAACTCTAGGCTGAGGTGGCACAAATCCTAAAGTCTCCTCCCTAAATTCATTTTTTGAGATGGTGCCACGTGTCTTTTTGCCTCCTTTTCCTCCCTCTTGCCACATGTCATTGTAGGAGCCACCCTGAGATGGCGCCACATGTCAGTCTCTCCTTTCCTCTAGAAAAAGCAGAAATTTAAATTTCAAACTCTCTGTGAGGTGGAACCATCTGAATCCTCTGCCTTTCCTTCTGACACATGTCAATGTGGAGCCACCCTTAGGTGGCGCCACATGTCAGTCTCTCCTTTCATCAGAAAAAGTAGAATTCAAACACCTCTGAGGTGGCATCTTCTGCTTCCTCTGCTCCTACCTTCTGACACATGGCAGTGTGGAGCCACCCTGAGGTGGCGCCACATGGAAATCTCTCATTCTTCCAGGAAAACCAAGCTTTGAATTTCAAACTCTAAGAGGACATCCTCTGAGGTGGTGCCATTTGGGAGACTCCTGCAGAGAAAATCAAGCAAGCTTTTTGAAAAATTCCAAATTCCCCTGCTGAGGTGTCTCACTCACAAAATTCTCATTTTTATTTTCTCAAAAAATCAAAATGGCATGCCCTGAGATGGCGCCACATGGAAGGTCCAGATTCACTGTGTTTGAATTTTGAAAATCTCCAAAATTTCTACAAATACCCTAGCCCATGCCCAGCTCAGGGAGAGCCCTGTTTGAGAATTGAACTTCATAATTCCATTTTTTTTCTTTCTTGGTGTCCTTTGGATTCATGCCCCTCTGGAGCCCATTATCAAGGTAGCCACTCATTTTGGGAGTTCCAAAACCGCTGGAGAAGACAAGGTAAGCCTCCATTCCTATTGATTTCACCATGATAATTCCTTTTGGTTTGATTCATGTTGTCGTTTGAAGAAAGAGCTCATTCGAGGGATGGATTGAGCTATTCTCATAAAATGACATATATAAAAATACATAATTATACTTCATTGATGATTTTTAGCATTCATGCATTTAGCTAGATTTAATTTGTATTTTATTTCGTTAATTTAGCATGTTTCATGAATTAATTAGGATTAATTTAGCATTTATTTCAATTCTGCTCAGTTTCAGTAGTTCTCTGTTTTTGTCAGTCAGTCCACATGTCATTTTATGCGTGTAATTTTTGTTAAAAAATCCAAAAAAATCATGGAATGCGCCCTTAGGTGTCCCTAAAAATGTGCCAAAAATTCGAAAGCATTTGAATTCGTTTACTGCGGTAAACGTTCAAACAGATGAGTCAGGTTTTACCACCCGGGATGCATTTTAAATGTTTACTTCCGACTTGTAAAATCGAGATCGCCCTCATTGGCGATCCGATTTTCGATCCGAAAGATGTTACGAACTCGAGAGCATGGCTTGTTTGTAACTGGATTTTCTCAGATTTTTCTGATTTTGTTTTATGTCTGACAAAAATCCGAGAGTGCGGGACACGTGTCAGAGCCTGATTTGGGCCTCTGAGACTTTGGATCGACTTAGGTCGATGGGTTCTCTTTGGGTATTGATCCAAATCCAAATCTGTAAAAAGTAAAAGTTATATCCGGAATGTCCTATGTTTGAATATGAATACTTGTGATTTTTAGAACAGTGGTGATACCTGTTTCGGATTTTTGTTGTCAGTCACCTATTTGGTCATATTTGTCCATTCTGTTATTTTAGGCGTGAAAAATTATTTTTTTATCTGTGTTTAAGTTGCTCAAATGCCACAGTCATGAACATGAAAGTTGTCTCTGTAGGTGTTGTGAGTATCTCTGTTAAATATTAGAAATTTCCATGACTGTTTTCTATTTATTTAGCATTTTATGTTAGATTAGGTCGATTTTTACTTCCGTCAGAACCAAATCCCTGTTACCGAACTCACCATGGCTCAAATCCCGAGGCTGTAAAAACAAAAAATGTTTAATTTCAGGTCCTTTAGAATTTTGCAAAATATCATAAGTTTTTATGGTGTAAACGTTGCATTATCATGTTAAGCATTGCATTTGGTTCGGGTCCGTAGGCGAAATCCACCATTTTTAGGACTTTCTTTAAATTTTAGTATTCAAATCATATCATTTCGTGATTTTTAGCATTGTAGGCTGTTTATCAGAGTAGGTAGATGCTTCATACTGAATTTGGTGCAATTTGGAATTCATTTGAGGCTTGATTTAGCCATATCATCAAAATAGGGCCCCGCGAGACCCGGATCCAAGCGAAAAACAAGCGAAATTCGTTATTTTGGATAAATTGCAAAATATCAAATTCTGATTTTACAGTCCTAATGTGTTTAGCATCATGTCATCATGCCTCATACTGCATTTCATCATCATTTGATTCAATTTGAATTTCAAAATCTCAATTTTACCAAGTTTTCCTTCAAAAAACCCTCTTTTTAAAGGTATAACTTTAACATTAGGGGTATTTTGGTCATTTTGACCACAATTCCGAATTTCAAACTATTTTATACTAAGTTTCCTGCATTTTCATCATTTCAAATATCAAGGAAGCATGAGAATAGGGTTTATATCCACTTAAGTCCAATAATTTCATAATATTATTGGAAAATCTTGGAAAAACCCACATATTTGAGCTAACCTTATTTCAACTTTGGCACGGACATTCAAATGGAGGAGCTGAAGTCTGCAATTTCATTTTATTTCATTTATTTAGTGATGTAATAATGTAAATTTTGGAATAAGATTTTAATTTCCTGCTTAGACTAGGATGCATATCATATAGTTTGAATTTATGCAATATCCTGCTTATGTGATTCATGCATTTTATTTCAAAAGCACTATGGATGTACACGAATGACACGTGCACCAACTCTTAGGGAGTTGATGAAATCGGTGGAATCCATATTTACGGCCCTAGTCGGAATATGGACGAGACCCAGATCCATCATCTTTCTACCAGTCACATTGAGCCTACACTCTTAGGCTATCTTAAAATGCACATCATATTTCTAATATTTTCAAAGTAGGGTGCATTAAATCAATTAAACTCTGAACATATTCATGGCCACAGTCAGAATATGTGAAGGATTTATTTTGACTTAATACACATTTTTCCAACAAATTTCTTAGAAATCTTTCAAAGTGCATTCATTCACTCATATCATTTGCATCATGAAATCATTGGTTTTCCCATGATTTTCTTAAGAAAACTTCATTCTCAGAGAAATCATTTCTCAAGAAACTCTGAGTATTTTCCAAAATCGGTTTTCCCAAGTCAAGTTTTCACAGTTTTCCATGGAAACCAGTCTCTCAAGAAACTTCTAAGTTGGATTTCCAAAATCAAAGTTTTTCCTCGATTTCCCCTAGGAAATGTTATTTTCTTAAGATTTTCAAAAAGAGTTTCCCAATCTTTCTCAAGAGTAAAAAAAATCAAATTTTCAAGGGTTTTAAGGCTAAGATTCCCAGGATTTCAATTTCCCAAGTTCAGTTTTCTTCTCCAAAGAATTTTCCAATGAATTTCAATTATTTTCCAAAGAAAGCTTTCAAAACTTGAAGCTTTTCCTGACAAGCATTTTTCCTTCAAACGTTTACCTTTTTCTCAAGAATTCTTTCCATTTTCTCAGGATTTCCATCATTTTCCTAAGAAAATTCTTAAAGTCCGAGTTTTCCTGAGAAGTGTTTCCCTTTTCAAATGTTCACCTTTTCTCAAGAATCACTTCTATTTTCTCAGGATTTTCAAAATATTCATGATTTTTCCACAACTTTATGAACTTTCTCATGATTTCAAAACCCCTTTCCATCTGAGTTTTCCTGAGAGATTGATTTCCATCTTTTTCCTGAGAAATGTTTTTCAACTCCAAATGTTTTCTAAGCATACATCATATTTTCCAACTTACATTTTCCAAAATCTCATAGCACATGCCTTAATTCTCTGTGCATTTAGGATAGAACACGATTTTGATAATTTCATTAAGTCAAGTACAATTTTGGTCCTTGGTTCGATTACCCCTGTTAAAGGCGGCAGGAACGGTCGAACCTCGTACCGACAGGTCGAGCCCCATCCCATGGATTTTCCCGCTATTTTCAAAACGGAGGCGAGTATTTCAAAACAATTTTCCAAAATCCGGTCAAGTTTGAAGCGCGAAAGCATTTTCCTCTCTCTTCCGCAAGGAAGGGAAGACGGGGAAAAATTTCGCGACGATAACAGAACTAATGAGATGCAGAAGAGTTAAGGTTATTATCAAACAGAAAAAACATGTAAGAAAACAGGGAAAAACATACGGAAATAACAGGATTGCAAAAAGATTATAATGAATGTGATACCATTTGAGATTTCATTCACTGCGTTTGTAGAGACTGAAACATTAATGAAATTGAGATTTCTTGCAAAAATAACTTTCAATAACATGGTGAAGTCAATGATATGCAATATGGGATGGTATAAATATGAGTCTGAAAAACCATAAATTGAAACAAAAATGTCATTCCATGATGTTTATAATGCTTAAAAAAATCAAATAAAATATCATGGAAAAGATGATGATTTCGTTAAAATACGATATTCAGAGGAACTGATGGTGCCATTGTGAGGCATCATCTATCATCAATGTATGAGACAACCATGGATGCAAACCACATCAACAAATGCAACAGATTTGCAATACATATGATATGAGTATGATGCATAATTATCAAAATTGCAGACATAGGTAATGAGATAATCCTATGATGTGATAAAACCATTAGATTAGACAAAATGCATAATAAACAAGATTAGGCGTATGTCAACTCTAATGAAATCAATGGAATACGACTTCTCAGAAGATAAAAAATAAAGAAGGAAGGTAGCTCCTCACCTAATTGCTTTGAAATAGACACATTCTGGATGATGATTCTTAGAAACTTGTTTCTTGAAAGCGAGAAACACAATATCCAAGATCGATTGAAAGGAGGCGGTATTTCTTTTGTATACTTTGTAGGTTCGCTCGATCTTCCTTGACTGTTTAGTTGAAGGAGGGTGGAAGCAGGAGACCGTGAGGGAGATGAACAAGAAATGGAAGAGAAGATGAAAAAGCCAGGGGGTTCGAGAGATAGGGAGAAAAGAAATCGGAGATTCGATGCCCTTCTTGCGATCAAAGAGGGACCTTTTAAAGATCGGAGCTCTCTCTATGAAGCACTTGAACTAACTTTTGAAAATCCTAAAACTGATTTTTGAAAAGTTTTGAAAAATCGCCGTTTGAGAGGGGATGACTCTTTGCTTTTTATTTCATTTTTTGTTCATTTTACCTAAAGCTTAGGTAATATAACCATTTTTTGAGGAGGGCTCGGATGTGGTGCCATCTAGGGCCACCTTTATAAAAAAAAAAATTAAAGAAAGAAAGAAAATAAAACAAATAAAAATAGGAGGTCTTAGGGTGGTGCCACCTCAAGGTGGCCCCCACACTGCCACATGGTTGTGAATAAGACGAGGACACTTCAGATGGCGCCACCTCAGGAGCTACATTATTTTTTTTAAACCTAAACTAACTGGCAAAATAAGAAATGAAACTCGGCCTTATTACAAAAATTTTGAAAGAAAGGTGGCCCTTCAAGGCAATTTTGTAAAATGATATTGAAATCGCTGATAAAGTAAAGAGGTTTTGTAAAATTCAAGTCTAAAGCTTCGTCCCCTTCTTTAGACAAAGCTGATCCAATCGACAAAATTTAAAATCAATATTAAAAACTATCCAGATCGTTTTTTTGAGAAAACTTTTTGCAATCCAGGGCCCTGGGGGTTAAAATGAGAGAAATTGGCAATTTTGAAAATCTAGGGATTTTAAATCAATTTTGAAAGAGTTAAAACTCGAATCTGGATTGAAAGTTTTGAAAATCAGGAGTTCTGGATCTCAAAATGATATGCTGTGCAGTGCAGTGATATGAAATGCTCATGCAATGATATGCAATGACATGTCTTATGAACTGTAATCTTGAACCAGGATTTGGAGATTCCCGTCTCCTGCAAGGAGTAAAACTTTGAAAATCTGAGCAAAGATAGAGAAATTTTGGGAATTGCGGATGAAATTTGAACTCTTACAAGTTTCAGGCTCAGAAAATGACCATTTTGCCCTTAGGCGATCTCAAGTGATGAATTATGATTTTTGGTGGAAATGTCGAGGAGGTGAGTGAAAATTTGGGGTGTTTACAGATGCCCCTCTTTGCTACTAAGCCGACTTATGGCCGAGCTTAGTGGCAAAGAAAAACACACCAAATTTGGGCTATATATAAAAAAATGCCCCAGCTAGAAGGATCTGGCTGGGTATAGAGATATTAGCCTGGTGAAGATGGTGGATATGAAATGGAGAACGAAGATGAATAGATTTGCTCTGTGGTGGTGAAGTTCAGGTTTTTGCCCTTAACCTGGATGGGACAGAAAATGCTTTGCATGGGAAAAAGCTTAGGTTTGACCCTTGACCTGGTTGGGAAATGGAATATCTCATCGAAATGAGACTCAGGTTTGTACCCTTAACCTGATCGGGCAGAAAATGAAATACCTCATCAAATGAGGCTCAGGTTTATACCCTTAACCTGATCGGGCGGAAAATGAAATACCTCATCAAATGAGGCTCAGATTTATACCCTTAACCTGATCGGGCAGAAAATGAAATACCTCGAAGGCAGAGACCATGATGGAACCTTCTGGATTTTGCACAATAAATCCGACAGGGGTTTTACAAAGGGAAGGAAAATGGGGTCCCTAAAGCTTAAAAAGGGATTGATCTTGGGCGTCTCATTGCTGCGACTAAATAGCTTTTGAAATTGCCTTTTGGGATAAAATGATTGGTGGTTCGACCTCGAACCGAAATGGGACTGTCTGTGGTTGGACAGTGGGGACACAGAGAAGTATGCGAATCTGAGAGCCCAGGCACTCAGATTATAAAAAGAAGGGAAGGAATCTTGAAAACTCTCGTAATCAAGTCCTAAAGAGGATTGACAATTGGTATCAATATGTATCAAAAATGGACATCAAGCTCTGACTTCATGTCAAGATAGCTAGAAAATATTGTCAAAATATTGAGAATTTTGTTGTTGATTCAAAGTATTTGAAAATGGTGTGTATTGTTGCAAAATATTCTTTCTTTTCTACCTGAAGTATTACCTCCAAACGAGATTGACTTCATAGAATCAAGATTTGGAATTCAAATTGCTTGTGATTGACCTTCTTCAAGGAAGCTATCAATTTCCTTGATATGTACACGAAAGAGAATTTGATATTATGAAAACAATTGATAAAAGGATCTTGATAATAGAATTTCACAAAATTAAAGAAGATTCTTGATGGATTTGGCAGTTTGATATCCTGGGAGCTTCTCTCATGATATTCTTCCTGCACTCTTTTGAGCTTTCTTAGGTTTCAGGAGAGTTTATTACATCATCCTTCATCTTGGAGATGTCCTGACTTTTCTCTCTTTCTTTTCTCTCTCTATCTTTTTGGAAGGGTACGTCACAAACTCCTTCAACTTGAAGATGTTTCGATCCTTCTTTGCCTTAGGGGTTATGTTGATGATATTGGCTCATGGGTTGGAGATTTCTGGATGATAGCGGCAATTAAATATCTTTTAGGGATTGTTAGGAGGTTCATCGCATCTACCTTCATCTCGACAGTGCTTTGGACTTTCCCTGGAAGGATCTGTCACAAACTCCTTCATCTTGGAGATGATCCAAATCTTCTTTGGCCCCGGGGGTCTACTCGCCTAATTCATCTTCATCTTGATGACAATTGAGAGATCCCTTTTGCGAATATTTTAATTGCAGCTTAGGTGATTTGAGAAGACAGGGCTTGGGTGAACTCTCTCTTTTTCCTAGCGCTCAGGATATTTCCACTGCCTCATCTTTACAAGAATGGTCTTTAAAGATATGCCATTGACTGCGATCAATATCAATCATTTATGTTTTTGCAATAACATTGAATCTTCTTTGTTGGCCATATCGAGGATTTATCCTTCATCCTTTTGGTTGGCCAATAGAAAGAATTAGAATTTTTTATCCTTTTTCACAAAAGCTTTTCCCTTTTGGAAGTAATGCTGAAGGTAAACTGAGGTAAATATTTGTGCAATAAAGTTTTTGAGATCAACAAGTAATTGACAATTTGGCAAAATGTTTCTTGAAATCCTTGGTGAAAGAGGGCATTTGAGGTCCGGCTCTACACATCCATGACGAAAATTATCCTTTCCTTTCCCCAAAGGAGAAGACTCAGACTTATCCCTTACCTGAATGGGAAATAAAAATTACTCCTCTCTTCCTTGAAGAGGAGGTGTTTGCAAAATAAACTTTTGAAGAGAAATTGAGCTTTTGTCAAAGCTCCCTGACATTAGGCTTCTCTTATGGAAAGGGGGCTGATAGTAGTGAGGTCGGTAAATTGGATCATGAAGGAACGAGTCCATCACACTCTCCCTGAAAAGAGGGTCCTCCATGACGAAAATGGCCTAGTATGAAAATTGGGGTGGCCACAAGGAAAGCGAGTCTCCGTAGAGTCTCTCCCTATAAAAAGGGTTCCTTGTGTGAAATTGGAAATCGTTTTGCAAATGGTTCACGAAGACGCGAGTCCCTTCAAACTCTCCCTGAAAAAGGGGCTAAGTGAACGAATTGGATAGCATGCGAAAAGAACGAGCTCCCTCGAACTCTCCCTAAAAGGGTCTCTCGCAAGAGAAAATGATTGAAATTTGGATATTGGGCCAATAGGCGGAATGAATACGACCTAGATTGGCGAATGTGACCCGTAGGTCAAAAAATGATTGAGATAGAATTGGTAACCCGAAGGTTTGAAATTGGATGACCTAGCAGTCGAAATTGAGAATTAGTTGACCCAAAGGTCGAAGTTGTGTGACCCGGAGGTCAAAATTGAGAATTAGATGACCTGACAGTCAAAATTGAGAATTTGGTAATTGGAATTGAAAATTGGAAATTGGGTGACCCGGAGGTCAAAATTGAAGAATTGAATGATCCAAAGATTTAAATTGGAAATTGGTGGACAAAAGGTCAAATTTGAGAGATTGACTGACCCTGGGGATCAAAGTGACTTGAATCAACAAAGGAGAATAAAGAGCTCGAGTTAGAGCTCGAATAAAGTAAAGAGATCATGAGTCAGAACCAAGATCAATAAAGGAAAATGAAGAGCTCGGATCAGAGCTCGAATAAAGTAAAGAGATCATGAGTCGAAACCCAGATCAACAAAGCAGAAATAATTTGGAGGAAAACCCGAGTCGAAACTCAGATCAACAAAGAAAAGATAATTTGAGAAAAGACCCGAGTCGGAACTAGAATCTTCAAAGAAAAAATAATTTAAAGGAAAATCAACATGAAAGTTGAAAATGTACTAGTTCGAGCACTGGATTTTAAAAATATACCAGTTTGAATACTGGATTTTAAAATAATATCAGTTCGACCACTGGATTTTGGTTAAGTGCTAATGATTGTCTTTCAATTTTGAATAACAATTAGGAATTGTGATGGGACTGTTTGTTGAAATCCCACTACTGGCCAAATCGATATTAATGCAGTTGAACACAAATGAATGCAAATTGATGCACACGGGTGCACAAGTGTGTAAAATGGGAGATTTGTTTATCCTGCCTGCATACAGAACGAAAATTTAAAAATGCCCCAGTGTAACTGGGAAAAGAAAGTTTGATCCTTATTAAAGGAAATACGAAGATTACAAAGGAAGAATAGATGCTTCAAGTATAGAACTTTTTCAAGTGTCAAGAATTAATGGGATCTGGTAATTCTACCCCATTGGCATTGATGAGCCGATATGAGTTGCGGGGTAATGCTTCTTTGACGACATAGGGACCTTCCCAATTTGGCGACCATTTTCTGCCGGGATGATGCTTGAGATAGGCTGTGGATCGAAGTACTAGATCATTGACTTTGAATCTCCTTTCAATGACAGATTTTGCATATTGTCTGGCTATTCTTTGGCGATAGGATTGAGCATGTTCTGCTGCTTTTAACCTTTTCTCGTCGAGCAAGTCTAGTTGTACCAGTCGTTGCTGCTGGTATTGATCAAGAGGTAATTCTAGGAGCGACGCAAATTTCGAAGCGGGCTTCTGAACATGCAGAGGCAATACTACTTCTGTTTGATAGACCAACTTTGATGGAGTAGCGTTTGTTGGAGTGTGAATGGTGGTCCGGTAGTCCCATAGTGCATCGTGGATCTTCTCTTGTCAGTCACGGCCTGTTTCTACAGTTCGCTCCAAGATACGAATTAAGATCTTGTTGGTAGCTTCTGTCTGACCGTTCCCTTGAGGGTAGTAGGGAGCGGAAAAATGATAATGGATTTTGAACTTTGAGCAGAAGGTCTTCATTCTTTCATTCTTGAAATGACTGCCATTATCTGACATGATATCATGCGGTATGCCGAATCGGCAAAGGATGCTCTTGTGGATAAAAGAGACCATGTGTCGACCTTCTACTGTGCGGAGAGTAATAGCTTCTACCCACTTGGTGAAATATTTTGTTGCGGCAAGGAAGTATTTGTGGCCATTTGAAGCAGGAGTAATGGGACCTACAACATCAAAGGCCCACATAGAGAACGGCCATGGAGAGACAACAGATTGCAAATATGTTGCTGGCGCATGAATAGAGGGTGCATGTATCTGGCATTGAACACACTTTTTTCACAAAATGGCAACAGTCTTGCTGCATAGTTTTCCAATAATAACCCACTCTGATGATCTGCTTGACAAGGGTTTGGTAGCCGACGTGGCCACCACAAATGCCTTTGTGTGCTTCTCGCACGACTTCTTTGGCTTCGTCTTCGTCTAAGCATCTGGAATACTCTGAACTAAATCCACGACGATAAAGAACATTGTCCAAAATGAAATATCGAGTAGACATACGCTGGATTGCTCGCTGCTCTTTCTTTGAGAGTTCTAGAGAAAATTCTCCAGTTTCTATGAAGTTCTTGATGTTGTAATACCAAGGCTTCTTTTTTTGCTCAGCTTGGTTTATTTGTTCCGTCGGAATGAAGGCAGGTTGGTCAAGTCTGCCAATTTCAAAGGAGCGACAAGATTCTCCGTTTTTGAATGCCATAATGGAGCCCAAACTGGCTAGGCTATTGGCCACTTGATTAAAATCTCTCTTGATATGGAAGAGCTGAAATTCTTCAAACTTGCTGACAAGAGCTGAAACGATTTTATGATAAGGAAGTAGCTTTTGATCCTTGACTTGCCATTCGACCTGCACTTGATTGACAACTAGAAGAGAGTCACCGTAGTTATGCACTCTCTTGACATTGAAGTCTAGTAGAATCTTTAGACCTTGAATTAGAGCTTCGTACTTGGCCATGTTGTGGGTGCATTGAAAATCTAACTTGAGAGAAAATGGAATCATCTCTTTCTCAGGAGTGATTAATAAAATCCCAATGCCTATTCCGGCCATGTTCTTAGAACCATCGAAAAATAAATTTCAGATTGGAGATTGTTGAATATTGCATATTTGCTCATCAGGGAAATCATCTTCAGCTTTCACTTCTTCTGCCAAAGGAAAATCTGCCAATTGATCTGCAATTGCTTGACCTTTGATTGATTGCTGGGAGACATATTCTAAGTCATACTGCATTAGTGTGAACACCCCAAAATTTTCAAAATGATTGTAAATATTCTGTTTTTGCCCCTGGCCCCTATTTTCTGAGCAAATTGAGTCATTTTTTTTCGCTCAAAATTCTGGTTTATATCTTCGATTTACTGGAATCAGATCCATTTTTATATATTTAACTCAATTTCGGATCCAGATCTAGTTCAAATTTCAATCTGAGCCCCGTGATCCAAATTTCAAATTAAAATTACAAAAACAGTAAAATTAGTTTCTTTGGATGGCTCGGACAGTCCATCCGACATCTGTTTGGATTCACTGCTCTATATGTCTCGATTCGAGGTTCAAAACTCAAAATTTTTCCCAAATTCTGAACCCAAACCCGTTTTCTGAGAAATCTTCCAAAGAATAACCTTAAATCCTCGGAGAATCCTTCCCTTGTAAATATTTTCAAATTTTATAAAAATATTTCAAAAAAAATCCTCTGTTTTCTCGTAAGTTTAAGGTTTTATTTCAAAAAAAAAAACAATATACATATAGCCTAAAAACCTCTGTTATAAAAAGTTCGTATAGTTAAAACCTTGTTTTTGGAAAGCGTTTTAAGAAAACCCTTATTATGAAAATACCAAAAATTAAGGGGACCATTTTAGAAGGCCTCCATCGCTCTCTCTCTTTCTCGCCCTCTCCTCCTTCTCAAACTTTCGGGGATGGCTCTCCTTCTCTCACCCCTCTGATCATCACCCCCCCCACCAAAGAGATTGACCGCCTATCTTCAATCATGCCTTCATCCTCCCTTCTACCAACCATTGATCTGCAACAACCTCCCTTCTCGAACCATCTCCCATCGCCCTCTCTATCTCGCTCAGAGGCCATCCATCGATCACTCCCTTCATCCTCACCACCGACTTCTAACCACTTTGACCCTTCTCGTTCCTTCTGCCCCTACCTATATAACTAAATGTCGAAGGAACAAAAAGGGAGGCATCCACGATCAGCATAACCATTCATCATTCGCCTCTTCGGTCGATTCTTTATGCTTCTTCCCCTCTTCCGAAGTCCCGGCAAGCAAGGTGAAGCTATCAGACTTTTGTCTGGTTTCCTCTAAGGGAAAATTGACCTCCCCTGTAGCGGCAGATAGAAATCGAGTCTCCCTCCAACATATCCATCCTCTACCCCCTCACCCGACCTCTTCCACTCAATTCTTCCCCTCACGACTGCAAGAAGAAGTCTCCTTCTCCTTCCTTCAGGATCTCTGCAAACCGAGTAAGCTCTTTTCTCCTTTTCCTGATTTTCCTCTTTGTTTTTTCTGTTCTGGGGCCGCCATTGACACACCATTGGTGGCGTCGAGTTGCTTGTGCAATTCTCGACTCATCTCCATGCAACAGCAATATAATAGATTGATTCTGACATCTCCTTTTTTTTATTATCTAATTTTGTTTTCCCTTCCTTCAGTATTAAATTTCGATGGTTCTGCATATTATGATTCCATTTTATACCCTGTTTTTGTTGATTCCCTTTTCCCATTGCAAACATGGTGATTCTCAGTTTCAATTTGATAATTAATCCCTGTGGTGATCATCTATCGGTGGTTGAACCCAGGTTTGCTTGATCATCTGCTGAAATTTTAAATTTCTATTTCCATCTGGGTTGGCGATTGATCTGGATAGCCATAACTTCATTTTTCTCAAATTAGGTCCTGTTTTCCTCTTTGATTTTTTTTTCTGTTTTACTTTAAATATCTGTTGATTTTGTTGGGGCGTTCCCTACTGAGCGACACATTGTACTCTATAGGCCCGAAGATAGTGATAAATGGGCAAGGGTTGCTAGGTCGTCGCCCGAAAGCGACGCGTCACACCGGCACCCGGGTGTGGTGTCAAATAGGCAAGGGTTCCCTCACTTTGTTGGACGGGTGGGGGTAAAGAAGTTAGTCCAAGACCATAACATTAGGTTAGCCACTTGGAACATAGGGTCTTTAACTGGTAAGTTGGTAGAGTTAGTAGATGTTATGTGTAGGAGAAAGATTGATATTTTATGTCTACAAGAGACCAAATGGGTAGGTGAGAAAGCAAAAGTGATAGAATCTTGGGGATATAAGATTTGGTGTACAGAAATAAATAGGAATAGGAATGAGGTAGGGATTGTTATGAGTCGTGAGTTTATAGATAATGTAGTTGAGGTTCGTAGGAAGGATGATAGGATTTTACTTATTAGATTAGTATTAGGTACAAATATTATTAATATTATTAGTGTTTATGCACCTCAAGTAGGTTTAGATGATTCCATTAAGCGTCAATTTTGGGAAGATTTAGATGTAGTACAAGGGATATCTTATGGAGAAAGGCTTTTCATCGGCGGTGAACTTAATGGGCATGTAGGCATTAGTAGGGATGGATTTGAGAGTATCCATGGAGGTTATGGTATAGGAGAAAGAAACAAAAGTGGAGAAAGGATTTTAGATTTTGGTTTGTCCTATGATATGATCTTAGCAAACACTTGGTTTAGGAAGAGGGAGTCTCACCTAGTAACATTTAAAAGTGGGGTTAATACGAGCCAGATAGATTTTTTCCTACTTAGAAAGAGAGATAGAGGTTGTTGCATCGATTGTAAGGTTATACCGGGAGAAAGTGTAGCTATACAACATAGAGTCTTAATTTTAGATCTTAGAATTAGACAATGCCACAAAAGGGATAGACATATGATAGATCTTAGAATTAAGTGGTGGGCACTGAAAGGAGCTAAACAGAGAATGTTTGTAGAGCAGGTAGTTAAGGAAGTTGATTGGTGTCTCGAGGAGGATTCAGAATCAATGTGGAATAAGATAGCGGGTGGCATGAGAAAGGTGGCTAAGGAGGTATTAGGTGAGTCTAAAGGCAGTGCACCGCTAGGTAAGGATACATCGTGGTGGAACGAGGATGTCAAATTAGCTATTAAGGTTAAAAGAGAGTGTTATAGAAATCTAAGTAAGAGTCGTGATAATGAAAATTTGGAGAAGTATATGATAGCAAAGAAAGAAGCTAAAAAAGTAGTTCGGAACGCGAGGGATAAGATATATAAGGAGGTTTATGATAAGTTGGATACCAAAGAGGGTGAGAAGGATATTTATAGGCTCGCAAAGATGAGAGATAGGAAATCGAGGGATCTGGGTATGGTTAGATGTATCAAAGATGAAACGCAAAGGGTTTTAGTCAAAGATGAGGAGATTAAGGAGAGATGAAAAGATTATTTTGATAAGCTATTTAATGAAAGGCATGCTCAGGATCTTGGAGACTTGTCCATTCCTTTTCATGAGATGAATCACGACTTCATGCGCAAGATTCAAAAGAAAGAAATTGCAGAGGCTTTGAAGAAAATGAAATCAAGAAGGGCAGTTGGCCCAGATGGTATACCTATCGAGGCTTGGAAATGCTTGGGAGAGAAAGGTTTAGAATGGTTGACAAATCTTTTAATCAAGATTTGGTGGACAAATAAGATGCCTAATGAGTGGAGAAAGAGTACTTTGGTGCCTCTATATATAAATAAAGGTGATATACAAGATTGCACAAACTATCGTGGTATAAAACTCATGAGTCATACTATGAAACTTTGGGAGAGGGTGATTGAGTCTAGGTTGAGGAAGGTTGTCATGATATCGGAGAATCAATTTGGTTTTATGACTGGAAGATCAACTATGGAAGCTATACATCTTCTTAGACAACTTATTGAGAGAAATAGAGAGAGGAACAAAGATTTGCATATGGTTTTTATTGATTTGGAGAAAGCATACAATAGAGTACCTAGGGACGTTCTCTGGTGGACAATGATGAAGAAAGGTGTTTCTCTTAAGTACATTAGTATAATTAAAGATATGTATGAAGGAGTAGTAACCAATGTCCGCACTTGTGGAGGGGTAACAACCAATTTTCCTATAACGGTTGGGTTACATCAAGGATCTGCTTTAAGCCCTTTCCTATTTGCTTTAGTGATGGATGAGCTTACGAGATAAATTCAAGAAAATGTGTCGTGGTGTATGTTGTTTGTTGATGATATTGTTTTGATTGATGAGTCTAGAGCTGGGGTTAATGCTAAGTTAGAATTATGGAGGCAGACATTGGAAGCAAGAGGTTTTAAGTTGAGTAAGAGTAAGACAGAAT
This sequence comes from Nuphar pumila, assembly GCF_984573655.1. NCBI lineage: Eukaryota > Viridiplantae > Streptophyta > Magnoliopsida > Nymphaeales > Nymphaeaceae > Nuphar > Nuphar pumila. Next base: position 70,062,264 of record NC_143256.1, on the reverse strand, counting down.
ACATGGAATGTCGGTTTAGTAAGCAACGAAGTAGTGATGGGAGTGTAGTGAAGCTTGGTGAGCAAGAAATACCGGTGGATGATTGTTTCAAATATTTGGGATCTATCATTCAAAAGTATGGAGAAATTGATGGAGATGTAAATCATAGGATAAAGGTTGGGTGGATGAAATGGAAAAGTGCAACTGGAGTGTTGTGCGATCGTAGAATGCCATTGCAATTGAAGGGAAAGTTTTATAGGACGACTATTAGGCCCGCTCTACTATATGGTACGGAATGTTGGGCTGCCAAGAGACATCATATTCAAAAAATGAGTGTAGCTGAGATGCGTATGCTGAGATGGATGTGTGGAAATACAATAAAAGATAAGATTCAGAATGAGGAGATACGTAATAAGGTAGGCGTTGCACCCATTGAAAATAAGATTAGAGAGAATCGTTTACGGTGGTTTGGACATATTCGGCGAAGGCCTAATGATGCTCCAGTTAGAAGGATGGAGAAATGGGAAAATATATTAGTTAAAAGAGGTCGGGGTAGGCCTAGGAAGACATGGATGGAGGTGATAGGAAAGGATATGAATGCTTTGAACCTCACCGAGGACATGGCATTGGTTAGAAATGATTGGAGGAGAAGGATTCATGTGGAAGACCCAAAATGATTTTCTTTTTTGGTTCATATCGCCGACCCCAATTGTTTTGGGATGAAGGCGTAGTAGTAGTAGTAGTTGTTGTTGTTACTTTAAATATCTGTTGATATTTGATGTCTTGCTTTGACAACCATCGATGGTATTTCCTTTCCCTTTTCGTTCGTGATGTTTTGCTTGCGTGTTTCATCACACACGGCTGTTCTGAGCCATTATCCACATAGCCATGCATCATATATTCCATTTTTCTTTTTTAATTCTGTAATGTATTTCGTTTAATAGATCTTTTAGCATCAAATTTATAACGTTCCATTCAAATCAATATTACATCTAATGCATTGATCTGATCTTCTTTTGCATTTTTGTTTAAGCATTTTCATTATCTTCTGAGAATATTTCCTTTCTCCTTAGAGATGACCTTTCATGCTTATGCTCATGACATCAATTCTGTGTATTCAGCACAGATTTCACTTATGCATTGCATTCTCTCCACCATTAGCATCTGCGTTTTTTTTTTTGAAACCCTCGTTCACGCACGTTGGTTGAAAACGTGAGTCTCAAATCCAACTTGCTGCAAAGCCAGATGGTGAATTTGTTGTGAACCCAAGATCTGGTTCCATGCTGGTACCAGATTGGGTTTCATCAGAAACAGCCCCTCAGCAGTTTAGGGAATCACTCTCAACTACTAAGTTGAAATCAGGTCAGAATTGCTGAGATCGATCTATCAATTCATGTTACACCATCTTCTGCAAAGTTTCATGTCTGCAATATTATACTTTGTCATGCTCGATTGGAATGGGATTCACAGCAGGTCTCGCTTATGAGGAGTTAAGCCCAATTTGATTTTAGCAAAGCTCTGAATACTCATGTTGCCACCATAATGTGTGATGACTTACCATTGGTCATCCAAGGATTGCCCTGCGTCCAGTTCATTTTGAGGCCTCAACTCAAGCACCCTGCTGGCCTCTGGTTTGGGTTTCGTGCGATTTCCTCCCGTGATCCTGCAATACCTCATGTGTTATCTGAGAACTTTACAGAAGATAGGCTGAGAACTCGGGGTATAAAATACTACTTTGATTGGTAGATCAGCGGCTGGCGTTCAAGTGTTATGAGTTTCCTGTAGGTTCTTGTATTATTCTGGTTGTGATCATTGTTATAAAAAAAAAAAGAAGAAGAATGGGATTAACAGGTCGTTCATGCGGCTACATAAAGACTTAATATCATATTTCTCCTTGTGCTAATTATATACATCTACAGTCATTTTTGCAGGTAATATCTTGGGGAAAACAGGCCCCTAATGTGATTATAGTGATACGAGAGCCAAGTACTCTGTTCCCTTTTATCTTGAGCTAAGGTGCAGAAATGTAAAACATTGATCGTCTAGCTTCCCTGCTGATTGTTCTGCATATGTCCATCTTCCCTTGCTATTTCTATGCAAGATGTGTTCGGTTCCTTAGTTTTAGATGAGCTGAATCGATTTTAGTGTCAGCAACATGCTTCATTAACATGGCATAGTCACGGTAGCATCTATTCTGTTACCCATCCAGCAAGTCAAATATCTGAATTTCATAAAATTTCTTTTGATGGCTACAATGTTATTAGATCAAGTATCATCATCAGCCCATTTGCACACTCACCTGTCAAATGCATTGTTTACTTAATGATTTGATTTCTCAATAACAGTTATAGCACCAGCTGTAGTTTCATCACAACGGCATATTCATTTGCTGAAACTTTTTTTTTTTTTTGGTTATTGTGATTTCAAATTCTCGTTTTCTTCCTATTCCATTATGTCATTTTATGATTCCCTGTCTTTGTTAATAGCGATTCCTAACTGCTTAGTCCTAGTTGTTAATAAGTGTTAATTGTAAGTAGGTTAAAGTAGTTAGTACATTTCACTTAGGTGTATTAATATTAGTTTACTCTAATCTTCAATACTAGTGTTTAACATTAAGTACACTAGTATTGATGTGTGAGTTGATAGACATTGCTCATTTGAATCAGAATTGCAAAGGTCTGTATACATTAAATCCTATAAATCTGACTTGATTCTTTATTTGAATGTAGATTTAACTGTAGATCAGCTTCAAGTTTTGACAAGATTTGTCTCTACTAATTGACACCTTGTATGCCTTTTTTTTTGTATGAAAGCAGGGATGATATAACTCTGTGTGATTGATCATGTGCTAAATAATAAAAATCATAGGCTGAAGCACTGAAGTGAGTGAACCTGTGTTAATGCTGAATGCTAGTTAGCTCTTTACAACGAGTAGATGTAGTGGCAGTCAATATGTGTTAACATTAATCTTTGTCAAGCAGCGTAATATGCATTAGTGGTCTGAATACATTAGTATATTGTGTTAGCATGTTAACAATAAGGGTATGATTAGCAATCGTTGAGTGTGTTAGGCAGGGCATTATGTTTTCTTAATGTGTCCTTATCCAGCCTATGTAGTAACAGTTTCAGCATTTTTGTAGCACATACTAACATCGGTTTTAGCATATATTTGGTCTTTTTGCACTTACCTAGTATGCTTTCACTTATCATAACATTTCATAACATTCTCATCTATTTCCTCATTATATTTTTCGTGGTAGCTTCATTAATGCCTTTTCAAATAATCACGTCTTCATCATCATTACATGTATCCCTCAGTAGGCATAAGCTCCTCTATTAGCTCATGCATGACCTTTAAGCAGTACATGTTCATTTTCTCATTAGCCTATGAATGATATTTAGGTATTACCTGTACATTTTCCTATTAAATCACAAATTGTATTTAGGTGATATAAATGCATTTTCCACTAGTTTATACACTGCATTCAGACACTCCATATATATTTCTAGTTTGGCCTCCTCTTCTATACAGGGCATTTTACATTGTGCTAACCCCATTTTATAGGGATATTTTCAATTTCAGTGATGTAATAAGCTAGATATTAATGAAAACTCTACATTTCCAGTCTTAGATAGAATGAATGAGCATGTAAAATACCCTCTGTTTCATTATTCTCTTTTATTCTGAAATTTCACAAATGGGAGCACGAATGGCACATGCACCATTCTAATAAAAGGTGATTAAATCCTAAGTTGATGATTTGCATCAATGGCCATAGTCAAGGTGTAAACAAAACTTAGGATTTTCATCTTTTATTGAATAACATCGGATCTACACTGGGTCCCTTTTAAAAAATCATCATGTTTTCAAATATTTTCCTCCTTTATTAGAGTTTAATTTAAAATTAACTCAAGATATATATCAATGGCCATAGCCAGGATATATTGAGAGTTAATTTCATTTTAAACTCTATAAAGGCACTAAAATATGTTTTATTCTTTATGCGAATTTAAATATAGATTATTATATAATACACTCAATGATCATAGTCAGGGATGTATTATATCTTCAATCTTATTTCAATTCACTTAAAGGATGAAATATGCGTTTTAAATCTAATTTCAAATTCTTTAAATGCATTCATCATTTAGGATATAATTGCATCATATTTTCAAAATTCTTTTCCAAAATCCAAGTGATCTTGAATATCTTTGCTTCAATTTCCATTCTATCTCATTTCAAAAGTTCAATTTCAAAGTCCAATTTGACTTTGAAATTTCAAATTCATTTTATATTCAAAACTCCAATCAAATTTCAAAGTTTAGTTTAACTTTGAAATTCAAAATTCATCTTCAGAATTCAATTTCAAATTCAATTCACCATCTCAAAATTCAATTTCAAAATTCAATTTAACTTTAAAATTCCTGATTCATCTTCTGATTTCAAAACTCAAGCTTTAGATCAAAGTTCATCCTTCATTCTTCACTGAGTCTTGATTCTCAATTTAAAAAAAATCAAAAGTTTTGAGATTGATTATGAATCTCAAAGATTGATTTTTCTTAAGTTTAAAACCTACTTGTAAATTCAATTTGGGTTTTCAAAAAACCCAAATCCATCTTCAAAAGTCCCATTTGGACTTTCAAAATCCAATTCTAGGTTTAGAACCCAATTCCATCAAGGATTTCAGATTTCGGATCCAACTCCGTCTTGGATCTCAGACTTCGAATCCAATTCCATTTAGGATTTCAGATTTCGAATCCAACTCAATCTTAGACTTCGGATCCAAATTCCATTTAGGATTCTAGATTTGAAATCCAACTCAATCTTGGATCTCAGACTTCGGATCCAATTCAATCTAGGATTCCAGATTCCGAATTCAGTTCCATCTTGGATACTAGACTTCAGATTAAAATTTCATTCTAGATTTTCAAATCTAATTTTATTTCCAATTCTCAATTTTGAAAGCCTATTTCAAATCTATTTCTCAAGTCTAAATTCAAATTCAATTCCTGTTTAGATATTGAATTCAAAATCGATTCTTGAAAATCAATCCCAATTCAAAGTCCATTATGACTTTGAAAAATCATTCTTATTTCAAAAATTCCAATTCTAAAATCCTTTTCTTTTCATCTGCAGACTTATCTTTCTAAATCCTGATCATTCCAAGACTTAAAAATTCAAGTCTCTTCTTCCAGATCTATTTCAAATTCTGAGTTGGATTCAAAATCTAAAATTAAATTCAATCCTTTGAATCATTCCTTCACTCCATTATCAAGTTCATCTCAGAAATACTTGGAAATTTCTAAATCATTTTTCTCAAAAGAGCATACATCCTTGGATTGCACAAGCATGACTCTTTGTGCATTTTAGACTTATGATAAATTCTTAGATGATATTTTAGCAAAGCAAAAAGGCATAAATTCGATCCTTGGTTCGATTACCCCTGGTAAAGGCACTGTGATCATTGCAAATTTTTTCCTCTCTGGTGGTTTCCCTCTCTTCCTTCTCTTTTCCTTTTCTAACTTCTATTTTCCTCCTTTTTGAAGGGAGTAAAATAAAAGAAAGAAAAAGAAAGAGAGAAGAGGAGCTCTTTTGCGCGGTCTCATTTGACCTTGATTTGAAAAATATTTAGAAATTTAACTCGCCTCCGTTTTGAAAATATTGTGGGAAAAATGGAGAGACGGGATTCGCTCGTCGGTACGAGGTTCGACCGTTCCTGGCGCCTTTACCAGGGGTAATCAAACCAAGGATCGAATCTATGCCTTTTGCTTTGCCTAAATATAATCTAAGAATTTATTCTAACTCTAAATGCACAAAGAATCATACTTGTGCAATGCAAGGATGTATGCTCTTTTGAAAAGAATATTTTTTGAAAATTTCTAAGTATTCTGAGATGAACTTAGTAATGGAGTGAAGAAATGGTTGGAAACTAACTTAGAACTTGAGATAGATCAGAGAATTTCTAAGTCTTTGAAGTAATTTAGAGTTGGAAGAATAAATCTTGATTTTGGAAAGAGAATGATTTAAAGCTGAGATAAAAGGGAAAGAAAGGAAATTTTCAAAGTTTAGAAGATGGACTTTGAACTTAGATTTAGAAGAAGAGATAAAATTGACAATTGAATTTAAGATTTGAAATCAGGATGGATTTGAGAAATCCAAATAGAAATGGATTTAGGAAGTTCAGATGAGGTCTGAAAGTTGATTTTGGATTTGAAATCTGAAAATGAAATGGAATTGGATTTGAAAGTTGGATTTAAAATATGAAATCTGAGATCCGATATAGAATTGGGTTCTGGATCCTAAGATGGATTTTGGATCTAAAGTCTGAGATCCAAAGTGTGATTAAGTTCTGGACCCTAAAATGGATTTGGATCTGAAGTCTAAGATCCAAAGTAGATTTTGGATTCTAGATCCTAAAGTGGAATTGGATCTGAAGTCTGAGATCCAAGGTGAAATTTGGATTCTGGATCCTAAAGGAAATTTTGGATCTGAAGTCTGAGATCCAAGATGGAAGTTGAGTTATGAATCCTAAAATGGAATTGGATCTGAAATCTGAGATCCAAAAGTGGAATTGGATTCTGGATCCTAAAATGGGATTGGATCTGAAGTCTAAGATCCAAAGTGAAATTTGGATTCTGGATCCTAAAGGGGAATTGGATCTGAAGTCTGAGATCCAATTTGAGTGTTAAATCCTGAATCCTAAAATGGATTTGGAGTTGTTAAATTCAGAAGATGAATCAAGAACTTCTAAATTTGAATTGAACTTTAAAAAAATGAAATTTAGAATTTGAATCTTGAATATACAAATGAATTTCAAAGTCAAATTAGACCTTGAATTTTGAAGTTTGAATTTGGAATTTAGAAGATGAATCAAGAATCTCAAAGTTAAATTGAACTTTGATTTTGATTGGAGTTTTGAATATAAAATGAATTTAGAATTTCAAAGTCAAATTGAACTTTGAAATCTGATTTGAATTTGAATATAAAAATGACTTTGAAATCTCAAAGTTAAATTGAACTCTGAGATTGAAAATGAAATTGAATTTGAAAATGAAAGGATGAATTTGATTTTATAAAAATTGAAGATAGATTGAGGAAGATATTTACATCACTTGGAGTTTTTGAAAAAGGAATTTTGAAAATATGATGCAGTTCTATCCTAAATGATGAATGAATTTAAAGAATTTGAAATTGGATTTTGAAAAGCTATTCCATTCTTTAAATGAATTAAAATAAGATTGAAGATATAATACATCCTTGACTATGGTCATTGAATGTATTATATAATAATCTATATTTAGATTCAAGAGAAGAATGAAATACATTTGGTGCTTTTATAGAATTTAAAATGAAATGAACTCTCAATATACTCTGACTATGGCCATTGGTATATGTCTTGAGTTAATTTTAAGTTAAATTCTGATAAAAGAAGAAAATATTTAAGAAAAATATGATGAGTTCTGAGAATGGATCCAGTGTGGACCCAATGTTATTTCATAAAAGATAAAAATCCTAAGTCTTGTTTACATCCCGACTATGGCCGTTGATGTAAATCATTAACTTAGGATTAATTTATCTCTTACAAAATGGTGCACGTGCCATTCGTGTAGCCATTTGTGAGAATTTGAGAAATAAAGGCAGAAATGCATGAAAATAAACAATTTATGATATTTACAATGCTCATTCATTCTATCTAAAACGAGAAATGTAAATTCTCATTAAGATCTAGCTATTACAATATACGAAATTGAATTTATAACTCCAAATAATAATCTTTTCTACATATCCCCTATAAAATAATACAGTTAGTATGAAAGCAAAAGGGAATTGCATATTTAAACTATACCAAATGTGAGGTGTCCATATGTCAGGATATTTATGATTTTAAGATGTAAGAAGTGATATGGACATATCTCCATGCAGATACACACATACCTACCTACCAACACATATGTATATGGGTATATATATATATATGTATGTATATATATGCGTATATATATATATGTATGTATATATATACCTATATATAAACCACATATGACCAACGTGCAACATAGGTGGATGAGAACAATGCTAGAGTCTACAAGCCTTGAATAAGTGGATAAATGTAGAAATTTATCATGATAAAGGAGTTGTAAGTGCTAAACATGGTGAAGTGGCAACCATCTAAGTAGAGGTGAGTGTTAGCAGAAGAAGAGGTGAGTGTTAGCAGAAGAAGAGGTGATCATGAGCTGTACCCTAAGTTCATGGGTACTGCTGTGCTCCTGTGAAAAATTTACAACATGGTAAGGGTTGTGCTAGGCATTTGCACATGGGGAGTGTCATGGCCATTGCTGAAGGTATAGGGAAAGCTACAACAGTGTTAGATACTGCTGTAAGTGTGTGGAAGATGGAGTGAAGGTGCTGAGATATGGGTACATAAGTAAATGTGTGTGGCATATAGGGCTATATGGCTGGGATATGTAAAGTGGTGTTGTGCAAAAGGTAGTTGCGATACTGTGTTGGTGCGAAGAGGGTGGTGAATGACAATGACCGAAGAAGAAAGGTATGACTTGCAGCAGGTAGCAGATGGAACAGAGGGTATTAGTGATGCTAGTGAATGAGTGCACAACAGGAAAAAGTACTATCAACAAGTATGCTATACAGTGGTGAGGTGTGTGGGAGTGTAAGTGTAGCAGGTGTGCAAATGAGGATGATACAGGTAGTTGCGGGAAGTGTATGATGATGAAGGTGTTCGTAGCTGGATATGAGCTGATGGTAGGCTGCAGGGAGATAGAACAACAGGGCAACAGGTTACAACCCTTCTCTGTCTGCCAACTTCTTATTGTTTTTTAGAGTGTTTCTTCTTCTTTCCCAGGATTCTTTTGCAATCTTTAGCCCGGCTTCTGCTTCCTCTATCCCTTCCTTTAATGCAGCTGCAGAAGCAGCAGTAGCTGAACTCGCATCAACCTCAACATCCAAGCAGAGTGGTGAACTCTGTTTTGAAACCTCTTCAACTAATTGAATTTCTGGAGCAATCATTGTATGATGTTGTCCACTGCTGGACACCATGTTATGTAGATTACCATTCTCATGAAAATCTTTCATTCTTGAAGCCAGCCTCTTCTTAGAATGACCATTTTTGATGACTGATTTTGGAGGTGGTTTTGAAGGTGGTAGTATGGATGCATAACATATATGTACAGTCCATATAACAGGTGAAGTGTGATTACAATAGGTGAATGATGCAAAAAGTGTTGGGTGTAATATGAAAGATGCAATGATATATGGGTGCTGCCACAGGTGCCATAGCGTGGATGTGCAGGGGATGGTATAAGCCTAGCATAATAGATTGACGAAATAAAAATCAACCACTTAAGTACAGCCAAACAGATCTATGTGCTCAATGATATAGTCGCCTCACATACAACCCTCATATTATAATCCTTCTCAATATCATTTATTGAGCTAGCTTTGAGTAACATAAAACCCCACTTCATCACTTTCTTCCGTAGCCTCCATCTTTAGGACAATCATCAATAAGAATAGAATTTACTTGCCCTTGTGATAGAACATTCACAGATGTCCTTTCACAACAATGGCTTGAGGTTTTACAGGTAAATTGCTTAACACAATAAGGTATTTTCCACTTAAAAGATGTAAGTACAGGGACAAGTAGGAGCTTATAGCTTCTAACTGGCTCCTAGGCCGGATGTGATAGATCTTTGCGTGGTAATGAGCTGCTGTCAGATCGAGTTGCGAGATTTTAACCATCATCTCAGCAAACACTTCTGAGTGAGATGTTGTGCTTTCATGTAGGTGTTGTAAAAAAAAGAAAAAGAAAACACACAATTTACAGTAAAAGAGAGAAAGAAAAAAAAAATGAATATTGTGTGTTGTGGAAGGCAGGGAAATGGTGTATATGATTAACACAATTTATGAGAGATGACATACTGTGGATGAAATATAAGCACCTTTTAAGATGAAATATTAAAAAAAAAAACTCCTGGAACAAACCACATACTCACGCTGAAGATGAGAAATGACAGGTAAATCATGGATCTAGGCTATACAGGGAATGAAAATCTATATACGTTCAAATGAAATCTACAAAGGAGAGCACACAAATGTATTGTAACGAGTCTTAGAGAATAAAGCATATGTGTGCTGTAACAAAATACGAGTGAAAATATGCCTATACCTGCTATAATGGACCATAGAGAGAGAAAACAAATGCTTATACCATGGCAATGGTATGCGCCTATACTGTAACAAGCTTTTGGAAATAAATTTTCCTAAGTATAAACCTACACTATAATAAAGATACAGGAAAACAAGAGCATAAGTTTATACTATGATGAAGCATAAACCTATACCGTAATGGACTCTATGACAAAAAAAAGGGGAATATATATATATATATATATATATATATATATATATATATATACCAAACCAAATGCAAGTAAAAAAAATGGTTCTATGGATGACTGAGCAACGAGTGTGGTTATAAATCAAAGTAGAGCTCCCTCTTTAGCATGGGAAATCCAGTCGTAGGACGACTCTTAGAGTAAATCAGGGGAATTCCAGCCGTTGTGAGTGAAATTTTTCCAATCAGATTGGGTAAAGCGTTCCCCAACAACTCTGATTTAGTTTCAGATCAACCTCTTGTGAAGGATAAAAGCTATGCCGAATACCAACCGACACAGAGACATTTGTTCAGCAACTCCAGACCAGATGATGGGTCTCATAGCAGCTCTGATCTGGATTCCAGATCACCAACTGCTGTAATGGAATGTCGATATTGACTTTCACCGTGAATATAAGGGCGATCTTCATAGAAGATGAACTCACGATGAAATCCACTATAGAACAGATGAATTTCACCGTGAATTAGGTCCAGGCAAAATGGAATTAGGTTGATGGCTGAGGGATGCCAATCAAAATGGATGGAATCGAACGATGTAGCTCAACGAATGATAAAAAAAAAACAAAAAACAAAATAAATAAGTGAATAAGTAAATCAAACTGGAAAAGACATTAGATATGGTGAAAATAGTAATAAAACGGATAAAATAAAATGTGATTAAGTGATTGATCGAATGCAAACTCTTTTAACAATGTAGAAAACCCAAGAAAATGTGACCCTGCAAAAGGCCAGATTCCTGTAGCAATATGCCAATTGGTCTCGCTACAAACGAACCAATGAGGCATATGGTGCTTATGTGAAATAGAGGAAGAAGATGCTTAAAACACAAATCAACAGAAAACAATCAGAGAGATGGTTAATAGGAACCTACCTTGCTTGCAAGAATTCTGAGAGAAGGAGCCGGGGCATTTTTAGTGACTCAGAGGGGAAGAAATCGACGAGAGAGAAAGCAAGATCCGTGAAAAAGAAATGTTGAAGTGAGGGAAATGTATTGAAGCCCTTCCTTCAGAAGAAAAATGATCGAGAGGTGAAGAATGGATCATAATGGAAAATATGAGAGGGTGAAGAAGCGATCCCCTCTCCCTCCTGCGTGCTCTCCTTTTAAAGAGCAAAGGGAGGTTTCGAGAGAGGGGTTGTTGGTTGAAGATGAGGGGTTGAGGGAGAAGAAGTTTGTTTGAAGATGAAGGGTCGGACTGAGGGGGGAAGTGTGCGGGAAAGAGGTCGTTGCCTCTTTTCCAAATTTCCAAAATAAGGCCCCCTTGAAAGAACTTTTGTAAAAAAAAAAAAATAGTCAAAAAGGAGGTTTTTGGCAAAAATTCCATTTTCAAGTTTTAAAACCATTTGCTTTCCTCAATTTTTTTTTATTTTTGTATCATTTTTCCATTTTTTGTATTTTTGTAATAGAAAAACTAAGATTTTATGAAAACAAAGTTTAAACACTAAATTTTTGTATTTTTCTGAGAAATATTTAAAAAAATGTTTTCCCGAGAATTTCAGGCCATTTTGGGGAAATTTCTTCAGAAGAAGGGGTTTGGACCCAAGTTTTGAGAAAATGTTCAAGTTTTGACACTCGAATCGAGAAATACAATGTGATGGATCCAAACAGATGTCGGATGGACTGTCCGAGCTATTTGAAAACTATTTTTGGTATTTTCTTAAAAATTGGACAATGAGACTCAAGTTTGGATCAGGATGATGGGTCCGGATCCGAAACCAAGTCAGATATATAAAATGAAATTAATTTCAGTAAAACTTGAGAAAGGTATTGGAATTTAGATTTAAAAGAGACTCAATTGCTCAGAAAATGATATCAGGGGTAAAAGGGGAATATTTAAAAGATTTTGAAAAAATTGGGGTGTTCACAGATGCCCCTCTTTGCTACTAAGCCGGTTGAAAGCCGAGCTTAGTGGCAAAGATAATACTCCAAATTTTGAAAGAAATGCCCCAGTCAACAGATCTGAACTGGGTGTGGAAGAATTATGGCTTTTCAGGCTTAAAGTCTTGTCTTGAATGGCTTGGGGGAGACGAAATCCTCGAAAATGATATGACTGAATAGATAAAAATGAGAAAATCGTGATGGGACTTTGGGTAAAGATCACTGAATGATGAAAGATAAGAATTTGGGTCAAGTCTCATGGGTGAGACAAGATCAACTCTTGGAATGACTCAGGTTTAGCCCTTAACCTGGTGTAAACACCCCAAATTTTCCACATCTCATTCTCAAACAATCCTCCTCAGGCAATGCCAACCCTGTCAGGTCAGTGTAGGAGTCAAACCCCGAGTCAGTTTTAGAAAATCACCATTTTACCCATTTTTATTAGGAAAATTACCATTTTACCCCTAGGTCATCCCGGACCCCAGTCAGTCGGAGTCAACCAAGCTCATTGGTCAGTTCAAGACAATTAGAATATCAGTCATCTCAAGCTCATCTGAGCTCACAATGAACAGACCATTTTCATTTCTGACCATTCCTGCCAAAATGGGATCATTTCTTCAAAAATGAGCTCATTTCTCACTTGAATCCAAGCCAATTGTCTCTAAGTCAGTCATGTTCCCCAGAGTCTAACTTGAGCTCACCAGGAGTTCAAGTGCTCCAGTTTCAGTTCAAAACCATTTCCAAGTGTCCAGTAGCCCATTCTACAGATTCACGCCTCTCTCTCTCTCTCTCTCTCTCTCTCTCTCTCTCTCTCTCTCTCTCCCCCTTTTGGCTGCAGCTCTCCTTGGCTGCAACTCCCAGCCATTGAAGCCTCTTCCAAAGGCTCCCACAGCAGCCATTGCAGCCGATCACCATCACAGCCACCTCTTCCAAAGGCTCCCACAGCAGCCATTGCAGCCGATCTCCAGCACCACCTCTTCCAAGCCTTCACCCACTGCAACCACTAGCTTCAACAAGGCATCTCCAACCAAGCTTTCTTAGGAGCAGCACCCTTAGTCTTCAACCACCATCTAGTGGCTACAGCCACCTCCATGTAGCTGACACCCACTTGCAGCTACAGCAACCGCTCCTCCATCGGTGACCAAGGCTGTCTCCAGCGATTTCCCTTGGCAGTAGCCTCCCCACCGGTGCAACCAACTGCAGCAGGCGTCACCTGCAGCCTCCAACCCCTCTAGTACAGCCACTGCATCCTTCAAGATCTCCAGCAAAAGGAAGCAGTTGCCTGCTTCAGCCCATCTCCTTCAACACCTTCAGCAACAAGCCCTCCTCTCCGATCAAGGTGACAGCCACAACAACAAATCTCTACCTGCTTCAACAGTCCAGCATCTCCACCAAGGTAGCCCTCCTCTCCGATCAAAGTGACAGCCACAGCAACAAGTCTCCTTCAAGGTAAAGTAAGAAATAAAAAAAAAAAGAGCAAAAAGAAAAACTCTGTCTCAAGGTGCAATGAAAATTTTTCATATGATGTTTACATAGATCTAACACGAATACAGTTTAAAACTGGATTCACGAGTTTCTTTATGAGGATTGAATGATGTGAAACGGTAGTCGCCCATGTCAACGGTATGCATGTAAGATGATCCATTCGGAAGATGAATCGGATCTCTTATGTCAAAAGCCAACAACAATCAATTTCATATCCCTTTTTTTTTATTTTTTAATATTTTATGTTATTTTAATCATCATTTTAGTGAAAATCATATGCCTTAGGCGTTTAGCTTAATTAGTTATTGTTTTTTCTTTTTTTTCTTTTATTAGTTTCATTAATACATGTCTATTGCTTTATCATTTTTTTTTTAATTCATGTATAGAGTCTAGTTGTTATCTCATGTATGAATCTTCGTTGATAAATCCTAAAAATTTTGTATTAGACATTCTTGCGTGTTATTGATATCCTGCAAAAATTCTAGATTGGTTTCAGGTCAGAAATTTCATTTCAAAAGTCAAGAACCGAATTAAGTTTTGAATTCTCCAAAAATTTCAATCTCTGATTTAGCAGAAAATAACCTTCAGATTCATCCTTGTGGAGCATTCGGATTTTTCCCTAAAAATCACAGTGGATTCATGATTGAATCTACTAATGATCTGGAAATTTTTAAGTTTTTCCAAGCAGTTTTGGTCTTTGTAAAAAATCAGATTTCTCAGACCTCTGGGAAAATATTGTTTTTCTTTTGTCAGGGTATAGACAGACCTTAATGCACTGAGTCCATCCAATCTGTAACCCGTCTGCAAAAACTTTCAACATGAAAGTTGTTTATAACATGATTTACTGTCATTTACTAAAATTTGGGAATTTTTGGATCTATTTCATTATTTTTCCCGGATTTTCTCTTTCTGTCTAACAGATTCCAATGTCCAGAAATTCCAGAGATTTAGGTCTCTGATAACAGCATGCCTTTTTCCAAACCGTAACCCAAATCCCAATTCTATAAAAATAGGAAATCTTACTCTATTTATCAGGGACATTTTCCCACAATTTAAGACTTTTTCCCATCTGTCTACTATTTTTCCCATGTTTTCTACCGAAACCTGTATGTTTCCTCTAAATCCTTGAGTCGCCGGATTCCGATCTGACTTGCCGGAGTGGTACAGCTCCGACCATAGGTCAAAACCAGAAAGTGTTAAAGGAAAAAATCCTTGTCTTACTGTCCTCTGTCACCCCATAAAATTTGGGAAATTTTTATGGAAATTTGATATCCTAAATTCACTTTAGAATCAACATTTTAGGCAAAAATCACAAAATTTGGGGTTTTTATTTGAATTTCCATATTTAAAAATACAAAAAAAATAGATTTTCGAGCTCCATTATGTTTCTAGGGTTATTTTAGGTGTCCATGCCAAATTTGGTTTAATTACAAGTTCATTTGCTTCTTGTGTTAGTTTATCTTTAAATTCAGAAGCGAAAATCAGGTTAAATTTGATATTTATGATATTTTCGCCATTTTAGGGTTTTTATCATGTACATGAGCATATAGAATTATTTTAGGGTTAATTTCAATGTCATTTTCATTTCACATTTTTCATTTTTGCAAAATTTATTTTAGAAAACCCTGGTTTCAAGGCCATAGTCTTGTTATCGAGGGTATTTTGGTCATTTTGACCTAAATTTCGAAATTTCAATTTCTAATTATCCAAAATTTCATGCATATCATCATATTTTATCATATTATGTTTGATTTATTTCATTTGATTTTCAAAATTCCAAAATTTATAAAAATTCTTTCAGAAAACCCTGATTTCAAGGTCATCAGGGGTATTTTGGTCATTTTGACCCCAATTTCGAATTTTCAAGTTTATTTTCAAAATTTATTCATTATTTATTATGTTTATATCAAAGGGGGTATGATTTGGGGTTTATATCTGAATAATATCTGATAATTTCCCATATTTTCGGATAAATTCAGAAAAACCTACATTTTTGTGCTAACCTAGTTTTCTAGTTTTGCAGGAACATTCAAGAAGAAGACTTAGCTTTATTTTTTTTTTTATTTCAATTCAATGTAACCTCAAATGTAATAATTTGGAATAAGAGTTACTTTTCTGCTTAGAATAGGGCTGCATTGCATATAGTTTAATTTATGCAAATTTCAATATGTGATGTATCATTCATGCACATTATTTCAAATTCACTATGGTTTACACGAATGGCACGTGCACAAGCTCTTATGGAGTTTATAAACTCGGTGAGATTCGTATTTATGGCCATAGTCAGAATACGAAGAAAACCAAGATTTATGATCTTCGTATTAGTCACATTCAGCCTACACACTTAGGCTAACTTAAAAAATGCACTTCATTTCTCAAAGTTTCAAAAGGATTTCCCAATTCCTCAATTGAAATTTCCTTTTCAAATTCATATTCATTCATTCATATTATTCAAATTGCATTATTCTCAAATTCATTTTCCAATTTCAATTTCAAAAAAAAAAAATTTAGTTTTCTCAAGAGTTTCCAAGTCTTTCTCAGGATCTGATTTTCTCAAAATCCTAAGTTTTTCAAATGACATTTCAAAGCATTTCCCAAGTTCAAACCAAGATTTTCCAATGTTTTAAAATTCTCAAATTTCAAAGTCTCAAGTTTTCAAAAAGATCGATTTTCTCATGATTTCCCATTTTCCTGAGAACTCAGTTTCCTGAGAATCCATTTTTCATGTCAAAAGTCATTTTCTAATGAATTTCTTGATTTTCTCAGAATTCTCAAATCTATTTTCTCAGAAAAGCAATTCCAAATTTCAAAATCGATTTTCTAAAGTTCAAATTTTCCTGAGAAATCACTTTCCAATGCAAATTTCTGATTTCCAATAAAATTCAATGATTTTCCCAGGAATTCCATTTTCAAGCATTTTCCAGTCCTTGTCTAAATGCATTTCAACTTTCCAAAGCAAACATCATATTTTCTCAAACTTGCATTTTTCAAAATTTCATAGCACAAGCCTAATTCTTTGTGCATTCTAGGAAAAATAGAGCATAATTTAGATATTTGAGTCAAGTTAAAGCACATAATTGGTCCTTGGTTCAATTACCCCTGGTAAAGGTGCCAGGAACGGTTGAACCTCGTACCGACAGGCGGATCCCATTCCATGGAATTTTCCCGCAAATTTTCAAAACGGAGGTGAGTAAATTTTCAAAACAATTTTCAAAACTTTGGTCGAGTTTGAATCGCAAAATTCCTTTCTTTCTCGCAAGGGAGGGGAAAAATTTTGCGATGATAACAGGTTTGGCGACCGTGATGGGACCTGTCTTTGTCTGATCAATTTTGTGCTTTGACTTAGTTCAATTATCAAAATCATGCTCTACAAAATGTCAGCTTTATTTTCTGATATCATGTGAACCTAGGAGCTTAGATTTGAACCCAGCTGACATGGATTGCATGTAGACTAGGCATGGTTTGGTAGGACCATATTGAGGAGAATTATGCATGCTCACTTAGACTTAGGTCTGAAATACAACACTCCTCAATCTAGGACTTGTATGAAAACAATGTTTGCTTCTTCAAAAAATTTCAAAATTCTATCTCTTTAGGACTTAGAGCCCTTTGTTTGCCTGCATGTGATCATATTTCAAAAACCACCCCACCTATGTCTACCCGGTCTTCACGTTGCTAGGCTCTCTTCCAAAACCATAGTTCGGGACAGAGCCTCACAACTGGGCCACTTATTTGGGCTAACGCCCCCCTGCCACGTACCAAGGGCCATAGTCCAACGTATATCGGCAGGCGCTCAAGGATGTTGGGAAAACACAAGCCTAGAACCGGAGATGAATTTTTATGCCACGTACATCGAGCCTCGGTTCGAGTATATTGGCATAGCATGATTGAACACAGTTGATCTGAGCCTAGAGTCAGGATTAGGGTCCTAAAGCTCTTTCAAAATCAATGCATTTAAAGTCAGCTTCTTAGGGATTGTTGTATGTGCATAATTGTTTGTGAATGTATGATATTCATTTTCGTCTTATTTTCTCATATTTTTCCCAATTTTTCCAAAATACCGAACAATTTTCCAAAATACCTCATTTTCCATCTTTTGTGAAATATCTCCTTTTTCTAAAAAAAAACCCTGGACGATTTTTCTAAATTATCCACCTTTTCCTTCAAAACTCCAGGAGATTTTCCATTCTTTCGTTCCTCTGGACTTCGAATTTCCAGCTTTCATTTTATCCTGCCTGCAATTTTCAAAATTCTTGTATTTTTTCCAAAGTCTAATTCCAGTCTTCTTGTCTTTCAGTCCAATGGCATCTAGTCAGCTCGATTCTGTTTTTCCTGAGGGTCATATCTCCTACGAGGTGCGACAAAGTCTTCTTGAGCATCGATCTCTTAGCACCGGACCCTTCTTCCCCCGGTGGTACTATGTCTGGTTCAAAAACTTCTCTCGTATGTTTCCGGACCACTTGAGCGATTGCGGGTTGGAATTGGCATCTGCGGTGGGAAAGTTGACAATCAACGGCAATCTGATTCATGCACTGGCAGAGCGGTGGAATCCACGCACTTGCACGTTCTGGTTCCCGTGGGGCGAGATGACACTACTGATGGATGAATTTTCAGAGATTATGGGACTGCCTGAGCCAGCCGGTCAGCCTGAAGATCCGTTAGAGCAGCAGTTTTTGATCAATGTCAAGGGTCTGGACCCTAAAGATGTTGTGGCTCACATGACAGGGCGTAAGTCTTGGCCACTGATTGAAGAAAATGGGAATGAGTACGTGAGCCCAATCGAGATCTACCGGCAGTATGGAGAATTCGCAGAAGTCAGCTCGTTGTCCAGGACAGCTCAAGAGAGAATTCAACATGCGATGGTTTTGTGTACTGTGGGACTTGCTTTCTTTCCAGATGGACAGAATTATGTGGATGTCAGAATAGTGCAGTTTTTGAGAAGATGGGGAAGTCGACAGACCAGCCATCTCTTGATAGCCATGGCCGCGCTTGCTTTTCTATACAGAGGACTGACCCGCTTCACACTTGGAGAGTCCATCCTAGTCGAGGGATGTACCTATGCTCTTCAGTCTTGGTTCCTTAAGCATGTGCTGACCAGAGCTAGTTCGTTCAGATACAACGGCAAGGAACTTCTTCCAGTTGCGCGCTACCGATTCATGATCGATTATCTGCAGGAAGAAGAAGAGGTGTGAGACTATTTTGATCAAGAATTATTGTCTCTCAGATACACCTATGCATATGACAAGAGATTCAAGTTGCTTGGTCCATTCTTCTGCGCCTACTATCATCCAGAGCGGTATGTTCAACCGTTTTCGCAGAGGCAGAAGTGCATAGAAATGCAACTACTATCAGGGGTTATGCCAGAGTTCAACCTTGCATCAGCGTAGTGGTCTGGAATATACCATTCTGCCAGATATGACTGTGATTCTTTCATCATTCTCACTCTTTTTCCTGGTCCTCGTGTCTCTGTTGATCATTAAGAGTGGTGGCAGACTGTCTATATGCTCCCTCTTTCCCAAGTCCACTATTGATGCAATCATATTTTTTCTTCAATAAAAAAAAAAAATCCTTCAATTTTCATTCTATCATGGTTTGACGACCTCGCCTAGGTGACAAGGCATATTTGCAGTTGTTCGTTCTCCTTGCAAAGAATGACAACATAATTGTCGTGACTCCAGCGGCGACCCAATCCCTAGTAATGGGATGTTCTTTTAATTATCTACCAAATTCTCATCAAATATTCTTCTTATATTCATTTCTATCCTAAATCTTCATCATCGAAATTTAATCATCTATCTCATTCTGTAGAGAGCATCAGTATTCCCAAGTGGTTCAGATCAGATCAAGCAAGAAGACACCACTGTGTCAGTGCATCAGTGATTTTAGAAGCAGGCAAGAAGAAATGGATTCTCCAAGATCTGCCAGAAGACAGAGTATGAATGATAGGGATGACATTGATCAGGCTACATATCAGATGTTCAAGAAAATGATGATTAGGATGATGTCTGAGCAGGCTGAAGACAGTCTCAGAAAGGCTCCCATCAAGGAGAAGACATTTGTCTCATTCTCTTAGAATATCACTGGCAAGAGCAACAAGTGATTCGGCGCGTGTCTGCTCGATATTTTATTCTCGTCGATGTCCTCTATTATCGTGGATTCAGTTCTGAATATTCCAGATGCCTAGACGAAGTTGAAGCCAAAGAAGTCGTGCAGAAGGTACACGAAGGCATTTGCGGTGGTCACGTCGGCTACCAAACTCTTATCAAGCAAATCATCTAGGCGGGATATTATTGGAAGACTATGCTACGAGATTGCTACCATTTTGTGAAGAAGTGTGCTCTATGCTAGATGCACGTACTTTCCGTTCATGCGCCAGCAACATATTTGCAATTTGTTATCTCTCCATGACCATTTTCTATGTGGGCCTTTGATGTTGTGGGCCCCAACACTCCTTCTGCTTCAAACAGCTACAAATATTTTCTTGCCGCAATAGAATATTTTACTAAATGGGTCAAAGCTATCACTTTGCGTACAGTAGAAGGTCGACACGTGGTCTCATTCATCCACAAGAATATCCTTTGTCGTTTCGGTGTACCGCACGATATCGTGTCAAACAATGGTAGTCATTTCAAGAATGAGAGAATGAGGACATTTGGCTCGAAGTTCAGAATTCATCATCATTTCTCCGCTCCCTATTATCCTCAAGGGAATGGTCAGGCATATGCCGCCAATAAAATTTTGATTAGAATCCTGGAGCGAACTTTGGAAACAGACCATGACTGGCATGAGAAGATTCATGATGCGTTGTGGGCGTACAAAACCACCATTCAAACTCCAACTAATGCTACTCCGTCAGAACTTGTCTACGGAATTGAAGTAGTACTGCCTCTACATGTTCAGAAACTTGCCTTGAAGTTCGCATCACTGCTGGAGTTATCGCTTGATCAATATCAGCAGCAGCGACTGGTACAACTTGATTTGCTTAATGAAAGAAGGCTCCGAGCAGCAGAGCACGCTCAAATCATATCGTCAGAGGATAGCCAGACAATATGCAAAATTTGTCATTCAAAGGAAATCTTGAGTCAATGATCTAGTGCTCAGATCAACGGCCTATCTCAAGCACCGTCTGGGTGACAAATGGTCGCCGAATTGGGAAGGTCCCTATGTTGTCAAAG
The DNA here is from genome assembly GCF_984573655.1 of Nuphar pumila. NCBI lineage: Eukaryota > Viridiplantae > Streptophyta > Magnoliopsida > Nymphaeales > Nymphaeaceae > Nuphar > Nuphar pumila. The sequence goes on along the minus strand of NC_143256.1, from coordinate 70,041,337 downwards.
AGGCATTACATCATAACTCATATCGGCTCATCAATGCCGACGGAGTGGAATTATCAGGCCCCATAAATGCTCAATATTTAAAAATTTCCTATACTTAAATCCTCTATTCCATCCTTTGTAATTCCTCAATATACTTTCTTCAACAATGGTCAAATTCTTCTTTCCCAGTTACACTGGGGCATTATTTTGAAAATTGTTTTCAAAACATCTTGTATGCAGGCAGGATCAAACAAAACTTTCATTTTGCATGCATGTGCATCCATTTACATCATTTTGCATTCATTTGCATACATTTGCATTCATTTGCATTTGCATGCATTCATTCGCATACATATGCATCATATTCATTTCCCCTTCAGGTTAAGGGATAAACCTGAGTTTCCCCTTCAGGTTAAGGGATAAACCTGAGTTTCCCCTTCAGGTTAAGGGATAAACCTGAACTTCCCCTTCAGGTTAAGGGATAAACCTGAACTTCCCCTTTAGGTTAAGGGATAAACCTGAGTTTCCCCTTCAGGTTAAGGGATAAACCTGAGTTTCCCCTTCAGGTTAAGGGATAAACCTGAACTACCCATTCAGGATAAGGGATAAATCCTGAGACCCCGACAGTTGTCTAAGTCATCGTGAGGATGAAGATTGAAAATCTCTCATCAGAATCAGTTGGGTAAATTTTCAAAAATCCAGTGTTCGTGCTGGTAAGATTTTCAAAAACCAGTGTCCGTGCTGGTAAATTTTCAAAAATTCAGTGTTCGTGCTGGTAAGATTTTCAAAAAACAGTGTTCGTGCTGGTAAAATTTTCTAAATCCAGTGTTCGTGCTGGTAAATCTTCAAAATCCAGTGTTCCTGCTGGTAATTCTTCCAAAAACAGTATTTATATTGATCCATTTTCAAAATCCAGTACTTATACTGGTTCATTTCCAAAATCTGGTATTCACACTGATACATCTTTCAAAATCCAATTGTTATTGGTCGGACTTTCAAAATCCAATTTTTATTGGTCAAACTTTCTAAATCTGGTTTACTGGTTAATGTTTTCAAACATAATCCATGCTAGTCTAGTTTTCCTTCGGGATTCGAGTTCCGACTCGAATTTCTTTCCTTCTAATTAGTCTAGTTTTCCTTCGGGATTCGAGTTCTGACTCGAATTTTCTTTCCTTCTAACCGATCTAGTTTTCCTTCAGAATTCGAGTTCCGACTTGAATTTTCTTTTCTTCCAATGGATCTACTTTTTCTTCGAAGATTCGAGTTCCGACCTGAATTTTCTTTTCCTTCTGAATTGGTCTAGAAAATTAGAGTTCTGACTCGAATTTTCTTCCAAATCCAATTCAACTGTCTAGAATTGGTCTAGAAACTTAGAGTTCCGACTCGAATTTTCTTTCAAAACCCAATTCATTTAGTTTTTCCTTGAAGATTTGAATTCTGATTCGAATCTTCCCTCAAAACCCAATTTAGCACCTGGTCTATTCAAAGCTCACAAGTTGAATCCTTCCTTCTTAGACTGTGATCCTTAGGTTAAATCCCTAAGGAATTGATAGTTCGTAGGTTGAACCCCTGCGAAACCAATGCCGTTCTCAATAGAACCAATGTCGTTCTTAGGAGGAATCCCTATAGAACCCATGTCATTCTCAGTAAACCAATTCACAATTTTGACCTTTTTAGCCAATCAATTTCCAATTTCCAATTTCTAATTTCCAATTTCCAATTATCAATTTCCAATTTCCAATTTCAAATATCAAATTTCAAAATTCCAATTTCCAAAATTTGACCCTTTTGGTCATCCAATACCAATTCCAATAAATTTCTCTTGCGAGAGACCCTTTTTATAGGGAGAGTTCGAGGGAGCTCGTTCTTTTCGCATGCTATCCAATTCGTTCACTTAGCCCCTTTTCAGGGAGAGTTTGAAGGGACTCGTGTCTTTGTGAACCGTTTGCAAAACAAAATTCCAATTTCATACAAGGAACCCTTAGTTCAGGGAGAGCTTCGACGGAAGTTCACTTTCCTTGTGACCATAATTTCATACTAGGCCATTTCATCATGAAGGACCCTCTTTTTGGGGAGAGTGTGATGGACTCGTTCCTTCATGACCAATTCACCGACCTCACCATTACCGGCCCCCTTTCTATAAGAGAAGCCTAATGTTAGGAAGTTTTGACGAAAGCTTGATTTCTCTTCGAAAGTTCGTTTTGCAAACACCTCCTCTTTAGGGAAGAGAGGAGTAATTTCTATTCCCAAATTCTGAATCTTCTCCTTTGGGGAAAGGACAAGAAAATTTCTGTCATGGATGCGTTGCGTTGTGCTTCAGATGCTCGCTCTCACCAAGGATTTCAAGAAAATTTTGCCGATTTGTCATTAAATATTTGTTGATTTCAAAATCTTTATTGCACAAAAACATTACCTCAGAATACCTTCAGTATTACTTCCGAAAGGACAAAGCTTTCGCGAAAAAGGATTTAAAATTCAGAATCTTTCTATTGGCCGACCAAAAGGATGAAGAATAAATCCTCGATATGGCCAGCAAAAGGAAATTCAATGTTGTTGCAAAGCCATAAGTGATCGGTATTGATCGCAGTCAATGACACATTTTTAAAGATCATTCTTGGAAAATAAAGCAGTCGAAATATCCTGGGTGATACAGAAAAATCCATTAAATCCCTATATCTCCTCAAAAACCTAAGCTACAATTAAATATCTGCAAATTGGATCTCTCAATTGTCGTCAAGATGAAGGCGAATTAGGCGAGTAGACCCCTGGGGCCAAAGAAGATTTGAATCATCTCCAAGATGACGGAGTTTGTGACGAATCCTTCCAGGGAAAGTTCAGAGCACCGTCAAGATGAAGACGACTGCGATGAGCCTCCCAACAAACCCTAAAAGATATTTAATTTCCGCTATCATCAAGAGATTTCCAACCAATGAGCCAATAATCGTCGATATAATCCCTGAGAGAAAAAAAAGGATCGAAACATCTCCAAGATGAAGGAGTTTGTGATGTACCCTTCCAAAAAAAAAGAGAGAAAAGTCAGGACATCTCCAAAATGAAGGATGATGTAATAAAATCCCCAAAAGCCTAAGAGAGCTCTAATTCTGCCAAAAAAGGAAAAAAAAAGTGGGCAGAAAGATCATCATGAGAAAAGAATCCCAGGATATCAGACTGCAGAATCTACCAAGAATCTTCTTTAATTTTGTGAAATTCTTTTATCAATATCCTTTCACCAATTGCTTTCATAATATCAAGAATACTCTCTTTTCTATTCATATCAAGGAAATTGATAGCCTCCTTGAAAGAAAGTCAATTACAAGAAATTTGAATTTGAATCTTGATTCTACGAACTTAAGCCCAGTCGAAGGTAATACTTCAGGTAGAAAAGAGGGAATCTTTTCAAAACAATGTGCATCATTTTAAATTATTTTGAATCAACAATAATTTTCAACATTTTGATAATATTTTTCTAGCTATCCTGGCGTGAAGCGAGAACCTGAGGTTCATCTTTGGCGCATCCTGACATCAGTTGTTATCCCTTTTAAGGACTTGATAACGGGAGTTTTCAAGATTCCTTCCCTTCTGTTGGTATAATCTGAGCGCATGGGCTCTCAGATTCGCACACTTCCCTGTGTCCCCACTGTCCCACCATAGACAGTCCAATTTTGGCTTGAGGTTAAGCCACCAATCATTTTCTCGCAAAAGGTCACCAATTTCAAAAGTTATTTAGTCTCAGCAATGAGGCGCCCAAAATCAAACCCCTTTTCAAGCTTTAGGGACCCCAATTTCATCCTTTTGCAAAACCCCTATCGGATTCATTGTGCGGAAATCCGAAGGTTCCATCATGGTTTCTTCCTTCGAGGATTCCATTCATTTTCCGCCCAATCAGGATAAGGGTATAAACTTGAGCCTCATTCAAAGAGGTATTTCATTTTCCGCCCAATCAGGATAAGGGTATAAACCTGAGCCTCCTTTGATGAGGTATTTCATTTTTCGCCCAATCAGGATAAGGGTACAAACCTGAGCCTCCTTTGATGAGGTATTTCATTTTCGGCCCAATCAGGATAAGGGTACAAACCTGAGCCTCCTTTGATGAGGTATTTCATTTTTCGGCCCAATCAGGATAAGGGTACAAACCTGAGCCTCCTTTGATGAGGTATTTTATTTTTCTGCCCGATCAGGATAAGGATACAAACCTGAGCCTCATTTGATGAGGTATTTCATTTTCTTCCCAATCAGGATAAGGATACAAACCTGAGCCTCCTTTGATGAGGTATTTCATTTTCCGCCCAATCAGGATAAGGGTACAAACCTGAGCCTCTTTTGAGGAGGTATTTCATTTCCCAATCAGGATAAGGGTATAAACCTGAGCCTCCTTTGATGAGGTATTTCATTTTCTTCCCAATCAGGATAAGGATACAAACCTGAGCCTCCTTTGATGAGGTATTTCATTTTCTTCCCAATCAGGATAAGGATACAAACCTGAGCCTCCTTTGATGAGGTATTTCATTTCCCGGTCAGGTTAAGGGTCAAACCTGAGCTTCGTTTCTATGCAAAGTATTTCCCGTCCCATCCAGGTTAAGGGCAAAACCTGAATCTCGCTTCATTTGAAGTAAATTTTTCTTCTTCATTCTCCATTTCATATCTACCATTTTCATCAGGGCTAATTTCTTCATACCCAGTCAGATCCTTCTAACTGGGGCCTTTTTTATAGCCCAAATTTGGTCTGTTTTCTTTGCCACTAAGCTCGTCTTCAAGCCGGCTTAGTAGCAAAGAGGGGCATCTGTAAACACCCCAAATTTTTCACATCTCATTCTCAAACAATCCTCCTCAGGCAATGCCAACCCTGTCAGGTCAGTGTAGGAGTCAAACCCCGAGTCAGTTTCAGAAAATCACCATTTTACCCATTTTCATTAGGAAAATTACCATTTTACCCCTAGGTCATCCCGGACCCCAGTCAGTCAGAGTCAACCAAGCTCATTGGTCAGTTCAAGACAATTAGAATATTAGTCATCTCAAGCTCATCTGAGCTCACAATGAACAGACCATTTTCATTTCTGACCATTCCTGCCAAAATGGGATCATTTCTTCAAAAATGAGCTCATTTCTCACTTGAATCCAAGCCAATTGTCTCTAAGTCAGTCATTCTCAGTCAGTCATGTTCCCCAGAGTCTAACTTGAGCTCACCAGGAGTTCAAGTGCTCCAGTTTCAGTTCAAAACCATTTTCAAGTGTCTAGTAGCCCATTCTACAGATTCACGCCTCTCTCTCTCTCTCTCTCTCTCTCTCTCTCTCTCTCTCCCTTTTGGCTGCAGCTCTCCTTGGCTGCAACTCCCAGCCATTGAAGCCTCTTCCAAAGGCTCCCACAGCAGCCATTGCAGCCGATCACCATCACAGCCACCTCTTCCAAAGGCTCCCACAGCAGCCATTGCAGTCGATCTCCAGCACCACCTCTTCCAAGCCTTCACCCACTGCAACCACTAGCTTCAACAAGGCATCTCCAACCAAGCTTTCTTAGGAGCAGCACCCTTAGTCTTCAACCACCATCTAGTGGCTACAGCCACCTCCATGTAGCTGACACCCACTTGCAGCTACAGCAACCGCTCCTCCATCGGTGACCAAGGCTGTCTCCAGCGATTTCCCTTGGCAGTAGCCTCCCCACCGGTGCAACCAACTGCAGCAGGCGTCACCTGCAGCCTCCAACCCCTCTAGTACAGCCACTGCATCCTTCAAGATCTCCAGCAAAAGGAAGCAGTTGCCTGCTTCAGCCCATCTCCTTCAACACCTTCAGCAACAAGCCCTCCTCTCCGATCAAGGTGACAGCCACAACAACAAATCTCTACCTGCTTCAACAGTCCAGCATCTCCACCAAGGTAGCCCTCCTCTCCGATCAAAGTGACAGCCACAGCAACAAGTCTCCTTCAAGGTAAAGTAAGAAATAAAAAAAAAAAGAGCAAAAAGAAAAACTCTGTCTCAAGGTGCAATGAAAATTTTTCATATGATGTTTACATAGATCTAACACGAATACAGTTTAAAACTGGATTCACGAGTTTCTTTATGAGGATTGAATGATGTGAAACGGTAGTCGCCCATGTCAACGGTATGCATGTAAGATGATCCATTCGGAAGATGAATCGGATCTCTTATGTCAAAAGCCAACAACAATCAATTTCATATCCCTTTTTTTTTATTTTTTAATATTTTATGTTATTTTAATCATCATTTTAGTGAAAATCATATGCCTTAGGCGTTTAGCTTAATTAGTTATTGTTTTTTCTTTTTTTTCTTTTATTAGTTTCATTAATACATGTCTATTGCTTTATCATTTTTTTTTTAATTCATGTATAGAGTCTAGTTGTTATCTCATGTATGAATCTTCGTTGATAAATCCTAAAAATTTTGTATTAGACATTCTTGCGTGTTATTGATATCCTGCAAAAATTCTAGATTGGTTTCAGGTCAGAAATTTCATTTCAAAAGTCAAGAACCGAATTAAGTTTTGAATTCTCCAAAAATTTCAATCTCTGATTTAGCAGAAAATAACCTTCAGATTCATCCTTGTGGAGCATTCGGATTTTCCCCTAAAAATCACAGTGGATTCATGATTGAATCTACTAATGATCTGGAAATTTTTAAGTTTTTCCAAGCAGTTTTGGTCTTTGTAAAAAATCAGATTTCTCAGACCTCTGGGAAAATATTGTTTTTCTTTTGTCAGGGTATAGACAGACCTTAATGCACTGAGTCCATCCAATCTGTAACCCGTCTGCAAAAACTTTCAACATGAAAGTTGTTTATAACATGATTTACTGTCATTTACTAAAATTTGGGAATTTTTGGATCTATTTCATTATTTTTCCCGGATTTTCTCTTTCTGTCTAACAGATTCCAATGTCCAGAAATTCCAGAGATTTAGGTCTCTGATAACAGCATGCCTTTTTCCAAACCGTAACCCAAATCCCAATTCTATAAAAATAGGAAATCTTACTCTGTTTATCAGAGACATTTTCCCACAATTTAAGACTTTTTCCCATCTGTCTACTATTTTTCCCATGTTTTCTACCGAAACCTGTCTGTTTCCCCTAAATCCTTGAGTCGCCGGATTCCGATCTGACTTGCCGGAGTGGTACAGCTCCGACCATAGGTCAAAACCAGAAAGTGTTAAAGGAAAAAATCCTTGTCTTACTGTCCTCTGTCACCCCATAAAATTTGGGAAATTTTTATGGAAATTTGATATCCTAAATTCACTTTAGAATCAACATTTTAGGCAAAAATCACAAAATTTAGGGTTTTTATTTGAATTTCCATATTTAAAAATACAAAAAAAATAGATTTTCGAGCTCCATTATGTTTCTAGGGTTATTTTAGGTGTCCATGCCAAATTTGGTATAATTACAAGTTCATTTGCTTCTTGTGTTAGTTTATCTTTAAATTCAGAAGCGAAAATAAGGTTAAATTTGATATTTATGATATTTTCGCCATTTTTGGGTTTTTATCATGTACATGAGCATATAGAATTATTTTAGGGTTAATTTCAATGTCATTTTCATTTCACATTTTTCATTTTTGCAAAATTTATTTTAGAAAACCCTGGTTTCAAGGCCATAGTCTTGTTATCGAGGGTATTTTGGTCATTTTGACCTAAATTTCGAAATTTCAATTTCTAATTATCCAAAATTTCATGCATATCATCATATTTTATCATATTATGTTTGATTTATTTCATTTGATTTTCAAAATTCCAAAATTTATAAAAATTCTTTCAGAAAACCCTGATTTCAAGGTCATCAGGGGTATTTTGGTCATTTTGACCCCAATTTCGAATTTTCAAATTTATTTTCAAAATTTATTCATTATTTATTATGTTTATATCAAAGGGGGTATGATTTGGGGTTTATATCTGAATAATATATGATAATTTCCCATATTTTCGGATAAATTCAGAAAAACCTACATTTTTGTGCTAACCTAGTTTTCTAGTTTTGCAGGAACATTCAAGAAGAAGACTTAGCTTTATTTTTTTTATTTCAATTCAATGTAACCTCAAATGTAATAATTTGGAATAAGAGTTACTTTTCTGCTTAGAATAGGGCTGCATTGCATATAGTTTAATTTATGCAAATTTCAATATGTGATGTATCATTCATGCACATTATTTCAAATTCACTATGGTTTACACGAATGGCACGTGCACAAGCTCTTATGGAGTTTATAAACTCGGTGAGATTCGTATTTATGGCCATAGTCAGAATACGAAGAAAACCAAGATTTATGATCTTCGTATTAGTCACATTCAGCCTACACACTTAGGCTAACTTAAAAAATGCACTTCATTTCTCAAAGTTTCAAAAGGATTTCCCAATTCCTCAATTGAAATTTCCTTTTCAAATTCATATTCATTCATTCATATTATTCAAATTGCATTATTCTCAAATTCATTTTCCAATTTCAATTTCAAAAAAAAAAATTTCAGTTTTCTCAAGAGATTCCAAGTCTTTCTCAGGATCTGATTTTCTCAAAATCCTAAGTTTTTCAAATGACATTTCAAAGCATTTCCCAAGTTCAAACCAAGATTTTCCAATGTTTTAAAATTCTCAAATTTCAAAGTCTCAAGTTTTCAAAAAGATCGATTTTCTCATGATTTCCCATTTTCCTGAGAACTCAGTTTCCTGAGAATCCATTTTTCATGTCAAAAGTCATTTTCTAATGAATTTCTTGATTTTCTCAGAATTCTCAAATCTATTTTCTCAGAAAAGCAATTCCAAATTTCAAAATCGATTTTCTAAAGTTCAAATTTTCCTGAGAAATCACTTTCCAATGCAAATTTCTGATTTCCAATAAAATTCAATGATTTTTCCAGGAATTCCATTTTCAAGCATTTTCCAGTCCTTGTCTAAATGCATTTCAATTTTCCAAAGCAAACATCATATTTTCTCAAACTTGCATTTTTCAAAATTCCATAGCACAAGCCTGATTCTTTGTGCATTCTAGAAAAAATAGAGCATAATTTAGATATTTGAGTCAAGTTAAAGCACATAATTGGTCCTTGGTTCAATTACCCCTGGTAAAGGTGCCAGGAACGGTTGAACCTCGTACCGACAGGCGGATCCCATTCCATGGAATTTTCCCGCAAATTTTCAAAACGGAGGCGAGTAAATTTTCAAAACAATTTTCAAAACTTTGGTCGAGTTTGACTCGCAAAATTCCATTCTTTCTCGCAAGGGAGGGGAAAAATTTTGCGATGATAACACCTGGATGGGTCGAAGATATCTCAAGATAACCTGAATGGGGAAAGGAATATGCGAGGACCTTGATGGGACATTTTTGTGAAAATGCCTTGTGAGATGAAGCTTAAGTAGGATCTTGTCCTGGATGGATATACGAAGCATGGATTCCTTGATGGGAAGAACCATGATGGGACTGGAGGAAAACACCTCGTCGAAACGAGACTCAGGTTTAACCCAAACCTGAAAAAGGAAAATACCTCGAGGGGTGAGGTTCAGGCTTATCCCTTAACCTGAAGGGGACTACCAAATGGAATCCTCGGGTGAAGAAACCATGATGGGACCTTCGGAGTTTGGACGAACAAATCCGAAATGGGTTTGCGAAAGGAGGAAGATGGAATTCCTTGAAGCTTTGAAAAAGGAATGGTCTTGGGCGTCTCATTGTTGAGACTGAATAGCTTTTGAATTTAATGACCTCTCGCAGAAAATACAGGTTTTGACCCTTAACCTGAGTGGGAACAACCATACGGATTTCTCGAAACTGTGATGGGACAGGAAGAGATACTTCACCTGAGTGAGGCCACTCTTCTTGGAAGATATAAACAACGCTAGGTTGCATCAAAATGGATATTGAATACTTATTTCATTCTTAGAATATCTAGAAAATTTTGCCAATAAGATAAATTTATAGTTGATTTCAATGCTCGAAAATGTGCACATGTGTGCAAGGATATTCCCTCTTTTACCTAGAGTATTTCCTCCAACGAGGTTAACTTCTCGGTCTTAAGAGTCAAATTCAAAATTTTAGCGCTGATGATTTTCTTTAAGGAAGTTATCCATTTCCCTTATATGAGAAGAGAAGATATATTCTTAATTTCATAAAAGCAAGTAGTGAAGAGATATTGATAAAAGAATTTTGCATAAGAAAAGATGACTTCTGGCAATTTAGGCAGTTTTGATATCTGAGTGTTTTCTCATGATAATCTTTTTGCACTCTTTTTGAGTCATTAAACTTTTTCGGGCTTTTTACATCATCCTTCATTTTTGAGATGTCCTGACTTTTCTCTCTTTTTCAGGGAAGGGTACGTCACAAACTCCTTCATCTCGGAGATGCTCTGATCCTTCATTTTCTTAGGGATTATATATGATGGTATGGGCTCAAAGGGTCTATTGATGATAGCAGAAATCAAATATCATTTAGGGTTTGTCGGTAGGTTCATCACACTCGCCTTTATCTCGACGGTGATTTGAACTTTTCCTGGAAGGATCCTTCACAAACTCCTTCATCTCGGTAGATGATCCAAATCTTCTTTGGCCCCGGGGATCTGCTCGCCTATTCACCTTCATCTTGACGACAATTGAGAGATCTCTTTTGCAGATATTTGATTACAGCTTTAAAATGGATAAGGAGATATGGATTGAGTGGATTCTTTTTGTCACCCAGGATACTTCCACTGTCTGATTGCCAGAAAATCATCTTTAAACATGCGTCAAAGCTATGATCAATATCAATTCGTTCCTGGCTTTTCAATGTCATCGAATATTTCTTTCGCCAATCATACCGAGGATATTTCTCTCATCCTTTTTGGTTGATCAACAGGGAAAAGATTTGAATTTTACCTCTTTTTCGCAAAAAAGTTTCACCTTTTTGGAAAGAAATACTAGAGGTAATCTAAGGTGATTCTTTTGTGCATTTAAGAATATTGGAATCAACAAATACTTTTAGTAAATTGGCAATTTTTTCATGAATTCTTTATGAAATAATCACTTAATATAGATTTTGATAAGACCTTTAGTTGCAATTTATGATTTTGGACATTCTGACTAGGAAAACTAGAACCTTTCATTTAAGGACCAGCGAAGGAGCTGGAACCTTTCATTTAACGACCAGTAAAAACTGGGACCTTTCATTTAACGACCAGCGAAGTAGCTGGGACCTTTCATTTAACGACCAACGAAGTAGCTGGGACCTTTAATTTAACGACCAGCGAAGTAGCTGGGACCTTTAATTTAACGACCAGCAAAGTAGCTGGGACCTTTCATTTAACGACCAGCGAAGTAGCTGGGACATTTCATTTAACGACCAACGAAGGAGTTGGAACATTTCATTTAACGGCCAACGAAGTAGCTGAGACATTTCATTTAACGACCAACGAAGTAGCTGGGACATTTCATTTAATCATTTAACGACCAGCGAAGTAGCTGGGACATTTCATTTAACGACCAGCGAAGTAGCTGAGACATTTCATTTAACGACCAGCGAAGTAGCTGGGACATTTCATTTAATCATTTAACGACCAGCGAAGTAGCTGAGACATTTCATTTAACGACCAACAAAGTAGCTGGGACATTTTGTTTAATGACCAGCGAAGTAGCTGGGACATTTCATTTAACGACCAGCGAAGTAGCTGGGATATTTCATTTAATCATTTAACGACTAGCGAAGTAGCTGGGACATTTCATTTAATCATTTTTGATTTAATGATTTGATCTAAAATTTGAGACTTTCTGAGAGACAAACAGCACGAGGACTGATGAACTTGATCTTTAGATTTTGAAAACTTAGCAAAATAACCTGTGTGAACACTAGGTTTTCCAACTGAGAGTCGGGAAGGAGATCGGCCTATTTAAGATATTTAGAGATTGAAGCAAGAAGAATGGTCGGGGTTTCAGGATTATCCCTTATCCTGAAGGGGAAATAGAATAGATATTTGAAGATAATTTTGGAAAAGAATGATTCAGGTTTAATCCCTTAACCTGAAGGGGAAATAGAAGATTTTGTGACGAGATAACTTGAAACTTGAATTTAGAAGGGATATGACAAGATTTAGAATTTATGATCCATGATTTAGGTTGACCAGATATGCGGTCCAATTTTCAGGATTTAACCCCTTATCCTAAAGGGTGAAAATAGAAGGAATAAAATTTGAGAAGACGGAAGGATATAGAATTTTGATGAAAAAATGATAAAAAATGGAGAGAATTTGAGGAAATTGATTTATTTTGTAAAAAAAATTCTCACGAGTAGCATGATTGCTCTTATGAGTGATCTCAGGATTATCCCTTATCCTGAATGGGAAAAGAATAGAATTTAAGAAAGTGAAGAGAAATTGATATAAATTTAGAAAATCAATAAAGGTTGACGAAACTTGTATTTACAAAAGAATTCTCGTAGGTAGTATTATTGCTCCTACAAGGGGTCTCAGGATTTTCCCTTATCCTGAATGGGAACAAGAATAGAATTTTAAGAAAATTTAATGAAGGGAAATTTGATATAAATATAGAAAATCAATAAAGATTTGCAAAACTTGTATTTACAAAAGAATCCTCATAGGTAGCGTTATTGCTCCTACGAGGGGTCTCAGGATTTTCCCTTATCCTGAATGGGAGCACCTCGGACAACGAGGGTCAGGTTTATCCCTTAACCTGAGCGGGAACACCTCGGACAACGAGGGTCAGGTTTTTCCCTTAACCTGAAAGGGTACACCTCGGACAACGAGGGTCAGGTTTTTCCCTTAACCTGAAAGGGTACACCTCGGACAACGAGGGTCAGGTTTATCCCTTAACCTGAAAGGGGCCACAAAGAATATTTAGAAAATACCTCATGGGAAAGAGGCATCAGGTTTATCCCTTAACTTGAAACGGAAAAAGATTTGAAAAATTTAATAGAATTGAGGAAAATTCGATAAAACTTGATAAAACTTGATAAAATTGACGTAAAACTTGATAAATATATGAATGAAACTGATAAAGATATCAAAATTAATTGAAGATTTATAAGATTTGAGAAAAAGGAGTTTCTGATCCTACCTGCATATGGGATCTTGGAAGGAAAATGTTTATTTAAAAGATAAATGAGAAATCATTTTGGGGGAAGAAAATCCACCATAAGAAGAATGATCAGTGCGAGATCTGATCCTTTAAATCGAACATGAGAGATCATCATGAGGGCTAATTTTTGAAGACAATGGTTTTGAAAACTTATTTGTTGAAGAAGAAGATCAGCAATAGATCTGATTTCTAAAAATAACAGCTCAAAATTGATAATAAGATCAATACAAGGGTTGATCTTTGAAGATAATGTTTTAAAACCAATCTTGGAAAATAAGACCAACACAAGGTTTGATCTTTGAATATAATGATTTAAAATCAATACAAGGATTGATTTTTGAATGATTCGAAACCCATTTTGAAAGATTAGACCAACACAAGGGTTGATCTTTGAATATAAAGATTTGAAATCCATTTTGGAAGATAAGACCAACACAAGGGTTGATCTTTGAATGATTCAAAACCCATTCCGGAAGATAAGACCAACACAAGGGTTGATCTCTGAATATAAAGATTTGAAATCTATTTTGGAAGATAAGACCAACACAAGGGTTGATCTCTGAATATAAAGATTTGAAATCCATTTTGGAAGATAAGACCAACACCGGGGTTGATCTTTGAATATAATGTTTTGAAACCAATCTTTTGGAAGATAGGATCAACATGAGTTTTGGAATTTTAATGCAATGATTTGAACACTTACTTTTGAAAATATATTCAACACGAGGGTTGATTTTTGACAAAGGTTGGACCAAAGAATATTTGAACTCTTTGGTCATAACGAAGACTTTTTGAAATTTCATGATTTTTGAAAAGCCCTCATAGGTAATATCATTTCTCTCATGAATGATGTCAGGATTGTCTCGCATTATGAAAAGAACAAGAATTTTAAATGCCCCAGTATGGCAAAAGAAGGAAGTATTTGAATATCAAAGATATAAAGAAAAATCGACATTTCATTGATAAGCAAATGTTTGATAACAACTGAATACTTACAAGAACTTTTTTTAAAAGGAAAAGATTCGTAAAAGACTAGTCTGACTAGCCCCTACAAGACAACTGACAAAAAGAGGCGAAAGAAAACAAACTTTGGCTTTATCAATTCTTCGAGTGGTCCGGGAATGGTTCTGTCAGGACTGCTGGCTGCTTTTCTTCCTCGTCCTCTACCAGCTCACTTCTGTCAATGCAGTCTTGTATCATGTGCTTGAGGATGAAACACTGCTCGGTATCGTGCCATGTTGCCCTATGGTACTTGCAGAATTGGTCTTTGAATTTTCCCAACATTACGGGAGGATCTGCGATTTTAGGGAGTTTGATCATCCCGTGCTTCAAAAGGTAATTCATAATCACTTCTAAATTCTTAGATAACAGAGTGAAGACTCGATCTTTCTCCCACTTGATGTACTTGGGCTTCTCTTGAAGATCACCCTTTTGCTGAAGGTCGATTGGAAGCAGTTTATCATTGTTTTTATAAGATCTCTCCTTCTGCCCCTTGCCCTGATCTACTCTCGGACCACTACCGTTGTTGTTCTTGTTTCCTTTGTTGCTGCTGTCAAGATTATTGCAGGAGGCATCAACTGAATGAGCGAATTGAGCCTTTTTCTTCTGGTCTTGGACATTCTTGACCAGAGGTGTGCCCTCATAAAGCCCGCTTTCTATTCCTGCTTCGAGCCATTCAGCTCACTCAATCAACTTGATGAAGGATTTTGCCGGGGAAGTGGCGATGAGGCTCCTTATAGGCTGAGAGAAATTGTTGAGGATTACCTGCAATGCGTGCTCCTCTGGAATGGGTACTTTCATCTTATTACAGGTGCTTCTCCACCTGTGAATGAAATCTCCTGCCCTTTCAGTCTCACCTTGCTTTAGGTTATAAAGATGATTTAATGTAGGTGAGGCTTCAGTGTTGAATAAGAAGCGCTCGATGAACAGATTTACTACCTTATCGAACTCTCGTAGTTCGATAGGATTTACGTGGTCAGCATACCATCTGGCTGCTACGCCCTCTAGACTGCGGGGAAAACAGATGAACAGAGCCCTGTTATCTTTCCTAAAACGGCTGCACTCTGCATAAAATGTGGCTAAGTGGGCTTTAGGGTTGCCAGTTCCATCAAACTTGAGAAATTTACGAGGAAGGTTCTCCAGGTTATCGTCCCCATCTAGACCATCGTAAAAATCTTCGCCAGTGTAGGTCTGCTTGCCCTTACCCTTGGCTTGAATGTCCTTAATTGCTTGATTCATCTCCTTCATCTGCTTGCTCATCAGGTCCTCCGCTGGAGCCCCAGACTTGGGCTTGTTGACGGATTCGGGCTCTTCTGCAGCTATTTTTACGGATTGCCTTGGAGGATTCTGTTTGTAGACAATCTGCTCTTCTTCTTCCGATTCTTCCTCGACTGACTTCGATTCCTCAGAAGTAGTGTCTGGCTGTACCTTCTTCCTGATGATTCGGATTTGCTTTTTTACAGGCTTCTTTTTCAGCTTGCTTTTAGGAATTGCCTCTTTGAGCTTGTCGTTGGCTTGTTCCGACATCATCCTCGCCATCATCTTTTGGAACATATCATACATAGCGGTGTCGATGTCATCTTTTTTATTCTGACCCTGTCCTCTGACTGATTTAGGAGAGCTCATCCCTTCTGCCTCACTGTCGCTGAGTTGAGGAACTGTTTCTTTTCCCGGACTTGTCTGAACCATTTTTGAATATCAGTGCTCTCTGTAGAGGAAAGAGGAGGTTTTTAGACCAAAGAAACTTTTTGGAGAAGTTTTGACAAGAGGGAGGATTTAGGTTGAAATCTAAAAACATTTGTATCCCATTACTAGGGACTGAGTTGCCACAAAATTTGTGACATGTGTATTGTTTACTCTATGAGGGAGAGTAACCAATTTAAAATATGAAAGAAAATATCATTTAAAAAAGGATATCTCTTGATGGAAAGAGATTTTTATGAATATATAAACATGAATATAAAAATCAGAAGAAAATAAGAGAAAAAATGAAATTTGAGAATAAATGGTAAAGATTTAAAATTTGAAGAACTTGCATGCAGGATCAGAAGAATTTTGAAGAAATTTTTAGAAGAAGAAGAGAAAGAAAAATACACCTGGGTTTTAAAATAAAGAGGAAATTTTGAAATATATACTCAGGGTTTTGGAAAAATATAAGGAAAATATAAAATATCATACACTCACAGACGTACAAACAAGGATGCGCAAACAGCACTCCCTAAAGCTGACTCTATATGCAATATTTAAAATGGCTGATAGGACCTTAATCCTAACTCTAAGATTTATATCATCTGGTTCCAATCAAGATACGCCGATATACTCAAGCCGAAACTCGAAGTACGTGGCATATAAGATATCTCTCCGGTTCTAAGGTAAAGGCTTCCCAACATCCTTAAGCACCTACCGATATACCTCAGACTATGGCCCTTAGGTACGTGGTAGGGGGGAGCAAACCCAAATAAGTGGTCCAGTTGTGAGGCTCTCTCCTGAACTATGGTTCAGTGAGATAGCCCAGCAACGTGAAGACCGGGACAATATAGGTAAGGAGGTTTTTTAAAACATGTTCAGCATGCAATAAAATTAGAAGGCTCTAATGCAAGTCCTAAAGAGATAGAATTTAAATGAAAAGAAGCATACACTTGCATACATTGTTTGCATTCAATCCCTAAAATTGAGGAGAGTTGTATTTAAACCTAAATCTAATGTGAACATGGATATAATCTCCTCAATATGGTCCTACCAAACCATACTTATATCCTATATGCAATGATGTCAGCTTAGGACATAGGCTAGGCTCCTAAGGTTTGCATGGAAATGAAGCTGACATTTATAGATGAAAGTCTTAGAAAATATTAAAGCAAAGCAAAGGCATAGATCCAACCAGACGAAGACGGGTCCCATCACAGTCTCCAAAACTGTGATCATCACAAAATTTTTCCTCTCTGGTGGTTTCCCTCTCTTCCTTCTCTTTTCCTTTTCTAACTTCTATTTTCCTCCTTTTTGAAGGGAGTAAAATAAAAGAAAGAAAATAAAAGAGAGAAGAGAAAAGAAAGAAAGAGAGAAGAGGAGCTCTTTTGCGCGGTCTCATTTGACCTTGATTTGAAAAATATTTAGAAATTTAATTCGCCTCCGTTTTAAAAATATTGCGGGAAAAATGGAGAGACGGGATTTGCTCGTCGGTACGAGGTTCGACCGTTCCTGGCGCCTTTACCAGAGGTAATCGAACCAAGGATCGAATCTATGCCTTTTGCTTTGCCTAAATATAATCTAAGAATTTATTCTAACTCTAAATGCACAAAGAATCATACTTGTGCAATGCAAGGATGTATGCTCTTTTGAAAAGAATATTTTTTGAAAATTTCCAAGTATTCTGAGATGAACTTAGTAATGGAGTGAAGAAATGGTTGGAAACTAACTTAGAACTTGAGATAGATCAGAGAATTTCTAAGTCTTTGAAGTGATTTAGAGTTGGAAGAATAAATCTTGGTTTTGGAAAGAGAATGATTTAAAGCTGAGATAAAAGGGAAAGAAAGGAAATTTTCAAAGTTTAGAAGATGGACTTTGAACTTAGATTTAGGAGAAGAGATAAAATTGACAATTGAATTTAAGATTTGAAATCAGGATGGATTTGAGAAATCCAAATAGAAATGGATTTAGGAAGTTCAGATGAGGTCTGAAAGTTGATTTTGGATTTGAAATCTGAAAATGAAATGGAATTTTATTTGAAAGTTGGATTTAAAATCTGAAATCTGAGATCCGATATAGAATTGGGTTCTGGATCCTAAGATGGATTTTAGATCTAAAGTTTGAGATCCAAAGTGTGATTAAGTTCTGGACCCTAAAATGGATTTGGATCTGAAGTCTAAGATCCAAAGTAGATTTTGGATTCTAGATCCTAAAGTGGAATTGGATTTGAAGTCTGAGATCCAAGGTGAAATTTGGATTCTGGATCCTAAAGGAAATTTTGGATCTGAAGTCTGAGATCCAAGATGTAAGTTGAGTTCTGAATCCTAAAATGGAATTGGATCTGAAATCTGAGATCCAAAAGTGGAATTGGATTCTGGATCCTAAAATGGGATTGGATCTGAAGTCTAAGATCCAAAGTGAAATTTGGATTCTGGATCCTAAAGGGGAATTGGATCTGAAGTCTGAGATCCAATTTTAGTGTTCAATCCTGAATCCTAAAATGGATTTGGAGTTGTTAAATTCAGAAGATGAATCAAGAACTTCTAAATTTGAATTAAACTTTAAAAAAATGAAATTTAGAATTTGAATCTTGAATATACAAATGAATTTCAAAGTCAAATTAGACCTTGAATTTTGAAGTTTGAATTTGGAATTTAGAAGATGAATCAAGAATCTCAAAGTTAAATTGAACTTTGATTTTGATTGGAGTTTTGAATATAAAATGAATTTGGAATTTCAAAGTCAAATTGAACTTTGAAATCTGATTTGAATTTGAATATAAAAATGACTTTGAAATCTCAAAGTTAAATTGAACTCTGAGATTGAAAATGAAATTGAATTTGAAAATGAAAGGATGAATTGGATTTTATAAGAATTGAAGATAGATTGAGGAAGATATTTACATCACTTGGAGTTTTTGAAAAAGGAATTTTGAAAATATGATGCAGTTCTATCCTAAATGATGAATGAATTTAAAGAATTTGAAATTGGATTTTGAAAAGCTATTCCATTCTTTAAATGAATTAAAATAAGATTGAAGATATAATACATCCTTGACTATGGTCATTGAATCTATTATATAATAATCTATATTTAGATTCAAGAGAAGAATGAAATACATTTGGTGCTTTTATAGAATTTAAAATGAAATGAACTCTCAATATACTCTGACTATGGCCATTGGTATATGTTTTGAGTTAATTTAAAGTTAAATTCTGATAAAAGAAGAAAATATTTAAGAAAAATATGATGAGTTCTGAGAATGGATCCAGTGTGGACCCAATGTTATTTCATAAAAGATAAAAATCTTAAGTCTTATTTATATCCCGACTATGGTCGTTGATGTAAATCATTAACTTAGGATTAATTTACCCCTTACGAAATGGTGCACGTGTCATTCGTGTAGCCATTTGTGAGAATTTGAGAAATAAAGGCAGAAATGCATGAAAATAAGCAATTTATGATATTTACAATGCTCATTCATTCTATCTAAAACAGAAAATGTAAATTTTCATTAAGATCTAGCTATTACAATATACGAAATTGAATTTATAACTCCAAATAATGATCTTTTCTATATATCCCTTGCAAAAAAATACAATTAGTATGAAAGCAAAAGGGAATTGCACATTTAAACTATACCAAATGTGAGGTGTCCATATGCCATGATATTTATGATTTTAAGATGTAAGAAGTGATATGGACATATCTCCATGCAGATACACACATACCTACTTACCAACACATATGTATATGGGTATATATATATATGTATGTATATATATGCGTATATATATATATGTATGTATATATATACCTCTTTATAAACCACATATGGCCAACGTGCAACATAGGTGGATGAGAACAATGCTAGAGTCTACAAGCCTTGAATAAGTGGATAAATGTAGAAATTTATCATGATAAAGGAGCTGTAAGTGCTAAACATGGTGAAGTGGCAACCATCTTAGTAGAGGTGAGTGTTAGCAGAAGAAGAGGTGATCATGGGCTGTACCCTAAGCTCATGGGTACTGCTGTGCTCCTGTGAAAAATTTACAACAGGGTAAGGGTTGTGCTAGGCATTTGCACATGGGGAGTGTCATGGCCATTGCTGAAGGTATAGGGAAAGCTATAGCAGTGTTAGATACTGCTGTAAGTGTGTGGAAGATGGAGTGAAGGTGCTGAGATATGGGTACATAAGTAAATGTGTGTGGCACATAGGGCTATATGGCTGGGATATGTAAAGTGGTGTTGTGCAAAAGGTAGCTGCGATACTGTGTTGGTGCGAAGAGGGTGGTGAATGACAATGACCGAAGAAGAAAGGTATGACTTGCAGCTGGTAGCAGATGGAACAGAGGGTATTAGTGATGCTAGTGAATGAGTGCACAACAGGAAAAAGTACTATCAACAAGTATGCTATACGGTGGTGAGGTGTGTGGGAGTGTAAGTGCAGCAGGTGTGCAAATGAGGATGATACAGGTAGTTGCGGGAAGTGTATGATGATGAAGGTGTTCGTAGCTGGATATGAGCTGATGGTAGGCTGCAGGGAGATAGAACAACAGGGCAACAGGTTATAACCCTTCTCTGTCTGCCAACTTCTTATTGTTTTTTAGAGTGTTTCTTCTTCTTTCCCTGGATTCATTTGCAATCTTTAGCCCGGCTTCTGCTTCCTCTATCCCTTTCTTTATTGCAGCTGCAGAAGCAGGAGTAGCTGAACTCGCATCAACCTCAACATCCAAGCAGAGTGGTGAACTCTGTTTTGAAACCTCTTCAACTAATTGAATTTCTGGAGCAATCATTGTATGATGTTGTCCACTGCTGGACACCATGTTATGTAGATTACCATTCTCATGAAAATCTTTCATTCTTGAAGCCAGCCTCTTCTTAGAATGACCATTTTTGATGACTGATTTTGGAGGTGGTTTTGAAGGTGGTAGTATGGATGCATAACATATATGTACAGTGCATATAATAGGTGAAGTGTGATTACAACAGGTGAATGATGCAAAAAGTGTTGGGTGTAATATGAAAGATGCAATGATATATGGGTGCTGCCACAGGTGCCATAGCATGGATGTGCAGGGGATGGTATAAGCCTAGCATAATAGATTGACGAAATAAAAATCAACCACTTAAGTACAGCCAAACAGATCTATGTGCTCAATGATATAGTCGCCTCACATACAGCCCTCATATTATAATCCTTCTCAATATCATTTATTGAGCTAGCATTGAGTAACATAAAACCCCACTTCATCACTTTCTTCCGTAGCCTCCATCTTTAGGACAATCATCAATAAGAATAGAATTTACTTGCCCTTGTGATAGAACATTCACAGATGTCCTTTCACAACAATGGCTTGAGGTTTTACAGGTAAATTGCTTAACACAATAAGGTATTTGCCACTTAAAAGATGTAAGTACAGGGGCAAGTAGGAGCTTATAGCTTCTAACTGGCTCCTAGGCTGGATGTGATAGATCTTTGCGTGGTAATGAGCTGCTGTCAGATCGAGTTGCGAGATTTTAACCATCATCTCAGCAAACACTTCTGAGTGAGATGTTGTGCTTTCATGTAGGTGTTGTAAAAAAAAAAAAAAAAAAACACACAAATTACAGTAAAAGAGAGAAAGAAAAAAAAATGAATATTGTGTGTTGTGGAAGGCAGGGAAATGGTGTATATGATTAACACAATTTATGAGAGATGACATACTGTGGACGAAATATAAGCACCTTTTAAGATGAAATATTAAAAAAAAAAACTCCTGGAACAAACCACATACTCACGCTGAAGATGAGAAATGACAGGTAAATCATGGATCTAGGCTATACAGGGAATGAAAATTTATATACGTTCAAATGAAATCTATAAAGAAGAGCACACATATGTATTGTAACGAGTCTTAGAGAATAAAGCATATGTGTGCTGTAACCAAATACGAGTGAAAATATGCCTATACCTGCTATAATGGACCATAGAGAGAGAAAACAAATGCTTATACCATGGCAATGGTATGAGCCTATACTGTAACAAGCTTCTGGAAATAAATTTTCCTAAGTATAAACCTACACTATAATAAAGATACAGGAAAACAAGAGCATAAGTTTATGCTATGATGAAGCATAAACCTATACCGTAATGGACTCTATGACAAAAAAAGGGGGGGGAAATATATATATATATACCAAACCAAATGCAAGTAAAAAAAAATGGTTCTATGGATGACTGAGCAACGAGTGTGGTTATAAATCAAAGTAGCGCTCCCTCTTTAGCAGGGGAAATCCAGCCGTAGGACGGCTCTTACAGTAAATCAGGAGAATTCCAGCCGTTATGAGTGAAATTTTTCCAATCAGATTAGGTAAAGCGTTCCCCAACAACTCTGATTTAGTTTAAGATCAACCTCTTGTGAAGGATAAAAGCTATGCCGAATACCAACCGACACAGAGACATTTGTTCAGCAACTCCAGACCAGATGATGGGTCTCATAGCAGCTCTGATCTGGATTCCAGATCACCAACTGCTGTAATGGAATGTCGATGTTGACTTCCACCGTGAATATAAGGGCGATCTTCATAGAAGATGAACTCACGATGAAATCCACTATAGAATAGATGAATTTCACCATGAATTAGGTCCAGGCAAAATGGAATTAGGTTGATGGCTGAGGGATGCCAATCAAAATGGATGGAATCGAACAATGTAGCTCAATGAATGATAAAAAAATAAATAAATAAATAAGTAAATCAAACTGGAAAAGACATTAGATATGGTGAAAATAGTAATAAAACGGATAAAATAAAATGTGATTAAGTGATTGATCGAATGCAAACTCTTTTAACAATGTAGAAAACCCAAGAAAATGTGACCCTGCAGAAGGCCAGATTCCTGTAGCAATATGCCAATTGGTCTCGCTACAGACGAACCAATGAGGCATATGGTGCTTATGTGAAATAGAGGAAGAAGATGCTTAAAACACAAATCAACAGAAAACAATCAAAGAGATGGTTAATAGGAACCTACCTTGCTTGCAAGAATTCTGAGAGAAGGAGCCGGGGCCTTTTCAGTGACTCAGAGGGGAAGAAATCGACAAGAGAGAAAGCAAGATCCGTGAAAAAGAAATGTTGAAGTGAGGAAAATGTATTGAAGTCCTTCTTTCAGAAGAAAAACGATCGAGAGGTGAAGAATGGATCATAATGGAAAATATGAGAGGGTGAAGAAGCGATCCCCTCTCCCTCCTGCGTGCTCTCCTTTTAAAGAGCAAAGGGAGGTTTCAAGAGAGGGGTTGTTGGTTGAAGATGAGGGGTTGAGGGAGAAGAAGTTTGTTTGAAGATGAAGGGTTGGACTGAGAGGGGAAGTGCGCGGGAAAGAGGCTGTTGCCTCTTTTCCAAATTTCCAAAAGAAGGCCCCCTTGAAAGAACTTTTGTAAAATAAAAAAAATGGTCAAAAAGGAGGTTTTTGGCAAAAATTCCATTTTCAAGTTTTAAAACCATTTGCTTTCCTCAATTTTTTTTTGATTTTTGTATCATTTTTCCATTTTTTGTATTTTTGTAATAGAAAAACTAAGATTTTATGAAAACAAAGTTTAAACACTAAATTTTTGTATTTTTCTGAGAAATATTTAAAAAAATGTTTTCCCAAGAATTTCAGGCCATTTTGGGGAAATTTCTTCAGAAGAAGGGGTTTGGACCCAAGTTTTGAGAAAATGTTCGAGTTTTGACACTCGAATCGAGAAATACAATGTGATGGATCCAAACGGATGTCGGATGGACTGTCCGAGCTATTGGAAAACTATTTTTGGTATTTTCTTAAAAATTGGACAATGAGACTCAGATTTGAATCAGGATGATGGGTCCGGATCCGAAACCAAGTCAGATATATAAAATGAAATTAATTTCAGTAAAACTTGAGAAAGGTATTGGAATTTAGATTTAAAAGAGACTCAATTGCTCAGAAAATGATATCAGGGGCAAAAGGGGAATATTTAAAAGATTTTGAAAAATTTGGGGTGTTCACATTCGCCGGGAACGGTCGAACCTTGTATCGATGAGCGAATCCTGTCTCTCCATTTTTCTCGCAAATTTTTAAAACGGAGCCGAGTAATTTTAAAACATTTTCAAAATTTTTGGTCAGATGAGACCCTGCAAAAGAGTTTCTCTCTCTTCTTCCTTTTCTCATTCTGTACTCTTTTCTATCTTTTTATTCCTTTTTAAAAGGGAAATAGAGGCTAGAAAGGCAAAGAGAAAGGAAAAGAGGAAACGAGAGGAAATTTTTTTGCATGATCACAGGAGTTGGTGACCGTGATGGGACCCGTCTCCGTCCGGTCGAATTTTTGCCTTTTTGCTTTGCTTTGATATTATCTAAGCCTTTATTCTTCAAATGTCAACTTCATTTGCATGCAAACCTTAGGAGCCTAGACTCTGTCCTAAGCTGACATAATGCATATAGGATCTAAGTATGGTTTGGTAGGAACATATTAAGGAGATTATTCCATGCTGACTTAGACTTAGGTCTGAAATACAACTCTGCTCAATTTTAGGGATTGAATGCAAACAATATATGCAAGTGTATGCTTCTATTTTATTTAAAAATTCTCTCTCTTTAGGACTTGCATTAGAGATTCCTGGTTTTATCTGCATGTTGAACATGTTTTCGAAAACATCCCTACCTATATTGTCCTGGTCTTCACGTTGTTGGGTTGTCTCATTGAACCATAGTTCGGGAGAGAGCCTCACAACTGGACCACTTAGTTAGGTTTGCGCTCCCCTACCACGTACCTAAGGGCCATAGTCTGAGGTATATCGGTAGGCACTCAAGAATGTTGGGAAGCCTTTACCTTAGAACCAGAGAGATTTTTTATATGCCACGTACTTCAAGCTTCGACTTGAGTATATCGGCATACCTTGATTGGAATCAGATGATCTGAACCATAGAGTTAGGATTAAGGTCCTACAAGCCATTTCAAATATTGCATTTAGAGTCAACCTTTAGGGAGTTGTGATCATCGCAAAAACTTTCCTTTCTTGTGGTTTCTCTCTCTTCCTTCTCTTTTCCTTTTCTAACCTCTATTTTCCTCCTTTTTGAAGGGAGAAAAATAAAAGAGAGAAAAGAGAGAGAAGAGAAGAGAAAGAAAGAGAAGAGGAACTCTTTTGCGGGTTTTCACTTGACCTTGATTTGAAAATATTTAGCAAATAACTCGCCTCCGTTTTGAAATATATTGCGGGAAAATTGGAGAGACGGGATTCGATCGTCAATACGAGGTTCGACCGTTCCTGGCGCCTTTACCAGGGGTAATCGAACCAAGGATTGAATCTATGCCTTTTGCTTTGCCTAAATATTATCTAAGAATTCATTCTAAATCTAAATGCGCAAAGAATCATGCTTGTGCAATACAAGAATGTATGCTCTTTTGGAAAAATATTTTGAAAATTTCTAAGTATTCTGAGATGAACTTGATAAGAGAGTGAAGAAATGATTGAATCTAACTTTAGAACTTGAGATAGATCAGAGAAGTTCTAAGTCTTTGAAGTAAATCAGAGTTGGAACAATAAACTTTTGACTTTGAGAAAGAATGATTTGAAGCTTTGAAATAAAAGGAAATGAAGTTTCAAAGTCAGAAATGGACTTTGAATTTAATCATGGATTTAGGAGAAGATGAATATTTGAAGTGATGTTGAATTCGAATCTTAGAATGGATCTGAGGAAACATCATTAAAAAATAGAAATGGATTTAGAAGATTCAGATTAGATCCAAAATTGGATTCAAATTTTAGACTTGGATCTTTAAATGGATTTAAGTCTGAAATCTGAGATCTAATGTAGAATTTGGGTTTTGGATCCTAAAAATAGATTTGGATCTGAAGTCTATGATGAAAGATGAAATTGGGTTATGGATCCTAGAATGGATTTTGGATCTGTAATCTGAGATCCAAGGTGAAGTTTGACTCTGGACCCTAAGATGGATCTTGGATCTGAAGTCTGAGATCCAAAGTAGACTTGGGTTCTGGATCCTAAGATGGAATTGGATCTGAAGTCTAAGATCCAAAGGTAGAATTGTATTTAGAAAACTGGATCCAAGTTGATTTAATTTTGGATTTGAGTTTTTGAAAGTCCAAAATGGGACTTTTTGAGTATGGATCTGGGTTTTGAAAAACCCGGATTGAATTTAAAACTTAGAAAAGGCCAAGCTTTTGAGATTCAAGATCAATCTCAAACTTTGATTTTGGATTTTAAAGATGAACTTGGTCTTGAATATGAAGATGAATCAGAAGTTTCAAAGTTAATTTGAACTTTAAAATTTCGTTTAGATTTTTGAATTTTGGATACACAAATGGATTTCAAAGTCAAATTGGACTTTGAATTTTGAAGTTAGAATTTGAGATTAGAAGATGAATCAGAATTTCCAATTGAATTTGGAAAATGAAATTTAGAATTTGAATCTTGAATATACAAATGAATTTCAAAGTCAAATTAGACCTTGAATTTTGAAGTTTGAATTTGGAATTTAGAAGATGAATCAAGAATCTCAAAGTTAAATTGAACTTTGAATTTGATCGGAGTTTTTGAATATAAAATGAATTTGAAATCTCAAAATTAAATTGAACTTTGAGATTGGAAATGAAATAGAATTGAAAAAGAATTGAAAATGAAAAGATGAATTGAATTTTACAAGAATTGAAGATTGATTAAAGAAGATATTTACATCACTTGGAGTTTTGAAAAAGGAATTTTTGAAAACATGATGCAGTTCTATCCTAAGTGATGAATGAATTTAAAGAATTTTAAAATTGGATTTTGAAAAGTTATTCCAATCTTTAGATAAATTAAAAATGAGATTGAAGATATAATACATCCC
This sequence comes from Nuphar pumila, assembly GCF_984573655.1. Taxonomy (NCBI): domain Eukaryota; kingdom Viridiplantae; phylum Streptophyta; class Magnoliopsida; order Nymphaeales; family Nymphaeaceae; genus Nuphar; species Nuphar pumila. Next base: position 70,014,778 of record NC_143256.1, on the reverse strand, counting down.
TGACTATGGTCATTGAATGTATTATATAATAACCACATTTGAATTCAAAATGAAGAATAAAATACATTTTTTGTGCTTTTATAGAATTTAAAATGAAATTAACTCTCAATATACCCTGACTATGGCCATTGGTATATGTATTGAATTAATTTTAAGTTATATTCTGATAAAAGAATAAAATATTTAAGGAAAACATGATGAACTTTGAAAATGATCCAGTGTGGATCCAGTGTTATTTTATAAAAGATAAGAATCCTAAGTTTTGTCTACATCCTGACTATGGCCATTGATGTAAATCATCAACTTAGGATTAATTACCTCTTACGAAAGGGTGCACGTGCCATTCGTGTTTCACCATTGTGAGAATTTGAGAAATAAAGGCAAAAAGCATGAAAATAAGTAATTTATGATATTTACAATGCTCATTCATTCTATTTAAAAGCTGAAAATATAATCCTCTCATTAATGATCTAACTATTGTTTTATGAGAATGAATTCTGAACAGATGGAAAATATCTAACTTAAGAAAGGAAGATTTGTATTCCTGCAAAACCGAGTTAGCACAAGATAGGATGTATCATATAGAAGGAAAAGGAAAAGCATCATATCAACACCTATATGCAGGTAATCAAGGGTGACTATCTATGTTAATAAAGGACATATATATATATATATATATATATATATATATATATATATATATATATATATATATATATATATATATATATATATATATATATATATATATATATATATATATATATATATATATGCAAGTACATATACGCTAGGTTTAATGAAGGAAATGCATATGATTATGCCTAGATCTAAGGGAAATGCACATGAGAGTGAATTATCTAAATGCCTATAAGGACACACCTACCTGAGCATAGGCCTAAATACACAGAGATGCAAACCTAATGTGTATTCATAGGCCATAGGTATGCACATGCAGTATGAGACACTCATGCCCCTGTGTGGTAGGTGATGGAGATGGAGTCACAACAATAACTAAGCACTGCTATGGGTGTTAAAAGGGAAGACTACAATATTAGCACTGATATAGGCATGTAAGAGGCTATAGTGAAACATGTAGTCTCCACTTGTTCATGATTCTAGAGTCTACTCATGTAAATGATGAAAACTTGTGACAAAAAGTCAATGGACACCATGCTAGCAGTGCAAGACATATGGAACATAAAATCACATATTTCCCTTTCAAAACTGTAGCTATGGGAATGATTATTTGTAAACTTTATTTTATTTCACATCAATAATTTTAACAGTGGCAGCATCATGCTTTGATGAAAAAGATACAACACGAATATTGGTTCCTTTGGGGTTAGACTGTTACTGCTGCAAATCTCTAAATGCGTCCTCTACTTGAAAACTCTTAGATCAGGAGGAACAGCTACAGTACACCAAATGTAAAAACACTCATGACTAGAAGGGTGTAGAGAAATTGTGACAGGTGAGGTTTGCACACAGTGTGTATACACACTGTGAGAGATGCATATGCTAGTGTAAATGGAGTGCACGTATAGCATTGCGTACAAAATATGACACATGACAACAAGAGATAAGCTGGAATAGCCTGCAGTGATATTGTGCATATTGGGGGAGCATGGTGAAAAGGGGATGACAGTAAGCTCAGTGTGAGAGGTGTAGGATGCCATGCACAAATATAGATTTGTGATGACAAGGGCAATAAAGCCACAACAATGTAGTGACTTGTAGCAAATTTTGACAGTCGGTGAGGATGAGAATTTGTAACAAGTAAAAGAGGAGGTTGTCGATGTGATGATAAGTGTAATCTCAAAACGTAAACATGAAATTGCCAATTCTTCAAGCATGATCATACTGTTTTAATGTGCACCTTTAGGATGTGAATGTGCTCATATGACGAAATGAACAGGATATAAGAAAGTCCATAGAGAAAATATAACTTCTAAATTTATGAATAATGCTAACATTTGCTACAACATGGGTGTGAAGTGTTGGGTGTATGTGTGAAATGCTATGAGCAGTGCATTTTGGGACACGGTATCACAACATATGTACAGAGGGGACAGCCATTGCACAAGTGGTGGTGATGCTGCTATATGGTTCAGCAAGGATTTACGACTGCAGTTGAGGTTATGGCCGCACCTTTAGATAAAATTGTAGCTGACGTGTGGGGCCTCACCTAAGAGACCTATGATATATAAACAACATTGAACAAATCGTTATCGACAGTGCCTAAAAAAAAAGAAAGAACTGATCCATATGATTTCTTATCTGATTTCTTTGAGTAGTTCATCCCTATATAATATTTTGTTGAATGTACTCAGGCTGCAATAGCCGATTCTGGAGCTGCTAGGGTGCTAGAGACCGAGAAACATTATGGTTGGTGTTGATGGAAGAGGGCATACATAGTAGATAAAAAAAAATGAAGGTAATGTTGAAGGTAGATGTGAGACTATATACATGATTCATATACACCATATCTTATTTGTCAAGTATCAACAATGGATTGGCATCCTCAGACTTACCGGTGGAATTACAGGGCTTTCCTTACCTTCCTGCAGACATATGAACACTTGTTTGGTCTAGATTCTAGATTGGCATCTATAGATCCAGAACATTTATCTGTAATTGCAGGTCTTCTGAAGGAAGGGAGGGATCTTTCTTTATCCTGGCAAGAAAAAAAAAAAACACAGAGAGAAGGAGAGGGGAAGAACGAACATTCTGGATGATGGATTCAGAAATGAGCAGTGGAGAGGTAGGAGACGGATCCTTTGATCCTCCTACGTGCTCCTCTTTTAAAGAAGAAGAGGAGGATTCAAGAGGAAAATCGTTGGAGATGAATGGAGGAGAATCCATGGGTTTGTTGAAGATCGGAGGGTAGAAATGAAAGGGAGGAGTGCGCAGAAGATGGCCGTTAAGAAAAAATTTCAAATTTTCCAATAGAGGTTCCCTTTGCAGGCTTTTTCTAAAAAGTGGCTTTTGTTTTTTTTAAAAAAGAGGGTTTTAAGAGAGGTTTTTAGCAAAGTTCAACTTTTTCAAACTTTAAAACCATTTGCTTTCCTTATAGTTTTTCCGTTTTTTTTTTTGTGTTATTTTTCATTTTTTTGTATCTTTTGGAGTAAAATCCTAAAGTCTTATGAGAAAACAAGGATTAAAACAAATTTTTTTGTATTTTTCTGAGAAATATTTACAAAAGTGTTTTTTCGAGAATTTCAGACCATTTCGGGGAAATTTCTTTAGAAGAATGGGTTTGGACCCAAGTTTTGAGAAAATGTTCGAGTTTTGACACTCGAATCAAGAAATACAACATGATGGATCCAAACAGATGTCGGATGGACTGTCCAAGCTATTTAAAAACTATTTTTGGTATTTTCTGTAATTTTAATTTAAAAGTTGGACAACGAGACTCAGATTTGGATCTGGACAATGGATCCAGATCCGAAATCAATTTAAACATATAAAATGAATTTAATTTCAGTAAAAGTTGAGAAATGAACTGGAATTTAGATTTAAAAATGACTCATTTGCTCAAAAATGAATTTAGGGGCAAGAAGGGAATATTTAAAAGATTTTGAAAAATTTGGGGTGTTCACAGATGTCCCTCTTTGCTACTAAGCCGGTTGAAAGTCGAGCTTAGTGGCAAAGAAAACACTTCAAATTTTGAAAATGCCCCAGTCAACAGATCTGAACTAGGTGTGAAAGAATTTATTTGAAAGACATGGTTTTTCAGGTTTAAAACTTTATCCTTGAATGACTTGGGGGAGACGAAATCCTCGGAAATGATATGTCTGAATAATAGAAATGAGGAAATCGTGATGGGACTTTGGGTGAAGATCCCGAAATGATGAAAGATAAGAATTTTGATCAAGTCTCATGGGTGAGACAAAATCAGCTTTTCAGAATGACTCAGATTTAGCCCTTAACCTGGATGGGACGAATATATCTCAAAATAACCTAAATGGGGAAGGGAATATATGATGACCTTGATGGGACATTTTTGGAAAATGCCTCATGAGATGAAGCTCAAGTAGGATTCTATCCTGGATGAATATACAAAGCACGTATTCCTCGATGGGAAGAATCATGATGGGACTGGAGGAAAACACCTCATCGAAAACGAGGGAAACTCGTTGGAACGAGATTCAGGTTTAACCGAAACCTAAAAAAGGAAGATACCTCGATGAGCGAGGTTCAGGCTTAACCCTTAACCTGAAGGGGACGACCATACGGAATCCTCGAGTGAAGAGACCATGATGGGACATTCGGAGTTTGGACGAACAAATCCAAAAGGGGTTTTACGAAAGGAGGAAGAAAATGGGGTTCCCTAAAGCTTTGAAAAAGGGATGAACTTGGACGTCTCACTAAATCAACTTTTGAATTTAATGACCTCTCGCAGAGAATACAAGTTTTGACCCTTAACCTGAGTGAGAACAACCATACGGATTTCACGAAACCATGATGGGACAGGAGAGATACTTCAACTGAATGGAGTAAGTCTTCTGGAAAATATAAACAATGCCAGGTTGCATCAAAATGGATATTGAATATTTATTTCATTATTTAGAATATCTAGAAAATTTTGCCAATAAGATAAATTTATAGTTTTCTTCAATGTTTGAAAATGTGTGCATGTGTGCAATTGACATTCCCTCTTTTACCTAGAGTATTTCCTCCAACGAGGTTAACTCCTCGGTTTTAAGAGTCAAATTCAAAATTTTAGCGCTGATGATTTTCTTCAAGGAAGCTATCTATTTCCTTGATATGAGAAGAGAAGAAATATTCTCAATTTCATAAAAGCAAGTAAAGAAAAGATATTGATAACAAATATTTTGCATAAGAAAGGATGACTTCTGGCAATTTAGGCAGTTTGATATCTGAGTGTTTTCTCATGATGATCTTTTTGCACTCTTTTTGAGTCATTGAACTTTTTCGGGCTTTTTACATCATCTTTCATTTGGATGTGTCCTGACTTTTCTCTCTTTTTCAGGGAAGGGTACGTCACAAACTCCTTCATCTCGGAGATGCTCCGATCCTTCTTTTTCTCAGAGATTATATATGATATTGGCTCAAAAGGTCTATTGATGGTAGCAAAAAGCAAATATCATTTAGGGTTTGTCGATAGGTTCATCACACTCGCCTTCATCTCGACGGTGATCTAAACTTTCCCTGGAAGGATCCTTCACAAACTCCTTCATCTCGGTAGATGATCCAAATCTTCTTTGGCCCCGGGGGTCTGCTTGCCTATTCGCCTTCATCTTGATGACAATTGAGAGATCCCTTTTGCAGATATTTGGTTTGCAGCTTTAAAATGAGAGGATATGGATTAAGTGAATTCTTTTTGTAGCTCAGGATATTTCCACTGTCTGATTGCCAGAAAATTATCTTTAAACATGCGTCATAGCCATGATCAATATCAATTCGCTTCTGGCTTTTCAACGTCATTGAATATTTCTTTCGCCAATCATACCAAGGATATTTCTCGCATCCTTTTGGTTGATCAACAGGGAAAAGATTTGAATTTTACCTCTTTTTTCGCAAAAAGTTTCACCTTTTTTGAAAGAGTACTAAAGGTAATTTGAGGTGATTCTTTTATGCATTTAAGAATATTGGAATCAACAAATACTTTTAGCAAATTGGCAAATTTTTCATGAATTCTTTATCAAATAATCACTCAATATAGATTTTGATGTGACCTTTAGTTGTAATTTATGATTTTGGACATTCTGACCATTAAACTGGGATATTTCATTTAACGACCAGCGAAGGAGTTGGAACCTTTCATTTAACGACCAGCAAAGTAGCTGGGACATTTCATTTAACGACCAACGAAGGAGCTGGAACATTTCATTTAACGACCAGCGAAGTAGCTGGGACATTTCATTTAACGACCAGCGAAGTAGCTGGGACATTTCATTTAATCATTTAATGACCAGCGGAGTAGCTGGGACATTTCATTTAATCATTTAACGACCAGGGAAGTAGCTGGAATATTTCATTTAATCATTTAACGACCAACGAAGTAGCTGGGACATTTCATTTAATCATTTAACGACCAGCGAAGTAGCTGGGACATTTCATTTAATCATTTAACGACCAACGAAGTAGCTGGGACTTTTCATTTAATCATTTAACGACCAACAAAGTAGCTGGGACTTTTCATTTAATCATTTAACGACCAGCGAAGTAGCTGGGACTTTTCATTTAATCATTTAACGACCAGCGAAGTAGCTGGGACTTTTCATTTAATCATTTAACGACCAGCGAAGTAGCTGGGACATTTCATTTAATCATTTAACGACCAGCGAAGTAGCTGTGACATTTCATTTAATCATTTAACGACCAACGAAGTAGCTGGGACTTTTCATTTAACGACCAGCGAAGTAGCTGAGACATTTCATTTAATGACCAGCGAAGTAGCGGGGACATTTCATTTAACGACCTGATTTAAGATTGAGGCTTTTGAAAGACAACCAGTACGAGGACTGAGTTTTGTGACTGAACTTGATCTTTAGATTTGAAAATTCAGCGAAATAACCAGTGCGAGCACCGGGTTTTCCAACTGAGAGTCGGGAAGGAGACCGACATTTTAGAGATTGAAGCAGGAATGATTGTCGGGGTTTCAAGATTATCCCTTATCCTGAAGAGGAAACATAGAATAGATATTTAAAGAGAATTTAGGAAAAATGATTCAGGTTTTATCCCTTAACCTGAAAGGGAGAAGAGTAGACATTTGATAAGAATTTAGAATGATTCAGGTTTATCCCTTAACCTGAAGGGGGAATAGAAGATTTTGTGAAGAGATAACCTGAGACTTGAATTTAGAAGGGATATGACAAGATTTAGAATTTACGATCTATGATTTAGATGGACCAGGTATGCGGTCCAATTTTCAGGATTAAACCCTTATCCTGACGGGGAATATAAAAAGAATAAACTTTGAGAAGACAGAAGGATATAGAACTTTAAAAAAAATATAGAACATTTGAAGAAATTGATTTATTTTTGTAAAAAGAATTCTCACAGGTAGCATTGTTGCTCTTATGAGTGATCTCAGGATTATCCCTTATCCTGAATGAGAAAAAGAATAGAATTTGAAGAGAAATTGATATAAATTTAGAAATCAATAAAGATCGATAAAGCTTGTATTTGCAAAAAGAATTCTCATAGGTAGCATTGTTGCCCCTACGAGAGGTCTCAGGATTATCCCTTATCCTGAATGGTAAAAAGAATTTAAGAAATTTTAATAAAGAGAAATTGATATAAATTTAGAAAATCAATGAAGGTTGACGAAACTTGTATTTACAAAAGAATCCTCATAGGTAGCGTTATTGCTCCTACGAGGGGTTTCAGGATTATCCCTTATCCTGAATGGAAAAAAGAATAGAATTTAAAGAGATTTAATGAAGGGAAATTGATATAAATCTAGAAAATCAACAAAGATTGATAAAACTTGTATTTACAAAAGAATCCTCATAGGTAGCGTTATTGCTCCTACGAGGGGTTTCAGGATTATCCCTTATCATGAATGGGAAAAAGAATAGAATTTAAGGAAAATAAATGAAGAGAAATTGATATAAATTTAGAAAATCAATAAAGGTTGACGAAACTTGTATTTACAAAAGAATCCTCATAGGTAGCGTTATTGCTCCTACGAGGGGTTTCAGGATTATCCCTTATCCTGAATGAGAACACCTCGGACAACGAGTGTCAGGTTTATCCCTTAACCTGAAAGGGTACACCTCGGACAACGAGGGTCAGATTTATCCCTTAATCTGAAAGGGTAACACCTCGGACAATGAGGGTCGGGTTTATCCCTTAACCTGAGGGGAAACACCTCGGACAACGAGGGTCAGGTTTATCCCTTAACCTGAAAGGGCAACACCTCGGACAACGAGGGTTAGGTTTATCCCTTAACCTGAGGGGAAACACCTCGGACAACGAGGGTCAGGTTTATCCATTAACCTGAAAGGGCACAAAGAAGATTTAGAAAATACCTCATGGGAAAGAGGCATCAGGTTTATCCCTTAGCCTGAAAGGTGTAAAAAAAATTGATAAAATTTAATGAAATTGAGGAAATATTGATAAACTTGATAAAAACTTGATAAAAATATGAATAAAATGAATAAAACTGATAAAAATATTAAATTTATCTGAAAATTTATAAGATTTAAGAGAAAAAGGAGTTTTTTCTGATCCTGCCTGCATATGGGATCCTGAAAATGTTTATTTTAAAAGATAAGTGAGAAATCAATTTGGGGGAAGAAAAATCCACCACAAGAAGAATGATCAACGCGAGATCTGATCCTTTAAATCAAATATGAGACATCATCATGAGGGTCAATTTTTGAAAACAATGGTTTGAAATCTAATTTTTGAAAAAGAAGATCAACAACAGATCTGATTTCTAAAAATGACAGTTTGAAATTGATAATAAGATCAACACAAGGGTTGATCTTTGAATATAATGTTTTAAAAACCAATCTTGGAAGATAAGACCAACACAGAGGTTGATCTTTGAATATAATGATTTAAAACCCATTTTTTTTGGAATATAAGACCAATGCAAGGATTGATCTTTGAATTTGATGATTTATAACCCATTTTGGAAGATAAGATCAACGCAAGGTTTGATCTTTAAATGTAATGATTTATAACCCATTTTGGAAGATAAGATCAACGCAAGGGTTGATCTTTAAATGTAATGATTTATAACTCATTTTGGAAGATAAGATCAACGCAAGGATTGATCTTTAAATATGACGGTTTGAAAAACCACTTTTGGAAAATATGATCAACACAAGATTTGAGACCTATTTTTTTGGAAGATAAGACCAACACAAGTGTTGATCCTTCAATGCAATGGTTCAAAAACCTATTTTGGAAAACATGATGAACACGAGGGTTGATTTTTCAATGCAATGATTCGAAAACCTATTTTTGAGAATATGATCAACAAGAGGGTTGATTTTTGACAAAGGTTAGACCAAAGAATATTTGAACTCTTTTGTCATAACGAAGACTTTTTGAAATTTCATGATTTTTGAAAAGTCCTCATAGGTAATATCATTTCTCTCATGAATGATGTCAGGATTGTCGCGCATTCTGAAAAGAACAGGAATTTAAATGCCCCAGTATGGCAAAAGAAGGAAGTATTTGAATATCAAAGATATAAAGAAAAATTGACATTTCATTGATAAGCAAAGGTTTGATAACAACTGAATATTTACAAGAACTTTGTTAAAAGGAAAAGATTCATAGAAGACTGGGCTGGCTAGCCCCTGTAAGATAACTGACAAAAAGAGACGAAAGCAAAAACTTTGGCTTTATCAATTCTTTGAGTGGTCCGGGAATGGTTCTGTCAGGACTGTTGGCTGCTTTTCTTTCTTGTCCTCTATCAGCTCACTTCTGTCAATGCAGTCTTGTATCATGTGCTTGAGGACAAAACAATGCTCTGTGTCGTGCCCTGTTGCCCTATGGTACTTGCAGAATTGGTCCTTGAACTTTCCCAAGATTACGGGAGGATCCGCTATTTTAGGGAGTTTGATCATCCCGTGCTTCAAAAGGTAACCCATAATCACTTCTAAACTCTCAGATAACGGAGTGACGACTCGATCTTTCTCCCACTTGATGTACTTGGGCTTCTCTTGAAGATCACCCTTTTGCTGAAGGCCAATTGGAAGCGGTTTATCATTGTTTTTAAAGGATCTCGCCTTCTGCCCTTTGCCCTGATCTACTCTCGGACCACTGCCATTGTTGTTCTTGTTTCCTTTGCTGCTGCTGCCAAGATTATTGCAGGAGGCATCAACTGAATGAGCGAATTGCGCCTTTTTCTTCTGGTCTTGGATATTCTTGACCAGAGGCGTGCCCTCGTACAGCTCGCTTTCTATCCCTGCTTCGAGCCATTCAGCTCGCTCAATCAACTTGATGAAGGATTTCGCCAGGGAAGTGACGATGAGGCTCCTTATGGGCTGAGAGAAATTGTTAAGGATCACCTGCAATGCGTGCTCCTCTGGAATGGGTACCTTCATCTTATTGCAGGTGCTTCTCCACCTGTGAATGAAATCTCCTACTCTTTCAGTCTCTCCTTGCTTCAAGTTGTAAAGATGATTTAATGTAGGTGAGGCTTCAGTGTTGAATAAGAAGCGCTCGATGAACAAATTTACTACCTTATCGAACTCTCGTAGTTCGATAGGATTCACGTGGTCAGCATACCATCTGGCTGCTACACCCTCCAGACTGCGGGAAAAGCAAATAAACAACACTCTGTTGTCTTTTCTGAAACGGCTGCACTCTGCATAAAATGTGGCTAAGTGGGCTTTAGGGTTGCCAGTCCCGTCAAATTTGAGAAACTTGCGAGGAAGATTCTCCAGGTTATCATCCCCATCTAGACCATCATAAAAATCTTTGCCAGTATAGGTCTGCTTGCCCTTACCCTTGGCTTGAATGTCTTTAATTGCTCGATTCATCTCCTTCATCTGCTTGCTCATCAGGTCCTCTGCTGGAGCCCTAGACTTGGGCTTGTTAACGGATTCGGGCTCTTCTGCCGCTATTTTTACGGAATGCCTTGGAGGATTATGTTTGTATACAATCTGCTCTTCCTCTTCTGACTCTTCCTCGACTGACTCTGATTCCTTAGAAGCAGTGTCCGGTTGTACCTTCTTCCTAATGATTCTAACTTGCTTTTTTCCAGGTTTCTTCCTCAGCTTGCTTTTAGGAACTGCCTCTTTCAGCTTGGCCTCGGCTTGCTCTGACATCATCCTTGCCATCATCTTTTGGAACATATCATACATAGCGGGGTCGATGTCATCTTTCATGATCTGACCCTGTGCCCTGACTGATTTAGGAGAGCTCATCCCTTCTGCCTCACTGTCGCTGTGTTGAAGAACTGTTTCTTTTCCAGCTCTGGTCTGAACCATTTTGAATATCAGTGCTCTCTTTGTAGAGGAAAGTGGAGGTTTTTAGACCAAATAAACTTTTTCGAGAAGTTTTGACAAAAGGAAGGATTTAGATTGAAATCTAAAAAAAATTGTATCCTATTACTAGGGATTAAGTCGTCACAAAATTTATGACAATTGCGCTGTTTACTCTACGAGGTAGAGTAACCAACTAAAAATATGAAAAAGGAAAATATTATTTTGAAAAGGATATCTCTTGACGGAAAGAGATTTTTATGAAAATATAAACAAGAATATAAAATCAGAAAAAAATAAAAAGAAAAAATAGATTTTTGAGAATAAATGGTAAAGATTTAAAATTTGAAGAACTTGCAGGCAGGATCAAAAGAATTTTGAAGAAATTTAGAGGAAGAGAAAGGAAAATACACCTGGGTTTTTAGAAACAAAAAGGAAAATTTTGAAATATATACCCAGGTTTTTGGAAAATTTAAGGAAGATATAAAATATCATACAATCACAGATATACAAGCAAGGATGCGCAAACAGCACTCCCTAAAGCTGACTCTATATGCAATATTTGAAATGGGTGATAGGACCTTAATCCTAACTCTAAGATTTATATCATCTGATTCCAATCAAGGTACGCCGATATACTCAAGTCGAAGCTCGAAGTACGTGGCATATAAAGATATCTCTTCGGTTCTAAGGTAATGGCTTCCCAACATCCTTGAGCACCTACCAATATACCTCGGACTATGGCCCTTAGGTACGTGGTAGGGGGGCGCGAACCCAAATAAGTGGTCCAGTTATGAGGCTCTCTCGCGAACTATGGTTCAGTGAGACAGCCCATCAACGTGAAGACCTGGACAATATAGGTAGGGATATTTTCAAAACATGATCAACATGCAGATAAAACCAGAAAGCTCTAATGCAAATCCTAAAGAGATAGATGAAAAGAAGCATATACTTGCATACATTGTTTACATTCAATCCCTAAAATTGAGGAGAGTTGTATTTAAAACCTAAGTCTAATGTGAACATGGAATAATCTTCTCAATATGGTCCTACCAAACCATACTTAGATTCTATATGCAAAATAATGTCAGCTTAGGACAGAGTCTAGGCTCCTAAGGTTTGCATGGAAATGAAGCTGACATAGAAGAATAAAGACTTAGAAAATATTAAAGCAAAGCAAAGGCATCAAATTCGACCAGACAGAGACGAATGTCCCATCACGGTCGCCAAATCTGTGATCATCGCAAAAATTTTCGTTTCTTGTGGTTTCTCTCTCTTCCTTCTCTTTTCCTTTTCTAACCTCTATTTTCCTCCTTTTTGAAGGGAGAAAAATAAAAGAGAGAAAAGAAGAGAGAAGAGAAGAGAAAGAAAAAGAAGAGGAGAGGAACTCTTTTGCGGGTTTTCACTTGACCTTGATTTGAAAATATTTAGCAAATAACTCGCCTCCGTTTTGAAATATATTGCGAGAAAATTGGAGAGACGGGATTCGCTCGTCGGTACGAGGTTCGACCGTTCCTGGCGCCTTTATTAGGGGTAATCGAACCAAGGATCGAATCTATGCCTTTTGCTTTGCCTAAATATTATCTAAGAATTCATTCTAAATCTAAATGCGCAAAGAATTATGCTTGTGCAATGCAAGAATGTATGCTCTTTTGGGAAAATATTTTGAAAATTTCCAAGTATTCTGAGATGAACTTGATAAGGGAGTGAAGAAATGATTGAATCTAACTTTAGAACTTGAGATAGATCAAAGAAGTTCTAAGTCTTTGAAGTAAATCAGAGTTAGAAGAATAAACTTTTGACTTTGAGAAAGAATGATTTGAAGCTTTGAAATAAAAGGAAATGAAGTTTCAAAGTCAGAAATAGACTTTGAATTTAATCATGGATTTAGGAGAAGATGAAATTTTGAAGTGATGTTGAATTCGAATCTTAGAATGGATCTGAGGAAACGTCATTAAAAAGTAGAAATGGATTTAGAAGATTCAGATTAGATCTGGAATTGGATTCGAATTTTAGACTTGGATCTTTAAATGGATTTAAGATCTGAAATCTGAGATCTGATGTAGAATTTGGGTTATGAATCCTAAAAATAGATTTGGATCTGAAGTCTAAGATCCAAGATAAAATTGGGTTCTGGATCCTAGAATAGATTTTGGATCTATAATCTGAGATCCAAGGTGAAGTTGGACTCTCGACCCTAAGATGGATTTTGGATCTGAAGTCTGAGATCCAAAGTAGACTTGGGTTCTGGATCCTAAGATGGAATTGGATCTGAAGTCTAAGATCCAAAGGTAGAATTGTATTTAGAAAACTGGATCCAAGTTGATCTAATTTTGGATTTGAGTTTTTGAAAGTCCAAAATTAGACTTTTTGAGTATGGATCTGGGTTTTGAAAAACCCGGATTGAATTTAAAACTTAGAAAAGGCCAAGCTTTTGAGATTCAGGATCAATCTCAAACTTTGATTTTGGATTTTGAAGATGAACTTGGTCTTGAATATGAAGATGAATCAGAAGTTTCAAAGTTAATTTGAACTTTGAAATTTCGTTTAGATTTTTGAATTTAGGATACACAAATGGATTTCAAAGTCAAATTGGACTTTGAATTTTGAAGTTAGAATTTGAGATTAGAAGATGAATCAGAATTTCCAATTGAATTTGGAAAATGAAATTTAGAATTTGAATCTTGAATATACAAATGAATTTCAAAGTCAAATTAGACCTTGAATTTTGAAGTTTGAATTTGGAATTTAGAAGATGAATCAAGAATCTCAAAGTTAAATTGAACTTTGAATTTGATCAGAGTTTTTGAATATAAAATGAATTTGAAATCTCAAAATTAAATTGAAGTTTGAGATTGGAAATGAAATAGAATTGAAAATGAAAAGATGAATTGAAATTTACAAGAATTGAAGATTGATTAAAAAAGATATTTACATCACTTGGAGATTTGAAAAAGGAATTTTTGAAAACATGATGCAGTTCTATCCTAAGTGATGAATGAATTTAAAGAATTTTAAAATTGGATTTTGAAAATTTATTCCATTCTTTAGATGAATTAAAAATGAGATTGAAGATATAATACATCCCTGACTATGATCATTGAATGTATTATATAATAACCACATTTGAATTCAAAATGAAGAATAAAATACATTTTTGGTGCTTTTATAGAATTTAAAATAAAATTAACTCTCAATATACCCTGACTATGGCCATTGGTATATGTATTGAATTAATTTTAAGTTATATTCTGATAAAAGAAGAAAATATTTAAGGAAAACATGATGAACTTTGAAAATGATCCAGTGTGGATCCAATGTTATTTTATAAAAGATAAGAATCCTAAGTTTTGTCTACATCCTGACTATGGCCACTGATGTAAATCATCAACTTAGGATTAATTACCTCTTACGAAAGGGTGCACGTGCCATTCGTGTTTCACCATTGTGAGAATTTGAGAAATAAAGGCAAAAAGCATGAAAATAAGTAATTTATGATATTTACAATGCTCATTCATTCTATTTAAAAGCTGAAAATATAATCCTCTCATTAATGATCTAACTATTGCTTTATGAGAATGAATTCTGAACAGATGGAAAATATCTAACTTAAGAAAGGAAGATTTGTATTCCTGCAAAACCGAGTTAGCACAAGATAGGATGTATCATATAGAAGGAAAAGGGGAAGCATCATATCAACACCTATATGCTGGTAATCAAGGGTGACTATCTATGTTAATAAAGGACATATATATATATATATATATATATATATATGCAAGTACATATACGCTAGGTTTAATGAAGGAAATGCATATGATTATGCCTATATCTAAGGGAAATGCACATGAGAGTGAATTATCTAAATGCCTATAAGGACACACCTACCTGAGCATAGGCCTAAATACACAGAGATGCAAACCTAATGTGTATTCATAGGCCATAGGTATGCACATGCAGTATGAGACACTCATGCCCCTGTGTGGTAGGTGATGGAGATGGAGTCACAACAATACCTAAGCACTGCTATGGGTGTTAAAAGGGAAGACTACATTATTTGCACTGATATAGGCATGTAAGAGGCTATAGTGAAACATGTAGTCTCCACTTGTTCATGATTCTAGAGTCTACTCTTGTAAATGATGAAAACTTGTGACAAAAAGTCAATGGACACCATGCTAGCAGTGCAAGACATATGGAACATAAAATCACATATTTCCCTTTCAAAACTGTAGCTATGGGAACGATTATTTGTAAACTTTATTTTATTTCACATCAATAATTTTAACAGTGGCAGCATCATGCTTTGATGAAGAAGATACAACACGAATATTGGTTCCTTTGGGGTTAGATTGTTACTGCTGCAAATTTCTAAATGTGTCCTCTACTTGAAAACTCTTGGATCAGGAGGAACAGCTACAATACACCAAATGTAAAAACACTCATGACTAGAAGGGTGTAGAGAAATTGTGACAGGTGGGGTTTGCACACAGTGTGTATACACACTGTGAGAGATGCATATGCTAGTGTAAATGGAGTGCACGTATAGCATTGTGTACAAAATATGACACATGACAACAAGAGATAAGCTAGAATAGCCTGCAGTGATATTGTGCATATTGGGGGAGCATGGTGAAAAGGGGATGACAGTAAGCTCAGTGTGAGAGGTGTAGGATTCCATGCACAAATATAGATGTGTGATGAGAAGGGCAATAAAGCCACAACAATGTAGTGACTTGTAGCAAATTTTGACAGTCGGTGAGGATGAGAATTTGTAACAAGTAAAAGAGGAGGTTGTCGATGTGATGATAAGTGTAATCTCAAAACGTAAACAAGAAAGTGCTGATTCTTCAAGCATGATCATACTGTTTTAATGTGCACTTTTAGGATGTGAATATGCCCATATGACGAAATGAACAGGATATAAGAAAGTCCATAGAGAAAATATAACTTCTAAATTTATGAATAATGCTAACATATGCTACAGCATGGGTGTGAAGTATTGGGTGTATGTGTGAAATGCTATGAGCAGTGCAATTTGGGACAGGGTATCACAACATATGTATAGAGGGGACAGCCATTGCATAGGTGGTGGTGATGCTGCTATATGATTCAACAAGGATTTACGACTGGAGTTGAGGTTATGGCCACACCTTTAGATAAAATTGTAGCTGACGTGTGGGGCCTCACCTAAGAGACCTATGATATATAAACAACATTGAACAAATCATTATCGACAGTTCCTAAAAAAAAAAGAAAGAAAGAACTGATCCATATGATTTCTTTGAGTAGTTCATCCCTATATAATATTTTGTTGAATGTACCCAGGCTGCAATAGCCGATTCTGGAGCTGCTGGGGTGCTAGAGACCGAGAAACATTATGGTTGGTGTTGATGGAAGAGGGCATACACAGTAGATAAAAAAAAAATGAAGGTAATGCTGAAGGTAGATGTGAGACTATATACATGATTCATATACACCATATCTTATTTGTCAAGTATCAACAATGGATTGGCATCCTCAGACTTACCGGTGGAATTACAGGGCTTTCCTTACCTTCTTGCAGACATATGAACACTTGTTTGGTCTAGATTCTAGATTGGCATCTATAGATCCAGAACATTTATCTGTAATTGCAGGTCTTCTTAAGGAAGGGAGGGATCTTTCTTTATCCTGGCAAGAAAAAAAAAAAACACAAAGAGAAGAAGGAGAGGGGAAGAACGAACTTTCTGGATGATGGATTCAGAAATGAGCAGTGTTGAGGTAGGAGACGGATCCTTTGATCCTCCTACGTGCTCCTCTTTTAAAGAAGAACAGGAGGATTCGAGAGGAAAATCGTTGGAGATGAATGGAGGAGAATCCATGGGTTTGTTGAAGATCAGAGGGTAGAAATGAAAGGGAGGAGTGCGCGGGAGATGGCCGTTAAGAAAAATTTTCAAATTTCCCAATAGAGGTTCCCTTTGCAGGCTTTTTCAAAAAAGTGGCTTTTGTTTTTAAAAAAAAAAAGGGTTTTAAGAGAGGTTTTTAGCAAAGTTCAACTTTTTCAAACTTTAAAACCATTTGCTTTCCTTATAGTTGTCCCGTTTTTTTTTTTGTGTTATTTTTCATTTTTTTGTATCTTTTGGAGTAAAATCCTAAAGTCTTACGGAAAAACAAGGATTAAAACTATTTTTTTTGTATTTTTCTAAGAAATATTTGCAAAAGTGTTTTTCCGAGAATTTCAGACCATTTTGGGGAAATTTCTTCAGAAGAATGGGTTTGGACCCAAGTTTTGAGAAAATGTTCGAGTTTTGACACTCGAATCGAGAAATACAACGTGATGGATCCAAACGGATGTCGGATGGACTGTCCGAGCTATTTAAAAACTATTTTTGGTATTTTCTGTAATTTTAATTTAAAAGTTGGACAACGAGACTCAGATTTGGATCTAGACAATGGATCCAGATCCGAAATCAATTTAAACATATAAAATGAATTTAATTTCAGTAAAACTTGAGAAATGAACTGGAATTTAGATTTAAAAATGACTCATTTGCTCAAAAATGAATTTAGGGGCAAGAAGGGAATATTTAAAAGATTTTAAAAAATTTGGGGTGCTCACAGGAGTGTTGTTTTGCGTATCCTTGTTTATGCAGCTGTAATTATGCGATATTTCCTTATGAGCTTCTATATATCAAATCTTTTCAAAACCCTGGGTATATTATTCAAAATTTTCCCTTTATTTTCAGAAACCGCAGGTGTATATTTGTCCTCTACCTACATTCTTTTCTCTTTTGTGTCAAATTTTCTTTAAAAACCTTGGAAATCCCTTTTTTTTTAATTCCCTTGATCTTTCAAAATTTCCAGGATTTGTGTCTATCCTTTTTTTTTCAAAAGTCTATCCGTAAGTCCTGCATTCTATCTGATTCCCCTCATTCTTTTTTTCCCCAATATCATTCCAATTGCGTCCAATACCCTCGATGCTATCTTTCCCAGAGATCATGTCTTCTGTCAGATAAAGGATGGATCCCCGGATCATCGGTTATCTAGTCTCACTCCTTCTTCCCCCGGTGGTATTATTCTTGGTTCACCACCTTCTCGTGTATGTTCCCAGACCACTTGGATGACTGTGGATTGGAGATGGCATCAGCAGTGGGCAAGCGAACCATCAACGACAATCTGATTCAAGCTATGGCAGAACAGTGGAATCCACGTACCTGCACATTTTGGTTTCCATGGGGAGAAATGACTCTACTAATGGACGAATTCAGTGACATCATGGGATTGCCAGAGCCAGCTGGTCAGCCAGATGATCCGGTCGAGCAGCAGTTCCTGATCAACATCAATGGGGTAGACGTTCGAGAAGCATTAGTCAGGGCAACAGGGAGCAGATCTTGGCCTCTCACTGAGATCAACGGAAGTCAGTTCATCGATCTGTTCAGACTCTATCGCAAATATGGAGCCTACGAGGAGGTTGACACCTTGGCTCGAGCAGTGAAAGAAAGAATTTAGCATGCCATGGTCCTATGCACAGTGGGATTAGCATTCTTTCAGGACGGTCAGAATTTTATTGACGTCAGTGTCGCCCAACTCTTTCGAAGATGGGGAAGCAAGCAGCCCCATCAACTTTCAGTGTCCATGATAGCCTTAGCCTTTCTCTACCGAGGCTTAGCTCGTTTCGCCCTTGGAGAGACCATTCTGGTGGAAGGATGCACTTATGCCTTGCAGTTATGGTTTCTGTGACATGTGCCATCAAGAGCCAGTTCCTTCAGGTTCAACAGCAAGAAGCCGAAGTCTGCTATTCAGTATCGAGCTTCGATTGAGAGTCTGCATCAGGAAGAGATCCTTTGGGATTACTTTGACAGACAAGAATCTGTTTCTCACTACACTTATGCTCGTAGCAAGCGTTACAGATTGCTTGGTCCTTTTTTCTGTGTCGACTATCAGCCAGAGAGGTGTCTCAGACAATTCTCGCAGCGGCAGGTTCGTGTCAACACTCGCTTCCCGATAGACCACGTGCCAGAATTCGATCTGCAGTCGAATCAGTGGTCTGGGGCATGCCATGTAACCAAATACACTTGTGACTCCTTCATTCCTTTGTCTGTATTTCCTGGACCCAATGTATCTTCTGAATATCGAAAATGGTGGCAAATTGCCTGCCCACCTTCTCTTTGTCTTTGAAATTATCATCAATAAAGTTCAACTTTCGTTCTGTTAAAAAGCTTTTTGGGCCAAATTTTATTCTTTTATTTTTATGGCATAAATGGTCACGATTCTTGTGGCGACCTCATCCTTAGTGATGAGACATTCCTCCTATTTCTCTTCAAATATCTTTTATCATAATTGACGACCTCGCCTAGGAAACAAGGCATATTTTTCGTCATCACAAAAATGGTAGCGCAATTATCACAGGTTCTGTGGTGACCCGATCCCTGGTAATGGGATAGTTCTTTTAATTGTCTTCCAAATCTCCCATCCTTTTCTCAAACAATGTCATTTTGAAAAAGTTTCTTCCTCGCTCTAACTGTCCTCTTATTCTGCAGAAATCATTAGCATTGTCAGAATGGTTCAAACAAGAGCTGGGAAAGAAACAACCCCTCAGCACAGTGACAGCGAGATTGAAGCAATGGACTCTCCCAAGTCAGTCAGAGGGCAGGGTCAGAACAAGGGAGATGATATCGATCCCGCCATGTATGGTCTATTTCAAAAGATGATGGCCAGAATGATGTCAGAACAAGCTAAGGCCAGTCTGAAGAAGGTCGTTCCTAAGAGCAAATTGAAGAAAAAGGCTGTGAAAAAGCAAGTCAGGATTGTAAAAAAAAAAGGTCCAGCCTGACACCACTTCTGAGGAATCAGAATCAGTAGAGGAAGAGTCAGAAGAGGAAGAACAATTTGTCTACAGTCAGAATCCTCTGCGGCAGTTCGTAAAGATCACTGAAGAGCCCGAATTTGTGAATAAGCCCAAAGCTGGGATCTCAGTTGAGGATCCGATGCACGAGCAATTGAGAGAAATGACTCGAGCAATCAAAGATATTCAGGCCAAGAGCAAAAGCAAGCATACCTATTCTGATGAAGATTTCTACAACGGCCTAGACGAAGATGACAATATGGAAAATCTCCCTCGCAAATTCCTCAAGTTTGATAGAACAGGCAATCCAAAAGCTCATCTGGCCACATTCTATGCAGAGTGCGGCCGTTTCAGGAAAGACAACAGGGCTCTGTTCATCTGCTTTCCTTGCAGCCTAGAAGGAACAACGATCAGGTGGTATGCAGACCACATTAACCCTATCGAACTACAAGAGTTTGATAGAGTAGTAAATTTTTTCATCGAGCACTTCATGTTCAATGTTGAAGCCTCACCAACCCTCAACCATTTGTACAATTTGAAACAAAATGAGAATAAAAGAGCTGGCGAATTCATCCACAGGTGGAGGAGCACCCGTAATAGAATGAAGGTTCCCATCCCAGAGGAACACGCGCTGCAAATTATTCTGAATAACTTTGCCCAACCTCTAAGGAATCTCATTTCTACATCTCCTGCCAAATCATTTATTAAGCTGATTGAGAGAGCCGAATGACTCGAAACAAGATTGGACAACGGCCTATATGAAGGTTACCCTTTCGTACGAGGGAACCCTGAGCAGAAGAAGAAAGCACATGTTGCTTATTCTACAAAATTTTAAGGCCACAACAGCAGTTCTGGCAGCAAGAAGAACAAGAAGAATCACCGCAAAGATTCAGGACACTCCACGGCTGAAAGAACAAACTCTGCAGCCCAAAAAGGGAAATTCATTAAGCCACAACCCATCCAACCAGTACAGCAGCCTGAAGCAAAGCAGCAAGAGAAACCAAAGCATGATGGATGGAGTTATGATTGGGAATTCACTGCTTTGGAACAATCCCGGGAAGACATCCTGGAATATATGCTATCAAAGGGGATGGTCAAACTCCCTAAGGTGGCAGATCCTCCAGTTGCTATGAGAAAATGGACAGATAAATTCTGCAAATTTCATCAGATTGTCGGACATGACACCGAACATTGTTTCGTCCTCAAGAACATCATCTAGGACTGTATCGACAAAAATTTATTAATCGAGGACGAGGACGAACAACAACTCGAGATTTTGTCCAAGCCTTTCCTAAAACATTCAGCTTTAGTGATTTCAGAACAAACAGTCTTTCTCAAGAACAACATTCGACCGTGTTCCAACCAGGACATCCAGGATCAACATCAGGTCCTAGTCCTACGTTAGGCACAATCTTCTAGCAAGAGGGTGGATATCACTTCATTTTTCAGCAACAAAAAGCCAGTAAATGAGCCAGCAAAGGCGACAACAAAGGTCGCCAAACAAACTCCCAGAATTCTGAAGCACTTCATCAAGTCAGCTTCAAAGAAAGGTGAGATATCGGAATCAGTTCAAAAACCAATCACAGCTCTATCAAACATTTCCATCCTGGATTTGACCCATGCTTCACCAGAGCATCAGCAAGTGCTAGATGATCTACTAAGAAAGATCAAGGTCAAACCAAGCACAACTCCGCAGGACATGGCTCAGATCGTCAATCAAGCAATGACGAATGCACCAATTACATTTTCGGATAAGGACTTGCCAAAGCCTCACTCATTCTACAATAATGCTTTGTATATAGTGGTGCGAACCAGGGGCATGACAGTCTCTCATGTGCTTGTAGACGGAGGCAACAGCCTCAACATCTGTCCGGAGATGACAGCCAGGGCCTTGGGCCTGAAAGAAGAAGAATACACCCCAGATCTGATCACTATCTACGATTTTGACAACCACGGGAAGACAACCAGGGGGAAAATCTTCCTTGAAATTTTCATCAACTATTCAGTACATACCATTCTGTTTCACATGGTAAATGTGCCACCCACATACAACCTTCTTCTGGGTCGCACTTGGATTCATAATGCCAATGTCGTTCCTTCAACCCTTCACCAATACATAAAATGGTCGAAGGGAAGCATGATTACCACTGTTCTGGGAGAAGATCCAGAAGAAAGACTCCCGCAGCCGATGATTCCCCATCCTACTTTCACCGCTGACATCCCGAGCATTCAGAAAGTTGATGGGATCAATCTAAGCGATAGTCTGGATATGCTAAAATTGAAGGGGGTCCAGCCAGTAGAGAATGTCACGGCAGTAGTCCAGTGGCAAGGACCTCATTTCTACAAGATTGGAGGATGCCTCAATTGCGCTTCTCTCAAAGATCATCCTTTTTTTCCTCAATTCTTGAAAGCCAAGAAGGGATTTGATTTACTGATGAATCATGACTATCGGCCCTTCAAAGGCCTTGGTAAAAACGAGGACGGCATGATGGAGCCAATCGTCCCCGCTCGGCATGTCACCGGTGCAGGTCTGGGTTTTGCGGGTTAGTCATCCGGCAAACGCACTACCTTTGTCAAGGGAGCCAAGTAAAGAGGATAATGTCAGGGTTTTCTGCTTTCTTTCTTTATGTCATCTTGTAGGGGCAAGTCCGCCCCAGTTTTTCCCTTTCTTTATAAAAAATCATTTGTAAATATCAAAGTTGCTCAATCAATAAAATTTTGATTTCCTCTTCACATTTTGGCGTATATGATTCTTCTCTTATATCTTTTGTCTATGTCATCATCCTCTGTTTCTGTACAAAAGGCTATTTTTGAATCTCTTACCTTTTTCTCAAAAACCTTTTTTGCGCTTTTCAGGATTGCCAGAATCATGGCTCCTAAATCGCTCAAAAGGCTCGTTATCAATTCCAATTTTTCTCAAAATAAATCCAAGCCTGCTAGAATCTGCAAGGCAAAGGCAGAGGCAGAGGTCAACAAAGTAACACAGCAGATCGAAGAATTAGCAGAGTTCGATTCAGCGATTCAAGAATTGCCAGAATTTGCCAGTATTCAGAAGCAGGATGAACCGTTGCCGTTGGTTCAAGATCCGACAAAGGATGTCAATATCGGTTCAGAAGATGACCCGAAAATCCTCAAAATTGGTTCCAACTTAAGTTCAGATGAGAAGAAAAGGCTCATTCATTTTCTCAAACAATATCAAGAAGTCTTCGCTTGGACTTATGAGGATATGCCAGGCTTAGATCCCAAGTTAGTCGAGCATCGTCTTGTGCTAAATCCAGACTGCAAGCCAATCAAGCAGAAATTGAGAAAAATGGATCCCCGCGTGGCACTACAAGTTAAAGAAGGACTTGAGGAGTTGCTAAAGACAGGATTCATCCAGACTATCGACTATCCGGACTGGTTGGCGAACATCATAGCAGTTCCCCAAAAGAATGGAAAAGTCTGGATCTGCATTGATTTCAGGGATCTCAACAAGGCCACCCCAAAAGATGGTTATCTACTCCCCAACATCGATCTTTTGATCGATAGCACGACGAGCCATGCCATGTTTTCCTTTATGGATGGATACTCAGGCTACAATCAGATCAAATTGGCCGCTCGTGACCAGTCAAAAACTTCTTTTACCACGCCTTGGGGCACATTTTGCTACATAGTCATGCTGTTTGGACTAAAAAATGCTGGGGCAACCTATCAGAGAGCAATGGCAGTTATTTTTCATGACCGGATGCACAAGAACATGGATGCCTATATGGATGACATCCTGGTCAAATCCAAAGAAGGAGAGGATCATCTTGATTCTCTCGGCCAAGTCTTTGAACGACTTATCTTTTACAAGTTGAGACTTAACCCGCAGAAATGTGTCTTCGGAGTAGAGTCAGGCAAACTCCTTGGCTTTATGATCAGCAAGAAAGGCATAGAGGTGGATCCAGCCAAGGCAAAGGCGATCATTGATATGCCGCCTCCCACCAATCTCAGAGAGCTGCGAAGCCTTCAAGGGTGCATTCAGTCGATTCAGTGCTTTATCTCCAATCTGGCCATGAGATGCGAACCCTTCAATCACTTGTTAAGAAAATAAGTGAAATTCGAGTGGGGACTAGAATGTCAGCTCTCATTTGAGCGCATAAAGCAGTATCTCCTCAATCCACCGGTTCTGAAGCCACCAGAGCTTGGAAAGCCACTTCTCTTGTATATTTCTCTCAACCAGAATGCTTGTGGCGGATTCTTTGCACAGTATGAGGAGGGCAACCGGATATAGCACGCCATCTACTACATAAGCAAGACTTTCATCGATTATGAGAAAAGATATTCTCAGATGGAGAAGACATGTCTAGCCTTAGTATGGATGTGTCAGAAGCTTAGACATTATCTGCTGGCCTCAGAAACCAAAATCATGTCAAGGCTCAATCCCCTCAAGTACATCCTTGAGCAGCCATTTCTTACTAGACGGATTACAAAATGACAAGTCTTCCTGATGCAATATGACTTGGAGTATGTATCTCAGAAGTTAGTCAAGGGTCAGTCCATCGCAGATGTGATCATCGCAAAATTTTTAACTTTTGTGAGTCAAACTGACCTTTGAAATAGTTTTTGAAAATAACTCGCCTCCATTTTAAAATGCGGGAAAATTCCATAGAATGGGACTCGTCTGTCGGTACGAGGTTCGACCGTTCCTGCCACCTTTAACAGGGGTAATCAAACCAAGGATCAATCTTATACTATGCCCTATTCAACTTGTCTAAATCACATTCTAATTCCTAAATGCACATAAAATCATGCATGTGCTATGAATTTCTGAAAATGCTTATTTGAAAACATGATGTTTGCTTTGAATAACTGAAACACTTAGAATAGGTATCACATGGAAAATCGTGAATTGGGATTTGAAATGTACTTCTGAGAAAAGTAAAAATCGATTTCTGGGGAAATCTTGAGATTTTGTGAAAATTGATTCTAAGAAAACTTGGTTTCTCTGAATTCAAACTTGGAATTGAATGTACAACTTGAAATTTCGAATTTTAAACTTGAGAAACACTTGAAACATACTTTGAGATTTTTCATATTCTGAGAAAATCGATTTCTCCATGACTTAGAAAATTTTGAGAAAATGAACTTCTTTGAATTGAGATTTGAATTGGAATTGACAAATGCATGAAATAAATGAATATGGATTTGAGGAATTGAGAAATATTTTTTGTATTTTGAGAAATGCAGTGCAATTTGAAGTTAGCCTAAGAGTGTAGGCTGAATGTGGCTAATGTGAAGATCATAAATCTGGGTATCATTCATATTCTGACTATGGCCATAAATACGAATTCCACCAAGTTTATAAACTTCATAAAAGCTAGTGTATGTGTCATTCATGTAGACCATAGTGAATTAATAAAATGTGCATGAATTGGCATACATGGCAGTTATATATCAAAGTTTAAACTATAT
This sequence comes from Nuphar pumila, assembly GCF_984573655.1. Classification (NCBI taxonomy): domain Eukaryota; kingdom Viridiplantae; phylum Streptophyta; class Magnoliopsida; order Nymphaeales; family Nymphaeaceae; genus Nuphar; species Nuphar pumila. The sequence goes on along the minus strand of NC_143256.1, from coordinate 69,989,596 downwards.
GAAATGCAAATCCTAATCTATGCAGGAATTTAAATTCTTATTCCAAAGTTTACATTTAATTTACATCACTATTGAAATTTAAATACATGAAATTAAAATCTTCAATGTATCTGCAAAACTAGAAAACTTTGTTAGTAACGATATGTTGGCTTTTCTAGGTTTATCCAGAAATATCTAGAAATTACTGAATTTTGCTAGTTATAAGCCTTTTCCATGATTTTCTTAAATAAAAATTGATAAAATATGAAATAAGATTGAATAAATATGAAAATGGAATTTGAATATTCGAAATTGGGGTCAAAATGACCAAAATACCCCTAATAATAAGACTATGGCCTTGAAATTAGGGTTTTTAGAAAGATATTTGATAAAATGCAAGTTTTGAAATTCAAATGCAAATATACTAAACTAAATATGATATGACATGCTTAAAAATATGAAAATTAGGGTTTAGAATTTCAAAATTGAGGTCAAATGACCAAATTGTCCCCGATAGCAAGACTATGGCCTTGAAATCAGGGTTTTTCAGAAAATATTTTTGTAAAACTTAGGTTTTATGCACTAAATGAAATCAAATGAACATCAAATTTAACCTAAAGTATCTCAATATGATTATGAATATGATTAAACCCTAAAAATATATGCTTATGCACGAAAATACAAGAATATCACAAATTTTATGATTTTTGCAGTGTTTTGGAATTCTTCGGGTGCCCTGTTTTGCAATTCAAGCCATTCAAGCATCAAACGGATTCTAAAAATCCTCAAAATTGGTACCTGTACTTGTTATAACCCTAATATCAAATTAGAATTATAAAAATATTTTTTTGGCATTAAATTAATCCAAAAATAGCATCAAACCCTAAAAATATGCTATTTTTGACCTAGTTCACCAACCAGTCTCAGTCCAAGACCCGAACCAGGGGTCAAACTTCCATGGAAATCTATGAAATTTTACAGAGACCAAATATACAAAAAAAAAGAACTTTTCCTTTTTACAGATATGAAAAAGACTTTAAAACCAGGGAGATCCCCATCCGACAATCCAGACTTAAATATATTGATTTTAACTTTGGTCCTAACTGATACTTTCAATTGAAAATTCCGGGATAAATAGAATCACTCATTCAAAATATCTGATATTTTAACAGTGAACAGTTATTATAAAATAATAGTACTCATCTTTTACATATCATGAATCGGATCTGTATTTTGGGATTTATGAATAACACAAGTCTGATTAGGGTTTCAGTAAACCCTAACGAGTTTTAAATTAAAAATCAGAGTCTCTGACAGAGGAAAAAATCTAAACAATGATAAAAAATTATGAAAATTTACAGTAGATAGATCTAATCAATGTTAATCCATGGCACTTTACAGATCTAAAATCGGATATAGGATGAGAAAAATATCATCACAACAAGTTACCTTCTTGATTTTAACAACGATTTTAAAGCTTTAAAAACCCAATTTGATGTCTGATTTTTCTGACAGGGTTCCCGAAGTCCAAAATCTCTGATTTGTTTACAGTAACTTCTTTACACATACATGTATCGCATATAAAAAAATCAGAACTAAACAGAAAGTATTTCAATCCGAAATAACATTATCTTTACTGTTCTAAACCTAAAACACACAAAAATCTAAGAAACTTAAGAAACCATGCATTAACTAATGAAAATCAATAAAATAAACCATAAAACAGTAAATAAAAATTATTTATATAGTGTAAAACGTATAATAAGCATGAATAAACTATTAAATAAATAAAAAATCAGGGAATCAATGGCTGGAATTTGATTTTACCTTTAAAGACATGGATTTAACCCATTAAAAGGGTAAATCACATGTTTTATTGGTTAATAATGAAAATAACAATGCTAAAATCGCTTTTAATGGATTAAAATCCCTATAAAACACACAAAACAGGGTTAGATCACCTTTTTGGACCATTCTTGATGGTTCTTGAGGTGAAACAATGGTTGAATCTTCATAAGGAGGGGCGCCCAAGCCTAGATCTAGGTTTAAAGCATTGAAATTAATAAAATAAAATAATAAAATCCATGAAACCTCTTACCTTGGAGTTGCAGCAATGGAGGAAAGGCTGGAGAGGAGAGAGAAGCTCCAAGAATCCATTAGGATTGAATAATGAAAATCGTTCCCCATGGGGCCTCTTTATAAAGAAAGTTTTTACGTTAAAAAAAATCAAGTTTTTCTAAAATTTTTGGACTCTCTAGGGGGGGGGCGATTTTTTGGTGAGATTACTACTCTACCCCTGGCCTAAATTATCTAAACTAATACCTAATTAACCCCTAGTCTATCCTAAAAAACCCTCAAATGTAATGCCACTTGGCATTTCTCACATTTGAGTTTTTAAAACACTTTTAAAAACCTTTAAAAACACTAGTTTTAAAAACTAAACTTCAAAATGAGTTTTCAAAATGATTTTTGACTCTTCTAAACCCCTACCACTAACCAAGACACTGACTAACCCTAGTCTAGCCCTGACTTACTCGAATATGGCGCCACCCCGAGTGGGCCCTACTTGAGTTTTTCAAAAAGCGATTTTAAAACTTGAAATTCAAGAAAGATTTTCAAAAGATTTTCAAAAGTAAACTTTGAAATTAAAATTTTTGAAATGGCAAAGGGTTCTAACTGGGTCAGGACTCCTCTGGATATGGTTCCCACTGAGTGGGCCCACATCAATTTTTGAAATCTTTGAAATAACACTGAAAACAACTTTAAAAAGGGGTTAAAATCAATAATTGAAATTCAAGATTTTTGAAAACAGAGTCTCAAGCAAACTGGAACTCCGGGTTAGAGTCCTGAACTCTTAGAACTCTAAGATTTTGGATTTTAAAAGCCAAATGAAGGAGTTTTTGAAAAGATTTCATCGAAAATGGTAAAACAAGTCAAAAAATACAGCCAGGGTTAGACTCCTAACTCAATCAGAACTCTGAAATAGAGTCCTGAATTAACTGGACTCTATAAAAGGACCTAATTTTTGAAAAACAAATGAAAATGAAATAAAAATAGACTTCAAAACAGACTCCTGACTGGACTAGGACTCCGGGACAGAGTCTTGATCGGACCGAAACTCTAGATTTTTTTTGGTATTTTATGAAAAACAGACGAAAGAAGTTGTGAAAAAAGTTAAAACAATAACAAGTATTGAAATAGAACAGAGTTCTGATTCAACTGAGACTCTGAAGACAGAGTCCTGATTGAACTAGGACTCAAATTTTTGGATTTTCTGAGAAAACAAATGAGAGAATTTTGAAAAACAGTTAGAAACAGGATGAAATTGAAGTTTTGGTTCAGAGTCCTGATCTGATTAGGACTCTAAGAAAGAGTCCTGATTCAATCAAAACTCTAAGAATTTTGGTTTTTTCTGGTAGGCAAATGATGAATTTTGGGTAAAGCTTTTAAAAACTAGTGAAAATGAAGTGAGAAAATCAATTTTGGATAGAATCCTACTTCGATCAGGACTCTGGGGTAGAATCCTGATTTGATCAGGACTCTGAGATAAAACCTCAGAATTTTGAAATTCTTTGATAAAAGTGTAATAGTTTTGGTAGATTGAAAGATTTCTGAAAGATTCTCTCAAAATTAAAATCAGGATCAGAGTCCTGATCCAACTAGGACTCTCTGAACAGAGTCCTGTTTTGACTAAAACTCTAAGTTTCTGACTCTTTTTGAAAGATTTGATTGAAATAGATAAAATAGCTGTAAAAGATTAGAGTCCCAATCCAATTGAAACTCTGAAGAAGAGTCCTGATCCGACTGGACTCTTGACGAAGAGTCCTGATCCAACTAGGACTCTAAAATTTTGGCCAAAACAGAAGATTTTAAAAGGTTTTCTCCGAAAACAGGTAAAAAGGTAGTGAAAAGTAGAGTTCTGATCCGACTGGACTCTGGAAAAAGAGTCCTGATCCAACTAGGACTCTGAAATTTTTGGAGATTTTTGATAAGTAAAGGAATCCAGAAGCGACACCACCTAAATGGGTCTCATCTGAGAATTGAAATCAATTGAAATTGAGTTTGAAATGAATCCAGATTGTTTTCTGAGAAAATATTTCAAAATATAAAGTCCTGGGGTTGGAAAATGACAGAATGTTGAATAAAAACCCAGGTTTTGAAATTGATTTTTGAAAGAAAAAGTTTTAAAACTCAAATCTGGATTAAATTTTTTGAAATTAGGAGTGCTGGATCTCGAAAATGAGATGTAATGACATGCAATGCTATGTAGTGCAATGAAATGGTATGCTGAATGCATGCAATGATATGCAATGACACATGAAATGTGAGCACTGGATAAGAGTAAAAATTTGGGGTGTTTACAAATGCCCCTCTTTGCTGCTAAGCTGGTTGAAAGCCGAGCTTAGTGGCAAAGAAAACACACCAAATTTGGATTATAAAAAATGCCTCAGTTAGATGAATCTAACTGGGTATGAAAGAATTAATCCAAGTGATGATGGTAGATATGAAATGGAGAATAAGGAAAAAATTTTACTTAAAAAAGAAATGAGATTCAGGTTTTGCCCTTAACCTGGATCGGACGAGAAATACCTCGTATGGAACGAAGCTCAGGTTTAACCCTTAACCTGACTGGGTTGAAAATGGAATACCTCATCAAAGGAGGCTCAGGTTTGTACCCTTGACCTGATTGGGTGGAAAATGGAATACCTCATCAAAGGAGGCTCAAGTTTGTACCCTTGACCTGATTGGGTGGAAAATGGAATACATCATCAAAGGAGGCTCAGGTTTGTACCCTTAACCTGATCAGGCAGAAAATGGAATACCTCATCAAAGGAGGCTCAAGTTTGTACCCTTAACCTGATTGGGCAATAAAATACCTCATCAAAGGAGGCTCAGGTTTATACCCTTAACCTGACTGGGAAGAAAATGGACAAAATCCTTGAAAGAAGAGACCGTGATGGAACCTTCGGATTTCCGCACAATGAATCCGATAAGAGTTTTGCAAAAGGAAGAAAATTGGGGTCCCTAAAGCTTGAAAAGGGTTTTATTTTGGGCGTCTCATTGCTGAGACTAAATAGCTTTTGAAATTGCCTTTTGCTGAAATTGGTGGCTTAACCTCAAGCCGAAATTGGACTGTCTATGGTGGGACAGTGGGGACACAGGGAAGTGTGCGAATCTGAGAGCCCGTGTGCTCAGATTATACCAAAGAAGGGAAGGAATCTTGAAAACTCCCGTTATCAAGTCCTAAAAGGGATAACAACTGATGTCAGGATGCGCCAAAGATGAACCTCAAGCTCTCGCTTTATGCCAGAATAGCTAGAAAATATTGTCAAAATGTTGAAAATTGTTGTTGATTCAAAATAATTGAAAATGATGCACATTGTTTTGAAAGTATTCCCTCTTTTCTACCTGAAGTATTACCTCCGACTGGGCTTAACTCCATAGAATCAAGATTCGAATTCAAATTGCTTGTGATTGACTTTCTTTCAAGGAAGCTATCAATTTCCTTGATATGGACGGGAAAGAAAGTATTCTTGATATTGCGAGCGCTATTGGTGAAAGAATATTGATAAAAGAATTTCACAAAATTAAAGAAGATTCTTGATAGATTTGGCAGTCTAATATCCTGGGATTCTTTTCTCATGATGATCTTTCTGCACTCTCTTTTTAGCAGATTGGAGCTCTCTTGGATTTTTTGGGAATTACATCATCCTTTATTTTGGAGATGTCCTGACTTGTCTCTCTCTTTTTTTTGGGGTATGGTACGTCACAAACTCCTTCATCTCAGAGATGTTCTGATCCTTCTTTTCTCCCAGGGATTATCATGATGATTATTGGCTTTTTGGTAGGAAATCTCTTGATGATAGCTGAAATTAAATATCTTTTAGGGTTTGTCGGTAGGCTCATCACACTCGCCTTCATCTCGACGGTGATCTGAACTTTCTCTGGAAGGATCCGTCACAAACTCTGTCATCTTGGAGATGATCCAAATCTTCTTTGGCCCCGGGGGTCGACTCGCTTAATTCGCCTTCATCTTGACGACAATTGAGAGATCCCTTTTGCAGATATTTAATTGCAGCTTTAGGTGATTGAGGAGATATAGAGATTAAGTGGATTTTCTGTGTCACCCAGGATATTTCGACTGCTTTATTTTTCAAGAATGGTCGTTAAAAATGTGCCATTGACTGCGATCAATATCAATCACTCATGGCTTTGCAACAACATTGAATATTCTTTGTTGGCCATATTGCGGATTTATTCTTCATCTTTTTGGTTGACCAATAGAAAGATTTTGAACTTTGAATCCTTTTTCGCAAAAGCTTTGTCCTTTCGGAAGTAATACTGAGGGTATTCTGAAGTAATAATTTTGTGCAATAAAGATTTTTGAAATCAACAAATATTTAATGACAAATTGGCAAAATTTTTCTTGAAATCCTTTGTGAAAGCGAGCATTCGAAGCACAATGCAACACATCCGTGACAGAAATTCTCGTCTCCTTTCCCCAAAAGAGAAGATTCAGAAATTGGAATTAGAAATTACTCCTCTCTTCCCTGAAGAGGAGGTGTTTGCAAAACAAACTTTCGAAGAGAAATTAAGCTTTCGTCAAAACTTCCTAACATTAGGCTTCTCTTATGGAAAGGGGGCCGGAATTGGTGAGATTGGTAAATTGGTCATGAAGGAACGAGTTCATCACACTCTCCCTGAAAAGAGGGTCCTTCATGATGAAATGGCCTAGTCTGAAATTATGGGGCCACAAGGAAGGCAAGTCTCCATCGAGTCTCTCCCTATAAAAAGGGTTCCTTGTGTGAAATTTGGAATTTTGTTTTGCAAACGGTTCACAAAGACACGAGTCCCTTCAAACTCTCTCTGAAAAGGGGCTAAGTGAACGAATTCGATAGCATGCGAAAAGAACGAGCTCCCTCAAACTCTCCCTATAAAAAGGGTCTCTCGCAAGAGAAAATGATTGAAATTGGGTATTGGGTGACTCAAAAGGGTCGAATTTTGGAAATTGGAATTTTGAAATTTGGGTTCTGAAATTTGGTATTTGAAATTGAAAGTTGGAAATCTGAAAATTGGGAATTTAAAAATTGGAAATTGGATATTGATTGGCTAAAAAGGTCGAAATTGTGAATTCGTTTACTGAGAATGACATGGGTTCTATAGGGATTCATCCTAAGAATGACATTGGTTCTATTGAGAACGGCATTGGTTCTGCAGGGGTTCGACCTACGAACTATCAATTCCATAGGAATTCAACCTAAGGATCATAGCTTAAGAAGGAATGATTCCAACTTGTGAGCTTTGAATGGACCAGGTGCTAAACTGGGTTTTTGAGGGAAGATTCGAATCGGAATTCAACTCTTCAAGGAAAACTAGATGAATTGGATTTGAAAGAAAATTCAGGTCGGAACTCGAATCTTCTAGACCAACTTGCAGGGTAGTTTGAGTAGAAGTTCAAACTTGTAAAGGAAAGCTAAGCGAATTGGATTTGAAAGAAAATTCAAGTCGGAACTTAGATTTTCTAGATCAACTCTGAAGGAAAAGAAAACTCGAGTCGGAACCCGAATCTTCGAAGGAAAACCAAGTCCATTATGGGAGGAAAAGAAATCCGAGTCGGAACTCGAATCCTGAAGGAAAGGTAGATCAATTTGGAAGGAGAAGAAATTCGAGTCGGAACCCGAATCCCGAAGGAAACTAGATCAACTAGAAGGAAAGAAGATTCAAGTCGGAACTCGAATCCTGAAAGAAAACCAGACCGGTTGGAAGGAAAAGAAATTCGAGTCGGAACTCGAATCCCGAAGGAAAACTAGATCAACTAGAAGGAAAGAAGATTCGAGTCGTAACTCGAATCCGGAAGGAAAATTAGACCGGTCAGAAGGAAAGGAAATTCGAGTCGGAACTCGAATCTCAGAGGAAAACTAGACCGGTTAGAAGGAAAAGAAATTCGAGTCGGAACTTGAATCCCAAAGGAAAACTAGATTATCTAGAAGGAAAGGAAATTCGAGTTGGAACTCGAATCCCAAAGAAAAACTAAACCGGTTAGAAGGAAAAGAAATTCGAGTCGGAACTCGAATTCCTGAAGGAAAACTAGATCAATTAGAAGGAAAGGAAATTCGAGTCGGAACTCGAATCCCAAAGGAAAACTAAACCGGTTAGAAGGAAAAGAAATTCGAGTCGGAACTCGAATTCCGAAGGAAAACTAAATTAATTAGAAGGAAAGAAAATTCGAGTCAGAACTCGAATCCCAAAGGAAAACTAAACCGGTTAGAAGGAAAAGAAATTCGAGTCGAAACTCGAATTCCGAAGGAAAACTAAATTAATTAGAAGGAAAGGAAATTCGAGTCAGAACTCAAATCCCAAAGGAAAACTAAACCGGTTATAAGGAAAAGAAATTCGAGTCAGAACTCGAATTCCGAAGGAAAACTAAATCAGTGGATACTGAATTTTAAAGTGTACCAGTGTAAACACCGGATTTTGAAAATATGCAAATACAAGCATTATGTTTTGAAAAATTACCAGTACGAATACCAGGTTTTGGAAGATTACCAGTACGAGCGCTGGATTTTGGAAAATTACCAGTACGAGCACTGGATTTTAAATGGTTACCAGTACGAGCATTGGGTTTTAAATGGTTACCAGTACGAGCACTGGGTTTTGAAAGTTTACCAGCACGAACACTGGATTTTTGAAAAATTACCAGCACGAACACTGGATTCTAAAGAATCACTAATTGATTTTGATGGAAGATTTTCAATCTTCACCCTTACGACAACTTGGACAACTGTCGGGGCCTCAGGATTTATCCCTTATCTTGAATGGGGAGTTCAATGCAAATTGATGCAGATGAATACAGATGAATGCGAATGAATGCATGCCAATGCAAATGAATGTAAATGGGTGCACATGTGTGTAAAATGAGAGATTTGTTTGATCCTACCTGCATACAGAATATTTGTAGATAAAATGAAAATTTTAAAAAAAATGCCCCAGTGTAATGGGGGAAGAATATTTTGAACAAAAGGGTAAATGATTGATGTTCGAAGAGCGCTCTCTGAAGGTGACACGGCAACTGGCTTTTGATTGATTCAGAAGAGACTTGGAAGAGGTCATTCCTCATAAAAGAACGTCTTGCAAGAAAAATTGACAACTTTATTGATGTATTAAAGGAAAGGTAACAAATAAAGGAGAGACAAACGGGATTACATCATCCCTTTAAAGCAAGATGGGAAATTGGGAGAGCGCTAGTGTTGTCAATTTTTTGAATGATTGAGGATGATCAGGATGATTGGTCCTCCTTTTTATCTTCAGCGAGGAGATTCTTGTCAATACTGTCTTGGACAATATTTTTAAGGACAAAACAATGCTCGGTATCGTGACCCATTGCCCGATGAAATTTGCAGAACTGATCTTTAAACCTTCCCATGGTCACAAGAGGATTTGCTATCTTGGGGAGTCTAACCTTCCCTTTGGCTATCATGCATCCCAGAACTTGCTCCAGTGGCTGTTCTAAAGGAGTAAAATTGCGATCGTATCCCCAACCATCATGCTTTGGTTTTCCTTGGAATTTTAATTCGAATTGGACACTTGAGGAAGACTTGTCATCTCGCTTGTCCATTTTATCCTTCTAACTTGCGAGGTCATTTCTCTCTGAGTTTGGATTTCCTAAGACTCCAGTATGATTTTTTTTACCTCCTCTTTTGTTTTGTCCATTGCTATTTCTGGTGGAGTTGGTAGAAAATGTGGAGTGAGCCTTCAGAGACCCGACTGTATCTTTTGTGTGCATGTATTTCAAGAAACTCTCGAGTATTTGATCTAACGGGGCCATCTTGTGGTCCTGGTTCGGATCATCACGCTGCATCTCTTGTCGAGTACTTGATTTTTGCTAAGACTTGGATAAGACAGTTGACCAATACTCTTTCTCATTTTCAATGAAGAGATTCTTGTCGATATGATCTTGGACAATATTTTTGAAGATGAAACAGTGGTCGGTGTCATGCCCTACTACCCGATGGAATTTGTAGAACTGGTCTGTGAATCTTCCCATGACTGTGGGAGGATTTGAGACTCTTGGAAGCTTTACCAATTCCTTGGCCAACATATATTTAAGGATTTCATCAAGAGACTGCTCGAGAGGATGTTATCGTCGCAAAATTTTTCCCTCGTCTTCCCTTCCTTGCGGAAGAGAAAAAGAGGAAACGCTTTCACGATTCAAACTTGACCGGATTTTGGAAATTGCTTTTGAAATACTCGCCTCCGTTTTTTGAAAATCCATGGGATGGGGCTCGACCTGTCGGTACGAGGTTCGACCGTTCCTGCAGCCTTTAACAGGGGTAATCGAACCAAGGACCAAAACTATGCTTGACTTAGTTAAATTATCGAAGTCATGTTCTATCCTAAATGCACAGAGAATTCAGGCATGTGCTATGAGGTTTTGGGAAAATGCAGCTTGGGAAAACATGATGTATGCTTGGAAAATATTTGGAGTTGAAAAGATTCTCTCAGGAAAAAGATGAAAGTCAATTTTTCAGGAAAACTCATGTGAAAAAGGGTTTTTGAAGTCACGGGAAGGTTCATGAAGTTGTGGGAAAATCATGAATGGTTGAAAATCCTGGGAAAATGGAATTGATTCTTGAGAAAAGGGGGAACCTTTGAAAAGGAAAACACTTCTTAGGAAAACTTGGACTTTGAGAATTTTCTTACGAAAATGATGGAAAATTTATAGGGAAACTCATTAGAGAAGAAAAACTGAAACTTGGGAAATTGAAATCCTGGGAATCTTACCCTTGAAATACTTGGAAATCGATTTTGATCTTTGAGGAAGATTGGAAAACTCTTTTGAAGCTCTTAAGAAAATAACATTTTCCAGGGAAAACTATGGGGAAATTGACTTGGGAAAACCGATTTTGAAAGATTCTTAGAGTTTCTTGAGAAATCGATTTCTTGAGAATGAAATTTTCTTAAGAAAATTATAAGAAAACCAATGATTTCATGATGCAAATGATATGAATGAAAGAATGCACTTTGAAAGGTTTTCTAGGGAAATTTGTTGGAAAAATGTGTATTAAGTCAAATTAAATCCTTCACATATTCTGATTGTGGCCATGAATATGTTCCGAGTTTAATTGATTTAATGCACAAGATTTTGAAAACATTGGAAATATGATGTGCATTTTCAAGATAGCCTAAGAGTGTAGGCTCAATGTGACTAGTAGAAAGATGATGGATTTGGGTCTCGTCCATATTCCGACTAGGGCCGTAAATATGGATTCCACCGAGTTCATCAACTCCCTAAGAGTTGGTGCACGTGCCATTCGTGAACATCCATAGTGCTTTTGAAATAAAATGCATGAATCATATAAGCAGGATATTGCATAAATTCAAACTATATGATATGCATCCTAGTCTAAGCAGGAAATTAACTCTCTTATTCCAAAATTTACATTATTACATCACTAAATAAAGGAAATAAAAGAAATTTGCAGACTTCAGCTCCTTCTTTTGATTGTTCCTGCCAAACTTGAAATTGGGTTAGCTCAAATATGCGGGTTTTTCCAAGATTTTCCAATAATATTATGAAATTATTGGATTTAATTGGATATAAACCCTATTCTCGTGCTTCCTTGATATTTTGAAATGATGAAAATGCTAGAAATTCAGTGAAAAACAATTTGAAATTCGGAATTGAGGTTAAAATGACCAAAATACCCCTAATTATAAAGTTATACCTTTAAAATCAGGGTTTTTTGAAGGAAAACTTGGTAAAATTGAGATTTTGAAGTTCCAAGTGAATCAAATGATGATGAAATGTAGTAAGAGACATGATGACATGCTGCTAAACACATTAGGACTGTAAAATCAGAATTTGGTATTTCGCAATTTATCAAAAATAACGATTTTCGCTTGTTTTTCGCTTGGATCTGGGTCCTGCGGGACCCTATTTTGGTATTATGGATGATCCGAACCTCAAATGGTTTCCAAATTGCACCAAATTCGGTATGAAGCATCTAAACACTCTGATAAACAACCTAAAATGCTAAAAATTATGAAATGATATGATTTAAATGCTAAAATTCAAGGAAAGTCCTAAAATGATGGATTTTGCCTATGGATCCGAACCAAATGCAATGCCTAATATGATAATGCAAGATTTACACCATGGAAACTTCTAATATTTTGCAGACTGCTAAAAGACCCGAAATGGAACATTTTTGGTTTTTACAGCCTCGGGATTTGAGCCATGGTGAGTTCAATAACAGGGATTTAGTTCTGACAGAGGTAAAAATCATACTAATCTGATGTAAAATGCTAACAAAATACAAAACGGCCATAAAAATTTATGAAATTAATCAGAGTTATGCACGACACCTACATGAACAACTTTCATGTTTATGACTTCGGCATTTGATCAACGGAAACACAAATAAAAATATAACTATTTCTGCTTAAACTAACAGAACAGACAAATGTAGCAAAACAGGGGGCTGACAAGAAAAATCCGAAGCAGGGGTCAACACTGTTTTAAAAATTACAGGCTTTTAGATTCAAACAGAGGATATCTCGGAAACCACTTTCACTTTTTACAGTTTTGGATTTGAAGCAACACACAAAGAGAAACCATATCCCTAAGTCGATCCAAGATCTCAGAGGCCCAAATTAGGCTCTGACACGTGTACCGACATCTCGGATTTTTGTCAGACATTAAAAAAAATCAGAAAAATCTAAAAAAATCATATTAAAAGCTAGACATGCTCCCGAGTTCAGAACAGCTTTCGGATTGAAAATCATATCTCCCATGAGGGATATCTCGATTTTACAAGTCGGAAAATGATTTTCAAAACGTATCCCAGGTAACAAAACCCGACTTGCCATTTTGAATGTTTACCGCAGTAAACAAATTCAAATGCCTCCGAATTTTTGACACAATTTCAGGGACACCTAAGGGCGCATTCCGTGATTTTTTTTGGATTTTTAATAAAAAACAAATGCATGAAATCACGTGTGGACTGACTGACAAAAAACAGATACCTACTGAAAATAAGCAGAATTGAAATAAAGGCTAAATTAATCCTAATTAATTCATGAAATATGCTAAATGAATGAAATAAAATGCAAATTAAACCTAGCTAACTATATGAATGTTAAAATCATCAAGAAAGCATAAAAAAACATTTTTATATATGTCGTTTTATGAGAATAGCTCAATTCATCCCTCGGATGAGCTCTTTCTTCAAACGACTCCCGATTCGAATTATAGAATCACATCAAGGGGAAAAGAAGTGCACCTTGCTTCGTTACGCGGCATAGGAGCTCTTGAAAGGGGCAGCTATCACGAGCTTCCTTCGTCCTTTGCTCCGGGCTTCGGATGGTTCACAAAAATCGACCTCTGTTGGAATCGAATTCGCCACAGCACGAGCTTTACTCGACCTTCTTCAATGCGCCAAAGGGGGCACGATTTCCAAAGTTCAAAATCGGATTTTAGGAAGGCTAGGTCGGATTTTGCAAGTTCACAAGAGCTAAAAAAATGATCTCCTTTAGGATGGGCGTGAACCCTTGTTTTTATAACTTTTCTGAAAAATTTTGAAATTCAAACAGGTTCAATCTGAGCCATCCATGTGGCGCCATCTCAGGGGGTGTCATCTGAAGGGTTTGAAATTCTAATTTGTCTTCTGCAGGGAGCCCTCAGAAGGCGCCACCTCAGAGGGTGCTCTCTTGGAATTTGAAATTCAAACTCACCTTTTGTAGGGAGTCCTCAGGTGGCGCCACCTCATGGTGGGCTACCTTTTTTTAAAAATAAAAAAATAAAATAAAAAAATAAAAATGGAGCCAAGTGGATTCCTGGAATGGCGCCACCTCAAAAGGTGTTTGAGGTGTAAAGTTGGAACAGTAGGGGCATGCCATGTGGCGCCACCTCTGGGGAGTTCAAATGTTTGAAATTTTGCTTTTCTGCAGGAAAGGAGGGGCTGACATGTGGCATTTCCTCAAAGTGGCTCCTACGATGCCATGTCGCAGGAGAACATGAAGGGAGGAAGCAAAATGCGCCACCTCATGGGGGTTTTTTTTTCTACTTTTTCTGGTGCAGGGAGGTCTGGACATGTGGCGGACAAGTGTCAGCTGTCTGGAGAGGCTTTCTCAAATGGCGCCACCTCAGGGGGGAGTTTGAAATTCAAATGGAGGTTGGCCCTGGAGGAATGGAGGGTGGACATGTGGCGCCACCTCAGGGTGGCTCCTACAATGCCATGTGGCAAGAGGGAGGAAAAGGAGGGAAAGTGACATGTGGCGCCATCTCAGGCCATCTGGAAAAATCAGAGCTCAGGATTTTTGCCACCTAGTGCCTTGTTTGAATTTTGAATGGTTTGCTTTTTCTGAAGAAGGCCAGGAGTGACATGTGTCTCCTACTTTTCTGAAAGAGGTAGAGAGAAGACATGTGTCCTCTACTTTTTCTGAAAGAAGCAGAGAATGACACGTGGCAGAGGGGAGAGAAGGTGGGCCAAGCCATGTGGCACCATCTCAGACAGGATGAAAAAGGTAGGAGTTCTTGATTTTCGCCACCTATGGGGATTTTTGAATATTTGAATTCCAGCTTTTCTGAAGAAAGCAGAAAATGACACATGGCACTTGCCTTTTTCTGAGGAAATGAGGGCTTGCCATGTGTCCTCTGCAGGAGACACTCCAGATGGCGCCACCTCAGAGGAGACAAGCCTACCTTTTCTGTAGGAATTTAGGAGTGACATGTGTCTCCTACTTTTCTGAGAAAAGTAGGGAGAGACATGTGTCAGGCTACTTTTCTAGAAGGAAGGAGGGGTTGACACGTGTCCCCTGCAGGAGACACACTTCAAGTGGCGCCACCTCAGAGGAGACAAACTCCACTTTTTCTAGACAGGACAACCTATGACACTTGGCATCTTCTGGTAGTCTTTGAAATGACACATGGCGCAGGATGGATACTGACACATGGCAGACATGTGGCGGCTTCTTAAGGTAGCCCCACACTGACACTTGGCAGAAGAGGGAGGGTGACATGTGGCACCGACTCTAGGTGAACCCTATGCTGACACATGGCATGTAAATGGGAGGAGAGAGAAAAGACAAGTGGCACCAATCCAGGGGACAAGGCTCCTATATTTTTGGGTTTTTCAAAATTCAAATTTTCAAAAGGAAAGCTTGTGTGACACCACCTCAGTGTGGGTCCCACATTGCTTCTTTATTGAAATAAGGATAAAACCACAACTTCTTTTTGGAATTTTCATAAAATCTGGACTAATGGGCAAAACAGGAATTTTGGAAAGAGTTGGCCCTTGTAGGGCGATTTTGTAAAAGAAAGATATTTGAAATTGTCAAAAAGGGCAAAATCTGAGGTGAAGTGACTCAAATCCATATTGAAAACTATCCAGATGGTTTTCCTGAGGAAATATTTTGAAATTCAGAGTCCTGGGGGTAAAATGGGAAAAATTGATAATTTTGAAGACCCAGGGTTTTGAAATCAATTTTGAAAAGAGTTGAAATTCTAATCTGGATTGAAAATTTTGAAATCAAGAGTTCTGGACCTCGAAATGACATGCTGTGCAGTGCAGTGATTTGAAATGCTCATGCAATGATATGCAATGTCATGTCTTATGAAATGCAATCTTGAATCAAGACTTGGAGATGTCTGTCTCCTGTCAGGAGTAAAATTTTGAACATCTGAGCTAAAATTAGAGAAATTTTGAGAGTTGCAGATGAAATTTGGACTTTTGCAAGGTCCGGCTCAGAAAATGACCATTTTGCCCTCCAGCGATTTCAGAGGCTGGATGTTGATGCTTGGTGGAAATGTTGGGGAGGTGAGTGAAAATTTGGGGTGTTTACAGATGCCCCTCTTTGCTACTAAGCTGGCTCATGGCCGAGCTTAGTGGCAAAGAAAACACACCAAATTTGGGCTATACGAAAAAAATGCCCCCAGTTAGAAGGATCTGACTGGGTGTGAAGAAATTAGCCCGAGGAAGATGGTAGATATGAAGCGAAGAATGGAGAGAAAAGATTCACTCTATGAGAGTGAAGTTCAGGTTTATGCCCTTAACCTGGATGGGACAGAAATACCTCGCATGGAACGAAGCTTAGGTTTGACCCTTAACCTGATGGGACAGAAATACCTCGCATGGAACAAAGCTCAGGTTTTGACCCTTGACCTGATTGGGGAATGGAATATCTCATCGAAATGAGACTCAGGTTTGTACCCTTAACCTGATCGGGCGGAAGATGAAATACCTCTTTGATTGAGGCTCAGGTTTGTACCCTTATCCTGATCGGGCGGAAAATGGAATACCTCTTTGATCGAGGCTCAGGTTTGTACCCTTATCCTGATCGGGCGGAAAATGAAATACCTCTTTGATTGAGGCTCAGGTTTGTACCCTTATCCTGATCGGGCGGAAAATGAAATACCTCTTTGAGTGAGGCTCAGGTTTGTACCCTTATCCTGATCGGGCGGAAAATGGAATACCTCTTTGATTGAGGCTCAGGTTTGTACCCTTATCCTGATCGGGCGGAAAATGAAATACCTCTTTGAGTGAGGCTCAGGTTTGTACCCTTATCCTGATCGGGTGGAAAATGAAATACCTCTTTGATTAAGGCTCAGGTTTGTACCCTTATCCTGATCGGGCGGAAGATGAAATACCTCTTTGATTGAGGCTCAGGTTTGTACCCTTATCCTGATCGGGCGGAAAATGAAATACCTCTTTGATTGAGGCTCAGGTTTGTACCCTTATCTTGATCGGGCGGAAAATGGAATACCTCTTTGATTGAGGCTCAGGTTTGTACCCTTATCCTGATCGGGCGGAAAATGAAATACCTCTTTGATTGAGGCTCAGGTTTGTACCCTTATCCTGATCGGGTGGAAAATGAAATACCTCTTTGATTGAGGCTCAGGTTTGTACCCTTATCCTGATCGGGTGAAAAATGAATGAAATCCTCGAAGGAAGAGACCATGATGGAACCTTCGGATTTTGCACCGTAAATCCGACAGGGGTTTTGCAAAAGGAAGGAAAATGGGGTCCCTAAAGCTTGAAAAGGGATTGATCTTGGGCGTCTCATTGCTGAGACTAAAATCAGCTTTTGAAATTTCCTTTTGCGGGAAATGATTGGTGGTTCGACCTCGAACCGAAATGGGACTGTCTATGGTGGGACAGTGGAGACACAGGGAAGTGTGCAAATTTGAGAGTTCATGCTCTCAAAGAAGGGAAGGAATCAAGTCCTTAGGAGGGATTTAAAATTGGTGTCAGGATGCATCGAAGACGGATATCGAGCTCTCACTTCATGTCAGGATAGCTAGAAAATATTGTCAAAATGTTGGAAATTTTGCTGTTGATTCAAAATATTTGAAAATGTTGCACATTGTTGCAAAGATATTCTTTTTTTTCTACCCAAAGCATTACCTCCAAACAAGGTTCACTTCGTGGAATCGAGATTGGAAATCCAAATTGCTTGCAATTGACCTTTTTCAAGGAAGTTATCAATTTCCTTGATATGAGCAGGAAAGAGAATTTGATATTATGAAAGCAATTGATGAAAGAATATTGATAATAGAATTTCACAAAGTTAAAGAGGATTCTTGATAAATTTGGCAGTTTGATATCCTGGGAGCTTCTCTCTTGACAATCTTTCTGCACTCTTTTGGCTCTCTGGGTTTTTGCTACATTCTCCTTTATTTTGGAGATGTTCTGACTTTTTCTCTCTTTCTTTTTCCTCTCTTTCTCTCTTTTGGGAAGGGTACGTCACAAACTCCTTCAACTTGGAGATGTTTCGATCCTTCTTGGGCGATGGGTTTGGAGATCTTTGGGTGATAGCTGAAATTAAATATCTTTTAGGGATTGTCGAGAGGTTCATCGCATCTGCCTTCATCTCGACAGTGCTTTGGACTTTCCCTGGAAGGATCCGTCACAAACTCCGTCATCTTGGAGATGTTTCGAATCTTCTTTGGCCCCGAGGGTCTACTCGCCTAATTCGCCTTCATCTTGACGACAGGTGAGAGATCCCTTTTGCGGATATTTAATTGCAGCTTAGGTGATTCTGAGGAAACGGGGCTTGGGTAAATGCTCTCTTTTCTAGCGCTCAGGATATTTCCACTGCCTTGTCTTTACAAGAATAATCCTTTAACGATGCGCCATTGACTGTGATCAATATCGATCATCTACAGCTTTTCGATAACCTTGAATCTTCTTTTCTGGCCATATCGAGGATTTATCCTTCATTCTTTTGGTTGGCCAATAGAAAGAATTTGAAGTTTGAATCCCTTTTCGCAAAAGCTTCACTCTTTTGGAAGTGATGCTGAAGGTAAATTGAGATAGAGATTAGTGCAATAAAAGATTCTGAAATCAACAATTGATTGACAAATTTGACAAAATTTTCTTGAAATCCTTGGTGAAAATGAGTATTTGAAATCCGGCTCAATACATCCGTGACGAAAATTCTCCTCTCTTTTTCCCCAAAAAGAGAGACTCAGGCTTAGCCCTTACCTGAATGGGAAATGGGAAATACTCCTCTCTTCCCTAAAGAGGAGGTGTTTGCAAAACAAACTTTCGAAGAGAAATTAAGCTTTCGTCAAAGCTCCCTAATATTAGGCTTCTCTTATGGAAAGGGGGCCGATAATAGTGAGGTCTGAAAATTTGGGTCATGAAAGGAACAAGTCCATCACACTCTCCCTGCAAAGAGGGTCTTTCATGACGAAAAATGGCCTAGTATGAAATTGGGGGGTCACAAGAAAAGCGAGTCTCCGTCGAGCCTCTCCCTTTAAAAGGGTTTCTTGTGTGAAATTGGAAATTGTTTTGCAAACGGTTCACAAAGACGCGAGTCCCTTCAAACTCTCCCTAAAAAGGGGCTAAGTGAACGAATTGGATAGCATGCGAAAAGAACGAGCTCCCTCGAACTCTCCCTAAAAGGGTCTCTCGCAAGAGAAAATGATTGAAATTGGATATTGAGATTGATTGACCCAAAGGTCGAAATGGAAAATTGGAAAATTGGTTGCTGGAAATTGAATGACCCGAAGGTCGAAATTGGATGACCTGATGGTCGGAATTGAGAATTGATTTGACCACAAAGGTCGAAATTGAGAATTGGTTGACCGAAAGGTCGAAATTGTGTGACCTGAAGGTCGAAATTGAGAATTGAGTGACCTAAAGGTCGAAATTGTGTGACCCGAAGGTCGAAATTGAGAATCGATTTGACCAGAGGTTGAAATTTGGAAATTGATTGACCCGAAGGTCGAAAATTGGAAATTGGTTGACCCGCAGGTCGAGAATTAGAAATTGGTAATTGAAATTGGAAATCAGAGGTCTAAATTGGAGAATTGCCTGATTTGAGGATTTAAATTAAAATTTAGAGAGCAAAATATCAAATTTGAGCAATTGACAGACCCTGATGATTGAAATGACTTGGATCAATAAAAGAGAATGATGAGTTCGAGTCAGAGCTCGAATAAAATATAGAGATCACGAGTCGGAACCCGAATCAACAGAGGAAAATGGAAGGCTCGAATCAGAGCTCAAATAAGATAATGAGATCACGAGTCGGAACCCGGATCAACAAAGGAAAATGGACTCGAATTAGAGCTTGGATAAGATAAAGAGATCTCGAGTCGGAACCCGGATCAACAAAAGAAAATGAAGAACTCGATTCAGGGTTCGAGTAAGGTAATGAGATCACGAGTCGGAACCTGGATCAACAAAGGAAAATGAAGAGTTCGAGTCAACGCTCGAGTAAAGTAGAGAGATCACGAGTCGGAACCCGGATCAACAAAGGAAAATGGAGAGTTCGAGTCAAGGCTCGAATAAGGTAGAGAGATCACGAGTCGGAACCCGGATCAACAAAGGAAGATGAAGAGTTCGAGTCAAGGCTCGAATAAAGTAGAGAGATCACGAGTCGGAACCCGGATCAACAAAGGAAAATGAAGAAATCGAGTCAAGGCTCGAATAAAGTAGAGAGATCACGAGTCGGAACCCAGATCAACAAAGGAAGATGAAGAGTTCGAGTCAAGGCTCGAGTAAAGTAGAGAGATCACGAGTCGGAACCCGGATCAACAAAGGAAAATGAAGAAATCGAGTCAATGCTCGAATAAAGTAGAGAGATCACGAGTCAGAACCCGGATCAACAAAGGAAGATGGAGAAATCGAGTCAAGGCTCGAATAAAGTAGAGAGATCACGGGTCGAAACCCGGATCAACAAAGGAAAATGAAGAAATCGAGTCAAGGCTCGAATAAAGTAGAGAGATCACGAGTCGGAACCCGGATCAACAAAGGAAGATGGAGAAATCGAGTCAAGGTTTGAATAAAGTAGAGAGATCACGAGTCGGAACCTGGATCAACAAAGGAAAATGATTTGAATAAAAACCCGAGTCGGAACTCGGTTTTCCTAAAAGTTGAAAATGTGCCAGCTTGAATACTGGATTTTTGAAATAATACCAGTTCGAGTGCTGGGTTTTGGTTCAGTATTGGCGATGATCTTTGGATCATTTAGGAATTGTGATGGGACTGTTTGTTGAAATCCCAATACCGACCGGATTGTTATTAATGCAATTGAATGCAAATGAATATGAGTTGATGCATGAATGCACAAGTGCATGAAATGAGGAATTTGTTTATCCTGCCTGCATATAGAATGCTTGAAAACAAATTTTCAAAAAGATGCCCCAGTGTAATGGGGGAGAGAGAATAATAACAAAACAGAACAACCACAAGAAGAATGTCATAATTAAATGAGAAAAGTTGATGATTTTATTGATGCCTAAAAAAGGATGATGACTTGAAAAAGGAAAACCACTAGGACTATATCGTCCTGACAAAATGAGAAGGCATTGGCATTGGCATTGTCATTCTTCAGAGTGATCTGGGAGAGGCTTGGTCAGGACTGCAACTCGTCCCTCCCTTTCTTTCGGCACCAAAAGCTCTTTATCGATGTAGTCCTGTACAATATTTTTTAGAACGAAGCAACGTTCAGTATCGTGCCCCATTGCCCGATGGAACTCGCAGAAACAATCTTTCCATTTCCCCATGGTGACGGGAGGATCCACAATCCTTGGAAGTTTGATCATATCCTTCGCGAGCAGATATCCAAGAATTTCTTCGATTGGCTCACCTAAAGGAGTAAACTCGCGATCATAACTCCAACCATCACGCTTTATCTTCTTCGGATTGTTGGATTTCTGTTGAATGCTGACTTCTTTGACTTCTTTCTTGGTTAGGGCTACTGGATGTTCTTCTTCTCTGCCTTCAACAAAGAGGTTCTTATCAATACAGTCTTGTACAATATTTTTGAGGACAAAACAATGATCCGTGTCATGCCCTACTGCCCGATGGAATTTGCAAAACTGATTCTTGAACCTTCCCATGATGGTGGGAGGACTTGTGGCCTTTGGGAGCTTCACTAATCCCTTAATCAACATGTATTCAAGGACTTCGTCGAGTGGCTTGTCTATAGGAGTGAAATCTCGATCGCCGCTCCAGTTTCCGTGCTTTGGTTTTCCTTGATTTTTTTTCCTTTTGCTGAGGGCTGGATTGAAAAGGTCTATTCTGGATTCTAGAATACTTTCCTTTCAAATCTTTAGACTCTTCTAACTTGCTGCTTTGACTACCTCTGTTTTTGTTGTTGCTGGGTTTAGAACTGGTTGCCCTGTTGTGGTCTCCAATGATGCTCATAGGGATGGTGATCGATGCCCCTTCTTTAATAGGAACTTTTCCGAAATTGGCTGCAGCTTGCTCGGATAATATCTCAATCATCATTCTTTTGAACAACCGATATATGGCGGGATCAATCTCCTCCTTGATGGTCTGAGCTCCCTCTTTGACAGACTTTATGGAATCCATTTCTCACTCACTGTCTGTAACTAATGTGCTGAAGTAGCACGCACGGTCTTTGATCTTGTCAGGATCACACAACTATGCCAATGCCCTCTGCAGAACCACATGGGATGTTTAGCATGATGGAAAAAAAGAATTTTGAAACCAACACTCTTGAGGGAAAAACAAATGATGGAATTGGAAAGACATGTCAAAAATTTGGATAAAATTTGGAAGATATACTGGGAGATATGGAAAAGTTTTTGAAGCAAAATTTGAAATTTCAAAAATTTGCAGGCAGGATTGGAATAAGGCTGGAAATCCGAGATCCAGTAGAACGAGAGAATGGAAAATCACCTGGAGTTTTGAAAGAAATGGGATATTTGAGAAAATCATCCAGGGTTTGAGAAAAAGACCTTGTGGAAAATAAGGATATTTGGAAAGAGACCTAATGAGTTGAAAAACATTGAGAAACATAAAGAATTGAGAAAATCATACATACAATCACATCCTGCACAAACATTTATGCACATTTAGCATTCCCTAAAAGGCTGACTCTAGATGCATCAATTTGAAAACAGTTGTAGGACCTTAATCGTAACTCTAGGTTCAGATCATCTTTGTCCAATCCAGTTATGCCGATATACCCGAATCGAAATCCAAGGTACATGGCATAGAGTTTCAACTTCGGTTCTAAGGTAAGGTTTTCCAACATCCTTGAGCGCCTACCGATATACTTCGGACTGTGGCCCGCGGTACGTGGTAGGGGGGTGTTAACCCAAATAGTTGGCCCAGTTGTGAGGCTCTGTCCCGAACTATGGTTCTGGAAGAGAGCCCAGCAACGTGAAGACCGGGTAATGATAGGTAATTGAGGTTTTGAAAAAATGATCACATGCAAGAAATAGAGGGCTCTAAGTCCTAGAGAGATAGATTTTGAAAACTTCTTAGAAGCATACATTGTTTGCATTCAGATCCTAAATTGAGGAGAGTTGTATTTAGACCTAAGTCTATGTGAGCATGAAAATATCTCCTCAATATGGTCCTACCAAACCATGCCTAAGCTATATGCATTCAATGTCAGCTGGGTCAGAATCTAGGCTCCTAGGCTCACATGATATCAAAAGTAAAAGAGCTGACAATTTTGTGAACATAATTTTGATAATTAAACTAAGTCAAGCATAATTTAGGTCAGACAAGGACAGGTCCTATCACGGTCGCCAAACCTGTTATCGTCGCAAAATTTTTCCCTCGTCTTCCCTTCCTTGCGGAAGAGAAAAAGAGGAAACGCTTTCGCGATTCAAACTTGACCGGATTTTGGAAATTGCTTTTGAAATACTCGCCTCCGTTTTTTGAAAATCCATGGGATGGGGCTCGACCTGTCGGTACGAGGTTCGACCGTTCCTGCCGCCTTTAACAGGGGTAATCGAACCAAGGACCAAAACTATGCTTGACTTAGTTAAATTATCGAAGTCATGTTCTATCCTAAATGCACAGAGAATTCAGGCATGTGCTATGAGGTTTTGGGAAAATGCAGCTTGGGAAAACATGATGTATGCTTGGAAAATATTTGGAGTTGAAAAGATTCTCTCAGGAAAAAGATGAAAGTCAATTTCTCAGGAAAACTCATGTGAAAAAGGGTTTTTGAAGTCACGGGAAGGTTCATGAAGTTGTGGGAAAATCATGAATGGTTGAAAATCCTGGGAAAATGGAATTGATTCTTGAGAAAAGGGTGAACCTTTGAAAAGGAAAACACTTCTTAGGAAAACTTGGACTTTGAGAATTTTCTTACGAAAATGATGGAAAATTTATAGGGAAACTCATTGGAGAAGAAAAACTGAAACTTGGGAAATTGAAATCCTGGGAATCTTACCCTTGAAATACTTGGAAATCGATTTTGATCTTTGAGGAAGATTGAAAAACTCTTTTGAAGCTCTTAAGAAAATAACATTTTCCAGGGAAAACTATGGGGAAATTGACTTGGGAAAACCGATTTTGAAAGATTCTTAGAGTTTCTTGAGAAATCGATTTCTTGAGAATGAAATTTTCTTAAGAAAATCATAAGAAAACCAATGATTTCATGATGCAAATGATATGAATGAAAGAATGCACTTTGAAAGGTTTTCTAGGGAAATTTGTTGGAAAAATGTGTATTAAGTCAAAGTAAATCCTTCACATATTCTGACTGTGGCCATGAATATGTTCCGAGTTTAATTGATTTAATGCACAAGATTTTGAAAACATTGAAATATGATGTGCATTTTCAAGATAGCCTAAGAGTGTAGGCTCAATGTGACTAGTAGAAAGATGATGGATCTGGGTCTCGTCCATATTCCGACTAGGGCCGTAAATATGGATTCCACCGAGTTCATCAACTCCCTAAGAGTTGGTGCACGTGCCATTCGTGAACATCCATAGTGCTTTTGAAATAAAATGCATGAATCATATAAGCAGGATATTGCATAAATTCAAACTATATGATATGCATCCTAGTCTAAGCAGGAAATTAACTCTCTTATTCCAAAATTTACATTATTACATCACTAAATAAAGGAAATAAAAGAAATTTGCAGACTTCAGCTCCTTCTTTTGATTGTTCCTGCCAAACTTGAAATTGGGTTAGCTCAAATATGTGGGTTTTTCCAAGATTTTCCAATAATATTATGAAATTATTGGATTTAATTGGATATAAACCCTATTCTCGTGCTTCCTTGATATTTTGAAATGATGAAAATGCTAGAAATTCAGTGAAAAACAATTTGAAATTCGGAATTGAGGTTAAAATGACCAAAATACCCCTAATTATAAAGTTATACCTTTAAAATCAGGGTTTTTTGAAGGAAAACTTGGTAAAATTGAGATTTTGAAGTTCCAAGTGAATCAAATGATGATGAAATGTAGTAAGAGACATGATGACATGCTGCTAAACACATTAGGACTGTAAAATCAGAATTTGGTATTTCGCAATTTATCAAAAATAACGATTTTCGCTTGTTTTTCGCTTGGATCTAGGTCCTGCGGGACCCTATTTTGGTATTATGGATGATCCGAACCTCAAATGGATTCCAAATTGCACCAAATTCGGTATGAAGCATCTAAACACTCTGATAAACAACCTAGAATGCTAAAGATCACGAAATGATATGATTTAAATGCTAAAATTTAAGGAAAGTCCTAAAATGATGGATTTTGCCTATGGATCCGAACCAAATGCAATGCCTAATATGATAATGCAAGATTTACACCATGTAAACTTCTGATATTTTTCAGACTGCTAAAAGACCCGAAATGGAACATTTTTGGTTTTTACAGCCTTGGGATTTGAGCCATGGTGAGTTCAATAACAGGGATTTAGTTCTGACAGAGGTAAAAATCATACTAATCTGATGTAAAATGCTAAAAAAATACAAAACGGCCATGAAAATTTATGAAATTAATCAGAGTTATGCACGACACCTACATGAACAACTTTCATGTTTATGACTTTGGCATTTAATCAACGGAAATACAATTAAAAATATAACTATTTCTGCCTAAACTAACAGAACAGACAAATGTAGCAAAACAAGGGGCTGACAAGAAAAATCCGAAGCAGGGGTCAACACTGTTCTAAAAATTACAGGCTTTTAGATTCAAATAGAGGACATCTCGGACACCACTTTCACTTTTTACAGTTGTGGATTTGGAGCAACACACAAAGAGAAACCATAGCCCTAAGTCGATCCAAGATCTCAGAGGCCCAAATTAGGCTCTGACACGTGTACCGACATATCGGATTTTTGTCAGACATTACCAAAAATCAGAAAAATCTAAAAAAATCATATTAAAAACTAGACATGCTCGCGAGTTCAGAACAGATTTCGGATTGAAAATCGGATCTCCCATGAGGGATATCTAGATTTTACAAGTCGGAAAATGATTTTCAAAACGTATCCCGGGTAACAAAACCCGACTTGCCATTTTGAATGTTTACCGCAGTAAACAAATTCAAATGCCTCCGAATTTTTGGCACAATTTCAGGGACACCTAAGGTCGCATTCCGTGATTTTTTTGGGATTTGTAATAAAAAACAAATGCATGAAATCACGTGTGGACTGACTGACAAAAACAGATACCTACTGAAAATAAGCAGAATTGAAATAAAGGCTAAATTAATCCTAATTAATTCATGAAATATGCTAAATGAATGAAATAAAATGCAAATTAAACCTAGCTAACTATATGAATGTTAAAAATCATCAAGAAAGCATAAAAAAACATTTTTATATATGTCGTTTTATGAGAATAGCTCAATTCATCCCTCGGATGAGCTCTTTCTTCAAACGACTCCCGATTCGAATTATAGAATCACATCAAGGGGAAAAGAAGTGCACCTTGCTTCGTTACGCGGCGTAGGAGCTCTTGAAAGGGGCAGCTATCACGAGCTTCCTTCGTCCTTTGCTCCGGGCTTCGGATGGTTCACAAAAATCGACCTCTGTTGGAATCGAATTCGCCACAGCACGAGCTTTACTCGACCTTCTTCAATGCGCCAAAGGGGGCACGATTTCCAAAGTTCAAAATCGGATTTTAGGAAGGCTAGGTCGGATTTTGCAAGTTCACAAAAGCTAAAAAAAATGATCTCCTTTAGGATGGGCGTGAACCCTTGTTTTTATAACTTTTCTGAAAAATTTTGAAATTCAAACAGGTTCAATCTGAGCCCTCCATGTGGCGCCATCTCAGGGGGTGTCATCTGAGGGGTTTGAAATTCTAATTTGTCTTCTGCAGGGAGCCCTCAGAAGGCGCCACCTTAGAGGGTGCTCTCTTGGAATTTGAAATTCAAACTCACCTTTTGTAGGGAGTCCTCAGGTGGTGGCGCCACCTCATGGTGGGCTACCTTTTTTTAAAAATAAAAAAAAAATAAAAAAATAAAAATGGAGCCAAGTGGATTCCTGGAATGGAGCCACCTCAAAAGGTGTTTGAGGTGTAAAGTTGGAACAGTAGGGGCATGCCATGTGGCGCCACCTCTGAGGAGTTCAAATGTTTGAAATTTTGCTTTTCTGCAGGAAAGGAGGGGCTGACATGTGGCATTTCCTCAGAGTGGCTCCTACGATGCCATATGGCAGGAGAACATGAAGGGAGGAAGCAAAATGCGCCACCTCATGGGGGGGGTTTTTTTCTACTTTTTCTGGTGCAAGGAGGTCTGGACATGTGGCGGACAAGTGTCAGCTGTCTGGAGAGGCTTTCTCAAATGGCGCCACCTCAGGGGGGAGTTTGAAATTCAAATGGAGGTTGGCCCTGGAGGAATGGAGGGTGGACATGTGGCGCCACCTCAGGGTGGCTCCTACAATGCCATGTGGCAAGAGGGAGGAAAAGGAGGGAAAGTGACATGTGGCGCCATCTCAGGCCATCTGGAAAAATCAGAGCTCAGGATTTTTGCCACCTAGTGCCTTGTTTGAATTTTGAATGGTTTGCTTTTTCTGAAGAAGGCCAGGAGTGACATGTGTCTCCTACTTTTCTGAAAGAGGTAGAGAGAAGACATGTGTCCTCTACTTTTTCTGAAAGAAGCAGAGAATGACACGTGGCAGAGGGGAGAGAAGGTGGGCCAAGCCATGTGGCGCCATCTCAGACAGGATGAAAAAGGTAGGAGTTCTTGATTTTCGCCACCTATGGGGATTTTTGAATATTTGAATTCCAGCTTTTCTGAAGAAAGCAGAAAATGACACATGGCACTTGCCTTTTTCTGAGGAAATGAGGGCTTGCCATGTGTCCTCTGCAGGAGACACTCCAGATGGCGCCACCTCAGAGGAGACAAGCCTACCTTTTCTGTAGGAATTTAGGAGTGACATGTGTCTCCTACTTTTCTGAGAAAAGTAGGGAGAGACATGTGTCAGGCTACTTTTCTAGAAGGAAGGAGGGGTTGACACGTGTCCCCTGCAGGAGACACACTTCAAGTGGCGCCACCTCAGAGGAGACAAACTCCACTTTTTCTAGACAGGACAACCTATGACACTTGGCATCTTCTGGTAGTCTTTGAAATGACACATGGCGCAGGATGGATACTGACACATGGCAGACATGTGGCGGCTTCTTAAGGTAGCCCCACACTGACACTTGGCAGAAGAGGGAGGGTGACATGTGGCACCGACTCTAGGTGAACCCTATGCTGACACATGGCATGTAAATGGGAGGAGAGAGAAAAGACAAGTGGCACCAATCCAGGGGACAAGGCTCCTATATTTTTGGGTTTTTCAAAATTCAAATTTTCAAAAGGAAAGCTTGTGTGACACCACCTCAGTGTGGGTCCCACATTGCTTCTTTATTGAAATAAGGATAAAACCACAACTTCTTTTTGGAATTTTCATAAAATCTGGACTAATGGGCAAAACAGGAATTTTGGAAAGAGTTGGCCCTTGTAGGGCGATTTTGTAAAAGAAAGATATTTGAAATTGTCAAAAAGGGCAAAATCTGAGGTGAAGTGACTCAAATCCATATTGAAAACTATCCAGATGGTTTTCCTGAGGAAATATTTTGAAATTCAGAGTCCTGGGGGTAAAATGGGAAAAATTGATAATTTTGAAGACCCAGGGTTTTGAAATCAATTTTGAAAAGAGTTGAAATTCTAATCTGGATTGAAAATTTTGAAATCAAGAGTTCTGGACCTCGAAATGACATGCTGTGCAGTGCAGTGATTTGAAATGCTCATGCAATGATATGCAATGTCATGTCTTATGAAATGCAATCTTGAATCAAGACTTGGAGATGTCTGTCTCCTGTCAGGAGTAAAATTTTGAACATCTGAGCTAAAATTAGAGAAATTTTGAGAGTTGCAGATGAAATTTAGACTTTTGCAAGGTCCGGCTCAGAAAATGACCATTTTGCCCTCCAGCGATTTCAGAGGCTGGATGTTGATGCTTGGTGGAAATGTTGGGGAGGTGAGTGAAAATTTGGGGTGTTTACAGAGGAGTAAACTGGCGATCGCAATCCCAGCCGTCCCGCTTTATCTTTTCTTTGTGTTGACTCAATTTTCCACTCTGCTTTAAAGATTTCACTTTCTGACTTGTATGATTGCCTTTGTTATCCTTGCACCCCTCGCGGTGGGCCTTGACAGAATTTATCTTTTTTGAATCTTGATTATTCCTGACGGGAGTGATGCTCTTGTAGAAATCTTTGCTCGTGAAGACCTTCTTGCCCTTGTCGCGGGCTTGCAAATCTTTAATCTTCTTTGCCATTTCCTTCAGCTGTATTTGGACCAGATCATCCATTGCCTGATTTTTCCATTTATAGGTTGTCCCTTGCCTTTGAGGGGATCTTTGAAGTGCTTGCCAGACTTCTTACTCTTCATCAGTGCCACCTACTGATTCTGATTCATCAGATGTATCCTCGTGTTAGATATGTTTCTTGGATAGTTTCAAAACTTTCTTGGCTGACCGGCCTTTTGCCTTCTGCTTAACCCGAGTCTTTTCTGTACTAGTTTCAGTTTGTTCTGCCATTATCTTGGTCATCATTTCTTTGAATATAGCATATGTCTGGGGATAAACATCATCCTCTGCTTGCTGACCCTGACTTCTGACTGATCGGGGTGAGTCCATTTCCTCTTCTGAAGTGACTGAGTATGCAACACCTTCAACTGATGAGGTTTTCTTTCCCGACCTTGTTTGAACCATCGAGTATCACAAATGCTCTCCTCAAGGTAGAACTGATGGTTAGGCTTTTGAAAGAAATTGGGTTGGAGGAAGATATTTGTTGAGAATTTTGGTAGACAATTGAAAGAGTATCCCATTATTAGGGATTGAGTCGTCGCTAGAGTTACGATAATTGCGTTGCCATTCTTTGCAAAATAAACAACTGGAAATATGCCTTGTTACCTAGGGGAGGTCGTCAAACCAAGGTGAAATGTAGAATAAAGGAATTTTATTGAGGGGAAAAACATGATTTTATCAATAATACACTTGACAGAGGGGAGGGGGACAAACAATTTTCCACTACTCTGGATAATCAGAAGACACACGAGGGCCAGGAAAAATAGTAAGATTGACAAAGGAATCCCAGCCATGTCTGGCAGAATGGTATGCTCCGGACCACTGATCTGACGCGAGGTCAAATTCTGGCAGAACCCCTGCTAGTGGACGAATCTCTACGCGCTTCTGCCTCTGAGAGAACTGCCTGACACACCGCTCTGGATGATAGTATGCGCAGAAGAACGGGCCAAGTAGCCTGGATTGCTTGTCGTATGCATAAGTGTATCTGGGAGGTGATTTCTGACGATCAAAGTAGTCCCATACGACTTCTTCCTCCTGAAGGTTGTCGATCAAGAATCGGTATCGCGCAACTGGCGGAAGCTTTTTACCATTGTATTTGAAGGAACTGGCTCGGGCTGGCACATGCCGGAGGAACCAAGACTGCAATGCGTAGGTGCACCCTTCGACTAGAATTGATTCTCCGAGTGCGAACCGAGTCAACCCTCGGTATAGAAAGGCGAGTGCGGCCATGGCAATGGAGAGGCGACTGGTCTGTCGACTTCCCCATCTCCTTATAAGCTAAACTATTTTGATATCCATATAATTCTGTCCGTCTGGAAAGAGAGCGAGTCCCACAATGCATAAGACCATTGCATGCTGGATTCTTTCTTGAGCTGTCCTGGACAACGAGCTGACTTCCACAAATGTCCCATACTGTCTGTAGATCTCGATCAGGCTCACGTATTCATTTCCATCTTCTTCGATCAAAGGCCAAGACTTGCGTCCTGTCATGCGAGCTAAAGTGTCTCGGGGATCCAGACCCTTGATATTAATCAAAAATTGTTTCTCCAATGGATCTCCAGGCTGACCAGCTGGCTCGGGCAATCCCATGATTTCTGAAAATTCATTTATCAGCACTGTCATCTCGCCCCATGGAAACCAGAAGGTAGAAGTGCTCAGATTCCACCGCTCTGCTAGTGCATGGATCAAATTGTTGTTGATTGTCTGCTTTCCTACTACGGACGCCAATTCCAATCCACAATCGTCCAAATGGTCCAGAAACATATGATAGAAGTTCTTGAGCCATGAATAGTACCACCGGGGAAAGAAGGATCCGGTGCTGAGGACTCAATGCTCGGGAAGACTTTGTCGCACCTCGTAGGAGATGTGACCCTTAGGGAAGACTGAATCAAGCTGACTGGATGCCATCAGACTGGAAAACATGGAAAATTGGAATAAGACTTGGGAAAATACAGGAAATTTAAGGAAAATGCAGGCAGGATAAAAATAGAGCAGAAAATTCGAGATCCAGAAGAAAGAAAGGATGGAAAATAACCTGGAGTTTTGAAAAAAAAAATGGAGGGAAATTTGGAAAATCGTCCAGGGTTTATTGAAATATAAAGAAGTACTTCAGAAAATGAAGTATTTGAAAATCGTCCAGGATTTAAAACGTGGACAGTACATGGACATAGATTGGGGAACTTTTGAGAAAATCGTCCAGTTTTTTTTTTTTTTTTTGAAAATTGGGAAAATATGGAAAATACAAAGGAAATGACTATAACATATTCAATCACATCCTGCATAAACAAGTATGCACATACAGCATTCCCTAAAAGCTGACTCTAGATGCACAAATTTTGAAATAGCTGTAGGACCTTAATCCTAACTCTAAGGTTCAGATCAACTGTATCCAATCCAGTTATGCCTATATACTCAAGCCAAGGCTCAATGTACGTGGCATAAAATCAATTTCTCTGGTTCTAGGTTCAAGTTTTCCAACATCCTTGAGCACCTGCCGATATACGTTAGACTATGGCCCTTGGTACATGGCAGGGGGGTTTTCACCCAAATAGGTGGCCCAGTTGTGAGGCTCTGTCCCGAACTATGGTTCTAGAAGAGAGCCCAGCAACGTGATGACCGGGACAATATAGGTGGGGTGGTTTTTGAAAACATGAGCACATGCAAGAAAACAGAGGGCTCTAAGTCCTAAAGAGATAGAATTTTGAAATATTTGAAGAAGCAAACATTGTTTTCAATCAAACCTAGATTGAGGAGGGTTGTATTAGACCTAAGTCTATGTGAGCATGAAAATTTCCTCATCAATATGGTCCTACCAAACCATACCTAGTCTACATACAGTCCATGTCAGCTGGGTTTAAGTCTAGGCTCCTAGGTTCACATGCTAGCATAAATTAAAAGCTGACATTCCATGGAAATCGATTTTGACAACTTGAACTAAGTAGAGCATTAAATTGATCAGGCGAAGACAGGTCCCATAACAGGTCGCCAAACCTGTGATCATCGCAAAATTTTTAACTTTTGCGAGTCAAACTGACCTTTGAAATAGTTTTTGAAAATAACTCGCCTCCGTTTTAAAATGCGGGAAAATTCCATAGAATGGGACTCGTCTGTCGGTACGAGGTTCGACCGTTCCTGCCACCTTTAACAGGGGTAATCAAACCAAGGATCGATCTTATACTCTGCTCTATTCAACTTGTCTAAATCACATTCTAATTCCTAAATGCACATAGAATCAGACATGTGCTATGAATTTCTAAAAATGCATATTTGAAAACATGATGTTTGCTTTGAATAACTGAAACACTTAGAATAGGTATCACATGGAAAATCGTGAATTGGGATTTGAAATATACTTCTGAGAAAAGTAAAAATCGATTTCTGGGGAAATCTTGAGATTTTGTGAAAATTGATTTTGAGAAAACTTGGTTTCTCTGAATTCAAACTTGGAATTGAATGTACAACTTGAAATTTCGAATTTTAAACTTGAGAAACACTTGAAACATACTTTGAGATTTTTCATATTATGAGAAAATCGATTTCTCCATATGACTTAGAAAATTTTGAGAAAATGAACTTCTTTGAATTGAGATTTGAATTGGAATTGGCAAATGCATGAAATGAATGAATATGGATTTGAGGAATTGAGAAATACTTTTTGTATTTTGAGAAATGCAGTGCATTTTGAAGTTAGCCTAAGAGTGTAGGCTGAATGTGGCTAATGTGAAGATCATAAATCTGGGTATCATTCATATTCTGACTATGGCCATAAATACGAATTCCACCAAGTTTATAAACTTCATAAAAGCTAGTGTATGTGTCATTCGTGTAGACCATAGTGAATTAATAAAATGTGCATGAATTGGCATACATGGCAGTAATATATTAAAGTTTAAACTATATGAAATGCAAATCCTAATCTATGCAGGAATTTAAATTCTTATTCCAAAGTTTACATTTAATTTACATCACTATTGAAATTTAAATACATGAAATTAAAATCTTCAATGTACCTGCAAAACTAGAAAACTTTGTTAGTAATGATATGTTGGCTTTTCTAGGTTTATCTAGTAATATCTAGAAATTACTGGATTTTGCTAGATATAAGCCTTTTCCATGATTCCCTTAAATAAAAATTGATAAAATATGAAATAAGATTGAATAAATATGAAAATGGAATTTAAATATTCGAAAATGGGATCAAAATGACCAAAATACCCCTAATAATAAGACTATGGCCTTGAAATTAGGGTTTTTAGAAAAATATTTGATAAAATGCAAGTTTTGAAATTCAAATGCAAATATACTAAACTAAATATGATATGACATGCTTAAAAATACGAAAATCAGGGTTTAGAATTTCGAAATTGAGGTCAAATGACCAAATTGCCCCCGATAGCAAGACTATGGCCTTGAAATCAGGGTTTTTCAGAAAATATTTTGGTAAAACTTAGGTTTTATGCACTAAATGAACATCAAATTTAACCTAAAGTATCGTAATATGATTATGAATATGATTAAACCCTAAAAATATATGCTTATGCACGAAAATTCAAGAATATCACAAATTTTATGATTTTTGCAGTGTTTTGGAATTCTTCGGGTGCCCTGTTTTGCAATTCAAGCCATTCAAGCATCAAACGGATTCTAAAAATCCTCAAAATTGGTACCTGTACTTGTTATAACCCTAATATCAAATTAGAATTATAAAAATATTTTTTTGGCATTAAATTAATTCGAAAATAGCATCAAACCCTAAAAATATGCTATTTTTGACCTAGTTCACCAACCAGTCTCAGTCCAAGACCCGAACCAGGGGTCAAACTTCCATGGAAATCTATGAAATTTTACAGAGACCAAATATACAAAAAAAAAAGAACTTTTCCTTTTTACAGATATGAAAAAGACTTTAAAACCAGGGAGATCCCCATCCGACAATCCGGACTTGAATATATTGATTTTAACTTTGGTCCTAACTGATACTTTCAATTGAAAATTCTGGGATAAATAGCAACACTCATTCAAAATATCTGATATTTTAACAGTAAACATTTATTATAAAAATAATAGTACTCACCTATTACATATCATGAATCGGATCTGTATTTTGGGATTTTTTGAAAAACACAAGTCGGATTAGGGTTTTGGTAAACCCTAACGAGTTTTAAATTAAAAATCAAAGTCTCTGACAGAGGGAAAATACTAAACAATGGTAAAAAATTATGAAAATTTCACAGTAGATATATCTAATCAATGTGAATCCATGGCACTTTACAGATCTAAAATCGGATATAGGATGAGAAAAATATCATCACAGCAAGTTACCTTCTTGATTTTAACAACGATTTTAAAGCTTTAAAAACCCGATTTGACGTCTGATTTTTCTGACAGGGTTCCTGATGTCCAAAATCTTTGATTTTTTTACAGAAACTTTTTTACATGTACATGTATTGCATATAAAACAATCAGAACTAAACAGCAAGTATTTCAATCTGAAATAACATTATCTTTACTGTTCTAAACCTAAAACACACAGAAATCTAAGAAACTTAAGAAACCATGCATTAACTAATGAAAATCAATAAAATAAACCATAAAACAGTAAATAGAAATTATTTCTATAGTGTAAAACGTATAATAAGCATGAATAAACCATTAAATAAATAAAAAATTAGGGAATCAATGGCTGGAATTTGATTTTACCTTTAAAGACATGGATTTAACCCATTAAAAGAGTAAATCACATGTTTTATTGGTTAATAATGAAAAGAACAATGCTAAAATCACTTTTAATGGAATAAAATCCCTATAAAACACACAAAACAGGGTTAGATCACCTTCTTGGACCGTTCTTGATGGTTCTTGAGGTGAAACAATGGTTGAATCTTCATAAGGAGGGGCGCCCAAGCCTAGATCTAGGTTTAAAGCATTGAAATTAACAAAATAAAATAATAAAATCCATAAAACCTCTTACCTTGGAGTTGCAGCAATGGAGGAAGGGCTGGAGAGGAGAGAGAAGCTCCAAGAATCCATTAGGATTGAATAATGAAAATCGTCTCCCATGGGGCCTCTTTATAAAGAATGTTTTTAGGTTAAAAAAAATCAAGTTTTTCTAAAATTTTTGGACTCTCTAGGGGGGGCGATTTTTTGGTGAGATTACTACTCTACCCCTGGCCTAAATTATCTAAACTAATACCTAATTAACCCCTAGTCTATCCTAAAAAACCCTCAAATGTAATGCCACTTGGCATTTCTCACATTTGAGTTTTTAAAACACTTTTAAAAACCTTTAAAAACACTAGTTTTAAAAACTAAACTTCAAAATGAGTTTTCAAAATGATTTTTGACTCTTCTAAACCCCTAAAACTAACCAAGACACTGACTAACCCTAGTCTAGCCCTAACTTACTCGAATATGGCGCCACCCCGAGTGGGCCCTACTTGAGTTTTTCAAAAAGCGATTTTAAAACTTGAAATTGAAGAAAGTTTTCAAAAGATTTTCAAAAGTAAACTTTGAAATTAAAATTTTTGAAATGGCAAAGGGTTCTAACTAGGTCAGGACTCCTCTGGATATGGTTCCAACTGAGTGGGCCCACATCAATTTTTGAAATCTTTGAAATAACACTGAAAACAACTTTAAAAAGGGGTTAAAATCAATAATTGAAATTCAAGATTTTTGAAAACAAAGTCTCAAGCAAACTGAAACTACGGGTTAGAGTCCTGAACTCTTAGAACTCTGAGATTTTGGATTTTAAAAGCCAAATGAAGGAGTTTTTGAAAAGATTTCATCGAAAATGGTAAAACAAGTCAGAAAATACAGCCAGGGTTAGACTCCTAACTCAATCAGAACTCTGAAATAGAGTCTTGAATTAACTGGACTCTACAAAATGACCTAATTTTTGAAAAACAAATGAAAACAAATGAAAATGAAATAAAAACAGACTTCAAAACAGACTCCCGACTCGACTAGGACTCCGGGACAGAGTCTTGATCGAACCGAAACTCTAGATTTTTTTGGTATTTTCTGAAAAACAGACGAAAGAACTTGTGAAAGCAGTGAAAACAATAACAAGTATTGAAATAGAATAGAGTTCTGATTCAACTGAGACTCTGAAGACAGAGTCCTGATTGAACTAGGACTCTCAAATTTTTGGATTTTCTGAGAAAACAAATGAGAGAATTTTGAAAAACAGTTAAAAACAGGATGAAATTGAAGTTTTGGTTCAGAGTCCTGATCTGATTAGGACTCTAAGAAAGAGTCCTGATTCAATCAGAACTCTAAGAATTTTGGTTTTTTCTAGTAGGCAAATTATGAATTTTGGGTAAAACTTTTGAAAACTAGTGAAAATGAAGTGAGAAAATCAATTTTGGATAGAGTCCTACTTCGATCAGGACTCTGGGTAGAATCCTGATTTGATCAGGACTCTGAGATAAAACCTCAGAATTTTGAAATTCTTTGATAAAAGTGTAATAGTTTTGGTAGATTGAAAGATTTCTGAAAGATTCTCTCAAAATTAAAATCAGGATCAGAGTCCTGATCCAACTAGGACTCTCTGAACAGAGTCCTGTTTTGACTAAAACTCTGAGTTTCTGACTCTTTTTGAAAGATTTGATTGAAATAGATAAAATAGCTATAAAAGATTAGAGTCCCAATCCAATTGAAACTCTGAAGAAGAGTCCTGATCTGACTGGACTCTTGACGAAGAGTCCTGATCCAACTAGGACTCTAAAATTTTGGCCAAAATAGAAGATTTTTAAAGGTTTTCTCCGAAAACAGGTAAAAAGTTAGTGAAAAGTAGAGTTCTGATCCAACTGGACTCTGGAAAAAGAGTCCTGATCCAACTAGGACTCTGAAATTTTTGGAGATTTTTGACAAGTAAAGGAATCCAGAAGCGACACCACCTAAATGGGTCTTATCTGAGAATTGAAATCAATTGAAATTGAGTTTGAAATGAATCCAGACTGTTTTCTAAGAAAATATTTCAAAATATAAAGTCCTGGGGTTGGAAAATGACAGAATATTGAATAAAAACCCAGGTTTTGAAATTGATTTTTGAAAGAAAAAGTTTTAAAACTCAAATCTGGATTAAATGTTTTGAAAATAGGAGTGCTGAATCTCGAAAATGAGATGTAATGACATGCAATGCTATGTAGTGCAATGAAATGGTATGCCGAATGCATGCAATGACACATGAAATGTGAGCACTGGATAAGAGTAAAAATTTGGGGTGTTTAAAGCAGATCAGTTGGCAGATTTCCCCTTGACAGAAGAGATCAAGGCAGAAGACGATATTCCCGATGATCGCATCTGCAGTATTCAGGAGTCCCCAGTTTGGACCCTTTTCTTTGATGGAGTCAGAAATATGTCTGGTATAGGGATTGGGATCTTGTTAATCACTCTCGAAAAATAGATGATCCCTTATTCTCTCAAACTCAACTTTCAATGTAATCATAACATGGCCGAGTACGAAGCTTTGATACAAGGCCTCAAAATTTTGCAAGATTTCAACGTCAAAAGAGTACATGCCTTTGGCGATTCTCTGCTTGTTGTCAGCCAAGTTAATGCAAAATAGAAAGTCAAAGATTCAAAATTGATTCCCTATCAAAAGATTGCCTTAGCTCTCATAGGCAACTTTGAAGAATTTCAGCTCAATCATGTCAAGAGGGAATACAATCACATAGCCGATGGTTTGGCCTATCTGGGTTCCATTTTGTCGTTCAAAGACAGTGAATCCTGTCATTCCTTTGAGATCAACAGACTTGATCAACCTGCCTTCATTTTAGCTGAACAGGTAAACCAAGCCACTCAGAAAGAGAAGCCTTGGTATCAAGACATCAAAAACTTTATTGAGACTGGTGAATTCCCATCGGAAATGCCAAGAAAGGAGCAATGTGCGATCCAACGCATGTCGGCTCATTATTTCATCCTTGCCGATACTCTCTATCGTCGTGGGTTCAGTTTTGAGTACGCCAGATGCTTAGATAAGGATGAAGCCATGGGAGTTGTCCGAGAGGCACACGAGGGAATTTTTGGTGGCCACGTCGGCTACCAAACACTCGTCAAGCAGATTATCGGGGCAGGGTATTATTGGAAAACCATGCAGCAAGATTGCCACCGATTTGTGAGGAGTGCGTCAAATGTCAAATGCACACACCTTTCATTCATGCGCCAGCCACATATTTACAGTCTGTGGTTTCCCCTTGCCTTTTTCGATGTGGGCATTCGACGTGGTAGGCCCAATCACTCCTTCTGCATCTAATGGTCATATATATTTTCTCGCAGCTACAGAATACTTCACCAAATGGGTCGAAGTCGTGACTCTGCGAACAGTGGAAGGCCGACACGTGGTTTCCTTTATTCATAAAAACCTTCTCTGTCGTTTCGGTGTGCCACATGATATTATGACAGATAAAGGCAGCCACTTCAAGAATGAGAGGATGAAGACCTTATGTTCAAAGTTCAGGATTCATCACCACTTCTTAGCTCCTTATTATCCTCAAGGGAATGGCCAGGCAGAAGCCACCAACAAGATTTTGATCCGCATTCTCGAAAGAATTGTAGAGACAGGCCGCGATTGACATGATAAGATGCATGATGCACTTTGGGCGTACCGAACCACCATTCAGACTCCTACCAAAGCTACACCCTCAGAGCTTGTCTACGGGACCGAGGTGGTATTACCTCTCCACATCCAGAAGCCTGCACTCAAATTTGCATCACTCATCGAACTCCCGCTTGATCACTATCAGTAGCAGAGATTGGTACAACTCGACCTATTAGACGAGAAAAGACTCAAGGCAGCAGAGCATGCTCAAGCTTATCAGCGGAGAATAGCTAGGCACTATGCCAAGTCAGTTATTGAGAGAAGATTTCGAGTTAATGATCTTGTGCTCAGATCGACAACTCATCTCAAGCATCGGCCACGGGGCAAGTGGTCACCCAATTGGGAAGGCCCTTATGTGGTTAAGGAAGCACTGCCTCGCAATTCATACCGTCTGATCAACGCAGATGGGGTGGAACTGTCAGATCCTATCAATGCTCTACACCTGAAGAGATTTTATGCTTAAAATGTCCATTCTATCCTTTGTACTCTTCAAAGAGCCTTTTGCAATAAAGCAATGATCTTCTATCAAATTCTCACATTCTTCTCCATGATACTGGGGCATTTTATTTTGATCTATACTTGTCTTTCTTTATCATGTGCAGGTAGGATCAGACAAACTCTTTTTCTAAAAATCTTATCAATTTTTCAGTTAATCTTGTTATCTTTATTAATTACATTCATTTCATTTTCCAATTTAATCAAATTTTCACCAATTTATTATCCATTTTATCAAATTTTGTCAAGTTTTATTAAAGTTTTTATCAATCTTATTAAATTATATCAATCTTGATACCCTTTCAGGTTAAGGAATAAACCTGATGCCTCTTCTCAATGAGGTACTCCTTTGTTTTTTGTTTTTTTTCCCTCTCAGGTTAAGGGATAAACCTGAACCTCGTCCCGTGAGGTCCTTTTTTCTTTCAGGACAGAGGATAGTCCTGAAATCTTTTATCATCAATTTTCCTCAAAATTCTGCCAATTTCTACCAATCCTTTTCAAATTTTTATTGTCAATTGCATTGATTCTTCTCTTTTATCAATTCTTTTATCCTTTATCAATCTCTATCAATCTTT
Organism: Nuphar pumila; assembly: GCF_984573655.1. Lineage (NCBI taxonomy): Eukaryota > Viridiplantae > Streptophyta > Magnoliopsida > Nymphaeales > Nymphaeaceae > Nuphar > Nuphar pumila. Next base: position 69,949,911 of record NC_143256.1, on the reverse strand, counting down.
TCCGATTTTGTCTAATTCTCTTCAGGATAAGGGATAATCCTGGCAACCATCATAAATAAAATTCAAATCTTAGGCCACCTTGGGTCGAGGATCTTGATTAAGTTTCTCATCTTCGTCATAATCGCCGGAATCTATTCAGGCTTTTTGTCAATCCTTCCAGAATCTGACTCCCGGGTTGGAATCATTTTCTTCCCACCTGAGTTCCGACTCAGGTTTTTGTTTTCTTTTATTTTTTCTTTTTTCTTTTAAAAAGGTCCAAGTTTCGACTCGGGTCTCATATATATTTTATTTTCGGAGTTGCAAGTTCCGACTCGGGCTTCCTTTTGGTTTCGATGTTCGCATTGGACCAATTGTTACATCGAGGATTCGAGTTCTCAAACTCGATTTTCTCATTCATTCTTTTATTTTGAAAAACCAGGTTCCGACTCGGGTTTTCCCTTTTGTATATATTCTTATTTCCGGAGTTACGAGTTCCGACTCGGACTTCCCATCGGATTCGACGCTCATGTTGGAACCAATTGTTCCTTTGAAGATTCGAGTTTTCAAACTCGGGTTTTCCACTTTATTTTTGTTTTGAAAATCTGGGTTTCAACTCGGGTTTCCCCTTTTGTTGTCGTTTGAAGCTCCGAGTTCTGACTCGAACTTCCCATCAGATTCGACGCTCGTGTTGGAACCGATTGTTCCTTTGAAGATTTGAGTTTTCAAACTCGGGTTTTCTATTTTATCATTATTTTAAAGATCCGAGTTCCGACTCGGGTTTTTCTTCTTTTGTCATTTGAAGTTTCGAGTTCCGATTCGAACTTTCTATCGGGTTTAACGCTCGTGTTGGAACCGATCGTTCTTTTGAAAATTCGAGTTTTCAAACTCGAGTTTTCCATTTTATCATTGTTTTGAAGATCCAAGTTTTGACTCAGGTTTTCCCTTTTTATATATCGTTTGAACTTTCGAGTTCCGACTCGAACTTCCTATGGGGTTCAACGCTTGTGTTGGAACCGACCGTTCTTTTGAAAATTTGAGTTTTCAAACTCGGGTTTTCTATTTTATCATTATTTTGAAGATCCAGATTTCGATTCGGGTTTTCCCCTTTTTATATCGTTTGAAGTTTCGAGTTTCGACTCGGACTTCCTATCGGATTCAACGCTCGTGTTGGAACCGATCGTTCTTTTGAAAAATCGAGTTTTTAAACTCGGGTTTTCCGTTTTATCATTATTTTGAAGATCCGGGTTCCGACTCGGGTTTTTCCTTTTTATATATCGTTTGAAGTTTCGAGTTCCGACTCGAACTTCCTATCGTGTTCGACGCTCGTGTTCGAACCGATCGTTCATTTAAAAATTCAAGTTTTCAAACTCGGGTTTTCCATTTTTATCATTATTTTGAAGATCCGGGTTCCGACTCGGGCTTTTCCTTTTGTTGTCGTATGAAGTTCTGAGTTCTGACTCGAACTTCCTATTGGATTCAACGCTTGTGTTGGAACCGATCGTTCTTTTGAAAATTCGAGTTTTCAAACTCGAGTTTTTCATTTTAACATTATTTTGAAGATCCGGGTTTCGACTCGGGTTTTCCCTTTGTATATATCGTTTGAAGTTTCGAGTTTCGATTCGAACTTCCTATCGGGTTCAACGCTCATGTTGGAACCGATCGTTCTTTTGAAAATTTGAGTTTTCAAACTCGGGTTTTCCATTTTGTCATTATTTTGAAGATTCGGATTTCGACTCAGGTTTTCCCCTTTTTTATATCGTTTGAAGTTCCGAGTTCCGACTCGGACTTCCTATCAGATTCAACGCTCATGTTGGAATCGATCGTTCTTTTGAAAATTCGAGTTTTCAAACTCGACTTTTTCATTTTATCATTATTTTGAAGATCCGGATTCCGACTCGGGTTTTCCCTTTTTATATATCGTTCGAAGTTTTGAGTTCCGACTCAAACTTCCTATCGGGTTCGATGCTTGTGTCGGAACCGATGGTTCCTTTGAAAACTTGAGTTTTCAAACTCGGTTTTTCCATTTTTATTTATATTTTGAAGATCCGGGTTCCGACTCGGGCTTTTCCTTGTGTTGTCGTTTGAAGTTCCGAGTTCCGACTCGGACTTCCTATTGGATTCAACGCTCGTGTTGGAACCAATCGTTCCTTTGAATATTCGAGTTTTCAAAACTCGGGTTTTCCATTTTATCTTTATTTTGAAAATCCAGGTTCTGACTCGGGTTTTTCTCTTTATCTTCCATTTTCGCAATTTCAAGTTCCGACTCGAACTTCCCCTTCAGGATAAGAGATAATCCTGAAACACCGACCATCATTCTCGCTTCGATTTCCAAATATCTTAGGAGTGTCAGTCCCTTCTTCAAAATCTAGTATTCATACTAGTGCATTCTTCAAAATCCAAGGCTTGTACTGGTACATTTTTTAAAATCCAGTGCTCATACTAGTGCATTTTTTGAAAACCCAGTGCTCGTACTGGTGCATTTTCAAAACCCAGTGATCGTACTGGTGTGCACTTTCAAAAACCCAGTGCTCGTACTGGTGTGCATTTTCAAAATCCAGTGCTCGTACTAGTGCATTTTCAAATCCCAGTGCTCGTACTAGTGTGCACTTTCAAAAACCCAGTGCTCGTACTGGTGTGCATTTTTCGAAACCCAGTGCTCATACTGGTGTGCACTTTCAAAAACCCAATGCTCGTACTGGTGTGCATTTTCGAAATCTAGTGCTCGTACTGGTACATTTTTCAAAATCCAGTGCTCGTACTTGTGCATTTTTTGAAAACCCTGTGCTCGTACTGGTGTGCATTTTCAAAATCCAGTGCTCGTACTGGTGCATTTTCAAAACCCAGTGCTCATACTGGTGTGCACTTTCGAAAACCCAATGCTCGTACTGGTATGCATTTTTCGAAACCTAGTGCTCGTACTGGTGTGCACTTTCAAAAACCCAGTGCTCGTACTGGTGTGCATTTTCGAAATCCAGTGCTCGTACTGGTACATTTTTAAAATCCAATGCCCATACTGGCATGTTTTTCAAAATCCAATGCTTGTACTGATACATTTTCAGATCCAGTGCTAGTAGAACTAGCGCTCGTGCTAGTGTCTAGCTGACTGATCAAGTTAGCCTTCCAGGTTCAGTATTTATACTAACCGTTCATCACAATTCAAGCTCTAAATCTCAATTTCAACCTTTTGGTTACCATTCTATCAAAAATTGAATCTTTTCTCTTGCAAAGGACCCTCTTCAGGAAGAGTTCGAGGGAGCTCGTTCCTTTCGCATGCGACCATCTTTCGTTCACAAGAACCCTTTTTCCAGGGAGAGTTTGAAGGGACTCGTTTTCTTCGCGAACAGTTTGCAAAACAACAACCAACTTTACACAAAAGAACCCTTTTTCTAGGGATAGCTTCGACGAAAGCTCGTTTCTTTTGTGGCCACCGTTTTTCTCATCTTTGGCCAACCCCTTCACAGAGGACCCTCTTCTAGGGAGAGTGTGATGGACTCGTTCCTCTGTGATACTTTCTCAACTTCGTTTTTTGGCCGCCTTTCCATAAGAAGAGCCTAGAGATAGGGAGTTTTGACGAAAACTCAATTTCTCTTCGAAAGTTCTATTTTGCAAACACCTCTTTTTTGAAGAAGAGAAGAGTATTTCCAACTTCCCATTCAGGCAAGGGCTAAGCCTGAGTCTCTCTTTTTAGGAAAAAAGAGAGAAGAATTTTGTCATGGATGTGTCGATCGAATGTCAAGCAACTACATTCATCAAGGATTTCAAGAATATTTTGCCAATTTGCTATCAAAAGTCATTGTTGATCTCAAAGTTTTCATCACATAAAGAATTTCCTCCAACTACCTTTAGTATTACTTCCAAAAGAGCAAGACTTTTGCGAAATAAAAACTGAATTCAAGCTTTTTCTGTTGGTGAAACCAAGAGGATGAAAAAAAATCTTCGATGTGACCGACAAAGGAAAAAATCAATGATGTTGAAAAGCCATAAGCAAATTGATATTGATCATAGCTATGGCACATTCTTAAAGATCATTCTTTGGCAGTAAGACAGTGGAAATATCCTGAGCAATAAAAGAACATACCCAATCCATATCTCCTCAGTCATTTGAGCTGCAATCAAATATCCGCAAAAGGGATCTCTTAATTGTCGTCAAGATGAAGACGAATATGCGAGCTAGATCTCTGGGGCCAAAGAAGATTTGGATCATCTCCGAGATGAAGGAGTTTGTGAAGGATCCTTCCAGAGAACGTTCAGATCACCGTCAAGATGAAGACGACTGTAATGAACCTCCCGACAAACCCTAAAAGATATTTGATTTCTGCTATCATCTCGAGATTTAAACCCAAGAAACAATATCATCAGTATAATGCCTGAGAAAAAGAAGGATCAGAGCATCTCCAAGATGAAGGAATTTGTGACGTACCCTTCCCCGAAAAAGAAAAAAAAGTCAAGACATCTCCAAAATGAAGGATGATATAATAAGCTTCTCCCAAAAGCCCAAGAAAGCTCCATGACTCAAAAGAGTACAAAAAGATTATCATGGAAAAATCCCTAGGATATCAAGCTGCCTAAAACTGTCAGGAATCATCTTTATCTATGTGAAATTCTTTTATCAATATTTTTTCATTTAATTGCTTTTGATGAAGCTAAGAATATTTCCTCTCTTTTTATATCTAAGAAATTGATGTCTTCCTTGAAGAAATTCAACAACAACAAATTTGAATTTTATTCTTGATTCTACATAATTAGCCCAATTGGAGTTAATACTCTAGATAGAAAGAGGTGATATTTTCACACATAAGCACAATTCAATCATTCTGAATCAACTACAATTTTTGACATCTTATTGGCAATATTTTCTAGTTATCCCAACATGAAGTAAGAACTCGATGTTCGTTTTGACGTATCTTGATGTCATCCCTCGTTGGGACTGAAAGTCCTTTCTTTCCGTCTGATCTGAGCGCTCTCAGATGTGCACACTTCCTTGTGTTCCCCACTATCTCGCCATAGACAGTCCCCGCTCAGGATAAGGGTTAAACCTGAACTTTCACCAAAAGGTCTGTTATTGTCAAAAGCTATTTTCAGTCTCAGCAATGAGGTGCCCAAGATCAACCCCTTTTCAAGCTTCAGGGACCCCCATTTAGATCCTTTTGCAAACCCCTCTTGGACTTGTTGTGCAAAGTCTAGAGATCCCATCACAGTTTTCCCGCCCTTCGAGGATTCTGTATCCATTCAGGCTAAGGATTAAACCTGTTACCTCGCTCCTTGAGGTATCACCCAAACCTTCTGCGAGAGGTCATCTATTTTTAAAAGTTGATTTAGTCTCAGTAATGAGGCGCCCCAGATCATCCCTTTTCCAAGCTTTAGGGAATCCCTTATTTTTCTCTTCTCGCAAACCCCTTCCGGATTTGTTCATCCAAACTCCGAAGGTCCCATCATGGTTTCTTCATCCGAGGATTCTGTATGGTCACCCCTTTCAGGTTAAGGGTTAAGCCTGAACCTCGCTTCGCGAGGTATCTTCTGTTCAGGGTAGGCTTAAACCTGAATCTCGTTTCGACTAGATACCCTTTCTAGTCCCATCACGGTTTCTTCAACCAAGGATTCTGTACGGTCCCCCCCCACTCAGGTCAAGGGTTAAACCTGAATCTCGTTTTGGCGATGTGTTGCTTTCTGTCCCATCACGGCTTCCTCGTTCGAGGATTCTGTACGGTCGTCCCTTTCAGGATAAGGGTTAAGCCTGAACCTTGCTCCTCGAGGTATCGTCCCTTTCAGGTTAAGGCTTAAGTCTGAACCTCGCTCCACGAGGTACCTTTCGTTCAGGTTTGGGTTAAACCTGAGCCTCGTTTCAACGAGGTAATCCTCCCAGTCCCATCATGGTTTTTCCCCATAAAGGAATCCATTCTCTATATATCCATCCAGGAAAGGATCATACTTGAGTTTCATCCCACAAGGCATTTCTCTCAAAAATGTCCCATCGAGGTCCGCTTATATTCCTTTCCCCATTTATGTTATCTCGAGATATCTTCGTCCCATCCAGGTTAAGGGCTAAACCTGAGTCATTCCAAAAGCTGGTCTTATCCCACCCATAAGACTTGATCAAAATTCTGATTTTCCACCATTTCGAGACTTTTACCCAAAATCCCATCACGATTTCTTTATTTCTGTTATTCGATCACATCATTTTTGAGGATTTTGTCTCCTTAATACCATTCAGGATAAGGTATTAAGCCTGAGAAACCATGTTTTTTCGAAAATAAATTCCTCCACACCCAGTTCAAATTTGCTAACTGGGGCATTTTTCAAAATTTGGAGTGTTTTCTATGCCACTAAGCTCGGCTTTCAACCGGTTTAGTAGCAAAGAGGGGCATCTGTGAACACCCCAAATTTTTCAAAATGATTGTAAATATTCCCTTTTTTCCCTTGGCCCCCATTTTCTGAGCGAATTGAGTCATTTTTTTTTGCTCAAAATTTTGGTTTATATCTCGAATTTACTGGAATCAGATCCATTTTTATATATTTAACTCAATTTCAGATCCAGATCCAGTTCAAATTCCAATCTGAGCCCCGTGATCCAATTTTCAAATTAAAATTACAAAAACACTAAAAATAGTTTCTTTGAATTCCTCAGACAGTCCATCCGACATCCATTTGGATTCACTGCTCTATATGTCTCGATTCAAGGTTCAAAACTCAAAAATTTTCCCAAATTCTGAACCCAAACCCGTTTTCTGAGAAATCTTCCAAAGAATAACCTTAAATCCTCGGAGAATCCTTCCCTTGTAAATATTTTCAAGTTTTACAAAAATATTTCAAAAAAAATCCTCTATTTTCTCGTAAGTTTAAGGTTTTATTACAAAAACAACAAAAAAAAATAATATACATATAGCCTAAAAACCTCTGTTATAAAAAGTTCGCATAGTTAAAACCTTATTTTTGGAAAGCGTTTTAAGAAAACCCTTATTATGAAAATACCAAAAATTAAGGGGACCATCTTAAAAGGCCTCCATCGCTCTCTCTTTCTTGCCCACTCCTCCTTCTCGAACTTTCGGGGATGGCTCTCCTTCTCTCACCCCTCCGATCATCACCCCTCCCCCCCCCCCAAAGATTGACCACCTATCTTCAATCATGCCTCCATCCTCCCTTCTACCAGCCATTGATCTGCAACAACCTCCCTTCTCGAACCATCTCCCATCGCCCTCTCTATCTCGCTCGGAGGTTGTCCATCGATCACTCCCTTCATCCTCACCACCGACTTCTAACCACTTCGACCCTTCTCGTTCCTTCTGTCCCTACCTATATAACCAAATGTCGAAGAAACAAAAAGGGGGGCATCCACGATCAGCATAACCATCCATCATTCGCCTCTTCGGTTGGTTCTTTACGCTTCTTCCCCTCTTTTGGAGTCCCGGCAAGCAAGGTGAAGCTATCAGACTTTTGTCTGGTTTTCCCTAAGGGAAAATCGACCTCCCCTGTAGCGGCAGATAGAAATCGAGTCTCCCTCTAGCATATCCATCCTCTACCCTCTCACCCGATCTCTTCCACTCAATTCTTTCCCTCACAGCCATGAGAAGAAGTCTCCTTCTCCTTCCTTCAGAATCTCTGCAAACCGGGTAAGCTCTTTTCTCCTTTTCTTGATTTTCCTTATTGTTTTTCTTGTTTTGGGGCCGCCATTGACACATCATTTGTGGCATCGAGTTGCTTGTGCAATTCTCAACTCATCTTCGTGCAACAGCAATGGAATAGATTGATTCCGACATCTCCTTTTTCTTTTCATTATCTAATTTTGTTTTCCCTTCCTTCAGTATTAAATTTCGATGGTTCTGCATATTATGATTCCATTTTATACCCTATTTTTGTTGATTCCCTTTTCCCATTGCAAACATCGGTGATTCTCAGTTTCATTTTGATAATTAATCCCTGTGGTGATCTTCTTTTGGTGGTTGAACCCAGGTTTGCTTGATCATCTGCTGAAATTTTAAATTTCTATTTCCATCTGGGTCGGCGATTGATCTGGATAGCCATAACTTTGTTTTTTTCAAATTAGGTCCTATTTTCCTCTTTGATTTTTTTTTGTTTTACTTTAAATATCTGTTGATATTTGATGTCTTGCTTTGACAACCATCGATGGTATTTCCTTCCCCTTTTCGTTCGTGATGTTTGGCTTGCGTGTTTCATCACACATGACTGTTTTGAGCCATTATCCACATAGCCATGCATCATATATTCCATTTTTTTTTATTCTATAATGTATTTTGTTTAATAGATCTTTTAGCATCAAATTTATAACGTCCCATTCGAATCAATATTACATCTAATGCATTAATCTGATCTTCTTTTGCATTTTTGTTTAAGCATTTTCATTATCTTCTGAGAATATTTCCTTTCTTCTTAGAGATGACTTTTCATGCTTATGCTCATGACATCAATTCTGTGTATTCAGCACAGATTTCACTTATGCATTGCATTCTCTCCACCATTAGCATCTGTGGTTTTTTTTTTTGGAAACCCCCTTCACGCACGTTGGCTGAAAACGTGAGTCTCAAATCCAACTTGCTGCAAAGCCAGATGGTGAATTCGTTGTGAACCCAAGATCTGGTTCCATGCTGGTACCAGATTGGGTTTCATCAGAAACAGCCCCTCAGCAGTTTAGGGAATCACTCTCAACGACTAAGTTGAAATCAGGTCAGAATTGCTGAGATCGATCTATTGATTCATGTTACACCATCTCCTGCAAAGTTTCATGTCTGCAGTATTATACTTTGTCATGCTCGATTGGAATGGGATTCACAGCAGGTCTCGCTTCTGAGGAGTTAAGCCCGATTTGATTTTAGCAAAGCTCTGAATACTCATGTTGCTACCATAATGTGTGATGACTTACCATTGGTCATCCAAGGATTGCCTTGCGTCCAGTTCATTTGGAGGCCTCAACTCAAGCACCCTTCTGACCTCTGGTTTGGGTTTCGTGCGATTTCCTCCCCTGATCCTGCAATACCTCATGTGTTATTTGAGAAATTTGCTGAAGACAGGCAGAGAACTCGGGGTATAAAATACTACTTTGATTGGTAGATCAACGGTTGGCGTTCAAGTGTTATGAGTTTCCTGTAAGTTCTTGTATTATTCTGGTTGTGATCATTGTTATAAAAAAAAAAAAGAAGAATGGGATTAACAGGTCGTTCATGCGGCTACATAAAGACTTAATATCAGATTTCTCCTTGTGCTAATTATATACATCTACAGTCATTTTTGCAGGTAATATCTTGGGGAAAACAGGCCCCTAATGTGATTAGAGTGATACGAGAGCCAAGTACTCTGTTCCCTTTTATCTTGAGCTGAGGTGCAGAAATGTAAAACATCGATCATCCAACTTCCCTGCTGATTGTTCTGCATATGTCCATCTTCCCTTGCTATTTCTATGCAAGATGTGTTCGGTTCCTTAGTTTTAGATGAGCTGAATTGATTTTAGTGTCAGCAACATGCTTCATCAACATGGCATATTCACGATAGCATCTATTCTGTTACCCATCCAGCAAGTCAAATATCTGAATTTCATAAAATTTCTGTTGATGGCTACAATGTTATTAGATCAAGTATCATCATCAGCCCATTTGCACAGTCACCTGTCAAATGCATTATTTACTTAATGATTTGATTTCGTAGTAACAGTTATAGCACCAGCTGTAGTTTCATCACAACGGCATATTCATTTGCTGAAACTTTTTTTTTCGGTTATTGTGATTTCAAGTTCTCGTTTTCTTCCTATTCCATTATGTCAATTTATGATTCCCTGTCTTTGTTAATAGCGATTCCTAACTGCTTAGTCCTAGCTGTTAATAAGTGTTAATTGTAAGTAGGTTAAAGTAGTTAGTACATTTCACTTAGGTCTATTAATATTAGTTTATTGTAATCTTCTATACTAGTGTTTAACATTAAGTACAGTAGTATTGATGTGTGAGTTGATATACATTGCTCATTTGAATCAGAATTGCAAAGGTCTGTATACATTAAATCCTATAAATCTGACTTGATTCTTTATTTGAATGCAAATTTAACTGTAGATCAACTTCAAGTTTTGACAGGATTTGTCTCTACTAATTGACACCTTGTAAGCCTTTTTTTTTTGTATGAAAGCAGGGATGATATAACTCTGTGTGATTGATCATGTGCTAAATAATAAAAATCATAGGCTGAAGTGAGTGAACCTGTGTTAATGCTGAATGCTAGTTAGCTCTTTACAGCCAGTAGATGTAGTGGCAGTCAGTATGTGTTAACATTAATCTTTGTCAAGCAGCGTAATATGCATTAGTGGTCTGAATACATTAGTATATTGTAGTAGCATGTTAACAATAAGGGTATGATAAGCAATCGTTGAGTGTGTTAGGAGGGCATTATGTTTTCTTAATGTGTCCTTATCCGGCCTAAGTAGTAACAGTTTCAGCGTTTTCGTAGCACATACTAACATCGATTTTAGCATATATTTGGTCTTTTTGCACTTACCTAGTATGCTTTCACTTATCATAACATTTCATAACATTATCATCTATTTCCTCATTATATTTTTTGTGGTAGCTTCATTAATGTCTTTTCAAATAATCACATCTTCATCATCATTACATGTATCCCTCAGTAGGCATAAGCTCCTCTATTAGCTCATGCATGACCTTTAAGCAATACATGTTCATTTTCTCATTAGCCTATGCATGATATTTAGGTATTACCTGTACATTTTCCTATTAAATCACACATTGTATTTAGGTGATATAAATGCATTTTCCACTAGTTTAAACACTGCATTCAGACACTCCATATATATTTCTAGTTTGGCCTCCTCTTCTATACAGGGCATTTTACATTGTGCTAACCCCATTTTACAGGGATATGTGAAAAGCTAAATTAAAAGTCTGATATTTTCAATTTCAGTGATGTAATAAGCTAAATATTAATGAAAACTCTACATTTCCAGTCTTAGATAGAATAAATGAGCAAGAAAAATACCCTTTGTTTCATTATTCTCTTTTATTCTAAAATTTCACAAATGGGAGCATGAATGACACGTGCACCATTCTAATAAAAGGTGATTAAATCCTAAGTTGATGATTTGCATCAATGGCCATAGTCAAGGTGTAAACAAAACTTAGGATTTTCATCTTTTATGGAATAACATCGGATCTACACTGGGTCCCTTTTAAAAAATCATCATGTTTTCAAATATTTTCCTCCTTTATTAGAGTTTAATTTAAAATTAACTCAAGATATATATCAATGGCCATAGCCAGGATATATTGAGAGTTAATTTCATTTTAAACTCTATAAAGGCACTAAAATATGTTTTATTCTTTATGCGAATTTAAATATAGATTATTATATAATACACTCAATGACCATAGTTAGAGATGTATTATATCTTCAATCTTATTTCAATTAACTTAAAGGATGAAATATACTTTTTAAATCCAATTTCAAATTCTTTAAATTCATTCATCATTTAGGATATAATTGCATCATATTTTCAAAATTCTTTTCCAAAATCCAAGTGATCTTGAATATCTTTGCTTCAAATTCCATTTTATCTCATTTCAAAAGTTCAATTTCAAAGTCCAATTTGACTTTCAAATTTCAAATTCATTTTATATTCAAAACTCCAATCAAATTTCAAAGTTCAGTTTAACTTTGAAATTCCAAATTCATCTTCAGGATTCAATTTCAAATTCAATTCACCATCTCAAAATTCAATTTCAAAATTCAATTTAACTTTAAAATTCCTGATTCATCTTCTGATTTCAAAACTCAAGCTTTAGATCAAAGTTCATCCTTCATTCTTCACTGAGTCTTGATTATCAATTTAAAAAAAATCAAAAGTTTTGAGATTGACTATGAATCTCAAAGATTGATTTTTCCTAAGTTTAAAACCTACTTGTAAATTCAATTTGGGTTTTCAAAAAACCCAGATCCATCTTCAAAAGTCCCATTTGGACTTTCAAAATCCAATTCTAGGTTTAGAACCCAATTCCATCTAGAATTTCATATTTTGGATCCAACTCCATCTTGGATCTCAGACTTCAGATCCAATTCCATTTAGGATTCCAGATTTCGAATCCAGCTCAATCTCAGACTTTGGATCCAAATTCCATTTAGGATTCCAGATTTCGAATCCAACTCAATCTTGGATCTTAGACTTCGGATCCAATTCAATCTAGGATTCCAGATTCTGGATTCAGTTCTATCTTGGATACTAGACTTCAGATCAAAATTTCATTCTAGATTTTCAAATCTAATTTTATTTCCAATTCTCAATTTTTAAAGCCTATTTCAAATCTATTTCTAAAGTCTAAATTCAAATTCAATTTTTGTTTAGATATTGAATTCAAAATCGATTCTTGAAAATCGATCCCAGTTCAAAGTCCATTAGGACTTTGAAAAATCATTCTTATATTAAAAATTCTAATTCTAAAAATCCTTTTCTTTTCATCCGCAGACTTATCTTTCTAAATCCTGATCATTCCAAGACTTGAAAATTCAAGTCTCTTCTTCCAGATCTATTTCAAATTCTGAGTTGGATTCAAAATCTAAAATCAAATTCAATCCTTTGAATCATTCCTTCACTTTATTATCAAGTTCATCTCAGAAACACTTGGAAATTTCTAAATCATTTTTCTTAAAAGAGCATACATCCTTACATTGCATAAGCATGACTCTTTGTGCATTTTAGACTTAGGATAAATTCTTAGATGATATTTTAGCAAAGCAAAAAGGCATAAATTCGATCCTTGGTTCGATTATCCCTGGTAAAGGCGCCAGGAACGGTCGAACCTCGTACCGACGAGCGAATTCCATCTCTCCATTTTTCCCGCAAATTTTCAAAACGGAGGCGAGTAATTTTAAAACATTTTCAAAAATTTTGGTCAGATGAGACCCTGCAAAAGAGTTTCTCTCTCTTCTTCCTTTTCTCATTCTCTACTCTTTTCTATCTTTTTATTCTCCTTTAAAAGGGAAATAGAGGCTAGAAAGGCAAAGAGAAAGGAAAAGAGGAAACGAGAGGAAATTTTTTTGCATGATCACAATTAGCAAGACTTGCCATTTGACGACTCGTCCATTGAGAAAAGGTTGCTCTAGGATGTACTTGAGAGGGTTGAGTTTGGACAGGATTTTGACTTCAGATGCTAGCAGATAGTGTCTTAGCTTCTGACACATCCATACCAGAGCTAGGCAGGTCTTCTCTATTTGTGAGTATTTCTTTTCATAGTCTATGAAAGTCTGTGATCATCGCAAAATTTTTCCTCTCTTGTGTATTTCTCTCTCTTTCTTCTCTTTTCCTTTTTCAACCTCTATTTTCCTCCTTTTTGAAGGGAGAAGAATAAAAGAAAGAAAAAGAAAGAGAGAAGAGAAAATAAGAGAAAGAGAAGAGAATAGGAACTCTTTTGCGCGGTCTCACTTGACCTTGATTTGAAAATATTTAGAAAATAACTCGCCTCCGTTTTGAAAATTATTGCGGGATAAAATGGAGAGACGGGATTCGCTCGTCGGTACGAGGTTCGACTGTTCCTGGCACCTTTACCATGGGTAATCGAACCAAGGATCGAATCTATGCCTTTTGCTTTGCCTAAATATAATCTAAGAATTTATTCTAACTCTAAATGCACAAAGAATCATACTTGTGCAATGCAAGGATGTATGTTCTTTTGAAAAGAATGTTTTGGAAAATTCTAAGTATTCTGAGATGAACTTGGTAAAGGAGTGAAGAAATGATTGAATCTAACTTAGAACTTGAGATAAATCAGAGGAGTTCCAAGTTTTTGAAGTAAATCAGAGTTTGGAAGGATAGATCTTGACTTTGAGAAAGAATGATTTAAAATTTTGAAAATGAAGTTTCAAAGTCAGAAATGGACTTTGAATTTAATTATGGATTTAAGAGAAGAAGATGAAGTTTTGAAGTGATATTAAATTTGAATCTTAGAATGGGTCTGAGAAAATCAAATGGTATTTACGAATGAAAATGGATTTAAGAGATTCAAACTAGATCCGAAAATGGAAGTGAAATCTAGAATTGGGATTGGATTCCGGATCCTAAACAGAATGGGATCCGAGATTTTAGAATCCAAGATGGACTTGGGTTCTGGATCCTAAAGTGGAGTGGATCTGAAGTCTGAGATTCAAATGTAGAATTGGGTTCTGGATCCTAGAATGGATGTGGATTTGAAGTCTAAGATCCAAAGTAGAATTGAGTTTTGGACCCTAAAATGGATGTGGATTTGAAGTCTATGATCCAAAGTAGAATTGGATTCTGGACCCTAAAATGGATTTGGATATGAAGTCTAAGATCCAAAGTAGAATTGGGTTCTGGACCCTAAAATGGATTTGGATCTGAAGTCTGAGATCCAAAAGTGGATTTGGATTCTGGATCCTAAATTGAAATTGGATCTGAAGTCTGAGATCCAATGTAGAGTTGGACTCTGGGTCCTAAAATAGATTTGGATCTGAAGTCTGAGATCCAATGCGAATGTTGAATCCTGGATCCTAAAGGAAAATTGGAGTTGTTAAATTCAGAAGGTGAATTAAGAACTTCCAAGTTTTAAATTGAACTTGGAAAATGAAATTTAGAATTTGAATATATAAATGAATTTCAAAGTCAAATTGGACTTTGAATTTGAGGCTTGATTTTTTAGAAAATGAAATCCGGAATCTCAAAGTTAAATTGAACTTTGAGTTGGAGTTTTTAATATAAGATGAATTTTGGAATTTCAAAGTCGGTTTGAACTTTGAAATCCGATTTGAATTTGAATATAAAAAATGAATTTTGAGATCTCAAAGTTAAATTGAACTTTGAAAATAGAATTTAAAAAAAAATGAAAGGATGAATCAGATTTGATAAGGATTGAAGATAGATTGAGGAAGATATTTACATTACTTGGAGTTTTTGAAAAAGGAATTTTGAGAATATAATACAATTCTATCCTAAATGATTAATGAATTTAAAGAATTTTGAAATTGGATTTTGAAAAGCTATTTCATTCTTTAGATGAATTAAAATAAGATTGAAGATATAATACATCCTTGACTATGGTCATTGTATGTATTATATAATAATCTATATTTAGATTCAAGTGAAGAATGAGACATATTTTGTGCTTTTATAGAGTTTAAAATGAAATTAACTCTCAATATACCCTGACTATGGTCATTGGTATATGTATTGAATTAATTTTAAGTTAAACTCTGATAAAAGATGAAATATTTGAAAATATGATGATTTTTGAAGAGGATCCAGTGTGGATCTAGTGTTATTTTATAAAAGATAAAAATCCTAAGTTTTGTTCACGTCCCGACTATGGCCATTGATGTAAATCATCAACTTAGGATTAATTTACCTCTTACGAAATGGTGCACGTGCCATTCGTGTTGCCATTTGTGAGAATTTTGAGAAATAGAGGGAAAATGTATGAAGAACAAGTAATTCATGATATTTATAATGCTCATTCATGCTATCTAAAACTGGAAATATAAATTCTCATTCAAAATCTAACTATTACAACATATAAAATTGAATTTATAAATCCAAGTAATGATATTTTCCACACATGCCCTGCAAAAACAACTGGGTTAGTATGAAAATAGAAGAAAAATTGAACATATCACATGGAGGTTAATGGTAAAATGCTCATATGCCAAGATATTTATGATCTAGAATGTGAGGAGATGAGAGATGATATATACGTGTATGCTTACATGTATATATATGGGCCTACCAATGTATATATATATATATATATATATATATGCGTGTATGTATATCTATACACACACACACACACACACACACACACACACATATATATATATATATATATATATATATATATATATATATATATATATATATATATCGCATATAGCATGCATATAGTATAGATGGATGTGATGGGAGTTGACGTAGACAAGGGTATCAGTACAAAAAAAATATCATTGTAGGAAGGCATGAAATGCTTGTGGGACATTTGCAGGAATAAAGAAGGCTATTGCAGTGGGTACACTCATCAATACAACTAAAAAATTATACTATTTCTATAGGAAGATGAGAAGGAGGTGATAGTGTAACTGTATACTTATAGGTGAAAAGGGTATTTAGAAAGATGAAGCAACAAGAGATCACAACAATGAGCTGTGAACACTATGTTGTGTGTTTATGGGAATGGGACGGTGAACAAGGAATTTTAAGATGATGTGCAACAAGTTGTACTGGAGATGATAAGTGAGAAATGATACAATGTGAACTTTTAAGTGCAGAGAATAAATGGTATAGATGAAGAAGGTGCAGGGAACAATTGACAGGTTAATTGGAGTGTTGGAAGCTACTGTTGCAAGTGCAGTGCTGGGAGTTGATGGCTGGAGTGAATGCTGGAAAATGATAAGTGACATAATAATGCTATTTGGTGAATGGAATGGAGACAACAGGTAATGGAGATGGCTATATATAAACTGTTAGCATGGTGTTGGAGTGTATTATGAATGACACCATGAAACGATATGGTGAGGGGAGTTCAGAAGATGCAAATGCTTCTGTCATGATGTAATAGGGTGCTATGGAGTGTTACAGCTATGGGTAAAATGGAGAAACCATATGGGCAATGCTGAAGGTGCAGTAAGATGTACTGGAACTGGTACTGTAGCAGCAAGTTTGAAAGTAGAAAGGTGTGAGATGAATGTTATTTAGATGTGGAAAGTGAAGTGAAAGATATACAGAAACCAGTGTTGTTGTGAATTTGAGAAATGAAGGGTGAATGATGTATGAATGTAGAGTGTTATGCTGGACTGTAGGCTTGCCACAAATGATGTGCATCAACTGTGCACCGGGTATGGTTGTGAAGAAGTGGGGCAAGCTAGGAAAGTGCAGAAGCTATACTATGCTGTGAAGGGCAATAGGTAGATATAAGTGTTGTGTAGCCGTGGACAGCAATTGGGAAGTGTAATAATAAAAAAAAAAGTGTATATTGTGCACAGTAAGTGAAGTAAAGTGTGTATGGTGGTATTTTAATGAAAGCTACAGGAAAATGACTATTGGCAAATAGTGAAGACATAGGTAAAGAGGAACATATAATGTTGTGATCGTTGCATACTGTACAATAATGCAATATTTAAATTATGACATAAAATTTGAGAATGTACATGTTTGGTGGCTAAGTATGAAAGGCTGTTTAAAATGTTGCAAAATGGCAACCAATGATATCATGAGACATGCAGAGGATGCATTGGGATATTATAGCATATATAAGTAATACACCAGTAGGTTGGAAGGACTGAAAAAGTATGGAAGTTTGGTATGGGTCTGTAGAGCTGCAAGAGGTGGGAATTGCTTCCAAGTGTTGATGAATCGTACCACTCACTGATGATGGCTGCTGAAATGGGCACAAGGGAGTTAGTAGGATGCTTGAGTGACTATGACAGGTGATGGTTGGACAAGAAAACATCTACAGAGGATGGAGAGTGAATTTGTAGATGGTGTGAGCTTGAAGATAACAATGATTTGTGCCATGAGAGGCATCACTGGTGAATGGGTAAAACAACAAAAAAAAAATGACAGCATAGATTCTGCAAAATGCCATACTACAAACTAGTGAGCAATACATCATAAATCAGGTTTTGCTAAACAAAATGTAAATTTGGCATATAGTGGCTTGTCAATACCACCACCATGTAAACCTGGCATATGCATTTTTAGCTAGTGTGATCCTAACTTTCTTAATGGATATCCTTCTGCAAAATCCAGGCCTCCCTTGCGAAACATACAATCTAAGATGAGTTCAAGTACGAATATATGGGATGCATTGTAAGGAATTAGAGGATTACAGGAAACATATGGATGGGAAGTAGGGAAAACAAAACATAAGGACCAGGCGACACTGTAGAGTTTTCAACTTAGCTAATATTCAGTAAAGAAAAGAGAACTCAGCAAAATTTAATGAGAACATGAAATGGGAGAGTGACAACCCTTCAAACTAGAGGCTGATGTTAACTAAAACCTGCACAACAATCAGATCTGTCTTATATCTTGACCCTGCAATTTCAGTTTGGTTCCCCATCTAGACAACCTCAAACCTTCCCTCATAGAAAGGAAATTTGGAAAGTAACGGAGGGGCGAATCTCATAACAGGCATTCTTGCAGCAAGTCCAGACCTGATCTCTCAGTTGGATTCATGCTCATACATTAAGAGAAGGGCAACAGATGACCCAGATAGTCATCCGTGATACTGCTATTATTTGCTTCACAGTTCAGATGCCTCTAATAGATGCGCTGGCCAGATATTACTCTTCAAACTTCAAACAACAGAGAAAGTGATACCCAACATAGTGGCATATCCATGCCAATAACCTTTAGACAATGATAGTAAAAAGAAATGCTATATGCTGGAAACTCATGCCATCGTGAAGTAATTTTCTTACAAAATTTTTTTTTAGCTCCTAAAAGAAGACAAATAATTATTACTTGAAATTTGAAACAGCATCGTCTTCAACTCCTCTGTAGCATGCAGAGATACATTTTAGCAGCGACGAATTCTCCATAGATTCTTCTATAAGCAGCAGGTGTCCATCTGAATCTTCCAATATGCACCTTTGGGCTCTGTACCCACCTCATTTCTTTTTTTTTACAGTGAACCGATCTATCCTCCTTCCAACAAGGTTGTTGACATACCTCATATATATTTTACGAACTTCTCAAAAAAAAAAATCGAGAAATCAAAAGAAATAAGAGGAATTTTGAACTACAGAGAGAGAGAGATAGAGAGGTTCTTTCTAAAACTCACAGGCCTGTTCATGAAATCAGCAGCCACAAAGGATTCCTATACTAACGATAAATTGTGATGGCTGAGGTAATTGGTCCTTTACTATAAGACAGGAATGTGAAGAAGATGAAGAAGGAGGGCGAAAGATCGATCGATTGTTGGTGTTCATCCCCCCTAATGAACAACTGTTCACCACCGAAAATCTGTTTAAGGCTCCAAAACTTTAATGGCAAAAATGATCAGTCAAACTAATCAAGCATTCACAACATGTCCGGCGATCAGACTATCTCACTCAGACCGGAAAAATTGGCAGACCGTCATCCAACCAGTTGATCAGATTTTGAAATTTTATTCTTGTTGCAGAGAGTCAAAACATGCGAAGCAAAATCAAATAAAAGTATTGAAATGCTATGAAATGAAACGAAGCAGGAAATCAGAATGTAATGACTAATGAAAATATCAAATCAAATTCTGAGAACATGGATAGTAACGTGAACAGGGAATTGAAAACTCTCAGAAAAACAAAATAGAAAAAAATGAAAGCAGAAATAAAGATCACCAATAGAATGAGAATTCGGATGAATTATATAAACTCACAAACAAAACAAGGATGAATAAAATATAAAACCAAAGGAAAGTGTTGGAATCATGAACTCCATTATTGTGGAACAGAGATGGGTTGAGGTTGCTATTTGCAAATCAACACCATCGATGGTGCGTCAATGGGGGTAAAACAGACAAAGAAAAAAAAATCAAAAGGGAAACCAAAATTTACAAAGGGGAAGAAAGGATTCTTACTTGGTTTGAAAGAAGGATTCGGGACTTCTTCTCTCGCTTAAAGGGGTGATACCTGGGGGATCCGAAGGAGCTTCAAGTGGAAAAATGAATCGATGGAATCAGATGGATTGCTGGTGTTCCTCCTTCCTTCAGAAGAGATCCTTTCCTCCCCCACTTTGGTAGGCTTGATCAAGCTCTTGCTTTACAGGAATTCTGAAGGATGAAGGAGGAAGGCTAGGAAGGCGAATGGTGGATTGATAATGGCTCGCCGGATGTGCAATGGATGCTAATGGGGAGGTAGAAGACGGATGGCAATGGAGAGGCAGGACACGGATCCCCTCTCCCTCCTGCGTACTATCCTTTTAAAGGGGAAGAGGAGCATTCGAGAGAGGTTGTTGGTTGAAGATGAGGGGTTGAGGGAGAAGAAGTTTGTTTGAAGATGGAGGGTAGGGCTGAGAGGGGAAGTGCGCGGGAAAGAGGCCGTTGCCTCTTTTCCAATTTTCCAAAAGAAGGCCCCCTTTGAAAGAACTTTTATAAAAAATGGTTCAAAAGGAGGTTTTTGGCAAAAATTCAATTTTTCAAGTTTTAAAACCATTTGTTTTCCTCAATTTTTTTTTGATTTTTGTATCGTTTTTCCATTTTTTTGTATCTTTGTAGTAGAAAACTAAGATTTTATAAAAAAAAAAACAAAGTTTAAACACTAAATTTTTGTATTTTTTTGAGAAATATTTACAAAGAGTGTTTTTCCGAGAATTTCAGACCATTTTGGGGGAATTTTTTTTTCAGAAAGTGGGTTTGGACCCAAGTTTTTGAGAAAATGTTCGAGTTTTAAAGCTCGAATCGAGGAATATAACACAATGGATCCAAACGGATGTCGAATGGACTCTCCGAGCTATTTACAAACTACTTTTGATATTTTCTATAATTTTAATTTAAAATTGGACAACGAGACTTAGATTTGGATCTGGATAATGGATCCAGATCCGAAATCGATTTACACATATAAGATGAATTTAATTTCAGTAAAATTTGAGAAATGAACTGGAATTTAGATTTAAAAATGACTCATTTTGCTAAAAAATGATTTTAGGGGCAAGAAGGGAATATTTAAAAGATTTTGAAAAATTTGGGGTGTTCACAGATGCCCCTCTTTGCTACTAAGCCGGTTGAAAGCCGAGCTTAGTGGCAAAGAAAACACTCCAAATTTTGAAAAATGCCCCAGTCAGCAGATCTGAACTCAGTGTGGAAGAATTTGATTTAAAAGACATGGTTTTTCAGATTTAAAACTTTATCCTTGAATGGCTTTTGGAAGACGAAATCCTCGAAAGTGATATGACTGAGTAGAAAATGAGGAAATCGTGATGGGATTTTGGGTGAAGATCCCGAAATGATGAAAGATAAGAATTTTGATCAAGTCTCATGGGTGAGACAAAATCAGCTTTTCAGAATGACTCAGGTTTAGCCTTTAACCTGGATGGGACGAATATATCTCAAAATAACCTTGATGGGACAATTTTGAGAAAATGCCTCATGAGATGAAGCTCAAGCAAGATCTTGTCCTAGATGGATATACAAGGCATGGATTCCTCGATGGGAAGAACCATGATGGGATTGGAGGGAAACACATCATCGAAACGAGGGAAACTCGTTGGAACGAGATTCAGGTTTAACCAAAACCTGAAAAAGGAAGACACCTCGAGGGTACGAGGTTCAGGCTTAACCCTTAACCTGAAGGGGACGACCATACGGAATCCTCGAGTGATAAGACCATGATGGGACCTTCGGAGTTTTGGACGAACAAATCCGAAAGGGGTTTTTGTGAAAGGAGAAAATGGGGTTCCCTAAAGCTTGAAAAGGGGATGAACTTGGACGTCTCATTGTTGAGACTGAATCAGCTTTTGAATTTAATGAACTCTCACAGAAAGTACAGGTTTTGACCCTTATCCTGAGTGGGAACAACCATACGGATTTCTCGAAACTGTGATAGGACAGGAGAGATACTTCAACTGAATGGGGTAACTCTTCTAGAAGATATAAACAATGCTAGGTTGCACCAAAAATGGATATTGAAAATTTATTTCATTCTTAGAATATCTAAATTTTTTTTTGCCAATAAGATAAATTTATAGTTGACTTCAACGCTCGAAAATGTGCATATGTGTGCAAAGATATTCCCTCTTTTACCCAGAGTATTTCCTCCAACGAGGCTAATTTCTTGGTTTTAAGAGTCAAATTCAAAATTTTAGCGCTGATGACTTTCTTCAAGGAAGTTATCTATTTCCTTGATATGAGAAGAGAATAAATATTCTCAATTTCATAAAAACAAGTAGTGAAAAGACATTGATAAAAGAATTTTGCATGAGAAAAGATGACTTCTGGCAATTTAGGTAGTTTGATATCTGGGTGTTTTTGCCATGATGATCTTCTTGCACTCTTTTTGAGTCATTGAGCTTTTTCGGGCTTTTACATCATCCTTCATTTTGGATGTTCCTGACTTTTCTCTCTTTTTTTGGGGAAGGGTACGTCACAAACTTCTTCATCTTGGAGATGTTCTGATCCTTCATTTATCTCAGGAATTATATCGATGTTATTGGCTCAAAAGGTCTTTTAGATGATAGCGGAAATCAAATATCTTTTAGGGTTTGTCGGTAGGTCCATCATACTCGCCTTCATCTCGACGGTGATCTGAACTTTCCCTGGAAGGATCCTTCACAAATTCCTTCATCTTGGTAGATGATCCAAATCTTCTTTGGCCCCGGGGGTCTACTCGCTTAATTCGCCTTCATCTTGACGACAATTGAGAGATCCCTTTTGCAGATATTTGATTGCAACTTTAGAATGAGAAGATATGGATTAAGTGGGTTCTTTTATAGCTCAGGATATTTCCACTGCCTAATTGCCAGAAAGTCATTTTAAAACATGCGTCATAACTATGATCAATATCAATTCGCTTCTGGCTTTTCAACGTCATTGAATATTTCTTTTGCCAATCATATCGAAGATATTTCTTACATCCTTTTGGTTGATCATCAGGAAAAGATTTGAATTTTACCTCTTTTTCGCAAAAAGTTTCACCTTTTTGGAAAGAAATACTAGAGGTAATCTGAGGTGATTCTTTTATGCATTTAAGAATATTGGAATCAACAAATACTTTTAGCAAATTGGCAATTTTTTCATGAATTCTATGTGAAATAATCACTCAATATAGATTTTGATACGACCTTTAGTTGCAATTTATGATTTTGGACATTCTGACCAGTAAAACTGGAACCTTTCATTTAACGACCAGCGAAGTAGCTGGAACCTTTCATTTAATGACCAGTAAAAAACTGGGACCTTTCATTTAACGACCAGCAAAGTAGCTGGAACCTTTTATTTAACGACCAGCGAAGTAGCTGGGGCATTTCATTTAACGACCAACGAAGGAGTTGGAACATTTCATTTAACGACCAACGAAGTAGCTGGGACATTTTATTTAGCGACCAACAAAGTAGTTGGGACATTTCATTTACCGACCAACAAAGTAGCTGGGACATTTCATTTAATCATTTAACGACCAGCGAAGTAGCTGGGACATTTCATTTAATCATTTAACGATCAGCGAAGTAGCTTTGACATTTCATTTAATCATTTAACGACCAGCGAAGTAGCTGGGACATTTCATTTAACGATCTGATTTAAGATTGAGACTTTTGAAAGACAACCGGTACTAGGACTGAGTTTTGTGACTGAACTTGATCTTTAGATTTTGAAAATTTAGCAAAATAGCTAGCGCGAACACTAGGTTTTCCAACTGAGAGTTGGGAAGGAGATCGGCCTATTTAAGATATTTAGAGATCGAAGCAAGAAGAATGGCCGGGGTTTCAGGATTATCCCTTATCCTAAAGGGAAAATAGAATAGACATTTTGAAGAGAATTTAGGAAAAGAATGATTCAGGTTTATCCCTTAACCTGAAGGAGAAATGGAATAGACATTTGATGAGAATTTAGGAAAAGAATGATTCAGGTTTATCCCTTAACCTAAAGGGGAAATGGAATAGACATTTGATGAGAATTTAGAAAAAGAATGATTCAGGTTTATCCCTTAACCTGAAGGGGAAATGGAATAGACATTTGATGAGAATTTAGAAAAAGAATGATTCAGGTTTATCCCTTAACCTGAAGGGGAAATGGAAGATTTTGTGACGAGATAACTTGAAACTTGAATTTAGAATGGATATGACAAGATTTAGAATTTATGATCTATGATTTTTAGAAAGACCAGGTATGTGGTCCAATTTTCAGGATTTAAACCCTTTATTCTGAACGGGGAAAATAGAAGGAATAGAATTCTGAGAAGACAGAAGGATATAGAATTTTGATGAAAAAAATGGAGAGAATTTGAGGAAATTGATTTATTTTGTAAAAAGAATTCTCGCAGGTATCATGGTTGCCCCTATGAGTGATCTCAGGATTATCCCTTATCCTGAATGGGAAAAAGAATAGAATTTAAGAAGGTGAAGAGAAATTGATATAAATTTAGAAAATCAATAAAGGTTGACAAAACTTGTATTTACAAAAGAATTCTCGTAGGTAGCATTATTGCTCCTACGAGGGGTTTCAGGATTATCCCTTATCCTGAACGGGAAAAAGAATAGAATTTAAAGAGATTTAATGAAGGGAGATTGATATAAATCTAGAAAATCAATAAAGATTGGCAAAACTTGTATTTACAAAAGAATCCTCATAGGTAGCGTTATTGCTCCTACGAGGGGTCTCAGGATTTTCCCTTATCCTGAATGGGAACACCTCGGACAACGAGGGTCAGGTTTATCCCTTAACCTGAGCGGGAGCACCTTGGACAACGAGGGTCAGGTTTTTCCCTTAACCTGAAAGGGGAGCACCTCGAACAACGAGGGTCAGGTTTTTCCCTTAACCTGAAAGGGGAACACCTCGGACAACGAGGGTCAGATTTATCCCTTAACCTGAGCGGGAACACCTCAGACAATGAGGGTCAGGTTTATCTCTTAACCTGAAAGGGCAATGGATTTTGATAAAATGTAATAGAATTGAGGAAAAAACTTGATAAAACTTGATAAAATTGATGTAAACTTAATAAAAAATATGAATAAAATGAATGAAACTGATAAAGATATCAAAATTAACTGAAGATTTATAAGATTTGAGAAAAAGGAGTTTTTATGATCCTGCCTGCATATGGGATTTTGAAAGGAAAATGTTTATTTAAAAGATAAATGAGAAATCATTTTGGGGGAAGAAAATCCACCACAAGAAGAATGATCAGCGCGAGATCTGATCCTTTAAATCAAACATGAGAGATCATCATAAGGGTTAATTTTTGAAGGCAATGGTTTTGAAAACCTATTTTTTTAAGAAGAAGATCAGCAATAGATCTGATTTCTAAAAATAACAGCTCGAAATTGATAATAAGATTAATACAAGGGTTGATCTTTGAAGATAATGTTTTAAAACCAATCTTGAAAGATAAGACCAACACAAGGGTTGATCTTTGAATATAATGATTTAAAATAAATACAAGGATTGATTTTTGAATGATTCGAAACCCATTTTGAAAGATTAGACCAACACAAGGGTTGATCTTTGAATATAAAGATTTGAAATCCATTTTGGAAGATAAGACCAACACAAGGGTTGATCTTTGAATATAAAGATTTGAAATCCATTTTGGAAGATAAGACCAACACAAGGGTTGATCTATAAAGATTTGAAATTCATTTTAGAAGACAAGACCAACACAAGGTTTGATCTTTGAATATAATGTTTCGAAACCGATCTTTTGAAAGATAGGATCAACACGAGTTTTGAAATTTTAATGCAATGGTTCAAACACTTATTTTTTTGAAAATATGATCAACACGAGGGTTGATTTCTGACAAAGGTTAGACCAAGGAGTATTTGAACTCTTTGGTCATAATGAAGACTTTTTGAAATTTCATGATTTTTGAAAAGCCCTCATAGGTAATATCATTTCCCTCATGAATGATGTCAGGATTGTTCCACATTCTGAAAAGAATAGGAATTTAAATGCCCCAGTATGGCAAAAGAAGGAAGTATTTGAATATCAAAGATATAAAGAAAAAATGACATTTCATTGATAAGCAAAGGTTTGATAACAACTGAATATTTACAAGAACTTTTAAAAGGAAAAGATTCATGGAAGACTAGGCTGGCTAGCCTCTACAAGATAACTGACAAAAAGAGACGAAAGCAAAAACTTTGGCTTTATCAATTCTTCGAGTGGTCCGGGAATGGTTCTGTCAGGACAGTTGGCTGCTTTTCTTCCTCATCCTCTATCAGCTCACTTCTGTCAATGCAGTCTTGTATCATGTGCTTGAGGACGAAGCAGTGCTCTGTGTCGTGCCCTGTTGCCCTATGATACTTGCAGAATTGGTCCTTGAACTTTCCGAAGATTATGGGAGGATCCGCTACTTTAGGGAGTTTGATCATCCCGTGCTTCAAAAGGTAATTCATAATCACTTCTAAACTCTCAGATAACGGAGTGAAGACTCGATCTTTCTCCCACTTGATGTACTTGGGCTTCTTATGAAGATCACCCTTTTGCTAAAGTCCAATTGGAAGCGGTTTATCATTGTTTTTAAAGGATCTCTCCTTCTGCCCCCTGTCCTGATCTACTCTTGGACCACTGCCACTATTGTTCTTGTTTCCTTTGCTGCTGCTGCCAAGATTATTGCAGGAGGCATCAACTGAATGAGTGAACTGCGCCTTCTTCTTCTGGTCTTGGACATTCTTGACCAGAGGCGTGCCCTCGTAAAGCCCGCTTTCTATTCCTGCTTTGAGCCATTCAGCTCGCTCAATCAACTTGATGAAGGATTTTGCCGGGGAAGTGGCGATGAGGCTCCTGATGGGCTGAGAGAAATTGTTGAGGATTACCTGCAATGCGTGTTCCTCAGGAATGGGTACCTTCATCTTATTACAGGTGCTTCTCCACCTGTGAATGAAATCACCTGATCTTTAAGTCTCTCCTTGCTTCAGGTTATAAAGATGATTTAATGTAGGTGAGGCTTCAGTGTTGAATAAGAAGCGCTCGATGAACAAATTTACTACCTTATCGAACTCTCGTAGTTCGATAGGATTTACGTGGTCAGCATACCATCTGGCTGCTACGCCCTCCAGACTACGGGGAAAACAGATGAACAGAGCCCTGTTATCTTTCCTGAAACGGCTGCACTCTGCATAAAATGTGGCTAAGTGGGCTTTAGGGTTGCAGTCCCGTCAAATTTGAGAAACTTGCGAGGAAGGTTCTCCAGATTATCATCCCCATCTAGACCATCATAAAAATCTTCGCCGGTATAGGTCTGCTTTCCCTTACCCTTGGCTTGAATGTCCTTGATTGCTCGATTCATCTCCTTTATCTGTTTGCTCATTAGGTCCTCTGCTGGAGTACCAGACTTGGGCTTGTTGACAGATTCAGGCTCTTCTGCAGCTATCTTTGTAGACTGTCTTGGAGGATTCTGCTTGTAGACAATATGCTCTTCTTCTTCTGATTCTTCCTCGACTGACTCAGATTCCTCAGAAGTAGTTTCGGGCTGTACCTTCTTTTTGATGATTCTGACTTGCTTCTTTACAGGCTTTTTCCTTAGTTTGCTTTTAGGAACTGCCTCTTTCAGCTTGGCCTCGGCTTGCTCCGACATCATCCTTGCCATCATCTTTTGGAACATGTCATACATAGCGGGGTCGAAGTCATCTTTCTTGTTCTGACCCTGTCCCCTGACTGATTTAGGAGAGCTTATCTCTTCCGCCTCACTGTCGCTGAGTTGAGGAACTGTTTCTTTTCCCGCTCTTGTCGTAACCATTTTCGGATATCAGCGATCTCTCTGTAGAGGAAAGTGGAGGTTTTTAGACCAAAGAAACTTTTTTTGGAGAAGTTTTGACAAGAGGAAGGATTTAGGTTGAAATTTAAGAATTGTATCCCATTACTAGGGATCGAGTCGCCACAAAATTTGTGACAATTGTGTTGTTTTACTCTACGAGAGAGAGTAACCAACTAAAAAAAAATATGAAAGAAAATACTATTTTGAAAAAGGATATCTCTTGACAGAAAGAGTTTTTTATGAAAAATATAAACATGAATATAAAATCAGAAGAAAATAAGAGAAAAAATGGAATTTTGAGAGGAAATAGTAAAAATTTAAAATTTGAAGAACTTGCAAGCAGGATCAGAAGAATTTTGAAGGAATCAAAAGAAGAAGAAGAAAACACACCTGGGTTTTAAAAACAAAGAGGAAATTTTGAAGAATATATACCCAGGGTTTCGGAAAATATAAGGGAAATATAAAATATCAGACAATCGCAGATATACAAACAAGGATGTACATACAACACTCACTAGAGGCTGACTCTATATGCAATATTTGAAATTGCTTGTAGGACCTTAATCCTAACTCTATGGTTCATATCATCTGATTCCAATCAAGGTATGCCGATAAACTCAAGCTGAAGCTTGAAGTATGTGGCATATAAGATATTTCTCTGGTTCTAAGGTAAGGGCTTCCCAACATCCTTGAGCACCTACTGATATACCTCGAACTATGGCCCTTAGGTACGTGGTAGGGGGGCGCGAACCCAAATAAGTGGTCCAGTTGTGAGGCTCTCTCCCGAACTATGGTTCAGTGAGACAACCCAGCAATGTGAAGACCGGGACAATATCAGGTAGGGATGTTTTCAAAATATGATCAACATGCAATAAAATCAGAAGGCTCTAATGCAAGTCCTAAAGAGATAGATTTAAATAAAGAGAAGCATACACTTGTATACATTGTTTTGCATTCAATCTCTCAAATTGAGGAGAGTTGTATTTAAAACCTAAATCTAATGTGAACATGGATATAATCTCCTCAATATGGTCGTACCAAACCATACTTAGATCCTATATGCAATGATGTCAGCTTAGGACAGAGTCTAGGCTCTTAAGGTTTGCATGAAAATGAAGCTGACATAAAAGAATAAAGACTTAGAGAATATTAGAGCAAAGCAAAGGCATAATTCGACCAGACGGAGACGAGTCCCATCATGGTCGCCAAAACTGTGATCATCGCAAAATTTTTCCTCTCTTGTGTATTTCTCTCTCTTTCTTCTCTTTTCCTTTTCCAACCTCTATTTTCCTCCTTTTTGAAGAGAGAAGAATAAAAGAAAGAAAAAGAAAGAGAGAAGAGAAAAGAAGAGAAAGAGAAGAGAATAGGAACTCTTTTGCGCGGTCTCACTTGACCTTGATTTGAAAATATTTAGAAAATAACTCACCTCCGTTTTGAAAATTATTGCGGGAAAAATGGAGAGACGGGATTCGCTTGTCGGTACGAGGTTCGACTGTTCCTGGCACCTTTACCAGGGGTAATCGAACCAAGGATCGAATCTATGCCTTTTGTTTTGCCTAAATATAATCTAAGAATTTATTCTAACTCTAAATGCACAAAGAATCATACTTGTGCAATGCAAGGATGTTTGTTCTTTTAAAAAGAATGTTTTGAAAATTTCCAAGTATTCTGAGATAAACTTGGTAAAGGAGTGAAGAAATGATTGAATCTAACTTAGAACTTGAGATAGATCAGAGGAGTTTCAAGTTTTTGAAGTAAATCAGAGTTTGGAAGGATAGATCTTGACTTTGAGAAAGAATGATTTGAAATTTTGAAAATGAAGTTTCAAAGTCAGAAATGGACTTTGAATTTAATTATGGATTTAAGAGAAGAAGATGAAGTTTTGAAGTGATATTAAATTTGAATCTTAGAATGGGTCTGAGAAAATCAAATGGTATTTAAGAATGAAAATGGATTTAAGAGATTCAAACTAGATCCGAAAATGGAATTGAAATCTAGAATTGGGATTGTATTCCGGATCCTAAACAGAATGGGATCCGAGATTTTAGAATCCAAGATGGGCTTGGGTTCTGGATCCTGAAATGGAGTGGATCTGAAGTCTGAGATCCAAATGTAGAATTGGGTTCTGGATCCTAGAATGGATGTGGATTTGAAGTCTAAGATCCAAAGTAGAATTGGGTTCTGGACCCTAAAATGGATGTGGATTTGAAGTCTAAGATCCAAAGTAGAATTGGATTCTGGACCCTAAAATGGATTTGGATATGAAGTCTAAGATCCAAAGTAGAATTGGGTTCTGGACCCTAAAATGGATTTGGATCTTAAGTCTGAGATCCAATGCGAATGTTGAATCCTAGATCCTAAAGGAGAATTGGAGTTGTTAAATTCAGAAGGTGAATGAAGAACTTCCAAGTTTTAAATTGAACTTGGAAAATGAAATTTAGAATTTGAATATATAAATGAATTTCAAAGTCAAATTGGACTTTGAATTTGAGGCTTGATTTTTTAGAAAATGAAATCCGGAATCTCAAAGTTAAATTGAACTTTGAATTGGAGATTTTAATATAAGATGAATTTTGGAATTTCAAAGTCGGTTTGAACTTTGAAATCCGATTTGAATTTGAATATAAAAAATGAATTTTGAGATCTCAAAGTTAAATTGAACTTTGAAAATAGAATTTAAAAAAAAATGAAAGGATGAATCAGATTTGATAAGGATTGAAGATAGATTGAGGAAGATATTTACATTACTTGGAGTTTTTGAAAAAGAAATTTTGAGAATATAATGCAATTCTATCCTAAATGATTAATGAATTTAAAGAATTTTGAAATTGGATTTTGAAAAGCTATTTCATTCTTTAGATGAATTAAAATAAGATTGAGGATATAATACATCCTTGACTATGGTCATTGGATGTATTATATAATGATCTATATTTAGATTCAAGTGAAGAATAAGACATATTTTGTGTTTTTATAGAGTTTAAAATGAAATTAACTCTCAATATACCCTGACTATGGCCATTGGTATATATATTGAATTAATTTTAAGTTAAACTCTGATAAAAGATGAAATATTTGAAAATATGATGATTTTTGAAGAAGATCCAGTGTGGA
This sequence comes from Nuphar pumila, assembly GCF_984573655.1. Taxonomy (NCBI): domain Eukaryota; kingdom Viridiplantae; phylum Streptophyta; class Magnoliopsida; order Nymphaeales; family Nymphaeaceae; genus Nuphar; species Nuphar pumila. The sequence goes on along the minus strand of NC_143256.1, from coordinate 69,919,418 downwards.
TCCAGTGTTATTTTATAAAAGATAAAAATCTTAAGTTTTGTTCACGTCCCGACTATGGCCATTGATGTAAATCATCAACTTAGGATTAATTTACCTCTTACGAAATGGTGCACGTGTCATTCGTGTTGCCATTTGTGAGAATTTTGAGAAATAGAGGAAAAATGTATGAAGAACAAGTAATAAATGATATTTATAATGCTCATTCATGCTATCTAAAAGTGGAAATATAAAGTCTCATTCAAAATCTAACTATTACAACATATAAAATTGAATTTATAAATCCAAGTAATGATATTTTCCACACATGCCCTGCAAAAAACAACTGGGTTAGTATGAAAATAGAAGAAAAATTGAACATATCACATGGAGGTTAATGGTAAAATGCCCATATGCCAAGATATTTATGATCTAGAATGTGAGGAGATGAGAGATGACATATACGTGTATGCTTACATGTATATATATGGGCCTACCAATGTATATATATATATATGCGTGTATGTATATCTATATATACACACACACACACACACACACACAAACACACATATATATATATATATATATATATATATATCGCATATAGCATGCATATAGTATAGATGGATGTGATGGGAGTTGATGCAGACAAGGGTATCAGTACAAAAAAAATATCATAATAGGAAGGCATGAAATGCTTGTGGGACATTTGTAGGAATAAGGAAGGCTATTGCAGTGGGTACACTCATCAATACAGCTAAAAAATTATACTATTTCTATTGGAAGATGAGAAGGAGGTGATAGTGTAACTGTATACTTATAGGTGAAAAGGGTATTTAGAAAGATGAAGCAACAAGAGATCACAACAATGAGCTGTGAACACTATGCTGTGTGTTTATTGGAATGGGACGGTGAACAAGGAATTTTAAGATGAGGTGCAACAAGTTGTACTGGAGATGATAAGTGAGAAATGATACAATGTGAACTTTTAAGTGCAGAGAATAAATGGTATAGATGAAGAAGGTGCAGGGAACAATTGACAGGTTAAGTGGAGTGTTGGAAGCTACTGTTGCAAGTGCAGTGCTGGGAGTTGATGGCTGGAGTGAATGCTGGAAAATGATAAGTGACATAATAATGCTATTTGGTGAATGGAATGGAGACAACAGGTAATGGAGATGGCTATATATAAACTGTTAGCATGGTGTTGGAGTGTATTATGAATGACACCATGAAACGATATGGTAAGGGGAGTTCAGAAGATGCAAATGCTTCTGTCATGATGTAATAGGGTGCTATGGAGTGTTACAGCTATGGGTAAAATGGAGAAACCATATGGGCAATGCTGAAGGTGCAGTAAGATGTACTCGAACTGGTATAAAGGTGTGAGATGAGTGTTATTTAGATGTGGAAAGTGAAGTGAAAGATATATAGAAACCAGTGTTGTGAATTTGAGAAATGAAGGGTGAATGATGTATGAATGTAGAGTGTTATGCTGGACTGTAGGCGTGCCACAAATGATGTGCATCAACTGTGCACCGGGTATGGTTGTGAAGAAGTGGGGCAAGCTAGGAAAGTGCAGAAGCTATACTAAGCTGCTATACTAAGCTGTGAAGGGCAATAGGTAGATATAAGTGTTGTGTAGCCGTGGACAGCAATTGGGAAGTGTAATAATAAAAAAACAAAAGTGTATATTGTGCACAGTAAGTGAAGTAAGGTGTGTATGGTGGTATTTTAATGAAAGCTACAGGAAAATGACTATTGGCAAATAGTGAAGACATAGGTAAAGAGGAACATATAATGTTGTGATCGTTGCATACTGTACAATAATGCAATATTTGAATTATGACATAAAATTTGAGAATGTACATGTTTGGTGGTTAAGTATGAAAGGCTGTTGAAAATGTTGCAAAATGGCAACCAATGATATCATGAGACATGCAGAGGATGCATTGGGATATTACAGCATATATAAGTAATACACCAGTAGGTTGGAAGGACTGAAAAAGTATGGAAGTTTGGTATGGGTCTGTAGAGCTGCAAGAGGTGGGAATTGCTTCCAAGTGTTGATGAATAGTACCACTCACTGATGATGGCTGCTGAAATGGGCACAAGGGAGTTAGTAGGATGCTTGAGTGACTATGACAGGTGATGGTTGGACAAGAAAACATCTACATAGGATGGACAATGAATTTGTAGATGGTGTGAGATTGAAGATAACAATGATTTGTGCCATGAGAGGCATCACTGGTGAATGGGTAAAACAATAAAAAAAAAATGACAGCATAGATTCTGCAAAATGCCATACTACAAACTACTGAGCAATAGATCATAAATCAGGTTTTGCTAAACAAAATGTAAATTTGGCATATAGTGGCTTGTCAATACCACCACCATGTAAACCTGCCATATGCATTTTTAGCTAGTGTGATCCTAACTTTCTTAATGGATATCCTTTTGCAAAATCCAGGCCTCCCCTGCAAAACATACAATCTAAGATGAGTTCAAGTATGAATATATGGGATGCATTGTAAGGAATTAGAGGATTACAGGAAACATATTGATGGGAAGTAGGGAAAACAAAACATAAGGACCAGACGACACTATAGAGTTTTCAACAAAGCTAATATTCAGTAAAGAAAAGAGAACTCAGCAAAATTTAATGAGAACATGAAATGGGAGAGTGACAACCCTTCAAACTAGAGGCTGATGTTAACTAAAACCTGCACAACAATCAGATCTGTCTTATATCTTGACCCTGCAATTTCCGTTTGGTTCCCCATCTAGACAACCTCAAACCTTCCCCCATAGAAAGGAAATTTGGAAAGTAACGGAGAGGCGAATCTCATAACAGGCATTCTTGCAGCATGTCCAGACCTGATCTCTCAGTTGGATTCATACTCATACGTTAGGAGAAGGGCAACAGATGACCCAGATAGTCATCCGTGATACTGCTATTATTTGCTTCACAATTCAGATGCTTCTATTAGATGCATTATTTGCTTCACAGTTCAGATGCCTCTAATAGATGCGTTGGCCAGATATTACTCTTCAAACTTCAAACAACAGAGAAAGTGATTCCCAGCATAGTGGCATATCCATGCCAATAACCTTTAGACAATGATAGTAAAAAGAAATGCTATATGCTGGAAACTCATGCCACCGTGAAGTAATTTTCTTACAGAATTTTTTTTTAGCTCCTAAAAGAAGACAAATAATTATTATTTGAAATTTGAAACAGCATCGTCTTCAACTCCTCTATATCATGCAGAGATACATTTTAGCAACGATGGATTCTCCATAGATGCTTCTATAAGCAACAGGTGTCCATCTGAATCTTCCAATATGTACCTTTGGGCTCTGTACCCACCTCATATCTTTTTTTTTTACAGTGAACTGATCTATCCTCCTTCCCACAAGGTTATTGACATACCTCATATATATTTCACGAACTTCTCTAAAAAAAAAATTCAAGAAATCAAAAGAAATAAGAGGAATTTTGAACTACAGGGAGAGAGAGAGAGATAGAGAGGTTCTTTCTAAAACTCACAGGCTTGTTCATGAAATCAGCAGATACAAAGGATTCCTATACTAACGATAAATTGTGATGGCTGAGGTAATTGGTCCTTTACTATAAGACAGGAATGTGAAGAAGATGAAAAAGGAGGGCGAAAGATCGATCGATCGATTGTTGGTGTTCATCCCCCCTAATGAACAACTGTTCACCACCGAAAATCTGTTTAAGGCTCCAAAAATTTAATGGCAAAAACGATCAGTCAAATTGATCCAGCATTCACAACATGTCCAGCGATCAGACTATCTCACTCAGACCGGAAAAATTGGCAGACCGTCATCCAACCAGTTGATCAGATTTTGAAATTTTATTCTTGTTCCAGAGAGTCAAAACATGCGAAGCAAATTCAAATAAAAGTATTGAAATGCTATGAAATGAAACGAAGCAGGAAATCAGAATGTAATGACTAATGAAAATATCAAATCAAATTCTGAGAACATGGATAGTAACGTGAACAGGGAATTGAAAACTCTCAGAAAAACAAAATAGAAAAAAATGAAAGCAGAAATAAAGATCACCAATAGAATGAGAATTCGGATGAATTATATAAACTCACAAACAAAACAAGGATGAATAAAATATAAAACCAAAGGAAAGTGTTGGAATCATGAACTCCATTATTGTGGCAAAGAGATGGGTTGAGGTTGCTATTTGCAATTCAACACCATCAATGGTGCGTCAATGGGGGTAAAACAGACAAAGAAAAAAAAATCAAAAGGGAAACCAAAATTTACAAAGGGGAAGAAAGGATTCTTACTTGGTTTGAAAGAAGGATTCAGAACTTCTTCTCTCGCTTAAAGGGGTGATACCTGGGGGATCCGAAGGAGCTTCGAGTGGAAAAATGAATCGATGGAATCAGATGGATTGCTGGTGTTCCTCCTTCCTTCAGAAGAGATCCTTTCCTCCCCCCCTTTGGTAGGCTCGATCAAGCTCTTGCTTTACAGGAATTCTGTAGGATGAAGGAGGAAGGCTTGGAAGGCGAATGGTGGATTGATAATGGCTCGCCGGATGTGCAATGGATGCTAATGGGGAGGTAGAAGACGGATGGCAATGGAGAGGCAGGAGACAGATCCCCTCTCCCTCCTGCGTACTCTCCTTTTAAAAGGGAAGAGGAGCATTCGAGAGAGGTTGTTGGTTGAAGATGAGGGGTTGAGGGAGAAAAAGTTTGTTTGAAGATGGAGGGTAGGGCTGAGAGGGGAAGTGCGCGGGAAAGAGGCCGTTGTCTCTTTTCCAATTTTCCAAAAGAAGGCCCCCTTTGAAAGAACTTTTATAAAAAATGGTTCAAAAGGAGGTTTTTGGCAAAAATTCAATTTTTCAAGTTTTAAAACCATTTGTTTTCCTCAATTTTTTTTTATTTTTGTATCATTTTTTCCATTTTTTTGTATCTTTGTAGTAGAAAAGTAAGATTTTATAAAAAAAAAAACAAAGTTTAAACACTAAATTTTTGTATTTTTCTGAGAAATATTTACAAAGAGTGTTTTTCCGAGAATTTCAGACCATTTTGGGGGAAATTTTTTTCAGAAAGTGGGTTTGGACCCAAGTTTTTGAGAAAATGTTCGAGTTTTAAAGCTCGAATCGAGGAATATAACGCAATGGATCCAAACGGATGTCGGATGGACTGTCCGAGCTATTTAAAAACTACTTTTGATATTTTCTGTAATTTTAATTTAAAATTGGACAACGAGACTTAGATTTGGATCTGGATAATGGATCTAGATCCGAAATCCATTTACACATATAAGATGAATTTAATTTCAGTAAAATTTGAGAAATGAACTGGAATTTAGATTTAAAAATGACTCATTTTGCTAAAAAATGATTTTAGGGGCAAGAAGGGAATATTTAAAAGATTTTGAAAATTTTGGGGTGTTCACAAAGTCTTACTCACATAATAAATGGCGTGCTCTATCAAGCTGCCTTCTTTGTATTATGCCAAGAATCTGCCACATGCGACTTGATTGATTGAGATGTATAACAAAAGAGGTTTCCTTAATTCTGGCAGCTTTAAGATAGGAGGATTGAGAAGATATTTCTTGATTCGATCGAACGATTGCTAACATTTTGGTCCCCATTCAAACTTCACTCTTTTTCTGAGTAAGAGATTAAAAGGCTCACATCTCATTTCCATGTTGGAAATAAATCGTCGAATTGATTACATGTGTCCCTGAAGGCTGCGTAATTCTTTGAGATTAGTTGGGGGTGGCATATCAATGATAGCCTTTGCTTTGGCTGGGTCAACTTCAATCCCCTTTTTGCTGACCAAAAAACTTAACAGTTTGCCTGATTCGACTCCAAAAACACACTTTTGAGGGTTAAGCTTTAACTTATAAAGAATAAGTCGCTTAAAAACTTGATCAAGGGCTTTGATGTGATCCTCTTCCTCTTTGGATTTCACGAGTATATCGTCAACATATGCATCTATGATTTTGCGCATTTGATCGTGAAAAATGACGACCATTGCTCGTTGATATGTTGCACCAGCATTTTTGAGCCCAAATGGCATGACTATATAGCAAAAAGTGCCCCAAGGCGTAGTGAAGGAAGTTTTTGATTGGTCGCGGGCGGCCAACTTAATCTGGTTATAGCCAAAATATCCATCCATAAAAGAGAACATGAAATGTTCTGCTATGCTATTGATTAGAAGATCAATGCTTGGAAGTGGATAGACATCTTTCAGAGTCGCTTTATTGAGGTCTCTGAAGTCTATGCAAATCCTCACTTTGCCATTTTTTTTTGGAATAATGACAATATTGGCTAACCAATCTGGGTAGTCAATAGTTCGAATGAATCCTACTTTGAGCAAGTCTTCAAGTCTTTCTTTGACTTGTTGTTCTATTCTGGGATCCATTTTCCTTAGTTTCTGCTTAACTGGCTTAACATCTGGCTTTAAAATGAGGCGGTGTTCGACCAATTTGGGGTCTAAGCCCGGCATATCTTCCTATGTCCATGCGAACACTTTTTCATGTTGCTTGAGAAAATTAGTGAGCCTTTCCTTCTCTTTCGAACTTAGACTGGTACCGATCTTTAGAATCTTGGGATTGTCTTCTGAACCTATATTGACATCTTTAGTCGGGTCTTGGACTATAACTGATGGTTTATCCTGCTTCTGGGCTGAGGCGAACTCGGGTAATTCCTGAAGAGACTGATCAAATTCTACATAGTCATCTGACTGCTTTGCAACCTTACCATCTTCTATGCTCGCTTTGACTCGGTGAATTCCTGTCGATTTCTGCAAAGCCTTTGGATTGAGAACAAGCTTCTTGATTGCTCGAGGAGACATTCTAAATTTTTGGATAAGAAATTTGATTCAGGAAAAATTGTCCATCATAATACAAATAGCGTTTAAAAAGAATCATGCATAAAATGACATTGGAACTATAAAATGAGGAGATAGAGAAAGGAAATAGATGACATCCAGATAGACAAAGAAACTTGAAATTTTATTGATTTTGAATTGATCAAAGACATTGATAGAATGAGACATTTATTTTGAAAAGAATAGAAAGGAAATAACAAATGGTTCTCAATGTGCCCCCTTAACAAAAACAGTCTTCTTTTGTGAGCCTTCGCCGGAGAACCCTAGTTCTGTTCTGTGATGATGATGCTTTGGAATCATTGGTTCAATGCGACCATTTTCATTTTTGCCCAATCCTTTAAAGGGTTGATAACCATGCTTCAGAAGTAAATCAAATCCCTTTCTTGCTTTCATGAACTGCAGAAACAACGAATGATTTTTGAGAGTGTTGTAGTTGATCTGACCTCCAATCTTAAAGAATTTAGGACCTCTCCATCGGGTCATGGCTACAGTGTGCAGAGATGACTCTGATGTCTGGAGTATTTCTAGATTTTCTTTGAGACTGATTTCTTCACTTTCCCTGATGCTAGAGATATCTGCAGTGAATGTCGATCGAGGGATCATGGGTTGCGGGAGCCTTTCTTCTAGGTCTTCTCTCAGTACTGTTGTAATCATTCCACCTTTGGACCATTTTACACATTGGTGAAGGGTGGAAGGTACTGCATTTGTATTATGAATCTATGTCCTTCCGAGCAGTAGATTGTAGGTGGGTGGCACATTGACCACATGAAAAAGGACGGAGTGCACTGAATAATTGATAAACACTTCCATGAATATCTTGCCTTTAGCCGTTTGACCATGGTTGTCGAATCCATATATGGTGATAGGATCTGGAATATATTCTTCCTCTTTGATGCCTAATGCCTTTGCTGTCATTTCAGGACATATGTTGAAGCTTCTTCCTCCATCAATCAATACATGTGGTACTGTCATTCCTCTTACTCGAACGACGATGTACAAGGCATTATTATGTAAGGAGTGAGGCTTTGGAAGGTCCTTATCCGAGAAGGTGATTGGCGTATTTTTTATGACTAAATTCATAATTTGAGCCATGTCTTCAGGCGTGGTACTGGGTTTGACTTTATTTTTTCTAAGCAAATTGTCCAATACTTGTTGGTGCTTGCAAGAACTCTTGGCTAAGTCCAAAATTGAAACATTAGACAAAGCAGTTAATGGATTTTGAATTTCCTTTTCCGGCATGGGCTTGATGAACTGATTAAGGAATTCAAGAATTCCTTTTAATTTCTTAGGGGATGTCTTTATGGGTTCTTTAGATACTTTCAGCTTGACAAGTGCTGAAATTATATCCATCTTCTTAGTGGTTGGAGCTGCTTTTCGTAGCACTAACATCTGATGCTGAACTTGGAGATCTTGAAAGGAACACAACTTGATGTGTTCTTGGGGTAGGAATGGTTGTTCGGATATTACTGCTATGGTGTGTGGAGGGAATGGCTGATTGAGAATGTCTATTTTTTCTTCTTCATCTCCTTCTACCAAAAGATTCTTGTTAATGTAATCTTGCACAATATTCTTGAGAACGAAGCAGTTCTCAGTGTTGTGTCCCACTGTCTTGTGGAACTTGCAGAATTGGTCTTTCCACTTCCCCATAGGCACAAGGGGATCAACCAGTCTTGGCAACTTGATCATTTCCTTTGACAGCATATACTCGAGCACATCTTCAAGTGATTGGTCGAGAGGAGTGAATTTTCTATCGTAGCTCCATCCTTCATGCTTAGTCTTTTCACGTAGTTTCGGCCCTTGATCTTGCTGAGGGGGCTTATTGTGTTGAAGAACAGGCTTCCCTTTCTGATCCCCTTTGTTATTTGAATTGCCTGCGCCATAGCAGTAATCTTTCTTCTGCCCTTTATAACGATTGTTGTTGCTGTTGTTGTTGGCAAAGTAGGTGAAGTGAGTTCTCTTCTTCTGTTCACCTTGGGGGTTATTCTTGGAAAATGTGAAGCCTTCATAGACTCCATTCTCCACGCTTAGCTCGAGCCATTCGGCTCGTTCAGTCAACTCAATGAAAGTCCTGGATGGTGTAGTGGAGATTAATTCTCTCAGAGGTTGCGAAAAATTATTGAGGATCAGCAATAAAGCATGCTTTTCTGATATAGGATCCCTCATTTTGTTGCAGGCTGATCTCCATCTATGAATGAAATCCTGTGCTTTTTCGTTTTTATTCTGCCTTAGATTACAGAGATGGCTTAATGTTGGGAGTGCCTCCGTGTTGAATAGGAAGCGTTCGATAAACAAATTCACAACTTTATCGAACTCCTTAAGCTCGATAGGATTGATATGCTTAACATACCATTTAGCTGCAACTCCTTCCAAGCTGCGGGGGAAACATAGAAATAGTGCTCTGTTGTCTCTCTTGAATCTTGAGCACTCTGCGAAGAACATGGCGAGATGAGCTTTTGGGTCGCCAGAACCGTCGAACTTGATGAACTTGCGGGGTAGATTCTCCAGATTTTCATCTCCTTCTAGGCCATCATAGAAATCTTCACTGGTGAAGATTTTCTTGCCCTTGTCGCGGGCTTGCAGATCTTTAACAACTCTAGCCATTTCCCTGAACTATGCTTGCAGGGGATCTTCTGTAACCTGACTTTTCAGTTTGCGGCTCCCCTTTTGCTCTCAGCCATATTTTTGGAATGTTGGAGGCACCTCATATTCTTCATCGGTGTCTTCCGCTGATTCTGTTGCATCTGAGATTTCTTCTAGCCGAACCTGCTTCTTGGAGGTCTTTATGTATTTTTTTGCCTTATGACCATGGAACTTCTGCCTAAACGGATTCTTCTCTGAACTGGTCCTGGCCTGTTCGCTCATCATTTTGTTCATCATCTTCTGGAACATAGCATACATCTGCGGATCTATGCCATCGTCCTCATATTGGCTCTGACTCTTGACTGACCGCGGGAAGTCCATCTCTTCTTCTGAAGCTGATGAGTATTGAGATGATGTTGTTTTTCTGCCTGATCTTGTCTCAACCATCAAATGCTGATTGCGGATGCTCTCTGTAGGACAAAGATCAGATTAGATTATGAGGGAATTTGTTTCTTGGAAGAAATATTTGTTCGAAATATGGTAGACAATTTGAAAAAGATGTCCCATTACTAGGGATTGAGTCATCGCAAGAATCACGACAATTGTGTTGTCATTCTTTGAAAGAGAAATAAACAACATAAAATGTGCCTTGTTACCTAGGTGAGGTCGTCAAACCATGAGAAAAAGAGAGGAAATTTTATTGGAGTGAGAAAAATTTGATTTATTGATCTTGACAAAGAGGTGGAGGACAAACAATTTGCCACCATTCGTGATAGTCGGCAGACACTTTAGGACCAGGAAAGAATTTAAGAGTAACAAAGGAGTCCCAGCTGTAGCGGGCAAAGTGATATTCCCCGGACCATTGTGCGGAAGTGAGGTCGAATTCTGCCATAGCTCCTGATAGTAGTCGAGCTTCGACGTACTGCTGTCTCTGGGAAAACTGCCGAACACATTGCTCTGGTTGGTAGTAAGTGCAGAAGAATGGTCCCAACAATTTGAATCGCTTGCCATAAGCGTATGTATATCTGGGAGGAGATAATTGTTGATCAAAGTAGTCTCAGACGATGTCATCTTCCTGGATGCTGTCGATCATGGACCGATACTGCGCCACTGGGAGGAGTTCTTGGCCATTGTATCTGAAAGAATTTGCTCAGGCTGAAACGTGTTGGAAGAACTAGGATTGAAGTGCGTAGATGCATCCTTCGATGAAAATAGATTCTCCAAGTGAGAAACAAGTCAAACCTCGATACAAGAAAGCGAGCGCTGCCATGGCTATGGAGAGACGGTTGGTCTGTCGGCTCCCCCATCTTCTCATGAGCTGGATTATTCTGATATCCATGTAGTTTGGTCCATCTGAAAGAGGGCTAATCCTACAATGCATAAAACCATTGCACTCTGAATTCTTTCTCTAGCTGTCCTTGATAGTGAGCTGACTTCGACGAAGGTCCCATATTGATGGTATAACTCAAGCAGATTGACATATTCATTTCCGTCCATCTGGATCAGGGGCCATGATCGGCGGCTTGTCATGCAAGCTAAGGAATCTCGAGGGTCCAAACCCTTGACATTGATCAGGAAATGATGCTCTAACAGATCTCCTGGCTGACCGCCTGGTTTTGGTAATCCCATAATTTCTGAAAATCCATCCATTAAAATGGTCATCTCTCCCCATGGGAACCAGAAGGTACAGGTTCGTGGATTCCATCATTCCGCCATTGCGTGGATCAGGTTTCCATTGATGGTCTGCTTTCCGACTGCTGATGCCACTTCTAATCCACACTCGCTCAAATGGTCTGGGAACATGCGAGAAAAGCTTTTGAGCCATAAATAATACCACCAGGGAATGAAAGTTCCAGTGCTAAGGGCTCGATGTTCAGGATGACCTTGTTGCACTTCGTAGGAGATGTGACCTTCTGGAAAAATAGGATCGATTTGACTGGATGCCATCAGACTGAAAACAGAGAAAGACTCGGAATCAGACTTAGGAAAATTATGGAAATTTTTAAAAAATTGCAGGCAGGATATAAAATGCAGCTAAAGATTCGAGATCCAGTAGAATGGGAGAATGGAAAATCACTTGGAGTTTTGAAAGAAATTGGATGTTTGGAAAAATCATCCAGGGTTTAAGAAAATAAAAGAAAAATATGAGAATATGGATATTTGGAAAAATATTTTTAGGGAAAATATGATAGGAATAATGTTAATACAAACAGTCACTTCCTGCACAAACATTTATGCACATACAACACTTCCTAAAAGGCTGACTCTAAATGCATCATTTTGAAAAACAACTATAGGACCCTAATCCTAACTCTAGGTTCAGATCATCTTTGTCCAATCCAGTTATGCCGATATATTCGAGTTTAGACCCGAAGTACGTGGCATAGAATTTCAACTTCGGTTCTAAGGTAAGGTTTTCCAACATCCTTGAGTGCCTACCGATATACCTCAGACTGTGGCCCTTAGTACGTGGTAGGGAGGCATTAACCCAAATAAGTGGCCCAGTTGTGAGGCTTGTCCTGAACTAGGGTTCTGGAAGAGAGCCCAGCAACGTAAAGACCGGGTAAAGATATGTAAGGGGGTTTGGAAAAAATGATCACATGCAGAAAATAGAGGGCTATAAGTCCTAGAGGGATATATTTTTGAAAACTTTTGAAGAAGCATACATTGTTTGCATTCAGATCCTAAATTGAGGAGAGTTGTGTTTAGACCTAAGTCTACGTGAGCATGAAAATATTTCCTCAATATAGTCCTACCAAACCATGCCTAAGCTATATGCAATCAATGTCAGCTAGGTCAGAATCTAGGCTCCTAGGTTCGCATGATATCAGAAAGTAAAGAGCTGACATTTTAAGAAAACAGTTTCGATAATTGAACTAAGTCTAGCACACTTTTGATCAGACGATGACAGGTCCCATCTCGGTCGCCAAACCTGTTATCGTCGTAAAATTTTTCTCTTCCCTACGAGAGAGAGGGGAAATGCTTCCGCGAGTCAAACTTGACAAGAGTTTTGAAAATGGTTTTGAAATACTTGCCTCCGTTTTGAAAATAGCGGGAAAATTTCGAAGAATGGGACTCGACCTGTCGGTACGAGGTTCGACCATTCCTACAACCTTTAACAGGGGTAATCGAACCAAGGATCAAATGTGTGTTTGACTTAGCTGAATTATCAAAATCGTGTTCTATCCTAAATGCACAGAGAATTCAGGCATGTGCTATGAAATTTTGTAAAATGCAAATTGGAAAAACATGATGTATGCTTAGAAAACATTTTGGAGTTGAAAAAGTCTTTCTCAGGCAAAAGATGGAAATTAATCTCTTAGAAAAAACCCTGATAAAAGGATTTGAAATCTCAAGAAAATTTACAAAGATTTGGGAAAATCATGAATGGATGAAAATCTTGTGGAAGTAGGAATAATTCTTGAGAAAAGGCAAACACTTGAAGAGAAAATGCTTGTTAGGAGAACTCTAACTTTGAGAATTTTCTTTTGAAAATGATTGAAATTCAGCGAAAAAGTCTTTGAAGAAGGAAAATCAAAACTCAGGAAAATGAAATTCTGAGAATCTTAGCCTTGAAGTACTTAAAAATCGATTTTGATTCTTGAGAACGATGAGAAACTCCTTTTGAAAATGAATCTTAAGAAAATAACATTTTCCAGTGAAAATCATGGAAAACTTAATTTGGGAAATCCAACTTTGGAAATTTTCAGAGTTTCTTGAGGAATCGATTTCCTTGGAATGAAATTTTCTCGAGAAAAAGTTTGAGAAATGCAGATGATTTTATGATGCAAATGATTTGAATGGATGAATGTCTTTTTGATGAAAACATTTTTTTTTTAGGAAAATATGCAATTTTAAAATTAAGCTAAGGTAATATTACCACATATTCTGACTATGGCCGTAAATATGCGTGTAACTTACTTAGTTAATTCTAAAATATTTTGTAAAAATCAAAGATATATAGTGAATTTTGGAAGATAGCCTAAGAGTGTAGGCTCAGTGTGACTAGTAGGAAGATGCTGAATCTGGGTCTCGTCCATATTTCGACGAGGGCCGTAAATATGGACTCCATCGACTTCATCAACTCCCTAAGAGCTGGTGCACGTGCCATTCGTGTCCATCCATAGTGGTTTTCCAAATAAAATGCATGATTCACATAATCAGGATATTACAGAAATAAACTATATGATATGCATCCTAATCTAAGCGAAAAAGTAAATATTATTCCAAATTTACATTTGATTGTTACATAGATGACATAAAGCAAACTGAGAGAAAAAAAAAACAAAAGAATGGGCCTCTTCCAAACTTTCCTGCAAATGTGAGTTAACACAAGAAATACAACATACAAAGGGAGATTGAAAATCTCACATTAAGGCCAGTGTACCGACAATTATGCCTATGTTACAACAGAAATGTACATATTAATGAAAATAGAATGTCTAAAGTGTATATGGAATGCCTATGAAAATGCCTAGATGCTAAGCTTATGTTGAATGAAAGATTGCATTTTATCTAAATGCATGAGAATACATCTGCTTAATTGCATGTGTATTTTGTCTAAGGCGATGCCTATACTTAATGAGGAAATGCCATGCCTATATTTAATGAGAAAATACATACGAATATGCATATGCATATGCATATGCAAGGCTAATGCGAAAGGAGAAATGTAATATGAGATTGCCCAGGGGTATGGATAGTACTAAATGAACGAAGATATGAGATGTGCATGAGGGTATACTAAGGAATGCAATAATACGTAACAAGGTTTTGATGATATACCGAATCAATGAAATGTATGCATATGCAAGAAATGACAATATATAGATAATGGGTGTAATATGCATGCAGTGAGTGAGGAGGTGCTATTAATGGCTGAAACAGATGATCATAAGTATATTGTACAGGGGTATATCATATTACTTATAATATGCAAATGATAAACAAGAATCAAGGGGATGCTGATAGGGAATAGAACAAATGCAGGTGATGAATGCTATGTTGAAAGATATCATCGTACATTCAGATGCAAGCAAATACATACTGGAAATTAAATATGACATAGCACTGAAGTGTGAGCACAAAAAATCGATAAATCTGTGCAGCAAATGAGATGCACAGAGATATTTTTTTTTTGCAAAGAATATTCAAATGCATAAGTAAAGGAAATAGAAAGTTCGCAAATGATGCATATTGCAATATACAGGAGGCGAAATGAGATAAAAAATGAAAGGATTATAAATGAGGAAGACAAGTAAATGCTGAATGAAATTAAGTTACCGATACAGAGTGTCCAAAAGCAAAAAGGTTGAATAAAATTGAACTAAATTACATAGATGAAGATGCAGAACATATGTTATGTAATAAAATAAAATATGTGCAAGAAAAGGGTATACAATACCATGTTGAATATGAAATGCATGAAGGAAATAATGCTATGCCACATGCCAAAATGCAGTTATGTAGACTAAAGAGATTAGGGTATAACTGATGATGTAATAGGTGGCAGTGATATAGTGGTACGTGCATTAACTGGTATGTTGTATGCTACTTAAATGCAAGATGCTCAGGATGGATGAATATCAGATGATGTTACTAATGGGCTAATGATACCTTTAATATGCCATGGAATGAAGATATATACAATGGCAATATGAAAATGCAACTGTAGGTAGGCTGCAAATGCCGAAATGCAAGTGCAGAGATGAGATGTTGTAAGGATGGATGCTGCAATGAAGCAAATCTGATTCCAAAATATGTAAATTTTCACAATTCAGAATCCATGTTGGATCAGCACATCAAACAGATCTTTTATTGGTTCCAATCATCTTTGTCAATACATTGATGTCATGGAGTTGTGAGATAGCCCATCTTACAGGGGACTGCTCTGGTCCTTTGTCTTGAATTGTCCAGTGGCTTCCAACCAGTCGACAGTTCTAGCATGATCATTCTGAAGCTGTAGGTACCATTTTTTACAATATAATTTCCAGACATAGCGAATTCAGAAGCACTGTAGCCAAACGAGTCGAACATCTGTATTGAAACCTATGTATCGGCGTTGGATATTAATGCATCCAGGCCACAGTTAAATAAGTGAGGATTCAAATCTTCATCAAGTAATATATACACTCATTGAAAGTTTCTATGTATAACAGATGGCAGGCATATTTTGTGCCAATATTCAAGTGTTCTGGCTGTACCAAGAATAATCCTGACACATGCATTCCATATTAGTTAATATTATTCTCAATGAAATGTAACATATCATGAAAAATCCTTTGTCCACAGAACTTATAGACAATTAGGTATTGTGCCTATTGAAATACAATGATATATCATGAACCTAAATCCCACCTGATTAAATACACGCCAAGGTGATAGAGCTGCATCGATTTTAGCAAGTATTTAGAAAAGTCTACAGCAAGTTGCCATGAAATAGAACTTCATGGTGATGATATTGTATATCACCTCTGTTGCAGCAAAGATTTCATGGAAAACCCAGCAGAAATCCAGATCAGAATTTTATAACAAACCATGTGAAGCAAACACTGGGTTTATATCTATGCTTTCTGAATTGTTGTGCCCCTCACCATAAGATACTATAGGGCTTTTAATTAGTCGATGGTGGGTGTAAGGCTAATGACAATCATGTTGCACCAATTTTGGGGATGTTGGAGTACCACAGACATGCCAATGCAACATGCAATGAAGATGATATAACGAGATGCAAAATGTGATAAGGTAATGTACAGGGAATCAGTCAAGCACAGAAGGCTAAATGTAAAAGAAAGAGATTCAAAATGAGTAGAGGATGTACATAAGTCTGTGAAATATACCAAACGACTGGATATAGAGTTAGCCATTTGTTATGAGATTATGTAAATGACTAAGATGTTGTGCCTAAGTTAATGGCACTATTCACTGTACGATAAATCCTTCTGGACATCGTTTGATGCAATGACATGCAGACGCCCTCATCAAAAGCCATATGGGTAGGTAGGAAATAATGAGATGCAAAAGAGTTAAGGTTAATATCAAACAGAAAAACATGTAAGAAAATAGGGAAAAAATTACGGAAATAACAGGATTGCAAAAAGATTATAATGAATATGATACCATTTGAGTATTCATTCACTGCGTTTGCAGAGACTGAAACATTAATGAAATCGAGATTTCTTGCAAAAATAACTTTCAATAACATGGATGAAGTCAATGATATGCAATATGGGATGGTATAAATATGAGTCTGAAAAACCATAAATTGAAACAAAAATGTCATTCCATGATGTTTATAATGCTGAAACAAATCAAATAAAATATCATGGAAAAGATGATGATTTCGTTAAAATATGATATTCAGAGGAACCGATGGTGCCATTGCGAGGCATCAATGGATGCAAACCACATCAACAAATGCAACAGATTTGCAGTACATATGATATGAGTATGATGCATAATTACCAAAATTGCAGACATAGGTAATGAGATAATCCTATGATGCGATAAAACCATTAGATTAGACAAAATGCATAATAAACAAGATTAGGCATATGTCAACTCTAATGAAATCAATGGAATACGACTTCTCAAAAGATAAAAAATAAAGAAGGAAGGTAGCTCCTCACCTGATTGCTTTGAAATGGACACCTTCTGGATAATGATTCTTAGAAACTTGTTTCTTGAAAGCGAGAAACACAATATCCAAGATCAATTGAAAGGAGGCGGTATTTCTTTTGTATACTTTGCAGGTTCGCTCGATCTTCCTTGACTGTTCAATTGAAGGAGGGTGGAAGCAGGAGACCGTGAGGGGGATGAACGAGAAATGGAAGAGAAGAAGAAAAAGCCAGGGGGGTTCAAGAGATAGGGAGAAAAGAAATTGGAGATTCGATGCCCTTCTTGCGATCAAAGAGGGACCTTTTAAAGATCGAAGCCCTCTCTATGAAGCTATTGAACTAACTTTTGAAATTTTTTGAAAATCTTAAAACTGATTTTTGAAAAGTTTTGAAAAATCGCCGTTTGAGAGGGGACGACTCTTTGCTTTTTAATTTTTTTTTGTTCATTTTACCTAAAGTTTAGGTAAAGTAACCATTTTTTGAAGAGGGCTCGGATGTGGCGCCATCTAGGGCCACCTTTATAAAAAAAAATAAAAATAAAGAAAGAAAATAAAACAAATAAAAACAGGAGGTCTTAGGGTGGTGCCACCTCAAGGTGGCCCCCACACTGCCACATGGTTGTGAATAAGACGAGGACACGCCAGATGGCGCCACCTCAGGAGCTACATTTTTTTTTTAAACCTAAACTAACTGGCAAAATAAGAAATGAAACTCGGCCTTATTACAAAAAATTTGAAAGAAAGGTGGCCCTTCAAGGAAATTTTGTAAAATGATATTGAAATCGCTGATAAAGTAAAGAGGTTTTATAAAATTCAAGTCTAAAGCTTCATCCCCTTCTTTAGGCAGAGCTGATCCAATCGACAAAATTTAAAATCAATATTAAAAACTATCCAGATCGTTTTCCTAAGAAAACTTTTTGCAATCCAAGGCCCTGGGGGTTAAAATGAGAGAAATTGGCAATTTTGAAAACCCAAGGATTTTAAATCAATTTTGAAAGAGTTAAAACTCGAATCTGCATTGAAAGTTTTGAAAATCAGGAGTTCTGGATCTCAAAATGATATGTTGTGCAGTGCAGTAATATGAAATGCTCATGCAATGATATGAAATGCTCATGTAATGATATGCAATGACATGTCTTATGAACTGTAATCTTGAACCAGGATTTGGAGATTCCCGTCTCCTGCTAGGAGTAAAACTTTGAAAATCTGAGCGAAGATAGATAAATTTTGGGAATTGCGGATGAAATTTGGACTCTTGCAAGTTCCAGGCTCATAAAATAACCATTTTGACCTCAGGCGATCTCAAGGGATGAATTGTGATTTTTGGTGGAAATGTCGAGGTGGTGAGTGAAAATTTGGGGTGTTTACACAGTGACAGCGAAGTAGAGGAAGTGAACTCTCCCAGATTATCCCAGAAACGTGATTCAGAAGGGGATGATGTTGATCCAGCAATGTACAAGATATTCCAAAAGATGATGGCAAAAATGATGTCCGAACAAGCTGGGGCAGGTTCAAAGAAAACATCCTCTAAAAATAAGATTAAGAGAAAGCCAGTGAAAAAGTATGTCAGGATCAGCAAAAAGAAAGTTCAGCAGGACAACACCTCTGAGGGTACAGAATCGGCAGAGGTGGATTCCGAGGAAGAACAATTTGTGTTCATCCCAAGGCATCTGCGACAGCCCAAGAAGATGGCAGAAGAGCCCGAATCAGTGAACAAGCCTAGAGATGGGGTCCCGACAGAAGATTCGATCCAAGCACTGACCAAGTGTGAACACCTCAAATTTTTCAAAGTTTTGTAAAAATGACCCTTTTGCCCCTGACTATATTTTTTGAGAAAATCAAAGTGATTTCAAAGCTAAATTTCAGTCTTTCTTCAAATTTCTGGATTAAATTCCACATTGATATATTCAAATTCAGCTCCGGGTCTGAACTCAGTATTTTAAATCCAAATTTGAGCCCCGTTGTCCGATTTCCAAAATAAAATCACAAAAATACCAAAAAAATGATTTTTGAAAGGTTCTGGCGGCTCATCCGACACTCTGTTGGATCCTCGGCCCTATATTTCTCAGTTCGAGGTTGTAAACCTCGAATATTTCTCAAAAATTCAGATATAAATCCACTTTCTAAAGAAATTTCCTCAAAAATGGCTTTTTATTCTCAAAAAAAAAAAAATTACCTTTTGTAAATATTTTACAAAAACACAAAAAAATTAGTTTTTAATCTTTGATTTCTCGTAAGGTTTTAGAATTTAATTCTAAAAATACAAAGAAAATATATATAGGAAAATAACATAAAAACCAAAAAAAGAGCAAGACGATTTTCAAGCTTCCAAAGCCATTTTTACCAAGAACCTCATTACTTAACCAGTTTTTAGAAAATTCTTAAAAGGGAAACCACCTTTTTGAAAATTTGGGAAAAGTTCTAACGAACTCTCCCTGCATCTCCCTCCTCTCCTCTTTTCATCGTTGATCTCAAAACGGTCTTCTTCGCTCTTCACTCTCGATCCTCAACTGACCTTCCTCTCGAACCTTCGTTCCTCCCCTTTAAGAGCCGCACTAGGGGAAGAACGGGGGGATCCATTTTTTTTATCGCATCATCGATCTTCTCTAAGCAATACATCATCCACAATCGGCTTTTTTGATCAGCACCTTCCTTCTACATATCGAGGACTATTCGCCCCTCTTGAATCCTCGAGGAGCATTCCTCTGCTCTGGGGCCTTCATCAGATAATTGCTTTCTCTGCTCCTGATCAACCCAGGAAATATCTCTAGAACTAAGCAAATCCATTCTCCTTTTCCTCTGATCCACTCCGGCGGGTTTTTCTCATCAACAAAAGGAACTTCGATCCAGAAGCATCAAAGCCATCCGGTAAGTTCTCCTTCTCTTCCTCGGTTTTTCCTGATTACCTCAGAATTTTCTCGACTTATTGCCCCATTAATGCACCCTTGAGGGATTGGGATTGTTCATAACAATACCGATCCCTTTTCTGTGCGACAGTAACGAAATTTTCATTCCGACACCTTTTCTGTTAATTTTTTTTTTTCTTCTCTTTGTTTTCCCACTTTACGCTTTAGTTT
The DNA here is from genome assembly GCF_984573655.1 of Nuphar pumila. Lineage (NCBI taxonomy): Eukaryota > Viridiplantae > Streptophyta > Magnoliopsida > Nymphaeales > Nymphaeaceae > Nuphar > Nuphar pumila. Next base: position 69,899,280 of record NC_143256.1, on the reverse strand, counting down.
ACATGGCTTTCTCACCCATAGTTGAGTCAATTTTTTATTTCGTTTTGTCATTAGCATAGAAATTCTGGTTCCTATATGATGGATTGGCTTGCATATTTCCTCCCCTTTTTTTTTATATGTATATATTATTTGTTTTCTTGTTGAAGTAACGATTGTCTGTATACATTTTTGCTTTACCTGCGTATCATCTCCATTGTACCATATAGTAGCTTCTTGGGAAATCGATCTCCCGTTGATGTCGTGCTGCTGCATTCGTCCATAGGCATTATGTTCATTTTATCATCTCCCATCTGCACGATGTCCCTTCAGCATTTTTGAGTTTTTTTTTTTTAGAATTACTTTCATCTGGAGGGAGTTTTTCACTGCAATTAGCTGCCGATCTGATCCAGTATCAGATCGGACCTAATTTGTCCATAGTACTCCATAACATCTGCCTTTATCATTTATCAAGCTAATGTCAAATTCCAGGATCAAGATATAAAAGGTACAGAAGTTCTGGAATGGAATTGTGTTTTTGTCAAATGGTCATTGACAATAAGTTTATTGTCCATGATTGACTGTATCACCTGAATTTGTTCCATTGTTAAGTTTCATAAGGGACCTTTCGGAAAGACCTCTCTTCATCTCAAAAGTCCAACAACGATGTCGTGATCACTGTTGTGAGACTATCGCAGATCACAGAGACATCTTCTGTGCCCTGACATAACTTGGGACTTCAAGAATAGCATCCATGCTCTGGGTTCTCTAAATCGTTGAGGTATGATCAATCCTTCAAGGTTTATAAGGGAAATTCCCCCAAATTATGAAGACATGAGTCCTATTCCAGGAATCAGAGGGATCGGTAGGTGTGAAAGGGGCACGAAAAAGTGCCAGATAACAGTGCCCTCGCACTTACAACATTACATGGGGAGTACCTGTACTTCACATTAATTAACATACATTATGCCATGATTCATTGGTGAAATATGTCATGCCAGGGTATAGTGTCGGTATATTGTACCCAATATCATTCATTTGATAGTAATTAGTTAATTAACCATACACAGCATATCCATATCAGTTAATACTATCCATCACCTGTTAGCTAAAAACCTGCATTTTGGTTAAAATGTTGTATAGCCACTTACATTGCCTCATGATTCTTATTATGAATTATTTCTCCCATGAAAGTCTCCAGCTCATATCGCACAGTCATTCGTATATATTCTCACCCACAACACACTATAAGTCACTATCCTTTGTGTATTTGATGTCAATATTTAGCTGCAGTATCCATTATCATTCCCAATGCTTTTGGGCAAAGAAAGAGGATATGCCCTGGGGCTGTTATCATCGACGGATTTTGATGGAACATCGCATTTCTTTTATGAGAGCTAGCTAAACTAGCTGTTTAAGTAGCTTTTACTTGGTTGAATGATCTCTTAAAATATTTGAAAATCTCAAGGCATAGAAGATTTTTTTTTTATGAATATGGGCTCTCTAGAATAAAAAAAAAATGACAGATTTGCGTTTTAAGCTGTATACCCATCTTATAGATTTCACCATTCATCCATCTTCCTGTTTACTCATCTATAGTTGCACTTGCTGTAAAAACTCTCAGATCCGCAACAACCACTTCCATTTTGCCACCTTATAAATTTGTAGAATCTATCCCTTTCACTATAAACACTTTAACCATTCTCCACTATGCTTACCATCCTCTGCCCCACATGTATATTGTCTATCTCAGCAGTCATCTACTTGCTGAATTCATTTCACAACCCCATCATGCAGTAACTGACCACACCCCCACTGTACCTTAATCACTCTTGTAACCGTTACCTACAGTGTTCCACCTCTCGTATTACCTGTACACTTGCCAACATCCACATTTCCTATATCTTATCATAGGGTATGTATTAAAACCTTATCCATTTCCTGCAAGTAGCATAATATTCTCTTGTATATTTAGGTGTTTTATTTTCTATATCCCCTACACATTCTCTATACATAACTATTTACTGTTATATCCATGTTCTCCACTTCCACATACTACTGCTACCTTTGCCAATATGATTTGCAGCCTCCCTGCTACACAGAATTTCTATGCATCTACATTAGCCCTATTCTTAATCCATCATCAGCATTCTTCCACCAGCTGCTGTCACCAGCTGAAATGAACACCTTCACTGCTGCACCTAGAAATTCACATTTTCCAATACCATGCACCTCACCTTTTTACATCATAAACTGTCTTCACTACTAAAAGGGGTTGCTTGCAGCAACCTGGACATGATCTGTCCCTCAGCACATTTCCCTATTGTATATACCCCCATATGTATATGTATATGTATGTATATATACCTATACATAGACATATATACTTATATACATGTGAATATACCTATATATGTATATATATATATATATATGTATATATATATATATGTATATAGGTATATATATATATCTTTTCCATCATTTTCATCATACATATCTTTTCACTATTTGGTTTCCATATGATATATGTGATTTTCCTTCTCTTTTCATTACTAACCTGGTTATTTTTCAGGAAATATGTGGAAGATATCATTACTTGGGGTTGTAAATTTGGTTTTACATGTTGTAATAGCTAGATTTGAATGAAAATTTTCATTTCCTGCTTTAGGTAGAATGAATGAGCATTGTAAATATCATTGAATTACTTGTTTTCATGCATTTTTGCCTTTATTTCTCAAATTCTCACAATGGTGAAACACGAATGGCACGTGCACCATTTTGTAAGAGGTAATTGATACTAAGTTGATGATCCACATCAATGGCCATAGTCAGGGTGTGGACAAAACTTAGCATTTTTATCTTTTACAAAATAACACTGGATCCATTTTTAAAGTTCATCATATTTTTTCTAAAATATTTTCTCCTTTTATTAGAATTTAACTTAAAATTAACTCAAAATATATACCAATGGCCATAGTCAGGGTATATTGAGGGTTAATTTCATTTTAAATTCTATAAAAGCACCAAAAGAGTATTTTATCCTTCATTTGAATTTAGATATGACTATTATGTAATACATTCAATGACCATAGTCAAGAGTGTATTATATTATTAATCTTATTTAAATTCATTTGAAGAATGAAATATAATTTTCAAATTCAATTTCAACTTATTCAAATTCATTCATCATATAGGATAGAAGTGCATCATATTTTCAAAATTTCCTTTTTAAAGATCCCAAGTGATTCTTCTTCTTCTTATTCAAATCCAATTCTATCTCATTTCAAGATTCAAAAATTCAATTTTAAAGTCCAATTTGACTTTGAAATTCCAAAATCATTTTATATTCAAACTTGAAATCTCCAACTCAATTCAAAACTCAATTTCAAAGTTCAATTTAACTTTGAAGTTATCTTTTGATTTTAAAATCAAGTTCACCTCCTTTATCTTCAATCAAGATTTGGATTTGAATCTCAAAACTTAAATTTTGGGTTTCTAAAAACCCACATCCATCTTTAAGGGTCCTATTTGGACTCTTCAAAACCCAAATCCAAAGACAAATCCTAGTCTCAACTTGGATCCAGATTTCCAAGTATAAACTCCATTCCACTTTGGATCTCCCATCACAGATCCAAATTCCATTTAGGATCCAAATCCTTATTCCACTTTGGATCTCCCATCACAGATCCAAATTCCATTTAGATCCAGATCCTCATTGCACTTTGGATCTCCAATTACAGATCCAAATTCCATTTAGGATCCAGATCCTTATCCCACTTTGGATCTCCAATTACAGATCCAAGTTCCATTTTAGATCCAGATCCTCATCCCACTTTGGATCTCCAATTACAGATCCAAGTTCCATTTTAGATCCAGATCCTCATTCCACTTTGGATCTCCAATTAAAGATCCAAATTCCATTTAGGATCCAGATCCTCATTCCATTGGATCTCAGATTCAGATCCAAATTCCAATTCTTAGGATCCAGAATCCAACTCTACTTCGAATCTCAGATTCAGATCCAAATTCCAATTCTTAGGATCCAGAACCCCAACTCTACTTTGGATCTTAGACTTCAGATCCAATTCCATTTAGGATCTAGTGTCCAACCCTATCTTGGATCTCAGACTTCAGATCCAATTCCATTTAGGATCCAGAGTCCAACCCTATCTTGGATCTCAAACTTCAGATCCAAATATCATCTTGGATTCCAAATCTTGAATCCAATTCCATTCAAAATTCCAAATCCAAATTCCACTTTAATTCCAATTCTTAAAACCAATTCCATTTCATTTCAGATTTCAAATCAAGTTTCCATTTCAGATCCTAAATTCAAAATTCAACTTTGAACTTTATTCAGAGTCCAGATCTTGGATTCAGATTTCATCTTGAAATTCCAAACTTTTAAATCAATTTCATTTCTCAATTTTCCCAATTCTATCTTTCCTTCTGATTAAATTCCATTTTCATTTCTATTCTAATTCAAAGTCCATTTATGACTTTGAAAATTCCTTTTATCTCAAAACTTCAAAATCATTTTCCAAAATCCAGATTTATTTTTCCAAGCTCTTGATTATTCTAAAAACTTAGAACTTTTATCTTAAGTTCTGAGTTAGAAATCATTTCTTCACTTTATCTCAGAAACACTTGAAAATTCTTCAAAAACATTTTCAAAAGGAGCATACATCTTTGCATTTTCACAAGCATGATTCTTTGTGCATTTAGACTTAGGATAAATTCCTAGATAATTTCTTAGCAAAGCAAAAGGCATTAATTCGACCCTTGGTTCGATTACCCCTGGTAAAGACGCCAGGAACGGTCGAACCTCGTACCGATGAGCAGATCCCGTCTCCCAGTTTTCCCGCAAATATTTCAAAAACGGAGGCGAGTTATTTCAAATATTTTCAAAATTAAGGTCAAATGAGACCCCGCAAAAGAGTTCATCTTCTCTCCTTTTTCTTTTCTTTTCTTTTCTCTTCTCTCTTTTTTTCTGTCTTTTATTTTCTCCTATCAAAAAGGAGGAAATAGAGGTTGGAAAGGAAAAGAGAAGGAAGAGAGAGAATATTACGAGAGTAAAAATTTTGCGATGATCACAGTTTTGGTGACCGTGATGGGACCCATCTTCGTCCGGTTGAATCTATGCCTTTTTCTTTTGCTTTGATATTATCTAAGTCTTTATTCTTCATATGTCAGCTTCATTTCCATGCAAACCTTAGGAAGCCTAGATTCTGTCCTAAACTGACATCATTGCATATAGGATTTAAGTATGGTTTGGTAGGACCATATTGAGGAGATTATATCCATGTTCACATTAGACTTAGGTCTGAAATACAACTCTCCTCATTTTTTTAGGGATTGAATGCAAAACAATGTATGCAAGTGTGTGCTTCTCTTCATTTTTAATCTATCTCTTTAGGACTTGCATTAGAGCCATCTGATTTATTTTGCATGTTGAACATGTTTTCAAAAATATCCCCTACCTATATTGTCCCGGTCTTCACGTTGCTGGGTTGTCTCACTGAACCATAGTTTGGGAGAGAGCCTCACAACTGGACCACTTATTTGGGTTCGCGCCCCCCTACCACGTACCTAAGGGCCATAGTCCGAGGTATATCGGTAGGGGCTCAAGGATGTTGGGAAGCCATTACCTTAGAACCGGAGGAATATTTCTATGCTACGTACTTCGAGCTTCGGCTTGGGTATATCGGCGTATCTTGATTGGAATCAGATGATTTGAACCCTAGAGTTAGGATTAAGGTCCTACAAGTCATTTCAAATATTGCATTTAGAGTCAGCCTTTAGGGAGTGCTGTATGCGCATCCTTGTTTGTGCAGCTTTGGTTATGTGATATTTCTCTTATTCTCTCATATATATGTATCAGACCCTTTTCAAAAACCCTGTGTGTATTATTCAAAACTTACCCTTATTTTCAAAAACCCCAGGTGTATATTTCTATCTACCTATATTCCTTTTTCTCTTTTAGATCAAATTTTCTTCAAAAACCTTGGAAAATTCCTTTAAAATTTCATCAACCTTTTTAAAATTTCTAGGTTTGATTCTTTAAAAGAGTCTAATCCATAAGTCCTGCATTCTATCTAATTCCCCTTATTTTTCTTTGCCCCAGTATCACTTCAATGGCGTCAAATTCCCTTGATGCTGTCTTTCCCCGAGATCATGTCTTCTATCAGATTCAGGATGGACCTCTGGATCTGCGAGTCATCCAGTCTCGTCTTTTTTTCCCTCGGTGGTATTATTCTTGGTTCGCCACCTTCTCACGTATGTTCCCAGACCACTTGGATGACTGTGGGTTGGAGATGGCATCAGCAGCAGGCAAGCGAACCATCAATGGAGCCCTGATTCAGGCTATGGCAGAACGGTGGAATCCACGTACCTGCACATTCTGGTTTCCTTGGGGGGAAATAACGCTACTGATGGATGAGTTTAACGATATCATGGGATTGCCCGAACCAGCTGGTCAGCCAGATGATCCTGTCGAGCAGCAGTTTTTGATCAACATCAAAGGGGTGGATGTTCGAGAAGCCTTAGCAAGAGCAACAGGGAGCAGATCCTGGCCTCTCACTGAGATTGGTGGGAATCAGTTCATCGACCTATTCGAACTATATCAAAAGTACGGAGCCTACAAAGAGGTTGACACTCTCTCTCAAGCAGCGAAAGACAGAATTCAGCATGCCATGATCCTGTGCACAGTTGGATTAGCTTTCTTCCAAGATGGCCAGAATTTCATAGATATCAGAGTCGCCCAGCTCTTTCGAAGATGGGGAAGCAAGCAGACCTGTCAACTTTTAGTTTCCATGGCCGCATTAGCCTTTCGCTTGGCTCGATTTGCCCTCGGGGAGACTATTCTGGTAGAAAGATGCACTTACGCCCTGCAGTCGTGGTTCCTACGCAACGTTCCCTCGAAGGCCAGTTCTTTTAGATTCAACAGTAAGTAGCCAAAGACAGTCATCCAATGCCGAGCTCTGATCGAGAAGCTGCATCAAAAGGAAATTACCTGGGACTTCTTTGACAGAAGGGAGATCGTTCCTTGATACACTTACACCCGTGACAAATGCTACAAATTGATGAGCCCTTTCTTTTGTGTTGATTATCAGCCAGAACGATGTCTGAGGCAGTTTTCGCAGCGGCAGGTTCGTGCCAACACCCGCTTCCCGACAGGCAATGTGCCAGAATTCAACCTGCAGTCGGATCAGTGGTCTGGGGCATATCATGTCGCCAAATATACCTGGGACTCCTTTATTTCTCTGTCTATATTTCCGGGACCAAATGTATCATCTGAATATCAAGAGTGGTGGCAAACTGTCTGCCCACCCTCTCTTTGTCTTTGAATGTTAAAAATATCAATAAAAATTTATTTTTTGGCCAAAAATGTTGTTTTCTGTATTTTGTTTATAGCACAAATAGTCACAAATTTTTGGTGACGACCTCATCCCGGGTAAATGGGACATTCCTCCTACATTTTCTTCAAATATATTTTCTCATGGTTGACGACCTCGCCTAGGTAACAAGGCACATTTCTCTGTTATCATCAAATGGTAACATAATTATCACAAATCGTGTGATGACCCAATCCCGGGTAATGGGATAATCTCTTGAAATTGTCTACCAAATCCCTTCATTTCTCGCTTTTTCTCAAAGAAATTGTGATTTTCAAAAGCTTCTCCATACTCTAACCATTCCCATATTCTGCAGGAAAGCTTAGGCATCTGAAAAATGGTTCAGACAAGGGCTGGTAAGCAAGCCGCTCAAAGGCACAGTGACAGCGAGCCAGAGGAGATGAATTCTCCCCGATTATCCAAAAAGCATGACTCAGGAGATGAGAGTGATGTTGATCCGGCCATGTACCGGGTTTTTCAGAAGATGATGACTAAGATGATGGCCGAGCAGGCTAAGGCGGCTCCAAAGAAGGCAACTTCTAAGACCAAGGCTAAGAAGAAGCCCATAAAAAAGCCAGTCAAGATCAGCAAGCAGAAAGTACAACATGATAGTACTTCTGAAGGCTCCGAGTCAGCAGAAGAGAACTCCGAGGAAGAAGAGCTGCTGATCTATATCCCGAAACATCTGCGGCAATCCAAGAAGCCAGTAGAAGAGCCACTGTCAGTGAACAAACCCAAGTATGGGCCCCCCGCAGAGGATTCAATCCAAGCATTGACCAAAATTGTTAAAGACCTGCAAGTCCGGGATAAAGGGAAAAGGTCATACACTAGACAGGATTTCTACCTCGGTTTAGAGGGGGACATCAATCTGGAGAATCTCCCCCTGAAATTCATTAAATTCGATGGATCCGGGGACCCTAAAGCTCATCTCGCCATGTTCTTTGCAGAATGCGCCCGATTCAGCGAAGACAACCGTGCCCTATTTCTCTGTTTTCCCCGCAGTCTGGAGGGGATAGCTGCCAAATGGTACGCCGAGCATGTCAATCCCATCGAATTGAGGGATTTTGATAAAGTCGTTAACATGTTTGTTGAACGCTTCTTGTTCAACACGGAAGCTCTGCCCACCCTAAACCACCTGTGCAACCTGAAACAGGAGCCCAATGAGAAGGCCAGAGACTTCATTCACAAGTGGAGAAGCCTTTGCAACAAAATGAGGAATCCTATTTCTGAGGAGCATGCCCTCCAAGTCATTCTCAACAATTTCTCTCAGCCCCTCAAAAGCCTCCTCTTCCCATATCCCTCTAAATCCTTTATCGAACTGACAGAGCGAGCAGAATGGCTCGAGATGGGAGTGGAGAACGGAATGTATGAAGGTGTCACCTTGGCCAAGAATATCTCGGACCCAAAGAAGAAAGCACACTTCACCTACTCCACCGAGGTTCCCGGGGATGAGCAAGGCAGTAGCAGCAAGCAGGGTAGTGGCAGTGGTACGAAGCCTGAGCAGAATAGAGGCAGAAAGGGCAAATTCTTCAAGAACAATGACAAGCCTCTCCCGACAGGTCCTCAACAAAAGGGGGGCCTTCAAGAAAAGCCCAAACATATAAACTGGAGCAGGGATCGGAAGTTCACTCCCCTCGACCAGCCTCTAGAAAAAATTCTGGAATACTTGCTGTCTCACGGGATGGTGAAACTTCCCAAGGTGACAGATCCACCAGTGCTCATGGGAAGATTCAAGGAACAGTATTGCAAGTTCCATAGGGCAATGGGCCATGACACTGAATATTGCTTCGTCCTGAAGCATCTGATCCAGGATTGCATCGATAAAAGCATCCTCATCAAGGATGAAGAAGAGGGCAAAATGGATATCCTGTCCGCCCCATTCCCAAAACATTCCACATCAACCGTTTCCGAACATTCCTTCCTACCGCAGAGTCACATACATCCTTGTTCCGAAGAGGAGATGAGTCTGCAGCATCAGGTAATGGTTCTACGTCAGGATCAGCCTGCATCTCTGAGAGGGGATATCCTCTCATTTTTTAACATCAGAAACACGTTAGTAGAGAGTGGGAAAACCCAAGTTTTTCCAAAAAGATTTCTGAGAAAGGAGACCTGCGAGAGCGGGCCAAAAACCTTCAGAAGCCTATTACAGCGCTCTCCAACATTTCCATTTTTGAGTTGACTCACGATTCTCCCCAGCATCAGGAAAAGCTCAATGATCTACTAAGAAAGATCAAAGTAAAGTCGGGCACCACGCCCGAAGACATGGCGCAGATTGTAAATCAAGCAATGACAAACACGCCTATTACCTTTTCAGATAAGGACTTGCCAAAGCCTCATTCATTCCACAACAATGCATTATACATCGTAGTAAGGACCCGGGGCATGACTGTCCCACATGTACTCGTTGATGGAGGCAGCAACCTCAATATTTGCCTAGAGATGACAGCAAAAGCCTTGGGATTGAAGGAAGAGGAATATGTGCCTGACCCTATCACCATTTACGACTTTGATAATCACGGGCAGACTGCAAAAGGCAAAATCTTTTTAGATATTTTCATAAACTACTCAGTGCATACAGTGTTATTCCATGTCGTCAATGTGCCGCCGAATTACAACTTGTTAGGACGAACATGGATCCACAACACCAATGCAGTTCCATCAACTCTCCACCAGTGCATCAAGTGGTCCAAGGGTGGAATGATCACTACTATTTTGGACGAAGATCCTGAAGAAAGGCTGCCACAACCTATGATTCCTCGTCCAACATTCACAGCTGATATTCCAAGCATCCGAGAAGCAGATGAGATCAATCTCAGTGACAGTCTAGAGATGCTGAAACTGAAAGATGTCATGGATGAAGAGAATGTTGCAGCCACGATCCAATGGCAGGGACCTTGTTTTTTCAAGTTAGGAGGACGCATTGATTACGCCTTCTTCAAAGATCACCCTTTATTCCCCCAGTTCTCCAAAGCCAGAAAGGGATTTGATCTGCTGATAAAACATGGATACCAGCCATTCCGAGGCATGGGGAAAGATGAAGATGGCATGATAGAACCCATCATTCTAGTTTGGCATGCAGACAGTTCAGGGTTGGGGTTCACCGGCCAAGATTCCAGCAAAAGGACATTTTTTATCAGAGGAAGCCAATGAAGAGATGATGCCTTAGTTTTCCTGCTTTCTTTTCTTCTCTTTTTATCTTGTAGGGACAATACAGTCCTGTCTTTTTGTTAAAGTCTTGTAAATACTTTACTTCAATCAATGAAAGATCAAAATTTTCCCTTTGAGTATCCATCATTTCCTTCTTATACTTTGTCTATGTCATTGCTCTTGCTTTATACAAAAATTTTGATTTGGCTTGTACTTTCTCTCAAAAACAACCTCTTTTTGGCATTTTCAGGACCATTAACTCCTGAATCAATGACAAGATTTGTTATTAATCCCAAGTATCTAAAATTGGCAAGGTTTCCTGAGATGAAAGACAGAGCGGAGGTCAGTCAGGCAGCAGAGCAGACCGAAGAGCCAGCCGAATTTGATTCCACTATTCAAGAATTGCCAGAATTTGCTCACATTCAGAAGCAGGATGAACCCTCGTCTTTGGTGCAAGATCCAACTGAGGATATCAACATTGGGTCGGAAGATGATCCAAAAATTCTCAAAATCGGGTCGAGCCTAAGCGAAGTTGAAAAAGCTAGACTCATCCAATTCCTCGAAAAGCATCAAGAAGTATTTGCCTGGACTTATGAAGATATGCCAGGATTGGATATCAAGCTGGTTGAGCATCGACTCAAATTGAAGCCAGAAGCCAGACCAATCAAGCAGAAACTGAGGAAGTTAGACCCTCGAATTGAGCAGCAAGTCAAGGAAGGACTTGAAGATTTGTTAAAAGCAGGCTTCATCCGGGCCATTGATTACCCAGATTGGTTGGCAAATATCGTAGCAGTCCCTAAAAAGAACGGAAAAGTTCGGATTTGCATTGATTTCAGGGATCTCAATAAGGCCACCCCAAAAGATGATTATCCGCTTCCCAATATTGACTTGTTGATCGATAGCACAACAGGTCATGCCATGTTTTCCTTCATGGACGGATATTCAGGTTATAATCAGATCAAGTTGGTCGTTCATGATCAGTCGAAGACGTCATTTACTACACCATGGGGAACCTTTTGCTATACAGTCATGCCATTCGGACTCAAAAATGTCGGGGCAACCTATCAAAGGGCGATGGCCGTTATTTTCCATGATCAAATGCACAAGAATATGGATGCATATGTGGATGACATTTTGGTTAAATCTAAAGAAGAAGAGGATCACCTCGATGCTCTTAGTCAAGTTTTTTAAAGACTTATTCTTTACAAATTCAGACTTAACCCTCAGAAATGTGTTTTTGGAGTGGAGTCCGGCAAATTACTCGGCTTCATTATCAGCAAGAAAGGGATCGAGGTGGACCCGGCCAAAGCAAAAGCCATTATTGACATGCCACCTCCAACTAATCTCAGGGAACTGCGAAGCCTTCAAGGGCGTATTCAGTCTATTCGCAGATTCATCTCTAATCTGGCCATGAGATGCGAGCCTTTCAACCATTTGCTAAGAAAAGGAGTTAAATTTGAATGGGGATCAGAATGTCAGCTCTCGTTCGAGCGCATCAAGCAGTATCTCCTTAATCCGCCAGTTTTGAAGCCGCCTAAGCTGGGAAAGCCTCTCTTGCTATATATTTCTGTCAATCAGAATGCTTGTGGTGGATTCCTCGCGCAGTATAAAGAAGGCAGTCTGATAGAGCACGCCATCTACTACGTGAGCAAAACTTTCATTGATTATGAAAAGAAGTATTCTCATATGGAGAAAACTTGTCTGGCTCTGGTTTGGATGTGCCAGAAATTGAGACATTACCTACTGGCTTCTGAAATCAAATTTCTGTCAAAACTTAATCCGCTCAGATATATTCTTGCGCAACCGTTCCTCACTGGACGGATTGCGAAATGGCAAGTCCTCCTAATGCAATATGACTTAGAGTATGTTTCTCAAAAGTCGATAAAAGGCCAAGCGATCGCAGATCAGTTGGCTGATTTCCCTTTGACAGAAGAGATTAAAGCAGAAGATGATTTTCCTGATGAGCACATCTGTAATATCCAACAGCCCCCAGTTTGGAATATGTTCTTCGATGGCTCTAAAAATATGTCTGGCATAGGGATTGGAGTCTTGTTGATCACTCCAGAAAAAGAAATGATCCCTTATTCCCTTAAGCTTGGTTTCCAATGCACTCATAATATGGCCGAGTATGAAGCTCTAATACAAGGCCTCAAAATCTTGCAAAATTTTGATGTCAAGAGAGTGCATGCCTTTGGTGATTCACTACTTGTTGTCAGTCAAGTTAACACTGAATGGCAAGTGAAAAATTTCAAATTGATCCCATATCAGAAGATCGTCTTAGCTCTTGTTGACAGCTTCGAAGAATTTCAGCTCAGTCACATCAGAAGAGAGCATAATCAGATAGCTGATGGTTTAGCCAGTCTGGGCTCCATTCTATGCTTTAAAGATGGGGAGTCATGTCGTTCTTTCGAGGTTGGGAGACTTGAGCAACCTGCTTTTGATTCAATTATGCAAATAAACCAAGTCGATCAAAAGGAGAAGCCTTGGTATCAAAATATCAAAAATTTCATTGAGTCTGGTGAATTTCTACCAGAGATGTCAAAAAGGGAGCAACGTGCAATTCAGCGTATGTCTACCCGATATTTCATTCTTGCCAATGTCCTCTACCGTCATGGGTTCAGTTCTGAATATGCCAGGTGTTTAGACAAAGAAGAAGCTATGGAAATCATCCAAGAGGCACATGAAGGGATTTGTGGTGGCCATGTCGGCTATCAAACTCTCGTCAAACAGATCGTTCGAGCAGGGTACTATTGGAATACCATGCAGCAGGACTGTCATAGATTTGTGAAGAAGTGCGTCAAGTGCCAATTGCACGCGCCTTACATTCATGCTCCGGCCGCATATCTCCAGTCAGTTGTCTCTCCTTGGCCATTTTCTATGTGGGCTTTCGACGTTGTAGGCCCAATTACCCCTTCTGCTTCTAACGGCCACAAATACTTTCTGGCTGCGACAGAGTATTTCACGAAATAGGTTGAAGCTGTTACTCTACGCACAGTAGAAGGCCGCCATGTGGTTTCTTTCATTCATAAGAACATCCTTTGCCGCTTCGGCATACCATATGATATTGTCTCAGACAATGAAACCCATTTCAAAAATGAGAGAATGAAAACCTTCTGTTCTAAATTCAGAATTTCCCATCATTTCTCAGCTCCTTATTATCCTCAAGGAAATGGCCAAGCAGAGGCCACCAATAAAATTTTGATCCGTATTTTGGAAAGGACTGTGAAGACAGGTCGAGACTGGCATGAGAAAATTCATGACGCACTTTGGGCATATCGGACCACCATTGGGACTCCGACTAATGCCACTCTTTCAGAACTTGTTTACGGAACTGAAGTAGTATTGCCTCTCCATGTCCAAAAGCCCGCTCTCAAATTCGCTTCTCTCATAGAATTGCCACTTGATCAGTATCAGCAACAGAGATTGGTGCAGCTAGATTTACTGGATGAAAAGAGGCTCAAAGCAGCAGAGCACGCTCAAGCTTATCGGCAGAGGATAGCTCGACATTATGCCAAGTCTGTCATTAAGAGAAAATTTCGAGTTAATGATTTGGTACTCAGATCAACGGCTCATCTCAAGCATCAACCACGGGGCAAGTGGTCACCCAATTGGGAAGGCCCTTATGTGGTTAAGGAAGCACTTCCTCGCAATTCATATCGTCTAATCAATGCAGATGGAGTGGAAATGTCAGATCCCATTAATGCTTTGCATTTGAAGAAGTTTTATACCTGAAATGTTCATTCTAAGCCTTTTGTACTATTCAAAGAGTCATTTCAATAAAACAATAATCTTCTATCAATTCTTACATTCTTCTCCATGATACTGGGGCATTTTTATTTCATTTTTATAATCGTCTTCTTCCATCATATGCAGGCAGGATTAGACGAAAGCTCTTTTCCTCAAATTTTGTTAAATCTTAATTAGTCTTGCGGTCTTTATTTTTCGTTTCATTTAATTCATTTTGGTTTGATCAGATTTACATCAAGCTAATGCTCATCCCTGTCAAGTTTTAACAAATTTTTCAATCTTATTAAAATTTCATCTACCTTTATCTTTAAAATGCACCCTTTCAGGTTAAGGGATAAACCTGATGCCTCCTTTCAATGAGGTATTCTTTTTTATTATTTCCCCCGTTCAGGATAAAGGGATAAATCCTGAATTATCTTCTAAAAACTCATTTTGAAAATCTAGCTCATCTTCAAAACCCAGCTCTCGCACTGGTTATTTCTCAAAATTGAGCTCATTTGGAAAATCCGGTTCTCACACCGGTAACCTTCTAAAATCAGTCTTCTGACCAAAGATCTTTCTCCTTCTAAATTCAAGTTCTGACTTAAATCTCCCAAAACTTAATGTATTTTCAAAAGATCCAGCTTTTGCCCGTCATGTATTTCCAAAGGATCCAGCATATCGCTGGTCATGTATTTCCAAAAGATCCAGCATCTCGCTGGTCATGTATTTCCAGAGGATCCAGCATCTCGTTGGTCCTGTATTCCAAAAAATCCAGCTCCCGCTGGTCGTGTATTCCAAAAGATCAAACCCTTAAGGTGCGACTCCTCAATTCTATCATTCCCAAACCTTCAAGATCTTCAATCTTTTAAAATTCTATCAGTTTCCCAACCTTTGGTTACAATATCTTCAAAATCTCATCATTCTCTCAACCCTCGGGTTATAACCTCCCAAATTTAGTCACTTTGCAAATCATCAGATTAAATCCTTCATTTTCAAAATCCAATTTCTATAACTGGTCGGGATTTTCAAATCCAGTTTTTATAACTGGTCGGGATTTTCAAAATCCAGTTTTTATAACTGATCGGGATTTTCAAATCCAGTTTCTATAACTGGTCGGGATTTTCAAATCCAATTTTTATAACTGTCGAGATTTTCAAATCCAGTTTTTATAACTGGTCGGGATTTTCAAAATCCAGTCTTTATAACTGGTCGGGATTTTCAAATCCAGTTTCTATAACTGGTCGGGATTTTCAAATCCAGTTTTTATAACTGGTCGGGATTTTCAAATCCAGTTTTTATAACTGGTCGGGATTTTCAAATCCAGTTTTCATAACTGGTCGGGATTTGAAATCCAGTTTTCATAACTGGTTGGGATTTGAAATCCAGTTTTCATAACTGGTCGGGATTTGAAATCCAATATTTTTCACTGGTCGGGATTTGAAATCCAGTGTTTTCACTGGTCGGGATTATCAAAAATCCAGTTTCTCATAAACTGGTCGGGATTTCCAAAAACCTAATATATTTCATCAGTCCAGTTTTCTAAAGTCTGATTTCTCACACCATTTCTTGAAATTACAGCTTAGTGTCTCATCAAAATCTATATTGAATGATTATTTCACAAGAAGTTCGTGAAAACTTTGCCAATTTGCTAAAAGCATTAGCTGATTCTAAAAGTCTGACTACACAAAAGGAATTTCCTCAGATTACCTCTATTATTTCCTTCCAAAAGGTGAAACTTTTTTTTGCGAAAAAGAGGTAAAATTCAAATCTTTTTCCTGTTGATCAACCAAAAGGATGTAAGAAATGTCCTCGATATGATCAATGAAAGAAATCTTTAATGATGTTGAAAAGCCAGGAGCGAATTGATATTGATCTTGGCTATGGCGCGTGTTTTAAAATGACTTTCTGGCAATCAGGTAGTGGAAATATCTTGAGCTATAAAAAGAATCCACTCAAACCCATATCTTCTCATTTTCGTTTAAAAAGTTGCAATCAAATATCTGCAAAAGGGATCTCTCAATTGTTATCAAGATGAAGGCAAATTAAGCGAGTAGACCCCTGGGGCTAAAGAAGATTTGAAACATCTCCAAGATGATGGAGTTTGTGACGGATCCTTCAAGGGAAAGTTCAGATCACCGTCGAGATGAAGGCGAGTGTGATGAACCTACCGACAAACCCTAAAAGATATTTGATTTCTGCTATCATCTAAAGACCTTTTGAGCCAGTAAGATCAATAGAATCCCTGAGATAAAAGAAGGATCGGAGCATCTCCAAGATGAAGGAGTTTGTGACGTGCCCTTCCCTGAAAAAAAGAGAAAAAAGTCAGGACATCCAAATGAAGGATGATGAGAAAAACCCGAGAAAGCCCAATGACTCAAAAAGAGTGCAAAGAGATCATCGTGGGAAAACACCTAGATATCAAACTGCCAAAGTTGCTAGAAGTCATCTTTTCTCGTGCAAAATTCTTTTATCAATATCTTTTCATTACTTGCTTTTATGAAATTAAGAATATTTCTTCTATTCTCATATCAGGGAAATTGATAACTTCCTTGAAGAAGATCATCAGCGCTAAATTTTTGAATCTGACTCTTAGAACTGAGGAGTTAACCTCATTGGAGGAAATACTCTAGGTAAAAGAGGAAATATCTTTGCACATACATGCACATTTTCAAACATTTGAATCAGCTACGATTTTATCTTATTGGCAAAACTTTCTAGCTATTCCAAGAATTAAATAAACATTCAATATTCATTTTGATGCAACCTAGCGTTGTTTGTATTTCCCAAAAAGAGTTGCCTCAGAAGAAATATCTCCTCCTGTCCCATCACGGTTTTCTCATTAACGAATTTCGTATGGATGACCCACTCAGGGTAAGGGTCAAACCTGAACCATTTGCGAAAGATCATTTAATTTCAAAAGTTATTTCGGTCTCAGCAAAGAGACGCCCAATTTCTTCCCCTTTTCAAAGCTTTAGGGACTCTATATTTCCTCCTTTCGCAAAAACCCCTCTCGGATTTGTTCGTCCAAGTTCCGAAGGTCCCGTCATGCTTTCTCCATTCTTGAGAAACCTGTATGGTAGATTTCCCCCACTCAGAACAAGGGTCAAACCTGAACCATTTGCGAAAGATTCTTTGATTTCAAAAGTTATTTCAGTCTCAACAATGAGATGGCCAATTTCTTCCCCTTTTCAAAGCTTTAGGGACTGTATATTTCCTTCTTTCGCAAAAACCCCTTTCGGATTTGTTCGTCCAAATTCCGAAGGTCCCATTATGGTTTTCTCCATTTTTGAGAAACCTGTATGGTAGATTTCCCCCACTCAGGATAAGGGTCAAACCTGAACCTTCTGCGAAAGATTCTTTGATTTCAAAAGCTATTTCAGTCTCAGCAACGAGACGACCAATTTCTTCCCCTTTTTGAAGCTTTATGGAACCCTATATTTCCTCCTTTCGCAAAAACCCCTTTCGGATTTGTTTGTCCAAATTCCGAAGGTCTCATCGTGTTTTCTCCATTTGAGAAATCCGTATGGTAGATTTCCTATTCAGTTTAAAAGTTAACCCGGAACCTCGCTTCGCGAGGTATCTTCCTTGCAGGTTTGGGTTAAACCTGAGTCATATTCCAATGAGATTCCTCATTTTGACGAGATGTTTTCTTCCAATCCCATCATGGTTCTGCCCATTGATGAATCCATACTTTGTACATCCATCCAGGAAAGGATTTTACTTGAGCTTCGTCTCACGAGGCATTTCTCAAAAATGTCCCATCAAGGTCCTCGTGTATTCCTTTCCAAATTTCAAATTCATTTTTTTTCGTCCCATCTAGGCTAAGGGTTAAACCTGAATCATTCCAAAAGAGTATCTCGTCTCACCCATGAGACCGGATCAAAATTCTGATTTTCCATCATTTTGGGGATTTTCATCCAAAGTCCCATCACGATTTCCTCATTTTTATCATTTGATCATATCATATTCGAGGATTTCGTTCCCCCCAAAACCATTCAGGATAAGGTTTTAAGCCTGAGAAGCCATGTTTTCAAAATAATTTTTCCACACCCAGTTCAGATCCGCTGACTGGGGCATTTTCAAAATTTGGAGTGTTGTCTTTGCCACTAAGTTCGGCTTTCAACCGGCTTAGTAGCAAAGAGGGGCATCTGTGAACACCCCAAATTTTTCAAAGTTTTGTAAAAATGACCCTTTTGCCCCTGACTCTATTTTTTGAGAAAATCAAAGTGATTTCAAAGCTAAATTTCAGTCTTTCTTCAGATTTCTGGATTAAATTCCACATTGATATATTCAAATTCAGCTCCAGGTCTGAACTCAGTATTTTAAATCCAAATCTGAGCCTCGTTGTCCGATTTCCAAAATAAAATCACAAAAATACCAAAAAAATGAATTTTGAAAGGTTCGGGCTGCTCATCTGACACTCTGTTGGATCCTCGGCCCTATATTTCTCAGTTCGAGGTTGTAAACCTCGAATATTTCTCAAAAATTCAGATATAAATCCACTTTCTAAAGAAATTTCCTCAAAAATAGCTTTTTATTCTCAAAAAAAAAAAAATTGCCTTTTGTAAATATTTTACAAAAACACAAAAAAAATAGTTTTTAATCTTTGATTTCTCGTAAGGTTTTAGAATTTTATTCTAAAAATACAAAGAAAATATATATAGGAAAATAACATAAAAACCAAAAAAAGAGCAAGATGATTTTCAAGCTTCCAAAGCCATTTTTACCAAGAACCTCATTACTTAACCAGTTTTTAGAAAATTCTTAAAAGGGAAACCACCTTTTTGAAAATTTGGGAAAAGTTCTAACGAACTCTCCCTGCATCTCCCTCCTCTCCTCTTTTCATCGTTGATCTCAAAACGGTCTTCTTCGCTCTTCACTCTCGATCCTCAACTGACCTTCCTCTCGAACCTTCGTTCCTCCCCTTTAAGAGCCGCACTAGGGGAAGAACGGGGGGATCCATTTTTTTTATCGCATCATCGATCTTCTCTAAGCAATACATCATCCACAATCGGCTTTTTTGATCAGCACCTTCCTTCTACATATCGAGGACTATTCGCCCCTCTTGAATCCTCGAGGAGCATTCCTCTGCTCTGGGGCCTTCATCAGATAATTGCTTTCTCTGCTCCTGATCAACCCAGGAAATATCTCTAGAACTAAGCAAATCCATTCTCCTTTTCCTCTGATCCACTCCGGCGGGTTTTTCTCATCAACAAAAGGAACTTCGATCCAGAAGCATCAAAGCCATCCGGTAAGTTCTCCTTCTCTTCCTCGGTTTTTCCTGATTACCTCAGAATTTTCTCGACTTATTGCCCCATTAATGCACCCTTGAGGGATTGGGATTGTTCATAACAATACCGATCCCTTTTCTGTGCGACAGTAACGGAATGTTCATTCCGACACCTTTTCTGTTAATTTTTTTTTTTTCTTCTCTTTGTTTTCCCACTTTACGCTTTAGTTTACATGGCTTTCTCACCCATAGTTGAGTCAATTTTTTATTTCGTTTTGTCATTAGCATAGAAATTTTGGTTCCTATATGATGGATTGGCTTGCATATTTCCTCCCTTTTTTTTTATATGTATATATTATTTGTTTTCTTGTTGAAGTAACGATTGTCTGTATACATTTTTGCTTTACCTGCGTATCATCTCCATTGTACCATATAGTAGATTCTTGGGAAATCGATCTCCCGTTGATGTCGTGCTGCTGCATTCGTCCATAGGCATTATGTTCATTTTATCATCTCCCATCTGCACGATGTCCCTTCAGCATTTTTGAGTTTTTTTTTTTAGAATTACTTTCATCCGGAGGGAGTTTTTCACTGCAATTAGCTGCCGATCTGATCCAGTATCAGATCAGACCTAATTTGTCCATAGTACTCCATAACATCTGCCTTTATCATTTATCAAGCTAATGTCAAATTCCAGGATCAAGATATAAAAGGTACAGAAGTTCTGGAATGGAATTGTGTTTTTGTCAAATGGTCATTGACAATAAGTTTATTGTCCATGATTGACTGTATCACCTGAATTTGTTCCATTGTTAAGTTTCATAAGGGACCTTTCGGAAAGACCTCTCTTCATCTCAAAAGTCCAACAACGATGTCGTGATCACTGTTGTGAGACTATCGCAGATCACAGAGACATCTTCTGTGCTCTGACATAACTTGGGACTTCAAGAATAGCATCCATGCTCTGGGTTCTCTAAATCGCTGAGGTATGATCAATCCTTCAAGGTTTATAAGGGAAATTCCCCCAGATTATGAAGACATGAGTCCTATTCCAGGAATCAGAGGGATCGGTAGGTGTGAAAGGGGCACGAAAAAGTGCCAGATAACAGTGCCCTCGCACTTACAGCATTACATGGGGAGTACATGTACTTCACATTAATTAACATACATTATGCCATGATTCATTGGTGAAATATGTCTTGCCAGGGTATAGTGTCGGTATATTGTACCCAATATCATTCATTTGATAGTAATTAGTTAATTAACCATACACAGCATATCCATATCAGTTAATACTATCCATCATCTGTTAGCTAAAAACCTGCATTTTGGTTAAAATGTTGTATAGCCACTTACATTGCCTCATGATTCTTATTATGAATTGTTTCTCCCATGAAAGTCTCCAGCTCATATCGCACAGTCATTTGTATATATTCTCACCCACAGCACACTGTAAGTCACTATCCTTTGTGTATTTGATGTCAATATTTAGCTGCAGTATCCATTATCATTCCCAATGCTTTTGGGCAAAGAAAGAGGATATGCCCTGGGGTTGTTATCATCGACGGATTTTGATGGAACATCTTATTTCTTTTATGAGAGCTAGCTAAACTAGCTGTTTAAGTACCTTTTACTTGGTTGAATGAGCTCTTAAAATATCTGAAAATCTCAAGGCATAGAAGATTTTTTTTTTATGAATATGGGCTCTCTAGAATAAAAAAAAAATGACAGATTTGCGTTTTAAGCTGTATACCCATTTTGTAGATTTCATCATTCATCCATCTTCCAGTTTACTCATCTATAGTTGCACTTGCTGTAAAAACTCTCAGATCCGCAACAACCACTTCCATTTTGCAAACTTATAAATTTGTAGAATCTATCCCTTTCACTATAAACACTTTAACCATTCTCCACTATGCTTACCATCCTCTGCCCCACTTGTATATTGTCTATCTCAGCAGTCATCTACTTGCTGAATTCATTTCACAACCCCATCATGCAGTAACTGACCACACCCCCACTGCACCTTAATCACTCTTGTAACCGTTATCTACAGTGTTCCACCTATCGTATTACCTGTACACTTGCCAACATCCACATTTCCTATATCTTATCATAGGGTATGTATTAAAACCTTATCCATTTCCTGCAAGTAGCATAATATTCTCTTGTATATTTAGGTGTTTTATTTTCTATATCCCCTGCACATTCTCTATACATAACTATTTACTGTTATATCCATGTTCTCCACTTCCACATACTACTGCTACCTTTGCCAATATGATTTGCAGCCTCCCTGCTACACAGAATTTCTGTGCATCTACATTAGCCCTATTCTTAATCCATCATCAGCATTCTTCCACCAGCTGCTGTCACCAGCTGAAATGAACACCTTCACTGCTGCACCTAGAAATTCACATTTTCCAACACCATGCACCTCACCTTTTTACATCACAAACTGTCTTCACTACTAAAAGGGGTTGCTTGCGGCAACCTGGACATGATCTGTCCCTCAGCACATTTCCCTATTGTATATACCCCCATATGTATATGTATGTATATATACCTATACATAGACATATATACTTATATACATGTGAATATACCTATATATGTATATATATATATATATATATGTATATAGGTATATATATATCTTTTCCATCATTTTCATCATACATATCTTTTCACTATTTGGTTTCCATATGATATATGTGATTTTCCTTCTCTTTTCATTACTAACCTGGTTATTTTTCAGGAAATATGTGAAAGATATCATTACTTGGGGTTGTAAATTTGGTTTTACATGTTGTAATAGCTAGATTTGAATGAAAATTTTCATTTCCTGCTTTAGGTAGAATGAATGAGCATTGTAAATATCATTGAATTACTTGTTTTTATGCATTTTTGCCTTTATTTCTCAAATTCTCACAATGGTGAAATATGAATGGCACGTGCACCATTTTGTAAGAGGTAATTGATACTAAGTTGATGATCCACATCAATGGCCATAGTTAGGGTGTGGACAAAACTTAGCATTTTTATCTTTTACAAAATAACACTAGATCCATTTTCAAAGTTCATCATATTTTTTCTAAAATATTTTCTCCTTTTATTAGAATTTAACTTAAAATTAACTCAAAATATATACCAATGGCCATAGTCAGGGTATATTGAGGGTTAATTTCATTTTAAATTCTATAAAAGCACCAAAAGAGTATATTATCCTTCATTTGAATTTAGATATGACTATTATGTAATACATTCAATGACCATAGTCAGAAGTGTATTATATTATTAATCTTATTTAAATTCATTTGAAGAATGAATTATAATTTTCAAATTCAATTTCAACTTATTCAAATTCATTCATCATATAGGATAAAAGTGCATCATATTTTCAAAATTTCCTTTTTAAAGATCCCAAGTGATTATTCTTCTTCTTATTCAAATCCAATTCTATCTCATTTCAAGATTCAAAAATTCAATTTCAAAGTCCAATTTGACTTTGAAATTCCAAAATCATTTTATATTCAAACTTGAAATCTCCAACTCAATTCAAAACTCAATTTCAAAGTTCAATTTAACTTTGAAGTTATCTTTTGATTTTAAAATCAAGTTCACCTCCTTTATCTTCAATCAAGATTTGGATTTGAATCTCAAAACTTAAATTTTGGGTTTCTAAAAACCCACATCCATCTTTAAGGGTCCTATTTGGACTCTTCAAAACCCAAATCCAAAGACAAATCCTAGTCTCAACTTGGATCCAGATTTCCAAGTATAAACTCCATTCCACTTTGGATCTCCCATCACAGATCCAAATTCCATTTAGGATCCAAATCCTTATTCCACTTTGGATCTCCCATCACAGATCCAAATTCCATTTAGATCCAGATCCTCATTCCACTTTGGATCTCCAATTACAGATCCAAATTCCATTTAGGATCCAGATCCTTATCCCACTTTGGATCTCCAATTACAGATCCAAGTTCCATTTTAGATCCAGATCCTCATCCCACTTTGGATCTCCAATTACAGATCCAAGTTCCATTTTAGATCCAGATCCTCATTCCACTTTGGATCTCCAATTACAGATCCAAATTCCATTTAGGATCCAGATCCTCATTCCATTGGATCTCAGATTCAGATCCAAATTCCAATTCTTAGGATCCAGAATCCAACTCTACTTCGAATCTCAGATTCAGATCCAAATTCCAATTCTTAGGATCCAAAACCCCAACTCTACTTTGGATCTCAGACTTCAGATCCAATTCCATTTAGGATCCAGTGTCCAACCCTATCTTGGATCTCAGACTTCAGATCCAATTCCATTTAGGATCCAGAGTCCAACCCTATCTTGGATCTCAGACTTCAGATCCAAATATCATCTTGGATTCCAAATCTTGAATCCAATTCCATTCAAAATTCCAAATCCAAATTCCACTTTAATTCCAATTCTTAAAACCAATTCCATTTCATTTCAGATTTCAAATCAAGTTTCCATTTCAGATCCTAAATTCAAAATTCAACTTTGAACTCTATTCAGAGTCCAGATCTTGGATTCAGATTTCATCTTGAAATTCCAAACTTTTAAATCAATTCCATTTCTCAATTTTCCCAATTCTATCTTTCCTTCTGATTCAATTCCATTTTCATTTCTATTCTGATTCAAAGTCCATTTATGACTTTGAAAATTCCTTTTATCTCAAAACTTCAAAATCATTTTCCAAAATCCAGATTTATTTTTCCAAGCTCTTGATTATTCTAAAAACTTAGAACTTTTATCTTAAGTTCTGAGTTAGAAATCATTTCTTCACTTTATCTCAGAAACACTTGGAAATTCTTTAAAAACATTTTCAAAAGGAGCATACATCTTTGCATTTTCACAAGCATGATTCTTTGTGCATTTACACTTAGGATAAATTCCTAGATAATTTCTTAGCAAAGCAAAAGGCATTAATTCGACCCTTGGTTCGATTACCCCTGGTAAAGACGCCAGGAACGGTCGAACCTCGTACCGACGAGCGGATCCCGTCTCCCAGTTTTCCCGCAAATATTTCAAAAACGGAGGCAAGTTATTTCAAATATTTTCAAAATTAAGGTCAAGTGAGACCCCGCAAAAGAGTTCCTCTTCTCTCCTTTTTCTTTTCTTTTCTCTTCTCTCTTTCTTTCTGTCTTTTATTTTCTCCCTTCAAAAAGAAGGAAATAGAGGTTGGAAAGGAAAAGAGAAGGAAGAGAGAGAATATTACGAGAGGAAAAATTTTGCGATGATCACACCAAGATGGTCAAGGATCTGCAAATCTGTGATAAGGGAAAGAGGGTATATACCAGGCAAGACTTCTACCTCGGTTTAGATGGGGACAGCAGCTTAGAAGACCTCCCCAGAAAATTCATTAAGTTCGATGGATCAGGCAATCCAAAAGCCCATCTTGCCATGTTTTTCGTAGAATGTGCCAGATTTAGTGAAGATAACCGTGCTCTTTTCTTGTGCTTCCCACGCAGTCTAGAAGGCGTAGCAGCTAAGTGGTACGCAGAGCATATCAACCCTGTTGAGCTGCGAGATTTTGACAAGGTCGTTAATCTGTTTGTAGAGAGATTCATGTTCAATACTGAGGCACTGCCAACCCTCAATCATTTATACAATCTGAAGCAAGAGGATAAGGAGAAGACCATAGATTTCATTCGGAGGTGGATAGATACCTGCAACAAGATGAGAACCTCCATCTCAGAGGAGCACGCTCTTCAAGTCATCTTAAACAATTTCTCTCAACCTCTCAGGAATCTTATTTCTACTTATCTATCAAAATCATTCATCGAACTTATTGAACGAGCTGAGTGGCTCAAAATGGGGATGGACAATGGGATGTATGAAGGCATCACCCTCATCAAGAGCAGTCAAGACCCCAAAAAGTAGGCAAATTATACCTTCTCGACCAACTCTGGCGGCAGTAGCAGCAAGGATAGCAAGAACAAGCAGACAGGTCAGCGAGAGGAACCCTTTAAACAGAATGACAAGTCGGTTCTTGCCAAACAGAAGGAAAAGATAAAACGTGAAGGTTGGGGTTATGACCACCAATTCACTGCTCTGGAACAGTCCCTCGAGCAGGTTCTGGAGTATATGTTAAGCAAAGATATGATTAAACTTCCAAGAGTTGTTGATCCCCCGGTCCCCCTGGGAAAATGGAAGGACAAATTCTGCAAGTTTCACCGAGCAGTGGGGCACGACACAGAGCACTGCTTCGTTCTAAAAAATATCATCCATGACTACATCGATAAAAACCTTTTAATAGAGGACGAAGATGAAGAGCAGCCCGCCGTCCTAACCAAGCCCTTCCTGGACCAACTCAAAGAACTGATAATGCCAAAATTTTCCTTGCTTTCCTCTTTTCTTTTACCAGTTATCTTGTAGGGGCAAGTCAGCCCCAGTCTTTTATGATCTTTTGCTTGTAAATACTCAAGTCTTGTTTTTCAGTTTTTGCTTATCAATGAGAATGTCAATTTCCTTCATAACTTTGTGTTCAATTCTTACTTCTTTCGCCATATTGGGGCACTTTTTTCATTTACACTTCAAAATTTTTCTTTGCCAACAAATTCCTATTCTTTTTATGATGAGGGACAATCCCGACACCACCCATGAGAGAAATGATATTACTTATGAGGGTTTTTCAAAATTGTGAAATTTTCTGCAAAATCTTCATCATAATCACCAAAGGTTCAAAATTTTGGTCCAATCATTTTCAAAATCAACTAGCATGTTGATCCTCTTTTTCAAAATCAATTTTTAAACCACTTTCTCGAAGAATCGACCCTCATGTTGATCTCTCTTCAAAATCAACCCTCGTGTTGATTCTTCTTCAAAGATCAGCTCTCGTGTTGATCATTCTTCAAAATCAACCTCACGGTTGATCCTCTTTCCAAAAATGATCTTCTCATGAACATTCTCCTCTCACTTTAAAGATCCCACATGCAGGTAGGATCAAACAAACTCTTATCCTCAGGTTTTATCAATTTTTCAATCTTTATCAGTCTTATCAGTTTTATTTATATTTATCAATTTTATCAATTTTATCAATTTTATTGATTTTTCATCTATTTTTATTAATTCTTCTTATCAATTCTTATTTCAAAACTACCCTTTCAGGTTAACGGATAAACCTGATGCCTCTTTCTCATGAGGTATTCCTTTTCCTTTCTTTCCCACTCAGGTTAAGGGATAAACCTGAATTTCTTTCACAGGTTAAGGGATAAACCTAAACCTCGTCCTGCGAGGTCCTTCTTCCTTCAGGATAAGGGATAATTCTGAAGTCTTTCATCGTCTTCTAAGTATCCTCATGTTTTTTCGCCAACTTTTACCAATTTTTAATAGATCTTTGTCAATCTTTGTCAATTCTTTAGTAATTCTTATTCTTTATCGATTTTATCAATTTTATCAATTTTATTGATTCTTTATTAATTTTTTTTTTCAATTCTTGTGATTCTTTATCAACCTTTTATCAATTTTATCAAATTTGTCAATTTTGTTCTTTTTCCATTCAGGATAAGGGTTAATCCTGAGACCCCTCATAGGAGCAATAATGCTACCTATGAGAATTCATTTTCAAGACAAATTTTCATCAACTTTTCTCTATTTTTATCAAATCTTTCATCAATTTCTATCTCTTTTCATCAGTCCTTCTCAAATTTTATTCTTCTATGTTCAAGATAAGGGGTTAATCCAGAAAATCAGACCACATACAATTAACTATGATGGTCTTCTTCATTTCAAATCAAATAATTCAGTCCTCGAACTCATCATTCTCAATCCTAGATCCGGTCCTCGCACTGGCAAATTTTCAAAATTCAATCTTCTGACTAAAACTTTCTTTTAAAAACCCGAGTTCCGACTCGGATTTCCTTCTCTAAACCCAACCCGCAGGTTGATCCATCCATCTTTTTAAATATCCGAGTTCTAACTTGGACTATTCTCTTTTCAAAAACCCAACCCTCAGGTTGGTCCATACATCTTTTTAAATATATCTGAGTTCCGACTCGGACTCTTCTCTTTTTCAAAAACCCAACTCTCGGGTTGGTCCTTCTTTTTGAATATCTAAGTGCCGACTCAGACTCCTTTTTCAAAAATCCAAACTGCGAGATTGGACCTTCTTCCAAAATCCAACCTCCCGGCTGATCCCTTCCAAATTTCAAGCTTCAGGTTTATCCTCTTCAAAATTCCTTCTTTCCCCTTCAGGTTAAGGGATAAACATGAGTATCCTGTTCAGAATAAGGGATAATCCTGAAACCATTCATAGAAGCAGCGCAACCTTCTATAATGGTCCTTCATCAAATCCAATTCTCACATTGGTTCTTCCAAAATCCAGTCTAAACACTAGTCCTCCCCCAAAATCCTTCATAAAATCCAATTCTCACATTGGTCCTTTCAAATTCAGTCTTACACTGGTCCTTCATCAAATCCAATTCTCACATTGATCCTTCACCAAATCCAATTCTCACATTGGTCCTTTCAAATCCAGTCTCACACTGGTCCTTCATCAAATCCAATTCTCACATTGGTCCTTCACCAAATCCAATTCTCACATTGGTCCTTTCAAATCCAGTCTAACACTGGTCCTTCATCAAATCCAATTCTCACATTGGTCCTTCCAAATCCAGTATAACACTGGTCCTCCATCAAAATCCTTTATCAAATGCAATTCTCATATTGGTCCTTCATCAAATCCAATTCTCATATTGGTCCTTCATCAAATCCAATTCTCACATTGGTCCTTTATCAAATCCAATTCTCATATTGGTCCTTTCAAATCCAGTTTAACACTGGTCCTTTGCCAAATCCAATTCTCACTTGGTCCTTCCAAATCCAGTTTTACACTGGTCCTTCAAAATCCCAATTGGCCCTTCAAAATTCCAATTTTGTCAAATTGGTCCTTCAAAATTCCAGTTTTACACTGGTCCTTCATCAAAATTCCAATGTTTGCATTCGTCCTTCCAAATTCCAATTTCTCAAATTGGTCCTTCAAAATTTCAGTTTTACACTGGTCCTTTAAAATTCTAATTAGTCCTTTAAAATTCCAATGTTTACATTTGGTCCTTTCAAATTCCAATTCCTCAAATTGGTCCTTCAAAATTCCAGTCTTACACTGGTCCTTCAAATTCCAATTGGTCCTTCATCAAATTCTAATGTTTTCATTGGTACTTCCAAATTCCAATTTCTCTCAAGTTGGTCCTTCAAAATTCCAGTTTTACACTGGTCCTTCAAATTCCAATTGGTCCTTCATCAAATTCCAATGTTTTCATTGGTCCTTCCAAATTCCAATTTCTTAAATTGGTCCTTCAAAAATTCTAGTTTTTCATTGCTCCTTCAGAATCCCAATTTTCAAATTGGTCCTTCAAATTCCAGTTTTTTACATTGGTCCTTCAAAATTCCAATTTTTTCAAAATTGATTCTTCAAAATTCCAATGTGTACATTGGTCCTCCAAAATTCCAAATTTTCTCAAAATTGATTCTTCAAATTTCAGTCCTTCAAAATTCCAATGTGTACATTGGTCCTTCAAAATACCATTTTTCCCAAAATTGATTCTTTAAATTTCACTCCTTCAAAATCCCAATGTGTACATTGGTCCTTCAAATTCCCAATTTTCTCAAAACTGATTTTTTAAATTTCAGTTCTTCAAAATTCCAATGTGTACATTGGTCCTTCAAAACTCCAATTTTTTAAATTGGTCCTTTAAATTCTAGTTTTACACTGGTCCTTCAAAATTCCAATTCCTAAATTTGTCCTTAAAATCCCAGTTTAACACTGGTCCTTTACCAAAATCTTTTACCAAAAACCCTTTTTTTACCCAAAATCTATTTAGTTGGTCCTGCCAAATCCAGTTTTTACTGGTCGAGTTTTTCAAAGCATATAGCCTTATATTATTTCTCCCAAATTTCAGCCTGAGGTCCTATCAAAATCTATATTAAGTGATTATTTCACAAAAGATTCTCGAAAACTTTGCCAATTTGCTAAAAATATGTGTTGATTTCAATATTTTACTGCGCAAAAGAATCACCTCAGATTACCTCTAGTATTCTTTTTAAAAGGGTGAAGCTTTTTGCCAAAGAAAGTAAAATTCAAATCTTCTCTCTGTTGATCAACCAAGAGGATGTAAGAAATATCCTTGGTATGATTAGCGAAAGAAATATTCAATGATGTTGAAAAGCCAGAAGCGAATCAATATTGACCATATCTATGGCGCATGCTTAAAGACAATTTTCTGGCAATCAGACAGTGGAAATACCCTGAGCGATAAAAAGAATCCACTCAATCCATATCTCTTCATTCATTCATTTAAGCTTCAATCAAATATCCGCAAAGATGATCTCTCAATTGTCGTCAAGATGAAGACGAATATGCGAGTTCGACCCCCGGGGCGAAAGAAGATTTGGATCATCTCCGAGATGAAGGAGTTCGTGACGGATCCTTCCAGAGAACGTTCAAATCACCGTCAAGATAAACGCGACTGCGCTGAGTCTCCCGACAAAACCCTAAAAGATATTTGATTGCCACTATCATCAAGAGACTTTTTGACCAATGAGCCAATATCACCAATATAATTCCTGAAAAAAAGAAGGATCAGAGCATCTCCAAGATGAAGGAGTTTGTGACGTACCCTTCCCCGAAGAAAAAAAAAGAAAAGTCAGGACATCTCCAAAATGAAGGATGATGTAATGAACTTCCTCTGAAAACCCAAGAAAGCTCAATGACTAAAAAAAGTGCCAAAAGATCATTATGGGAAAAACCCCAGGGTATCAAACTGCCAAGGTTGCCAGAAATCATCTTTTCTTATGCAAAATCCTTTCAGCAATATCTTTTCACCATTCACTTTTATGAAATTAAGAGTATTTCTTCTCTATTCATATCAAGGAAATGGGTAACTTCCTTGAAGAAACTCAACAACTTTAAAATTTGAATCTGACTCTGGAATCTAGGGAGTTAACCTCGTTGGAGGAAATACTCTAGGTAAAAGAGGGAATATTTTTCGCACATACGTGCACACTTTCAAGCATTTGAATCAATTACATCTTATTGGCAAAATTTTCTGATTATCCAAAATGAAATAAATGCTCAATATCTATTTTGATACAACCTAGCATTGTTCATATTTTTCAAAGAGAATTGCCCCATTCTGGTGAGGTATTTCTCTCAGTCCCATCATGGTTTTTCCTCATCAAGGGATCCATGCTTTGTATATCCATTTAAATAAAGATTATACCTGAACCTCATCTCACAAGGTATTTTTCAAAAATGTCCCATCGTGGTCTTTCAAAAATCTTCGTCCCATCCAGGTTATGGGCTAAACCTGTGTCTTTTCAAAAAATCTTATCTTCGTCTCAATCTTGAGACTTCTTCAAAATCTCTCCTTTTTACCATTTCGAGATATTCATCCCAAAGTCCCATCACGATTTCCTTATTTTCTTCTGTACAAATTATTTTCATTCTCGAGGATCTCGTTTCTTCCCCAAACCTTTCAGGATAAGGTATCAAATCTGAGAATAATGTTTTACAAAAAATAAATTCTTTGACACCCAGTTTAGACCATCTGACTGGGGCATTTTTAAGAAAATTTAGCGTGTCTTCTTTGCCGCTAAGCTCAACTTACAACCAGCTTAGCAACAAAGAGGGGCATCTGTGAACACCCCAAATTTTCCAAAAAATCTAAAAATTTCCTTTTTACCCTTGGGCCCATTCTCTGAATAAATCAGGTCAATCTTTAATCAAAATTCCATTTATTTCTCGGATTCACTGGAATCTAGACTCAATTTTGACCCAATTTCTGATCTGAATCGGATATCTGGATCCAATTCTGATCCCGGATCTCTTATTCTTTAAAAAATCAAAAAAATCATTTTTTTGATTTGATATCAAATTAAGATCAAAACCCAATATTTTCTGAAAAATCTTGGATCCAGATCCATCTTGAGGTTCATTTTCTGAAACATATTCTGCATTTTTCATAAAAACCTCAATTTAGAAAAATCTTAAAGTCTTAAAACAAAAATTTTGTAAAATTGCTTCAAAAACCTCATCTGGATCTCATCTTCTAAAAACCTCAGGGTTTTCCCTCGCATTCCTCTCGCACGCATTTTCCCTTAAAAATATCTTTTTAGAAAAACAGCCTTTTTCCCTCTTTTTGAGAAAACTTTTGAAAAGGGCCTTTTTATTAAAAAATTTTGGAAAACCCGAGGACCCCCTTTGAAAAACCTGTAACGGCCTCCCGTTGCAGCTCTCACTAGATCCCTCATCCGCTTATCGCCTCCCTCTTCTACCTCTCTCGTTCATCTCCAACGAACCCCCCCCCCCTTTTTCCAGATTCTTCCTTTCCCTCTTTAAAAGGGGCACACAGGGTCTCTTCCTCCTCATCTGTATTCACCCTTCCCCCTTATGGCATCCATTACGATTGCCTCTTCACCTCTCTACTTCCCTTCTTCTTCACTCATCTCGCCTTCTCTAACTCTGGGCTCTTCCCCTCAAGGCTACTGAAGAAGCCTCAACTTTTTTTTAGAATCCGTGCAAAAAACAGGTAAGTGTTCTTCCATTTTTTTTTCTTCTCACATTGTTATTCTGTTTCTATTTGTTTCTTCTTCACTTCTTTCTTTTCCTTTCCTTTAATGCACCCATGGTGAGATCAATCTGCATATAGCAGGATCGATCCACCAAATGCTACAACAAAAAGGAATGCTTCATTCCAACATAATTTTCTTTCCGTTTTCCTTCTGTGTGTTTTATTTTATTTATTTTCTTTTTGTTTATTGTCTGTCTATGTTTATTTACCTACTTTGGATATTATTGGATTCATCATTTTCCTTTCTTATCGTATTCCTATTTATAAACATCACCTGTATATCTTTTGCATCCAATTTTTTTTTTTTACATTTATGTGCATTTCTTTAATTCACCACAGCATTGCATTCTTGCATTTTGATCTATTTCATACTATCATTCAGCATCCTTTTTATTCATTACGGTCTTGAGCTACCTGTTCCATCACCCTTTTGCATATCGCAGGCCATTTCTGTTTTCTGATTTCGTGTTTAATTTACATTCTTAATCCCAATTTATGATTAATTCCTGGTTTTGATGGCGTTTGGTTGCTTTTCTGACTACATCTTCGTTCCCATTATTCCCTGAATTTCATTCATTGTAAGCCACATTATGTTTCATTGCATCTGATCTAAAGGTATAGTCCATATTTTTATAGTTACGTCTCATCCACACCATCAATTATTCAATCCCTGTTGTGTTTATGCTTAAATCCATCATCAATGTTCATTTATGGTATATCTAAATTTTATCTACCTTCCATATTTGTGCCTCTCTTTTGTTTGTGTGCATTTCATTCCATCCACGTTACATTCATTCCATCGTCCACTCCTGCATTTCACATCAGCAATGGCACAAGATTTCTGTTACATTCACGCTGGCCCAATGACTTGAATCATAGCATCAGTCATACGTTCCTCACAGCATCTCCTTTATCATATTTCATTCCTTCCTATTTATGCCTTTCTAACCCTGTAAGCCCCACTATTTTTCTGAAGAATTGTAAATGAGAGATACTTCATTATTAGAAATTCCTTGTTCCAGCACGAGCAATACTCGTAAATTTAGCAATTATCGCTTTCTGAGATTCTGACTCGCGTAGATTTGCTCTACGAGGCGATTCGGGGCAAACCGCGATGGATCCAACCTCAATATTTGTAGATTATATGTATATTGTGTTCGCATGAGTTCGCCCCGGATTTGGGGTTTAAACGAGAGCAATATCTCGTTATTCCATGGATTTTGGCGAGACAGGGGTATATCGGTAATTATGAGTCATACCGAGGCCCAATTTCGCCGTAATTGAGAAGTTAAATATACTTTATGAAAGCTTAAACCTTAATTTACAAAGTGTAAATTAAAATCTTGATTTTTAAATTAGTTTAGATTAGTTCTTTTAATACTTACTATATTGAGATTTTACAAAAGGAAAGAATGAGGTAAATTGCAAAATCCTCAAAACCTAGTAGAGGGTTTTTGAAAACTTTTTTCAAGGGGTAGGTTTGTGAATTTAGAAGAGTTTGGCATGGGCTCCACCTTAGCCCATGTCTCCTTTTTAAGACTTATGAAAAGGAGTATTACAAAAAAAACCACTTTTCAAAATGGAGATTTTGAAAAGTTGGAAAATTTTCAAATGGAGGCCTTAAAAAGGTATTTTCAAAAGTGGGTGGGCTCAGCCCACGTTTTGGGGAATAGGCTGGGCGCCCCTTAGGGGGGTAGCCCTTACCCCTTTTCAAAAAAAAGAAAAAGAAAAAAAGAAAAAAGGAATGGGAGGGGCGATTTCTTTTGGGTTGACCTTGACCATGAGGGGTCAAGGCCAACCACTCCCCTTTGATTAAGGGGAGTGGTTGGAAGGTACCAAGTACCTTACACCCCCCCGCCCCATGGGGCATAGGTGACTAGGGTGGGGCGTGGACCACCCATCTACCCTCCTTCACTCCCCACCACTCATCTTCCCCCCCCCCCCCCCCCCCTTTTTAAGCAAGGGAAGGGAAGAGAGAGAGGGTCGACACCCTCTCTCTCCTTCCACACTTCTCCTTCTTCCTCTTCTATACTCCCTCCTTCCCCCTTGGTGCTGCTGCACAGCTGGGCCAACCTAGCAAGGTGAGTCCCTCCCTCTTTGTCATTTTTAAGCTTTTTGTGTTTAAAAAAAAAAAAAAAAAATTCTGTAATTGTGTGTGCTTGGTTTCGTGGTGATGTTAGAACGCCCCCCCCCCCCTTGGGGGCTGGTGCTGGGCAGGGTCCATGGCTGGGCCTTTGCACGCCCAGCCCAGGCCGTTTGGTGGCCTAGCTGAGCCCACGAGTGGTGGGCTGGGCCGTTGCAGGCCTTGGGACGGGTCCCGGACTGACCCGAGTGGGTCAGTCCGGCTCTCCCTTTTGTTGGATGGGCTGGCTGCAGCTGGTGCTGCAGCCCACTGTGAGTTTGAGTGGTCTGGGCCACACTGGACCCAGACCTACCCGGGGTGAGCCCACCATGGGTGAGCCACCAGGGGTGAACCCCCCCCCCCCCCTTTTTTTTTTCTTTCTCTTTCCATGGTTAGCCCAAGCGTACCACCCGGGTGCCTTAGCACCCGGGGGGGTCTGGGGTTTGACCGGCAGGGTCAAGGGCTACAGCCGTGGCTCGAGCCACCACTTGGCTCGAACCAGGGGCCTGTATGGGCCCCTTTCTTTGTGGTTTGCCCGGGCCAAGGCCCTTTGGCAAGCTGGTGGCCTGGTACGCATGGCACCCGGGCCACCTCCTTGGCGCAGCCACTGAGTGGGTGCGCCAGGTGGGTGCGGCCTGGCTCAGCCCATGGTTGGGCTGAGCCAGAAGCTACAGACTTGGAGTCTGTAGCAGGCAACCTCCCCCTTGGCCTGTTGGTTGCTAAGCAGCCGGGAGCCGGGTGCTTAGAGCACCTGGGGCTTGGTGCTGGGCGCACCACTTAGTGGTGCGCTGGCCCCTTTGTGGGCCTGGTCTGGACCCACGGCTGGGTCAGACCAGGCGTAGCCTACCCCCAGCAACCTCTGTTGCTGGGGTAATGGAGCTGGGTCTGGACCCCCCTGTGGTCTAGACCATCGCCTTGGTGTGGCACCACCTAATTCGGGTGGGCGCCCCACCATCTCCCCTTATTTCGCCCTTGTGGGCTGGCATGCACCCACTGGGTGTTCTGGTCTGGACCCACCCGTGGGTCAGACCAGGGGTGCTCGTGGGACACCTCAACTGGTGCCCCTACCCCTGGTGGTCGGTTGGGCTTGGACCAATAGGGTCCAGGCCTGAGCCTTGGGCTTGAACCACCCAGCCGGGTGGTTGGGTTAGCCGCTCCCCTTCGGGTGTGGGCTAAGGCCCAACACCATGGTCCGAACCCATGGCTGGGTTCAGGCTAGAGGGTTTAGGGACCCAGCTGGGTCTGGTCAGGTGCTGACAAGACCCCGTTTGGGGCCTTGTTTTGTTTTGGTGGGCCCTGGGCTAGGCCTAGCACCCTTAAGGGCGCTCTAGGCATAGCCGGGTGCGGGCACACCCGGGTTGGTGCGTGCGGGCTGAGGCCAGTAAGGTTGTCAGCCCCACTTGGCCAGTGGTTAGGCGGGGACCAAGGGTGATAGGGCCCCGTAGCCTGGCCTCTTGTCCAGCGCCCTTCGGGTTTTTGGTTCCCCGATGGCGCCACAGCGGCACCGGGTGCTTAGGCACCCGGTAACCTTGTCCCCTTGTTGGGCAGCCCCTTGGAGTGCTTTGACCCGGGGTCTGAACCCCCCTTATGGGTAGCACCAAGGTCGGCGCGACCCCATGGAGTTCCACGGGAACTCTTCAGTGACAACGGTCGCCTTTTTATTCCGTTAGGGATTGTCAAGCCTTATAGGCGGTATGTGTCTCTGGCAAACAACCTATGTTGCGGTTGGAGGCTTCCGTTGCTCGTACCCCGCGACCCCGTAAGGGAGGCAGTGCGGACGGGGTTCAAGCGGTGTTGCGACGCATACACGCATAGGGATGTCCGGTTCTATGGACCTTTAGGGTTTCGGTCACATTCGTGCCCCAGAAGTGCGGACCCTACTTTTGGATATGCCAATGTTATTCCCATTAGTACGGGATTATATTGATTTCCTTTCCCCCGACACTTGTGAGTGTGAGACTCACGAGGATCCCTGGCGGATGGCTTCGCTACACGAGAGTTTGTCGCGTTATAATGCTTGTACGCGTTTGTGGACGAATTTGCACCTTTGCGGGTTGTCCTGTTTCGTGAGTGCAAGTTGACACGTCCGGCCACGTACGTCACTAGCTCACTTGTCGAGCATCTTCCTGTTTGGATCCCTCTCGTATATCGATAGATATACGCTGCACCAGAGGCGTGCTTTACACTCGACCTGACAAACACTCGGAAACAACTGGAATTATTGTAGGGTATGACACTTTTGACCCATCGAGGTCTTGAGACTCGGTTGGAGTCTATGGGCAATGGCCCGGGTTAGTGAGGATGTGCCCACATGTTCGTGTCGCCCTAGGCATAAATAAAATATTATATTATCGTCTTCACAGGCGATGTGCTCGTGGTGGCCGTGTGAGGCTGAGCACGTGAATGGGCAGGCCAAGTCCTCATTTGCGTACCCCGCGGGGACCACGAGGCGCGACTACCTCAAGAGGAGGTACGACTGGAAGTTTGAGCCTAAATAAGATAAACCTGCCGCGCCCCATTCACAATTTGGTCACCCAGGGAGAGGGTGAATGGTACAGCCCCGAGTGACGTGTCGTTGCTACGACTTGTTCTTTAGAGGAGCCGATGTGCCCTCTGACCTCCAGTCACTCGGAGTAGGGAGGTCAAGGTACCCTCTGCAGGGACCTTTACTACTGCAGTAGTACGGATTGCAATCCTTTACCCCTGCGAAAGGTTTCTCCTGGCTGCGTGTCGCCCGTAGGTGGTTTTCTCGTTCTGTAGCATCCCCGGTTACCACATTAGAAATTGAATAACAAACGCCAGGTGCATGACTCACAGAACTCGAGGGTTTTCTTTCGCGTGCCCGAAGGAGGTAAAAAGATGAACATAAGGACTAACCAATCAGACTGACTTACTGTAGTTGTTACTTTAGAGCAGTACACACTTTGTTTCAGTTGCTACCCTCTGTTGGTTGGTTCCTATTCTGTTGCTTTAGCTGCTACATCTGTCGTTCAGTTTCTGTTTGGTTACTTTAGTGGTTGCACTGTTACTCACTTGTAGTTTTACAGTCTTGTGGCACGTGCACCTACCTGACACGCACTTGTACTTTTATTTCAAATGTTTCTAACTGTTCCATCATGCTAGTTATAGTCTGGTACTTATACACACTTGTAGCTTGTTGCTTACCTTTTGTTTTTCCTTAAAAATGATAATGTATGGATGGTTTGTCTCACCAACTCGCAAGAGTACTGACCCCGTTTTATGGGGATGCAGGTGACGAGTAGACGCAGCACGACGCGACGGCGCACAGCAGGAGCCTTGAGACCCACACTTTGCAGCAGATTCTGGCTTCTTCTGGTTTTGGGGTTGAGGGGTTGTACCCCTCCTTTTTGTGAGACTGTCCCTTTTTGTACCCAGTCTCGTTTTGTATCATTATAACTATTGTGGAAATGAAGAATACTTTACTTGTCTACTGTGGTTTGGCTTTCTCACTGTGGCTCGCTCAGACTTGCGACCCTTGCTTTACCCCTGTTTCCCTCCTTTACTTCCGCTAGTTGTTTTTCACTCTGTATATCCTTCAAAAAAAAAAAATCCTCAAAAACCAAAGGTTTTTACAAGGTCGGGGTTTGGGGCATCACAGAGTTTGGTATCAGAGCTGCAGTTTATAAGTGTGGTCCAAGACTTCTGCGTGCAACGTTCATCGCACTGTAAGTATGTTTTGAATTATTACTTTTATTTGTTTATTAATGATTTCTGCTGTATTTAGCTTTGCACGCTTGACTTGTTGCATAACCTGTTAGATGCCTGCTGATTCGAGAAATGAGCGAATGCTCGGAGCTCTTATCGACTTGATTCGAGGCACGGAGGCCCTCGATCGAGCGGTTCAGCAAATTGTGCGAAGTGCCCGGATACTTGCACATCCGGCACCTCCTTGTGGGAGATGTGACGAGTATCACGCAGGACAGATTTGTCCTCGTGCCTTGAGCATATGCCCCTACTGTGGCTTTAGGGGGCATATTGAGATCGAGTGTCAGCGCAAGTTGGGCGACGAACTCATAATGGGTAACGCTGAGACCGAAGAGAACGAGGCTTCTAAGGGTGGTCAGGCACAGTCAGCTGTTGACCCAGTGGGAGATGCACCGGTTGCACCAGGTTCTCCCGAGTACACGCCAGCTTCCTACTCACGCTCTGTTTCTCCTGAGTACACGCTAGCTTCACCTCCATGGTCTCAGGCAGTGAGTCCTCCTGAGTACACACCTACTTCTCCTCCTCGTCCGATGCAGAGGCGATACGAAAATCGGAACACCTACCACAACTACTACACTCGTAGGCAGCGGTGATTGTGTTTGTTCATATGTGAACATGTGTGGTTGGAACACTGTGTCAGTGTTCATTTTGTAGACTTGCTTTGTTTTTGTTTTTGCTTTTGCTGCGGAGGTTTATGTATGGTAACCCTGTTATAGAGGGTAATTTTGGCTTGTACTGAATATATGTATGCATCTGCTTTTTAAGTAATGAAGTTATGCTTTAACTTGTCTCATCGCTTACACGTATCCTCTTTTTGCATAAGATGGCTTGGCGCGAGCGTTGCGATCGTATCATGGACACTGTGAGCAACCTAGCTGAGGTTGTGGGCAGGCAGGCTGAGGTTGTGGGCAGGCAGGCTGAGGCCATGCATGCTATGGGAGAGAACATGCGGACCTCTCAGGAGCGAGAGACCCCGGTTCCTACTCCCTCTCTAGTTCCAGCGATAGCCGTGCCCTATAAGCAGTTCATGGCTATGAACCCTCCCTCCTTCGACGGAAAGTCTACGCCTGATGTAAGACCCGCGATTTTCAGAAAATATCTGAATAAAATTCATGACGCATTTACCGGTCCTAACCCACCTGACCTGGGTCTGAACCCACTTGACCTGGTCCAAACCCAGTTGACTTGACTTGAACCTAGTTGGGTTTAAAGTCAAAGTCCTTTTTGGTCAAGATTCCGGTTTGGATTTCTGAACCCAGACTTAGCCTACTTGAGCTGAGTTCGAACCTGCTGAACCCAGTTGACTTGGATCGAACCCTGTTTGGTTCAAACCACTTAGGTTGAGTAGCTTGACCTGCTCTACCTCTTTCTCAACTAAGTCAGCCTCATCTGACTTAGTCTGACCTCTCGAAGGAAGGCTCGAAGCCAAAGAAGCAACCCGAAGCCGTTTCTTCCATGACTTGAAGTAAGTTCGCTTCGTTGATCCATCTCTCTCAAATATTTGATTGTTTGTATATAGCATATACTTTCTGAAGTAGTATCTTGCTTTAGTTCTAGATTGAGCCCTTTTTTGGACACTTTGGTGTTCACCCGCTCATCTCGTAACTATCGTCGGATATATCTATGTTCAAACACGCAGTATATGCGTTTTTAAAATGGTATCTCGCCCTAGTTCTTGGTTGAGCCCTTCAGAACACTTCGGTGTTCACCCGCTCGCCTCGTAACTATCGTTGGATACGAATCTAGGTGTATATCTGCTAATTCTGCCGACGCGTCCTATATCGCACAGGCTATGTAATTTACCTTTGCCGTCGTGTCGTATGATGCCAAGGCTCCCTGTTTTCTGCACTTCCAATTACTGCACTTCCGATTATGCATTTACTTACGCCGTCGCGTCAAACGATGCCAAGGCTCCTACTTTCTGCAATGTATTTACTTACGCTGTCGCGTCGAACGATGCCAAGGCTTCTGTTTTGTTATATATGTAGAATATTTCGTTCAGTTACACACCCTGAACAATAGTATATGCATTTCTTTATGCCGCCGCTGTATAAAGCACAGGCTTCTGCTTATACTACATATATGGCGCATAAATGAGCGTTCAAAATGGAGACCAAACTCCAAATCGCCAATGTAATTCCCTGACCGCTCCTCGTTCAAGATTCTGCTTGACAAATGAAGCCCCTATTGGAAAGGCTTCGGTTTTTGGCAAAATGCTCTTTACGTAAAGACTAAGTCAATTACGTATGGCCTGGCTATGGCCCAGGGTTCCTGCAACCTTGATGGATGCAAAGTATGCACAACGGTGCGCGTCCATTTCCCGAGTTAAGCGTAGCGATTTCCCACCAAAGAGGAGAGATACCGCTGAAATGGATAAAAGAAACGCACGCTTTCTCCGTAAAAGAGAGGAAGTGCTGCTGAAATTTCTGAAGAAGCTAAGAATAGCTCAGAAAGAACGTAGCAGGATACTCTGACATATAGCAGAGTGCTACCCAGTTCATGGTTTGCCCTCTACAACGTAGAAGGGTTCGTCGCACCACTGCCGGTAGAGCAGGGGAGGTGCTGACGAAATGGTTGGTAGAAGAGCTGCCGGAACCAAATGGAACGGCATCATGATGGAGCGATGCCAGATTAGCTCGTATCCTTGTGCCTACAAGGGCACCTTGCTCGTAAGGGCCGCTGAGCCGGAGTAGAGGTTGCGCCTTGGCTAGGGTTGGACTCGTTGCGTAAAAATGCACCGAGTAGCCGATCTATTTAGATCGAGTCATATGCATTGATCATGCATATAATTCAGGGTTTATTAACATTAAAATATGCATGATTTTATGAAATAATGTTTCAAAAACCCAATTTTATGTTAGTTTTCGAGTAAATGTGCTAAAATGATTTAAAAATAGAAAATGCATGAAAAATAGTTTTATTTTACATTTTTATACATATTTTAGTTTTTGTTATATTCAGAGTAGTTTAGTTTTAGTTTATAATTAAAAATGAAAAAAAAATAATATAGAAAAATATTTTTTTTTCATTTTAAGTGTTTGTTTTTTTTAAAAAGAGAAAAAAAATTTAGAATAGTTTTTTTTTAGTTCTTCATAAATAAGTTTTGTTTTGAAATCTTTGAAAATTTTATAATAAACTGGTATATAGTTTTTGATTTTTGAAAATTGCAAAAATAAACCCAAACTGGTTCAACCGGTTTGCTTTTCAAAAAAAAATAAAACTATAAAACTGTTTTAAACCGGTTCCAGCCGGTTTCAAAAGGTTTGTTGTTTTTAAAAACCCCCAAAACAGGAAAATCGGGCGCCTCCCCCATTTACGCCTGAAACCTCTCCTTTTTCCCCTCTTTCCCTCTCTTTCCCTCTTTTCTCACCCTCCTCCACCAACAACGGGCCATTCCTTACCTACCTTCCCTTTCTCCCTCTTTCTCTGTCAAATCCGGCAACCGGCGGTGGTGGAGCTTCCTTCCGGCGACGGCAGCGGTGGTGGAGGTCGCCAGCTTCTTCCCTCAGGTTCACGGTACTGTGAGTGCTGAGTTCTCTTTCTTCTCTTACTTCTTCTTCTTCTTCTTTTTCTGATTCTACTGATTTCCTCTTCTTCTTCTTCTTCTTCTTCTTCTTCTTCTTCTTCTTCTTCTTCTTCTTCTTCTTCTTCTTCTTCTTCTTCTTCTTCTTCTTCTTCTTCTTCTTCTTCCTCCGATTTTTCTTCATCCTCTGTATTTTCTTCTTTCTCTTCTTCCTCCGATTTTCATCTTCTACTTCTTCTTCTTCTTTCAATCTGCATCCTCATATTTTCTTTTTCTTCCTCTTCTTCGTCCGGTTCAGATCTTCCTTTTCTTCATCTTCTGATCGGATTCTTCTTCTTCCGATATTTCTATTTCTTCTTCAGGTCTTCAGCTGATTGTTGATATGTCTGTAAAACGGAAATGAAAAGAAATTAGAAAAATGAAAAGAA
The DNA here is from genome assembly GCF_984573655.1 of Nuphar pumila. Lineage (NCBI taxonomy): Eukaryota > Viridiplantae > Streptophyta > Magnoliopsida > Nymphaeales > Nymphaeaceae > Nuphar > Nuphar pumila. The sequence goes on along the minus strand of NC_143256.1, from coordinate 69,857,402 downwards.
AAAGGAAACAATTCGTGACTGTTTTGATTTGTTATTTTTGAAAAAAAAAATTTTCTAGATAGTTGCTATTACAGTTCTGTTATTCAGTTTTTAATTTCCTGTTTCTTTTATTAAGTATCTGTTATGCAAATTACAAATTTCAATCTCCGATTTCTTGTTTTTCATCTTATTTTCTGTTATGTGTAATCTTTGATTTTTACATACTGTTTTTTTCCTGTTTTACAGTCATTTTTCCTGTTTGTTTTATTCTGAATTCTTGTTTGTCCAATTCCTGTAATCCTGTGTTGCTTTACATTATGATTGATAGTTTGTTTTGATTTTATTTCAGCATAATTTCCTGTTTTGCTTTAATTTTTTTTCTGTCTTTCTGTTTTTGTATCTGTTGTTTGATTGTTTTTTTTTTCTTTCAAGTTACGTTTTATTTTCTGTTTAATAGTCTTGTAATTGTCAAGTGTCTGTGAGAAAGCATGGTAATTTCTATTAGTAAATTTCTGTTTTTCCTTCCAATTTAATTTCCTGTTTTTTTTTCTTTTCTTTCAATTAAATTCCTGTTTTTCATTGCATTACTTTTGTTGTTCTTCAGTTTTTCTTTTCATTTTTCTGTTTTTCAAACACTTCATTTCCTGTTTTTACATTCCATTTTTTTTCATTCAAATTCTTTTTTTACAGTCATGTTCTAGTTTTTACATGTTGTTTTTCTGTCTTTCAATACCTTGATTTTCTGTTTTCATGTCAATTCCAATTTCTTTCTGTTTTGCATCTCTTGATTGTCTTTTTCATTTTGTAATTGTTAGTCAATACTATAGTTAAGCATTAGTTATTAGTTAAGTAATTGTTAGTTAATGGTTTTCTAATTAGTTAATTGGTTAGTAGATTTAATTAGAATTAGTTTTTCAATTGTAATTAGTCATTTAGATGTCTTTTATGATTTCTTTCATGTTCTAGCTCTGGTACTGCTCGTGTCATTTGAATTGTGCAGGATAGCACAGGACTGGAGCATAATTGATTACGTGACACGAAGTGCAAGAATAGAAGAATAAAGCTTCGTTTTACTTTTTATTTTTAGAATTAGGAATTTTAATTGGGTTTGTAAATATTGCACTTTACGCCCTCTGCGAAGGGTATTCATTTGTTGTAATAGTTAGTTGTCTTTACTTTTCTTGATTATTTTACATTTCAAATAATTAGGCAATAAAGATTAGTTTAGATTTGTGTACTTGAATACGATATATTCCCCTTCCCTGAGTTCGACCCGGTCTCATCCACTAGTGAGAATCGGTTTTTATTATTTGATGTCTGGTTTTCACATGTTTTACATTTAAAAATCTTTTCAAAATTACAACAATTTAAAAGAAGACATCAAATTTTTGGCGTCGTTGCCGGGGAACGGTGTAATATTAGTATTCGCTTTATTGCCTAGTGTTTGTGTTGCATTTAGGTTTAGAACCACGTATGTGCATATCTTAGAGAAGAGTTTACTTTTCTGCACAGCCCACCTATTAGGATCCCCTTAGAGGTGACTGTGTACGATTGGTACCGTACACATAGATTTCATATTTCTTTGCACAATCGCTGTTATGTGTAACTGCGTGGTGTTTGTTTAGTTTTTGTTGTTTTTAGTTCACTCGCTTTGTGGTTTGCATGGTTTGGCCGCTTAGTGCGTTAGTTAGGTAGAAAACCCAAAGTTAGGACGTGTGCTACACCGGTCTACTCCAAGGTGTACGCAATGGCTGACAATCATCAATTGATCCGTCCTTTGAGGGAGTACTTCATGCCAAATACGTATACTCCCACCTCCTGCATCACGAGACCTGATGTAGGAGCAAGCCATTTTGAGATTAAGGCCAGTGTGATTCAAATGTTACCTTCTTTTTATGGCCTTAGCAATGAGGACCCATATCGTCATCTCGACGAATTCCTTGAGATTTGCTCGACTGTGCGAATCAATAATTTTGGAGAAGATGCTATGCGGTTAACCTTGTTTCCGTTCTCTCTCAAAGATAAAGCCAAGCACTGGTTAAAATCTCTTGAGACGGTTCGTATTACTACTTGGGAAGGAATGCAAAGAGAATTTTTAAAAAAATATTTCCCAATTAGTAAAACGAATCAGTTTCGTAAAGCTATAACCAGTTTTTCTCAAATTGAGGGAGAACAATTTCACGAGTCTTGGGAGAGATTGAAAGATCTTTTCCGCAAGTGTCCCCATCACCAGGTGCCTGGTTGGCAGTTGGTGCAGTATTTTTATGACGGGCTTACTGAAAAGCATCATCAAATGGTTGATTCGTCTTGTGGGGGCACTTTTATGCTCAAGAGTGAAGATGAGGCGTGGTCTCTATTTGAGACCTTGAGTGAAAACACGATGCATCATAATTTGTCTTCACGGCTCGATAGGACTACATCTCTGTCTAGTGGTCCTAGGAAAGTTGGGATTTCTGAAGTTGGGTCCGAGTTAGAATTACGTACCAAGGTTGACCAGTTGACTAGGAAGTTAGATCAATTCCTAGCCAATTCTTCGAGAAATCCAGTAGAAAGAGTGTGCGAGCTATGTGCTAGCCCTGCACATTGTGTTTCGGATTGTCCGGCAGCACCATTATATCCTGAATTCGTTCAGGAGCAGGTGAATGCTGCCCAAGGTTTCGCTAAACCCATGTCTGATTCATTTACATCCTCATATAACCCAGGTTGGCGAAACCAGTTTATTTCCCCATCCCATCAGTCCTCCCATACACAGTATATACCCAGTGACCCTTCACAAGGTTACTCGCATCCTATATTTCCACAGGTTCATCCCCAGTATTGTCTACCTTCTCCTCAGGAGCCCAGTCCAAGTTCATCATTTCAAGAGAAGATGTTAGAAGCCTTTTCTGATATCAAAGCCACTCTTTGTTCCCATACGCAGTCAATAGACAAGCTAGAGACTCAAATGGGGCAGTTAGCTCAGACATTGAGTAGACAAAGTCAGGGGAACCTTCATAGTCAGTCTGTTGTCTCTAAGGGAGAGGATTCCATGTCATTTGACTTGCAACCCACTGATTCACATCATGAGCAAGTCAAGTCTATTACATCCCTTCAGTATGGGAAGGCGTGTCACTCCACTCAGGAATCGACTCATGAGCCCCATATCACTTCTACTGACGAGTCGATTTCCATATTACCTCAGCAGGAAGGGCTTTACTCACAACATACATTTTCATCATATAAAGCCCCATTTCCTCAGCCTTTAGGATCACCAATCATTTTGAGTAAGCAAGAGGTGCAGATGCAGAAGGTGCTTGACCAAGTCAAGCCAGATCATATTCACCACTTGTCTGAAGTAGCATTCATTGATACTCGGTCGGTCCTAGACTCTCATTTCCTGACCAGTCTCTCAGATGAGACTAATGTTCGTTCTTCATGTCAAGAGAGTCATGATACTACATTTGGAGGTAGAAGGGATGGAAACACAGTGCGTAGTGTCACAGATGACACTCTTTTCTTCATAGAGCCCGGTTGAGCCTGACTTCATGTCCATTGATCTCATGGACGATGAAGGATTTTTCCAGGGATTCGTCTGGCTGGGGACGTGAAACTTAGCGCTTTATGGGAGGCAACCCATATCTTGTACATTATTAGGTGTACTTAGAATTTATAGATTTTATTTTGTTTTTACTTTTTAGTTTTCTTCATGAGTTTTTCATATTCTTTTTGTTTCATTCATGGTTTCATGTTTTGTCATGTGTACATTGCATTCATTACATTCATAGAACCTGCATTTTTAATTCATGTCAGGTCATTCTACTCTTTTCCCTCATTTATTTCTCTCATGTGCATTCACTTAGTTTCATTCAAGCATGGGGGAGTGCCACTGGGACAGTGTTATTCAAGCATGGGGGAGGGTGTAGAGTGCACACCTTGATATTTCTGTTTACGTTCTTGCACATGTTTACACATATCTCATGAAAAGTAGATTTTTAAAGAAAGAGTTTGAACTTATATGAATGTTATTTCAAATCTGATGTTTTTAGAGGATTTTTAAGCCCTACGAAAATTTTTTCTGACATAGATCTAAAAATTATGGTTGTTTATGCGAATTTCGAGGAAATGATGATAGATACATGTTAAAGTTTATTTTGAATCATAAATATGAATATGCATAGTTGTATTTTTGAAAAACTAAGCAAATGAACAAAAGCATAAAAATGAGCTCAAAAAGTGAGAAAAAGCATGCGTTAGGTTGTTTGGATAATTCCACAATCCTTAGTAGATGGAACTTAGATGTAAGTTGAAACTTTTAATTCCATTTCGAAAAAGAGAGTGGAAAACTTTGTGATCCTAAGTAACTGAGAACAGATACAAGTTGAAATATTTGACTCTCATGTTATAAAGGTGAATGAAGGAAGTCACTTTTATGTCTTAGTTGATATCTTTTTGGTATGTATTGAAAAAGTATAGAAGATATTGACATTGCACAAGGCATAAAAGCAGACCACACGCAAGCTATAAGAGAAGAATAAGTGCGCAAAAAGAAAAAGCGTGAAAAAAATGAAAAAATCGAGAAAAGAGCTGAAAAAGAGAGAAAAGTTCAATGCTTAGAGGTGTGATTGAGAAAACCTGTGCAGAAAACATATGAGTGAGGATAAGTAAATAATAATATGTTTTTATTGGATTTTCTAAGAATAAAACATAAATAATTGTGATATTTAGAAAAGTGAAAGAAATTCTTTTTCTGTGGTAGTGCATAAAAGACTCTAAATATATTTCGATTTTGAAATAATAGGAAATATTTGTGAAAACAAAGTCTTTAATTACCTACTGATTGTGAGGATGTGTAATATTATGCATACATGACAGAGATGTTTGTGGGTAGCATCACTGCAAACCCTCACGAGACCTTACTCGTCCACTGGGGTAACCCAGGGGTTGAAAGGGCTTGTTGCATGAGCTAAATGCAACCGTGATTCCTACGAAAGTGAGTTAGGTGATAGTTTGATTTCTTGCATTTTTCTAGTTTGCTCGAGGACTAGCAAAACATAAGCATGGGGGTATTTGATCATGCATATAATTCAGGGTTTATTAACATTAAAATATGCATGATTTTATGAAATAATGTTTCAAAAACCCAATTTTATGTTAGTTTTCAAGTAAATGTGCTAAAATGATTTAAAAATAGAAAATGCATGAAAAATAGTTTTATTTTACATTTTTATACATATTTTAGTTTTTGTTATATTCAGAGTAGTTTAGTTTTAGTTTGTAATTAAAAATGAAATAAAAAAAAATAATATAGAAAAATATTTTTTTTTCATTTTAAGTGTTTGTTTTTTTTAAAAAGAGAAAAAAAATTTAGAATAGTTTTTTTTTAGTTCTTCATAAATAAGTTTTGTTTTGAAATCTTTGAAAATTTTATAATAAACTGGTATATAGTTTTTGATTTTTGAAAATTGCAAAAATAAACCCAAACCGGTTCAACCGGTTTGCTTTTCAAAAAAAAATAAAACTATAAAACTGTTTTGAACCGGTTCCAGCCGGTTTCAAAAGGTTTGTTGTTTTTAAAAACCCCCAAAACAGGAAAATCGGGCGCCTCCCCCATTTACGCCTGAAACCTCTCCTTTTTCCCCTCTTTCCCTCTCTTTCCCTCTTTTCTCACCCTCCTCCACCAACACCGGGCCATTCCTTACCTACCTTCCCTTTCTCCCTCTTTCTCTGTCAAATCCGGCAACCGGCGGTGGTGGAGCTTCCTTCCGGCGACGGCAGCGGTGGTGGAGGTCGCCAGCTTCTTCCCTCAGGTTCACGGTACGGTGAGTGTTGAGTTCTCTTTCTTCTCTTACTTCTTCTTCTTCTTCTTTTTCTGATTCTACCGATTTCCTCTTCTTCTTCTTCTTCTTCTTCTTCTTCCTCCGATTTTTCTTCATCCTCTGTATTTTCTTCTTTCTCTTCTTCCTCCGATCTTCATCTTCTACTACTTCTTCTTCTTCTTCTTTCAATCTGCATCCTCATATTTTTTTTTTCTTCCTCTTCTTCGTCCGGTTCAGATCTTCCTTTTCTTCATCTTCTGATCGGATTCTTCTTCTTCCGATATTTCTATTTCTTCTTCAAGTCTTCAGCTGATTGTTGATATGTCTGTAAAACGGAAATGAAAAGAAATTAGAAAAATGAAAAGAAAAAGAAAACAATTCGTGATTGTTTTGATTTGTTATTTTTGAAAAAAAAAATTTTCTAGATAGTTGCTATTACAGTTCTGTTATTCAGTTTTTAATTTCCTGTTTCTTTCATTAAGTATCTGTTATGCAAATTACAAATTTCAATCTCCGATTTCTTGTTTTTCATCTTATTTTCTGTTATGTGTAATCTTTGATTTTTACATACTGTTTTTTTTCTGTTTTACGGTCATTTTTCCTGTTTGTTTTATTCTGAATTCTTGTTTGTCCAATTCCTGTAATCCTGTGTTGCTTTACATTATGATTGATAGTTTGTTTTGATTTTATTTCAGCATAATTTCCTGTTTTGCTTTAATTTTTTTTCTGTCTTTCTGTTTTTGTATCTGTTGTTTGATTTTTTTTTTTCTTTCAAGTTACGTTTTATTTTCTGTTTAATAGTCTTGTAATTGTCAAGTGTCTGTGAGAAAGCATGGTAATTTCTATTAGTAAATTTCTGTTTTTCCTTCCAATTTAATTTCTTGTTTTTTTTTTCTTTTCTTTCAATTAAATTCTTGTTTTTCATTGCATTACTTTTGTTGTTCTTCAGTTTTTCTTTTCATTTTTCTGTTTTTCAAACACTTCATTTCCTGTTTTTACATTCCATTTTTTTTCATTCAAATTCTTTTTTTACAGTCATGTTCTAGTTTTTACATGTTGTTTTTTTGTCTTTCAATACCTTGATTTTCTGTTTTCATGTCAATTCCTATTTCTTTCTGTTTTGCATCTCTTGATTGTCTTTTTCATTTTGTAATTGTTAGTCAATACTATAGTTAAGCATTAGTTATTAGTTAAGTAATTGTTAGTTAATGGTTTTCTAATTAGTTAATTGGTTAGTAGATTTAATTAGAATTAGTTTTTCAATTGTAATTAGTCATTTAGATGTCTTTTATGATTTCTTTCATGTTCTAGCTCTGGTACTGCTCGTGTCATTTGAATTGTGCAGGATAGCACAGGACTGGAGCGTAATTGATTACGTGACACGAAGTGCAAGAATAGAAGAATAAAGCTTCGTTTTACTTTTTATTTTTAGAATTAGGAATTTTAATTGGGTTTGTAAATATTGCACTTTACGCCCTCTGCGAAGGGTATTCATTTGTTGTAATAGTTAGTCGTCTTTACTTTTCTTGAATATTTTACATTTCAAATAATTCGGCAATAAAGATTAGTTTAGATTTGTGTACTTGAATACGATATATTCCCATTCCCTGAGTTCGACCCGGTCTCATCCACTAGTGAGAATCGGTTTTTATTATTTGATGTCTGGTTTTCACATGTTTTACATTTAAAAATCTTTTCAAAATTACAACGATTTAAAAGAAGACATCAAATTTTTGGCGTCGTTGCCGGGGAACGGTGTAATATTAGTATTCGCTTTATTGCCTAGTGTTTGTGTTGCATTTAGGTTTAGAACCACGTATGTGCATATCTTAGAGAAGAGTTTACTTTTCTGCACAGCCCACCTATTAGGATCCCCTTAGAGGTGACTGTGTACGATTGGTACCGTACACATAGATTTCATATTTCTTTGCACAATCGCTGTTATGTGTAACTGCGTGGTGTTTGTTTAGTTTTTGTTGTTTTTAGTTCACTCGCTTTGTGGTTTGCGTGGTTTGGCCGCTTAGTGCGTTAGTTAGGTAGAAAACCCAAAGTTAGGACGTGTGGTACACCGGTCTACTCCAAGGTGTACGCAATGGCTGACAATCATCAATTGATCCGTCCTTTGAGGGAGTACTTCATGCCAAATACGTATACTCCCACCTCCTGCATCACGAGACCTGATGTAGGAGCGAGCCATTTTGAGATTAAGGCCAGTGTGATTCAAATGTTACCTTCGTTTTATGGCCTTAGCAATGAGGACCCATATCGTCATCTCGACGAATTCCTTGAGATTTGCTCGACTGTGCGAATCAATAATTTTGGAGAAGATGCTATGCGGTTAACCTTGTTTCCGTTCTCTCTCAAAGATAAAGCCAAGCACTGGTTAAAATCTCTTGAGACGGTTCGTATTACTACTTGGGAAGGAATGCAAAGAGAATTTTTAAAAAAATATTTCCCAATTAGTAAAACGAATCAGTTTCGTAAAGCTATAACCAGTTTTTCTCAAATTGAGGGAGAACAATTTCACGAGTCTTGGGAGAGATTGAAAGATCTTTTCCGCAAGTGTCCCCATCACCAGGTGCCTCGTTGGCAGTTGGTGCAGTATTTTTATGACGGGCTTACTGAAAAGCATCATCAAATGGTTGATTCGTCTTGTGGGGGCACTTTTATGCTCAAGAGTAAAGATGAGGCGTGGTCTCTATTTGAGACCTTGAGTGAAAACACGATGCATCATAATTTGTCTTCACGGCTCGATAGGACTACATCTCTGTCTAGTGGTCCTAGGAAAGTTGGGATTTCCGAAGTTGAGTCCGAGTTAGAATTACGTACCAAGGTTGACCAGTTGACTAGGAAGTTAGATCAATTCCTAGCCAATTCTTCGAGAAATCCAGTAGAAAGAGTGTGCGAGCTATGTGCTAGCCCTGTACATTGTGTTTCGGATTGTCCGGCAGCACCATTATATCCTGAATTCGTTCAGGAGCAGGTGAATGCTGCCCAAGGTTTCGCTAAACCCATGTCTGATTCATTTACATCCTCATATAACCCAGGTTGGCGAAACCAGTTTATTTCCCCATCCCATCAGTCCTCCCATACACAGTATAGACCCAGTGACCCTTCACAAGGTTACTCGCATCCTATATTTCCACAGTTTCATCCCCAGTATTGTCTACCTTCTCCTCAGGAGCCCAGTCCAAGTTCATCATTTCAAGAGAAGATGTTAGAAGCCTTTTCTGATATCAAAGCCACTCTTTGTTCCCATACGCAGTCAATAGCCAAGCTAGAGACTCAAATGGGGCAGTTAGCTCAGACATTGAGTAGACAAAGTCAGGGGAACCTTCATAGTCAGTCTGTTGTCTCTAAGGGAGAGGATTCCATGTCATTTGACTTGCGACCCACTGATTCACATCATGAGCAAGTCAAGTCTATTACATCCCTTCAGTATGGGAAGGCGTGTCACTCCACTCAGGAATCAACTCATGATCCCCATATCACTTCTACTGACGAGTCGATTTCCATATTACCTCAGCAGGAAGGGCTTTACTCACAACATACATTTTTATCATATAAAGCCCCATTTCCTCAGCCTTTAGGATCACCAATCGTTTTGAGTAAGCAAGAGGTGCAGATGCAGAAGGTGCTTGACCAAGTCAAGCCAGATCATATTCACCACTTGTCTGAAGTAGCATTCATTGATACTCGGTCGGTCCTAGACTCTCATTTCCTGACCAGTCTCTCAGATGAGACTAATGTTCGTTCTTCATGTCAAGAGAGTCATGATACTACATTTGGAG